>NC_135235.1:672213923-673413923 GCF_051348905.1 Ranitomeya variabilis | reverse complement strand
ACTGGTTTTCGGTGGCACACAATGAGAGACAGATGCCACACACAGCACTGGCACGGAGGCAGACTTGCCAATCTTTATCTCCCTGCTGTAATCTCAGAAAAGTATGGCAGGCAGCTATACAAAGGACTGCTGCACACAAAAGTGTGGACAAACACACAAGATAGCTGTGCAGAAAGGAAGGAACAACAGGATTTGTGCTTTGAAAAAAGCAGTTGGTTTGCACAGCGGCGTACACACACAGCAACGTAGCTATCAGGGTCAGGGAGCCTTCTAGGGCAGCCCAATGAGCTACAGCGCTGAGGAAAAAAAATGTAGCTTCCACTGTCCCTGCAAACAAAAGGTGGTGTTGGACAGTGGAAATCGCTACAGCACAAGCAGTTTGTGGCTTTATGTACCCTGCCTGACACTATCCCTGCTTCTGACGAAGCGGCACCTCTCCCTACGCTCAGATCAGCAGCAGTAAGATGGCGGTCGGCGGGAACGCCCCTTTATAGCCCCTGTGACGCGGCAGAAAGCAAGCCAATCACTGCAATGCCCTTCTCTAAGATGGTGGGGACTGAGATCTATGTCATCACGCTGCCCACACTCTGCGTCCACCTTCATTGGCTGAGAAATGGCGCTTTTAGCGTAATTGAAATGCGACTTTGGCGCGAAAGTCGCGTACCGCATGGCCGACCCCACACAGGGATCGGATCGGGTTTCATGAGACGCCGACTTAGCAAAAAGTCGGCGACTTATGAAAATGACTGATCCGTTTCGCTCAACCCTACTAACCACTTCTCTAGGCCTCTCACAGCTCTCAACCTCTGAAACACACAAAGATGGTAACATCCTGGACCTGGTCTTTGTCTGGCTCTGTTCAATCTCCTACCTAGATAACTCACCGCTTCCCCTCTCTGACCACAACATTCTAACCATCACACTCACAATTCCTCGCCCACCCCTGCATTCTCTTACCTACCACACACTCAGAAATCTACATGCCATTAACCCTCATACACTTTCAGATTCCCTACACTCATCATTGTCCCCAATCTCTTCTTTTTCCTGTCCTGATCTGGCTGTACATCACTACAACGACACTCTTAGGAGCACCCTTGACCAAATAGCTCCCCTCACCCTCAGAACCTCCAAACACAGAGTGAAACAGCCCTGGCTCACATCACAAACCCGATTTCTCCAGCAAGGCTCTAGGAGTGCTGAATAGGGTTGAGCGACTTTAACTTTTTTAGGATCGAGTCGGGTTTCGCGAAACCCGACTTTGTCAAGAGTCGAGTCGAGTGAAATCGGCCAATTATCGCGCAAAGTCGGGGATCAACCGAAACACGAAACCCAATGTAAGTCAATGGGGAAGCAAAGTCTGCAGTGAGTGGAGGACAGGAAAACACCTACAGTGCCCATTTTAATGTCAAAAACATCAATTCGTGTCACTTAAGCTTGTGAATCTTAATTTACCTTATAATAATAGTTAGGCATTGAAAATTGGGGGTCATTTGGCTAAAGTTGTGAGGAGGGGGGTAGGGCTGGCTCAAGTTTTTTGTGGGCCCAGGAAACGCGGACTACGTCACGGTGGTGGAGCAGGGAGAGGTCAGTATTTCAACTTTGCAAGTGCTGTGATCCTGAGCAAGCAGGGGGGGCACACTCGTTCGCATTGGCACTGGCACAGGGCCCCTCAAAGTACGGCATTGTGTTTGACGGTGGGGGTGCCACCCATCGGCAGAGACACTTTTGCGTACTATGAGGGGCCCTGTGACAGTGATGTCACCAACGAGTATGCCCTCCCCACCTGATGAAGGAACCTGCCCTTTCATCTGCGCCTTCCTCTTTGTCCCCGTGTAAGGTGGTATAGTATGTGGGAAGGGGAACCTGACTTTCAGCAGGGTCAGATTCTGGCTGTGTAGAGTGCAAGGGGAATGTAGTGGTCTGGGTCAATGTACAAGCAGACTCATCTATCACTGGCTGGGCAATGGGAAGGATGAGGAAACACAGATATAGGCCCAAATAATAAAGTGGGCTAAATGCAGTTCAAAATTGGTAACAGGACTAACCATGCGGCATTGCTTTTTTCAGTGGAGGACAACTGTAATGAGAGGCAGACACAGTTAGTAGGCCCAAATAATAAAGTGGGCCAAATAAAGTTCAAAATTGGTAACAGGAGTAAACAGGCGGCACTGCTTTGTTCAGTGGAGGAGAACACCAAAGAGCGGCAGACACCGTTAGTAGGGCCCAACCAAACTAGTCGGCCAAATGCAGTTGAAAATTTGTAAATATAGGCCGAAAGCCTGAAGATTGAAACTCAGCTTTGTTCAGTGGAGGAGAACACCAAGGAGCGGCAGACACCGTTAGTAGGCCCAACCAAACTAGTAGCCCCAATGCAGTTTTCAAATTCCTATAGGCTGAAAACCTGACAATTGAAGCTCAGCTTTTTTCAGAGGAGGACAGCTGTATTGAGTGGCGCAGACAGACACAGGTAGTAGGCCTTAAACAAAAAAGTTGGCTCAATGCAGTTTAAAAAAAGGTTACAGGGGTACACAGGCTGCATTGGTGTGGTCAGCGGAGGACAATTGGAAGTAGTGGCGTAGACTTACTAGGCCTAAAATAAAAAAAAGTAGGCTCTATGCAGTTTTAAATAGGTTACAGGGGTACACAGGCAGCATGGGTATGGTCAGCGGAGGACGATAGCAAGGAGGGACCGCAGACAGACTTACTAGGCCTAAAATAAAAAAAGGAGGCTCTATACAGTTTTAAATAGGTTACAGGGGTACACAGGCAGCATGGGTGTGGTCAGCGGAGGACGATTGCAAGGGTGCTTGAGCCAAGTGGTGACCACGGCCCCGTGGGGGGAGTCAGCCCATTTAGGGAGGTGTAAAAATGGCCTATGGTGGACATACAGCAGCTGCAAATGGAGAAATTGGAGCAGTCAGTAAGACGAGTCCAAAAGCAAGATCTTTTTACAGGAAAGCTAGGTGTCAGCAGGGAAAGGTGGGGCAAAATAATTAGAAATCCATGATTGGTTCATTTTAATGAAGGTTAGATCATCAACATTTTGGGTAGCCAGACGAGTCCTATTTTCGGTCAGTATTGAACCAGCAGCACTGAATACTCTTTCTGATAGCACACTAGCAGCTGGGCAAGCAAGCTCCTGTAATGCATATTCTGCCAATTCAGGCCAGGTGTCTAATTTGGATGCCCAGTATTCAAATGGGAATGACGTGTGAGGGAGAACATCGATAAGGGAGGAAAAATAGTTAGTAACCATACTGGACAAATGTTGTCTCCTGTCACTTTGAATTGATGCTGCAGTACCTGTCGTGTCTGCGGTCATTGCGAAATCACTCCACAACCTGGTCATAAAACCCCTGTCCAAAGCCACTTCTGATTTGTGCACCTCTAACACCTCTGCCATGTTGCCCCCTGCAGCTCGTGTGAGAACCATCACTGCCGCTGTGTGCTGGGAATGCCTCAACCAAATGGTCTACAACAGTTGCTTGTTTGGTAGCCAATATTTGCTCAAGGTTCTCATGTGGCATGATATTTTGCAATTTCCCTTTATAGCATGGATCCAGGAGGCAGGCCAACCAGTAATCGTCATCGGTCATCATTTTGATAGTGCGGGGGTCCCTTTTTAGGATACGCAAGGCATAATCCGCCATGTGGGCCAATGTTCCAGGTGTCAATTCACTGCTTGTGCTGGGTTGAGGAGTACTTTCTGGAAAATCAACATCACTTGTCTGTCTCCCTCAAAAACCCTGTACCTGACCTTGCAACGCCACCAGTTTCTATTGCCCCTTGAGAAGCTTCCTCCTCCCATAAATATTCATCCCCATCATCCTCCTCGTCCTCCTCCTCTTCATCCGCCACCTGGTCTAGGAGACTTCCCTGAGCAGACAATGGCTGACTGTCATCAAGGCTTCCTTCGTCCTCGGCTGCAGACGCCTGCTCCTTTTTGTGCGTCAAGCTTTGCATCAGCAGACGCATTAGGGGGATGCTCATGCTTATGATGGCGTCTTCTGCACTAACCAGGCATGTGCATTCCTCAAAACTTTAGGACTTGACACAGGTCTTGTAGCTTCGACCACTGCACACCTGACAACTCCATGTCTGCCATCCAACTGCCTGCCCGTGTATGTGTATCCTCCCACAAATACATAACAGCACGCCTCTGATCGCACAGCCTCTGAAGCATGTGCAGTGTGGAGTTCCACCTTGTTGCAACGTCGATTATTGGGCAGTGCTGGGGAAGCTTCAAAGATCGTTTATGGTTCTGCATACAGCTGGAGTGTACGGGCAAACGGCGGATGTGCGAGCAAAGTCTTCGCACCCTCAGGAGCAGGGCGGGTAACCCCAGATAACTTTTCAGGAAGCACTGCACCACCAGGTTTAAAGTGTGAGCCAGGCAAGGAATGTGTTTCAGTTGTGAAAGGGCTATGGCAGCCCTAAAATTCCTTCAGTTATCACTGACTACCTTGCCTGCCTCAAGATGTACACTGCCCAGCCATGACTGAGTTTCTTGCTGCAAGAACTCGGACAGAACTTCCGCGGTGTGTCTGTTGTCGCCCAAACACTTCATTGCCAATACAGCCTGCTGACGCTTGCCACTAGCTGTTCCATAATTGGACACCTCGTGTGCAACACTGGCAGCTGCGGATGGAGTGGTCGTTCGACTGCGGCCTGTGTACGAGCTCTCACTTCTGCTGGAGGACGAGGAGGAGGAGGAGGGGTGGCGAACGACTACAGCCAACTGTTTCCTAGACCGTGGGCTAGGCAGAACTGTCCCACTATGGCTGTCCCCTGTGGACCCTGCATCCACCACATTAACCCAGTGTGCCGTGATGGACACGTAACGTCCCTGGCCATGCCTACTGGTCCATGCATCTGTTGTGAGGTGCACCTTTCTACTGACAGATTGCCTGAGTGCATGGACAATGCGGTCTTTCACATGCTGGTGGAGGGCTGGGATGGCTTTCCTCACAAAGAAGTGTTGACTTGGTAGGTCATAGCGTGGTACTGCGTAGGCTATCAGGGCTTTGAAAGCTTCGCTTTCAACCAACCGGTAGGGCATCATCTCTAACGAGTTTAGTCTAGCAATGTGGGCGTTCAAACCCTGTGTACGCGGATGAGAGGATGAGTACTTCCTTTTCCTAACGAGAGTCTCTTGTAGGGTGAGCTGGACTGGAGAGCTGCATATGGTGGAACTAGCGGGGGTGGTGGTGGACATGGCAGATTGAGAGAGGCTTGGTGATGGTATTCTTGAAGTGGGCCTACCTACAGTGTTTCCAACCAAGAACCTTGTGATTCCCTGACTGCTTTGGCCTTGCGACAATACCTCCACATTTGTTACTGGTGGTGCCATAACCGGTGGGCTTCCAGTGAGGGAAGCAAAGTTGCGTTGCTGACTAACTTCAATATGTGCTGGTGCATCAACGGTACGGGAAGTTTGGTAGTTAGTCCATGCTTCCAAGTGCCTGATGGTTAGATGTCTACGCATGCACGTTGTATTTAAACTTTGTAGATTCTTCCCTCTGCTCAAGGTCTTGGAGCATTTCTTACATATAACTTTGGACTGATCATTCGGACCTTGGTTAAAAAATTGCCAGACTGCACTCTTCCTACTATCGAATACCTTTTCAGGCATTGCACACTGTGCTACTTTAACCGGATGGCCACGCTGTCCTACAACTCTTTTTGGTTTGGACACACATTTTTGGCCAGATACGGGCCTGCCAGATGAAAGCTGTTGCGATGTTGATGCCTGCTGTGGCTCCTCCCCCGCTTCAGAGCTACTGCCAGCGGTACTCTGTTCCCCCAATGGCTGCCAATCGGGGTCAACAACTGGGTCATCTATCACCTCCTCTTCTATGTCCTGTGCCCCTTCCTCTGTGTCACCGTGTAAGCCGGTGCTATAGCGTTCGGGACGGGGCACCATAGTCTCATCAGGGTCAGATTCTGGCTCAGTACACTGCGAGGGCAATGTTGTGATCTGAGTCAATGGAACAGCATATTAATCTAGCTGTGGCTGTGCATCTGTGCACTCCATGTCCGATTCATCTTGTAATGGGCATGGCCTGTTAACAATTTCCCTTTCTAACCCAGGCACGGTATGTGTAAAGAGCTCCATGGAGTAACCTGTTGTGTCACCTGACGCATCCTTCACTGTTGTTCTGGGTGAAGGACACAAGGAAGCGACTTGTTCCTGACCGGGAGCATCCACTGACGACGCGCTGCTTTTAAATTTTGCACTTTCCGAATAGGAGGTGAAAGAGCTAGAGGCAGAGTCAGCAAGGAAAGCCAAAACTTTTTCCTGCTGCTCCGGCTTTAAAAGCGGTTTTCCTACTCCCAGAAAAGGGAGCGTTCGAGGCCTTGTGTAGCCAGACGATGATGTTGGCTCAACAACTCGAGACTTAGGTGCTATATTGCTTTTCCCGTGACCACCTGATGCTCCACCACTACTACCATCATTACCAGCTGGCAATGACCGTCCACGGCCATGACCTCTTCCACCAGACTTCCTCATTCTTGGAATAATGTAACCAAACTAACAACCGTTATATGGTACTGTAAAACCAGGTAGAAGGTGTACGTAAACTTGTTGTGAATTTAAATCTCCCTTTATAGGTGTGGGAGACTGTTTGAAAAATCAGGCCCACTGTATTACACTACACAGTTTGAGTGGCAGAAAGTGGCTTGCAGATATGCCACAAACAGGACTGACGCAGATGCACTCATTGGCAATATGAATCTCCCTTTTGTATGTGTGGGAGACAGCAGAAAAATCAGGCCCACTGTATCACACTACACAGTTTCAGTGTCAGAAAGTGCCTGGCAGATATGCCACAAACAGGACTGACGCAGATGCACTCAGTGGCAATATAAATCTCCCTTTTGTATGTGTGGGAGACAGCAGAAAAATCAGGCCCACTGTATTACACTACACAGTTTCAGTGTCAGAAAGTGGCTGGCAGATATGCCAAAAACAGGACTGACGCAGATGCACTCAGTGGCAATATAAATCTCCCTTTTGTATTTGTGGGAGACAGCAGAAAAATCAGGCCCACTGTATTACACTACACAGTTTGAGTGGCAGAAAGTTGCTGCCAGATATGCCACAAACAGGACTGATGCAGATGCACTCAGTGGCAATATAAATCTCCCTTTTGTATGTGTGGGAGACAGCAGAAAAATCAGGCCCACTGGATTACACTACACAGTTTGAGTGGCAGAAAGTGGCTGCCAGATATGCCACAAACAGGACTGACGCAGATGCACTCAATGGCAATATAACTCTCCTTTTTTAAGTGTGGGAGACAGCAGAAAAATCAGGCCCACTGTATTACACTACACAGTTTCAGTGTCAGAAAGTGGATGGCAGATATGCCACAAACAGGACTGACGCAGATGCACTCAGTGGCAATATAAATCTCCCTTTTGTATGTGTGGGAGACAGCAGAAAACTCAGGCCCACTGGATTACACTACACAGTTTGAGTGGCAGAAAGTGGCTGCCAGATATGCCACAAACAGTACTGACGCAGATGCACTCAGTGGCAATACAAATCTCCCTTTTGTATGTGTGGGAGACAGCAGAAAAATCAGGCCCACTGGATTACACAACACAGTTTGAGTGGCAGAAAGTGGCTGCCAGATATGCCACAAACAGGACTGATGCAGATGCACTCAGTGGCAATATAAATCTCCCTTTTGTATGTGTGTGAGACAGCAGAAAAATCAGGCCCACTGGATTACACTACACAGTTTGATTGTCAGAAAGTGTCTGGCAGATATATAAAAAAATACAAGGGCTGTACTAGAATTTCAATCTCCCTACAATGATCAAAGGACAAGTATGGCAGCAATAAAAAGGACTGCTGCACACAAGAGTGTGGACAAAGAAACAAGAGAACTGTGCAGAAAAGAAGGAGCAACAGGATTTTTGCTTTGAAAAAAGCAGTTGGTTTGCACAGCGGCATACAAACAGCAATGCAGCTATCAGGGAGCCTTATAAGCTACAGAGCTGATGCACAGAAATCTAGCCTCCACTGTCCCTGCAAAGAAAAGGTGGTGTTGGATAGTGGAAATCGCTACAGCACAAGCGGTTTGGGGCTTAAGCTTTCCTCCCTAACAATATCCCTGCTTCAGATGAAGCTACAGCAACCTCTCCCTATGCTCAGATCGGCAGCAGTAAGATGGCGGTCGGCATGCACGCCCCTTTATAGCCCCTGTGATGCTGCAGAAAGCAAGCCAATCACTGCCATGCCGTTCTCTTAGATGGCGGGGACCGAGACCTATGTCATCACGCTGCCCACACTCTACAACCACCTTCATTGGCTGAGAAATGGCGCTGAACGCGTCACATGAAACGCGACTTTGGCGTGAAGATCGCCGACCGCATGGCCGATCCAAGACTGGGATCGGGTCGGGTTTCACGAAACCCAACTTTGCCGAAAGTTGGCGATTTATGAAATTGACTGATCCGTTTCGCTCAACCCTAGTGCTGAATGCTTATGGAGGAAAACACGCACACCAGAAGACTTCATACACTTCAAATTTATGTTAAGGACCTATAACTCTGCCCTACACCTCGCCAAACAGTCCTACTACACCACCCTGATCTCCTCACTATCCAACAACCCCAAGAAACTTTTTAACATCTTTCACTCCCTCCTCAGGCCAAAAGCACAAGACCCTATCACAGACATTTGTGCTGATGACCTGGCTTCCCACTTTATAGAGAAAATAGACAATATCCATCAGGAAATCCGCTCCCAGACACCAAGTGCAATGACTTCCATCCCTTCCTGCATCTCCCCTGGCTCACTCTCCACATTCGATCCCATCACAGAAGAAGTCTCCAAGCTCCTCTCCTCTTCTCGTCCGACTACATGCACCACCGACCCCATTCCCTCACACCTCCTCCAGTCTCTCTCTCCAGTCATCACAACTCACCTAACTAATTTTTAATCTCTCCCTCTCCTCTGGCATTTTCCCCTCCTCCTTCAAACACTCTATCATTACTCCATTACTAAAAAAAACCCCACCCTCGACCCATCCTGCACAAACAACTACAGACCGGTCTCCAATCCCCCCTTCATCCCAAAACTCCTGGAGCGCCTGATCTACTCCCGCCTTACCCGTTACCTCTCCACTCATTCCCTCCTAGACCCTTCACAGTCCAGTTTCCGCCCCCTACATTCGACAGAAACTGCACTCATCAAGGTGACCAATGATCTTCTGACAGCAAAATGTAATGGTGACCACTCTCTGCTCAATCTCCTCGACCTTTCTGCAGCTTTCAACACTTTGAACACCCTCTCCCACTCTCTACGCTCCAGTCACTAGTCTCTCCTGGTTCTCCTCCTACCTTTCTGACCGCTCCTTCAGTGTTCTGTTCTCTGGCTCCAGTTCATCTCCTCTTCCTCTCACTGTCGGGGTACCTCAGGGCTCAGTCCTTGGCCCCCTTCTCTTCTCCCTCTACACAGCTCCAATTGGACAGACCATCAGCAGATTTGGCTTTCAGTACCATCTTTATGCTGATGACACACAACTATACACGTCATCCCCTGACCTTACCCCCGCTGTACTACAGAACGCCACTGACTGTCTGTCTGCAGTCTCCAACATCATGTCCGCTCTCTATCTGAAACTCAACCTCTCAAAAACTGAACTTCTTCTGTTCCCGCCTTCTACTAACCTCCCTAAATCTGGCATTTCCCTCTCCGTGGGTGGCACCATAATAACACCCCGGCAGCAGGCACGCTGTCTGGGTGTTATGTTTGACTCTGATCTCTCCTTCACCTCCCACATACAATCTCTTGCCCGCTCATGCCGCTTACACCTAAAGAACATCTCTAGAATCCACCCTTTTCTCACCATGGAGACAACAAAAACCCTCACTGTTGCCCTAATCCACTCCCGCCTGGACTACTGCAATTTTCTATTAATTGGCCTCCCCCTTACTCGACTTTCCCCTCTCCGGTCTATCCTTAATGCGGCAGCCAGGGTGTGAAGAAACCAGATTGTATTTTAATTTCCCAGACAACCATGTTTTTGCAAAACCAAAAGAACTGGCTTTTTATCTGTATATTGGCTTGTGAATTCAAGTGTTTATGTCTGGTGGGTCAAGAAGACAGACTTGCCAACTGATATACTATCTAACATACTGTGTAAGTCTGTAATAGTGACTGTACATTGAGTGTGTTAAGCTTTGTTTATTGATGTGTGCTTATATGCTAATAGTGCTACTTAATCCCATCACCATTGTTTACCTTATCTTGATGTTGGACTGAAAGACCCTGAGTAAGGGTACCGTCACACATTGAAATTTCCATCGCTACGACGTTACGATTCGTGACGTTCTAGCGATATCGTTACGATATCGCTGTGTCTGACACGCTACTGCGATCAGACACCCTGCTGAGAATCGTACGTCGTAGCAGATCGTTTGGAACTTTCTTTCGTCGCTTGATCACCCGCTGACATCGCTGGATCGTTGTGTGTGACAGCGATCCAGCGATGTCTTCGCTTGTAACCAGGGTAAACATCGGGTAACTAAGCGCAGGGCCGCGCTTAGTAACCCGATGTTTACCCTGGTTACAAGCGTGAACGTAAAAAAACAAACCGTACATACTCACCCGTCGGTGTCCTTCAGGTCCCTTGCCGTCTGCTTCCTGCTCTGAGTGCCGGCCGGAAAGTGAGAGCAGAGCGCAGCGGTGCTGTGATCTGCTCTCACTGTACGGCTGCACTCAGAGCAGGAAGCAGACGGCAAGGGACCTGAAGGACACCGACGGGTGAGTATGTACTGTTTGTTTTTTTTACGTTTACGCTGGTAACCAGGGTAAACATCGGGTTACTAAGCGCGGCCCTGCGCTTAGTTACCCGATGTTTACCCTGGTTACCCGGGGACTTCGGCATCGCTCCAGCGCCGTGATTGCAACGTGTGACCGCAGTCTACGACGCTGGAGCGATGATTATACGACGCTGCGACGTCACGAATCGTGCCGTCGCAGCGATGAAAATTTCAATGTGTGACGGTACCCTAAGGGTACTGTCACACAAAACGATTTACCAACGATCACGACCAGCGATACGACCTGGCCGTGATCATTGGTAAGTGATTGTGTGGTCGCTGGGGAGCTGTCACACAGTCAGCTCTCCAGCGACCAACGATGCCGAAGGCCCCGGGTAACCAGGGTAAACATCGGGTTACTAAGCGCAGGGCCGCGCTTAGTAACCCGATGTTTACCGTGGTTACCAGCGTGAAAGTAAAAAAAAAACAGTACATACTCACATTCTGGTGTCTGTCCCCCGGCGTTCTGCTTCTCTCCACTGTGTCTGTGCCAGCCGGAAAGCACAGCGGTGAAGTCACCGCTGTGCTCGCTTTCCGGCTGGCTGGCGCTCACAATGCAGAGAAGCAGAACGGCGGGGGACAGACACCGGAATGTAAGTATGTACTGTTTTTTTTTTTTTACTTTTACGCTGGTAACCACGGTAAACATCGGGTTACTAAGCGCGGCCCTGCGCTTAGTAACCCGATGTTTACCCTGGTTACAAGCGAACGCATTGCTGGATCGCTGTCACACACAACGATCCAGCGATGACAGCGGGAGATCCAGCGACGAAAGAAAGTTCCAAACGATCTGCTACGACGTACGATTCTCAGCAGGGTCCCTGATCGCTGCTGCGTGTCAGACACAGCGATATCGTATGGATATCGCTGGAACGTCACAGATCGTACTGTCGTAGCGATCAAAGTGCCAATATGTGACAGTACCCTAATTAAAAAAATAGCTTACATGCCTTGGGTATAAAAAGACTCAGAGATCACATCCTGAGGGACTGAAGTAACACAGAGCTACCAGCCAGACATTCTGCAAACCACCCAACAGACCAGAGAAAGGACTGCAGCCAATTCATCAAGGCACCATCACGAGGAACACTGATCTATGATTCTATAGGAAACAACCTAGGGGTTTTCGGCTCCAGTTGGAAGGACACAGATCTGACCCAGTGACCATCTCTGAACCATGGATATGTTTGGAGAAAGCCAAGTTTGGGACCCACTGGTCGCCTGGTTCCATGGAGATGGTCAGATAAGCCAGGTGGTGACTCTCGTGTCAACTGGTTTTGGACCTTGTATGGACTCTATGGACAGTTCTTGGTCATCTCCCTATGCTTGTCGTTACCTCTTCTCTGTGCGTGCATCCACAGATGAAGTAGCGACCCTGGGAGCTCTGACATCGTGTCAACTGGCTTTGGACCTTGTATGGACTCTATGGACTGTTCTTGGTCATCTCCCTATGCTTGTCGTTACCTCTTCTCTGTGCGTGCATCCACAGATGAAGTAGCGACCATGGGAGCTCTGACATCGTGTCAACTGGTTTTGACCTTGTAAAGACTATTCAGGATCTTAGCCGAGGGTCTGTGGGACCCGGCTGAAGAACACAGGACTGCTCTCGGATATCTCCGTATGCTTGTCGTTACCTCCTCTCTGCGTGCATCCACAGATGGAGTAGCGACCCTGGAAGCTCGGACGTAACATCTACCATTATCTCGGCGAGTCAGCGGAAGGGTGAGGCCCTGTAATGTTCACCATCTTGGGGTAATTGGTGGGATTGTTCTGTTTGCTATTGTGTGTTGTGGTTCCATAAAGTATTGCCACACTGTTTTACCTTAACCCTGTGTTGTCTGTGTAGTGTATTGCCCACTGGGAGATAGAGCGGGCGTTCAATGGTATGAGCCGTGGTCCATGCAGTCTTGCTAAAGACAGCCGGGCCAGCGGATGAGAGCACCCACTGACCCCGTTTCTCCACACAGGGTTGTCCATCTGGCTAATTGTTACTCAGATGCATCCGCTCTTCGCCAGTCGTTACACTGGCTGCCCATTCATTACAGGATACAATTCAAAGTACTTGTTCTCACCCACAAAGCTCTCCACAGTGCAGCACCCCCTTACATCTCCCTCATTTCTGTCTATCGGCCTAGCCGACCGCTGCGCTCAGCAATTGACTTTCGACAAACCTCTGCACTAATCTGTACCTCCCACTCCCGACTCCAAGACTTCTCCCATGCTGCGCCAATCCTCTGGAATGCTCTACCCCAAGATATTAGGACCATCCACAACTTGCATAGTTTTAGGCGCTCGCTCAAAACACATTTGTTCAGAGCGGCCTACCACGTTAACTAATCAAAGTAATTTTATGTTTGTGTGTGTGTAGCCCATTCACTATCTCCATCTACCCCCCACCCCCTGAAGATGGCTGGACCATCATTGTAAATACATCATTGTAAATACACACCTGTACTTTGTATCTCCCCCACCTCATTGTAGATTGTAAGCTTTCACGAGCAGGGTCATCTTATTTTGCTTTATTATTGTATTGTTAACGTTGTTACCTATGACTGTTGTGTTTGAAACTGTTAAACTGTAAAGCGCTGCGGAATATGTTGGCGCTATATAAATAAAGATTATTATTATTATTTGCGATTCTTCAGACCTGTCTTCGGTCAGCACCTCGTTCCAGGAATACAGGACCACGTGTGAGAAGACCAGGATACTTCGCCGCTGTGCAGAGACAGTGCTTCACTTACCTCCAGGACCGGCTCAGAGACTTCTTGCGTCACCTACGGCGCCTTCGTGGGATTTTCCAGCCTCCACCATCCAGAAACCAGAGACTGATAAGTTAACTCGTTATATGACCCTCTGTTATTACCCTATTACCTTTAACACTTTGTGTTTCTATACATTCTCACCCCGGTACTCCCTGTGTGGAGTATTTACTGCTGTTATAACTTTATATAAAATAGACCCGTTAACCCTCTGCCTCCTGCTCGTCACTGCATCCCGCGTACCTGCTAGTACCCTACATATATATATAGCACTAAGCCTCCTATACTGTATATACAGCACTGAGCCTCCTATAGTATATATACAGCACTCAGCTTCCTATCATGCATATACAGCACTGAGCCTCATATCGTGTATATACAGCGCTCAGCCTCCTATCGTGTATATACAGCGCTCGGCCTACTATCGTGTATATACAGCAATCGGCCTTCTATCGTGTATATACAGCACTCGGCCTCCTATCGTGTATATACAGCACTCGGCCTCCTATTGTGTATATACAGCACTCGGCCTCCTATCGTGTATATACAGCACTCGGCCTCCTATCGTGTATATACAGCACTCGGCCTCCTATCGTGTATATACAGCACTCGGCCTCCTATCGTGTATATACAGCACTCGGCCTCCTATCATGAATATACAGCACTCGGCCTCCTATCGTGTATATACAGCACTCGGCCTCCTATCGTGTATATACAGCACTCGGCCTCCTATCATGTATATACAGCACTCGGCCTCCTATCGTGTATATACAGCACTCGGCCTCCTATCATGAATATAGAGCACTCGGCCTCCTATCATGAATATACATCACTCGGCCTCCTATCATGTATATACAGCACTCGGCCTCCTATCATGAATATACAGCACTCAGCCTCCTATAATGTATATACAGCACTCAGCCTCCTATCATGTATGTACAGCACTGAGCCTCCTATCATGTATATACAGCACTCAGCCTCCTATCATGTATATACAACAATCAGCCTCCTATCATGTATATACAGCACTCAGCCTCCTATCATGTATATACAGCACTCGGCCTCCTATCGTGTATATACAGCACTCGGCCTCCTATCATGTATATACAGCACTCGGCCTCCTATCGTGTATATACAGCACTCGGCCTCCTATCATGAATATACAGCACTCGGCCTCCTATCATGAATATACAGCACTCGGCCTCCTATCATGTATATACAGCACTCGGCCTCCTATCATATATATACAGCACTCAGCCTCCTATCATGTATATACAGCACTCGGCCTCCTATCATGTATATACAGCACTCGGCCTCCTATCATGAATATACAGCACTCAGCCTCCTATAATGTATATACAGCACTCAGCCTCCTATCATGTATGTACAGCACTGAGCCTCCTATCATGTATATACAGCACTCAGCCTCCTATCATGTATATACAACACTCAGCCTCCTATCATGTATATACAGCACTCAGCCTCCTATCATGTATATACAGCACTCGGCCTCCTATCATGTATATACAGCACTCGGCCTCCTATCATGTATATACAGCACTCAGCCTCCTATCATGTATATACAGCACTCGGCCTCCTATCATGTATATACAGCACTCGGCCTCCTATCATGTATATACAACACTCAGCCTCCTATCATGTATATACAGCACTCAGCCTCCTATCATGTATATACAGCACTCGGCCTCCTATCATGTATATACAGCACTCGGCCTCCTATCATGTATATACAGCACTCAGCCTCCTATCATGTATATACAGCACTCGGCCTCCTATCATGTATATATACAGCACTCGGCCTCCTATCATGTATATACAGCACTCAGCCTGCTATCATGTATATACAACACTCAGCCTCCTATCATGTATATACAGCACTCAGCCTCCTATCATGTATATACAGCACTCGGCCTCCTATCATGTATATACAGCACTCGGCCTCCTATCATGTATATACAGCACTCAGCCTCCTATCATGTATATACAGCACTCGGCCTCCTATCATGTATATACAGCACTCGGCCTCCTATCATGTATATACAACACTCAGCCTCCTATCATGTATATACAGCACTCAGCCTCCTATCATGTATATACAGCACTCGGCCTCCTATCATGTATATACAGCACTCGGCCTCCTATCATGTATATACAGCACTCAGCCTCCTATCATGTATATACAGCACTCGGCCTCCTATCATGTATATATACAGCACTCGGCCTCCTATCATGTATATACAGCACTCAGCCTGCTATCATGTATATACAGCACTCAGCCTCCTATCATGTATATACAGCACTCGGCCTCCTATCATGTATATACAGCACTCGGCCTCCTATCATGTATATACAGCACTCGGCCTCCTATCATGTATATACAGCACTCGGCCTCCTATCATGTATATACAGCACTCTGCCTCCTATCATGTATATACAGCACTCAGCCTCCTATCATGTATATACAGCACTCAGCCTGCTATCATGTATATACAGCACTCAGCCTCCTATCATGTATATACAGCACTCGGCCTCCTATCATGTATATACAGCACTCGGCCTCCTATCATGTATATACAGCAGTCAGCCCCCTATCATGTATATACAGCACTCGGCCTCCTATCATGTATATACAGCACTCGGCCTCCTATCATGTATATACAGCACTCGGCCTCCTATCATGTATATACAGCACTCAGCCTCCTATCATGTATATACAGCACTCAGCCTCCTATCATGTATATACAGCACTCGGCCTCCTATCATGTATATATACAGCACTCAGCCTCCTATCATGTATATACAGCACTCAGCCTGCTATCATGTATATACAGCACTCAGCCTCCTATCATGTATATACAGCACTCGGCCTCCTATCATGTATATACAGCACTCGGCCTCCTATCATGTATATACAGCACTCGGCCTCCTATCATGTATATACAGCACTCTGCCTCCTATCATGTATATACAGCACTCAGCCTCCTATCATGTATATACAGCACTCAGCCTGCTATCATGTATATACAGCACTCGGCCTCCTATCATGTATATACAGCACTCGGCCTCCTATCATGTATATACAGCACTCGGCCTCCTATCATGTATATACAGCACTCAGCCTCCTATCATGTATATACAGCACTCGGCCTCCTATCATGTATATACAGCACTCGGCCTCCTATCATGTATATACAGCACTCAGCCTCCTATCATGTATATACAGCACTCAGTCTCCTATCATGTATATATAGCACTCGGCCTCCTATCATGTATATACAGCACTCAGCCTCCTATCATGTATATACAGCACTCAGCCTCCTATCATGTATATACAGCACTCGGCCTCCTATCATGTATATACAGCACTCGGCCTCCTATCATGTATATACAGCACTCAGCCTCCTATCATGTATATACAGCACTCGGTCTCCTATCATGTATATACAGCACTCAGCCTCCTATCATGTATATACAGCACTTGGCCTCCTATCATGTATATACAGCACTTACATCTGTCTCTGCGGTTTGGGGGTTTATTGCTGTCAGTAATAAATGATTGCAGTGCGTGTCTCTATGTCCGGCTCTGGTCACATCTGTTATTATACAGGAGCCACAGCTCAGAGCCGAATCCTCTGCCCCACAGACACCACTGACCCCTGATGGGCGACACTGAGGGCAAAGGCATACCTCCCAACCGTCCCGATTTCAGCGGGACAGTCCCGCTTTGGCACCGGGGTCCCGCTGTCCCGCTTCGGGCATTTAAAATCCCGAATTTGCGGCCGCCGGTGAAGCCCCGCCCACTTCCGGGACGTAGAGAGAGCCAGCCTGTTTTTTTTTTTTTTTTATAAAAGCTGCCTCCTGACCGCCCGCGCAACACCCCCCCCCCCCCCTCCCGCCCCCTGTGCGGCGCTGCCACGCTGAAGGAGAGAGAGCCTGCAGCAATCAAGAAGAAAGGTCAGCGATTCACTACCTCTGGCTGTGTGTGCACGGAGCTCCGGCTTCTGCTCTTAGCTGCTATCCCGGCAGAGAAGGAGAGACGGGGGAGGTGCCGGGATAGTGCAGAGCTGTGAGCAGGAGACTGAAGACTTCAGCAGAGAGCTGCACATGGACATCAGCCGCCCCTGCATCACAGAGGAGATTGTGTGTGTGTGATGGCTGCGTGTGTGTGTGTGTGATGGCTGGGTGTGTGTGTGTGATGGCTGTGTGTGTGTGATGGCTGCGTGTGTGTGTGTGTGATGGCTGCGTGTGTGTGTGTGTGATGGCTGCGTGTGTGTGTGTGTGATGGCTGTGTGTGTGTGATGGCTGCGTGTGTGTGTGTGTGTGATGGCTGCGTGTGTGTGTGTGATGGCTGCGTGTGTGTGTGTGTGATGGCTGCGTGTGTGTGTGTGATGGCTGCGTGTGTGTGTGTGTGATGGCTGCGTGTGTGTGTGTGATGGCTGTGTGTGTGTGATGGCTGTGTGTGTGTGATGGCTGTGTGTGTGTGATGGCTGTGTGTGTGTGATGGCTGTGTGTGTGTGATGGCTGTGTGTGTGTGATGGCTGCGTGTGTGTGTGATGGCTGCGTGTGTGTGTGATGGCTGCGTGTGTGTGTGATGGCTGCGTGTGTGTGTGATGGCTGCGTGTGTGTGTGTGTGATGGCTGCGTGTGTGTGATGGCTGTGTGTGTGTGTGTGATGGCTGTGTGTGTGTGATGGCTGTGTGTGTGTGATGGCTGCGTGTGTGTGATGGCTGCGTGTGTGTGATGGCTGCGTGTGTGTGTGTGATGGCTGTGTGTGTGTGTGTGTGATGGCTGCGTGTGTGTGTGTGTGTGATGGCTGCGTGTGTGTGTGTGTGTGATGGCTGCGTGTGTGTGTGTGATGGCTGCGTGTGTGTGTGTGATGTCTGCGTGTGTGTGTGATGGCTGCGTGTGTGTGTGATGGCTGCGTGTGTGTGTGTGTGATGGCTGCGTGTGTGTGTGTGTGATGGCTGCGTGTGTGTGTGTGATGGCTGCGTGTGTGTGTGATGGCTGCGTGTGTGATGCATTTGTGTCAAAGCTGCATGTGTTTGTGAGCTGCGTGCGTGTGTGAGCTGCGTGCGTGTGTGAGCTGCGTGCGTGTGAGCTGCGTGCCTGTGTGTGAGCTGCGTGCCTGTATGTCATTATACAGTATGGAGCATCATGTGTGGTCATTATACAATATGGAGCATCATGTGCGGTCATTATACAGTATGGAGCATCATGTGCGGTCATTAGACAGTATGGAGCATCATGTGCGGCCATTATACAGTATGGAGCATCATGTGCGGTCATTATACAGTATGGAGCATCATGTGCGGTCATTATACAGTATGGAGCATCATGTGCGGCCATTATACAGTATGGAGCATCATGTGCGGTCATTAGACAGTATGGAGCATCATGTGCGGCCATTATACAGTATGGAGCATCATGTGTGGCCATTATACAGTATGGAGCATCATGTGCGGTCATTATACAGTATGGAGCATCATGTGCGGTCATTATACAGTATGGAGCATCATGTGTGGCCATTATACAGTATGGAGCATCATGTGCGGTCATTATACAGTATGGAGCATCATGTGTGGTCATTATACAGTATGGAGCATCATGTGCGGTCATTATACAGTATGGAGCATCATGTGCGGTCATTAGACAGTATGGAGCATCATGTGCGGCCATTAGACAGTATGGAGCATCATGTGCGGTCATTATACAGTATGGAGCATCATGTGCGGTCATTATACAGTATGGAGCATCATGTGTGGCCATTATACAGTATGGAGCATCATGTGCGGTCATTATACAGTATGGAGCATCATGTGCGGCCATTATACAGTATGGAGCATCATGTGCGGCCATTATACAGTATGGAGCATCATGTGCGGTCATTATACAGTCTGGAGCATCATGTGCGGTCATTATACAGTCTGGAGCATCATGTGCGGTCATTATACAGTCTGGAGCATCATGTGCGGTCATTATACAGTCTGGAGCATCATGTGCGGTCATTATACAGTCTGGAGCATCATGTGCGGTCATTATACAGTCTGGAGCATCATGTGCGGTCATTATACAGTCTGGAGCATCATTTGCGGTCATACAGTATGGAGCATCATGTGCGGTCATTATACAGTCTGGAGCATCATGTGCGGTCATTATACAGTCTGGAGCATCATGTGCGGTCATTATACAGTCTGGAGCATCATGTGCGGTCATTATACAGTCTGGAGCATCATGTGCGGTCATTATACAGTCTGGAGCATCATGTGCGGTCATTATACAGTATGGAGCATCATTTGCGGTCATACAGTATGGAGCATCATGTGCGGTCATTATACAGTCTGGAGCATCATGTGCGGTCATTATACAGTCTGGAGCATCATGTGCGGTCATTATACAGTCTGGAGCATCATGTGCGGTCATTATACAGTCTGGAGCATCATGTGCGGTCATTATACAGTATGGAGCATCATTTGCGGTCATACAGTATGGAGCATCATGTGCGGTCATTATACAGTATGGAGCATCATGTGCGGTCATTATACAGTATGGAGCATCATGTGCGGTCATTATACAGTCTGGAGCATCATGTGCGGTCATTATACACTATGGAGCATCATGTGCGGTCATACAGTATGGAGCATCATGTGTGTTCATTATACAGTATGGAGCGTCATGTGTGTTCATTATATATTATGGAGCGTCATGTGTGGTCATTATATATTATGGAGCGTCATGTGTGGTCATCGTACAGTATGGAGCATCATGTGTGGCCATTATACAGTATGGGGCACTGTGTGGCCATATTTTTTTGTTTATAATTATTGTATATGAAACTGTGATCGGCAGTGCTAAATGGGTGTGGTTGGGATGTGGATATGGGTGTGACTAATTATGAATGGGTGTGGTCAGAGGCGTGGCCTAAAATTTGCCGCGGCGCGCAAAGCGCGCCGCAAACTTTGTCCCTCTTTCCCATCTTCAAAAGTTGGGAGGTATGTAATTGCTGCAAGTAGAGCTGATTTATCCCCATGAATATGGATGTAATTGGGGCGGAGGGTCGGATATAGATGAGAATGGAGTCTGCACTGATGTCTCAGGAGAAATACAGAATGGAATATGAACTCACCGGTTGTTGTAGTGCGGAGTTGTATTAGATGTGGTCAGATTATCAGCAGCATCGTCCATTCTGAGGATTCACCTACAGTGATAATAATACAACAGACCATGTAATCACCGTATCAGTAGGATTCCTGTGGTAAAGGAGCTCTCCAGCCATTGTTTCCTCACTGTCCCCCTGTTAGTAATCAGTAATGTGTGTAGCGAGTGTATTACATTACTGACCAGTCACCGTCTTTTGCCGTTTCCAGCTTTCTTTGCCTCGTTCTGCGTCTCATAGATTAATACTGAAAAGTGACCTCCGGCCACAGAGAAGTGGAGTGGAGCCGCAGTAGACTGGAGCAGCGCTGGAAACGGCAGATGACGGCGGCTGGTAAGTAATGGAATACACTCTACACACATTACTGATCACTAACGGGGGACAATAACCACATCGGAGGCTCCTGTAATCACACGGGTCTCCAGCTTACACTATGGGGATTATATAAAGCCGGCTGGAGTAAGATGAGCTGCACGCTGTATAGTTATAGTTCATGGCAACAGGATCCAAAAATATTGGTGCTGGGGAAAGCTTAGATAGGAACCAGTTATTAAAAATGTTGGATCCCACCACTGATAAAGACACCATTATCTGCTGTGGAATGACGTCTTACAGATTTATCATTATCACTCATCACACGAGACATAACACCCAAACCAGGGCAATATCTTCTGGAGATGCCTCATGGGAATCTGTCAGCACAATCCTCTCCCCAACTGTTTATATGGTCGTGTTCCTCTGTGACCATACTGAGAAGACACAACACGACCATATACATACCTCCCAACTTTTGAAGATGGGAAAGAGGGACAAAGTTTGCGGCGCGCTTTGCGCGCCGCGGCAAATTTTAGGCCACGCCTCTGACCACACCCATTCATAATTAGTCACACCCATATCCACATCCCAACCACACCCATTTAGCACTGCCGATCACAGTTTCATATACAATAATTATAAACAAAAAAATATGGCCACACAGTGCCCCATACTGTATAATGGCCACACATGATGCTCCATACTGTACGATGACCACACATGACGCTCCATAATATATAATGACCACACATGACGCTCCATAATATATAATGAACACACATGACGCTCCATACTGTATAATGAACACACATGATGCTCCATACTGTATGACCGCACATGATGCTCCATAGTGTATAATGACCGCACATGATGCTCCAGACTGTATAATGACCGCACATGATGCTCCATACTGTATAATGACCGCACATGATGCTCCATACTGTATAATGACCGCACATGATGCTCCATACTGTATGACCGCAAATGATGCTCCATACTGTATAATGACCGCACATGATGCTCCAGACTGTATAATGACCGCACATGATGCTCCAGACTGTATAATGACCGCACATGATGCTCCAGACTGTATAATGACCGCACATGATGCTCCAGACTGTATAATGACCGCACATGATGCTCCATACTGTATGACCGCAAATGATGCTCCATACTGTATAATGACCGCACATGATGCTCCAGACTGTATAATGACCGCACATGATGCTCCAGACTGTATAATGACCGCACATGATGCTCCAGACTGTATAATGACCGCACATGATGCTCCAGACTGTATAATGACCGCACATGATGCTCCAGACTGTATAATGACCGCACATGATGCTCCATACTGTATGACCGCAAATGATGCTCCAGACTGTATAATGACCGCACATGATGCTCCAGACTGTATAATGACCGCACATGATGCTCCAGACTGTATAATGACCGCACATGATGCTCCAGACTGTATAATGACCGCACATGATGCTCCAGACTGTATAATGACCGCACATGATGCTCCAGACTGTATAATGACCGCACATGATGCTCCAGACTGTATAATGACCGCACATGATGCTCCATACTGTATAATGGCCGCACATGATGCTCCATACTGTATAATGGCCGCACATGATGCTCCATACTGTATAATGACCGCACATGATGCTCCATACTGTATAATGGCCACACATGATGCTCCATACTGTATAATGACCGCACATGATGCTCCATACTGTATAATGACCGCACATGATGCTCCATACTGTCTAATGGCCGCACATGATGCTCCATACTGTCTAATGACCGCACATGATGCTCCATACTGTATAATGACCGCACATGATGCTCCATACTGTATAATGACCACACATGATGCTCCATACTGTATAATGACCGCACATGATGCTCCATACTGTATAATGGCCACACATGATGCTCCATACTGTATAATGACCGCACATGATGCTCCATACTGTATAATGACCGCACATGATGCTCCATACTGTATAATGGCCACACATGATGCTCCATACTGTATAATGGCCGCACATGATGCTCCATACTGTCTAATGACCGCACATGATGCTCCATACTGTATAATGGCCGCACATGATGCTCCATACTGTATAATGACCGCACATGATGCTCCATACTGTATAATGACCGCACATGATGCTCCATACTGTATAATGGCCGCACATGATGCTCCATACTGTCTAATGACCGCACATGATGCTCCATACTGTATAATGACCGCACATGATGCTCCATATTGTATAATGACCACACATGATGCTCCATACTGTATAATGACATACAGGCACGCAGCTCACACACAGGCACGCAGCTCACACGCACGCAGCTCACACACGCACGCAGCTCACACACGCACGCAGCTCACAAACACATGCAGCTTTGACACAAATGCATCACACACGCAGCCATCACACACACACGCAGCCATCACACACACACACGCAGCCATCACACACACACACACGCAGCCATCACACACACACACACGCAGCCATCACACACACACGCAGCCATCACACACACACGCAGACATCACACACACACACGCAGCCATCACACACACACACGCAGCCATCACACACACACACACACGCAGCCATCACACACACACACACACGCAGCCATCACACACACACACACACAGCCATCACACACACACACGCAGCCATCACACACACGCAGCCATCACACACACGCAGCCATCACACACACACAGCCATCACACACACACAGCCATCACACACACACACACAGCCATCACACACACGCAGCCATCACACACACACACACGCAGCCATCACACACACACGCAGCCATCACACACACACGCAGCCATCACACACACACGCAGCCATCACACACACACGCAGCCATCACACACACACAGCCATCACACACACACAGCCATCACACACACACAGCCATCACACACACACAGCCATCACACACACACAGCCATCACACACACACAGCCATCACACACACACACGCAGCCATCACACACACACACACGCAGCCATCACACACACACACGCAGCCATCACACACACACACACGCAGCCATCACACACACACACGCAGCCATCACACACACACACACACGCAGCCATCACACACACACAGCCATCACACACACACACACGCAGCCATCACACACACACACACGCAGCCATCACACACACACACACGCAGCCATCACACACACACAGCCATCACACACACACACCCAGCCATCACACACACACACACGCAGCCATCACACACACACAATCTCCTCTGTGATGCAGGGGCGGCTGATGTCCATGTGCAGCTCTCTGCTGAAGTCTTCAGTCTCCTGCTCACAGCTCTGCACTATCCCGGCACCTCCCCCGTCTCTCCTTCTCTGCCGGGATAGCAGCTAAGAGCAGAAGCCGGAGCTCCGTGCACACACAGCCAGAGGTAGTGAATCGCTGACCTTTCTTCTTGATTGCTGCAGGCTCTCTCTCCTTCAGCGTGGCAGCGCCGCACAGGGGGCGGGAGGGGGGGGGGGGGGTGTTGCGCGGGCGGTCAGGAGGCAGCTTTTATAAAAAAAAAAAAAAAACAGGCTGGCTCTCTCTACGTCCCGGAAGTGGGCGGGGCTTCACCGGCGGCCGCAAATTCGGGATTTTAAATGCCCGAAGCGGGACAGCGGGACCCCGGTGCCAAAGCGGGACTGTCCCGCTGAAATCGGGACGGTTGGGAGGTATGCATATACACAGATTGGGGGTTGGGAGAATTGTGCCGACAGATTCCCCATAAGAAAGAAAATTCCATCAGGAGCAAATTACTATTATAATAAACTGTTGGTCTGTAAGAAAATGATAATAATAGACAGATAATAGACATATAATAGATATATAGATAGATAGATAATAGATAATAGACAGATGATAGATAGATAGATAGATGATAGATAGATAGATAGATAGATAGATGATAGATAGATAATAGATAGATAATAGATAGATAGATAGATGATAGACAGATAATAGATAGATAGATATATGATAGATAGATATATAGATAGATAGATGATAGATGGATATTAGATAGATGATAGATAGATAGATGATAGATAAACAGATAATAGATAGATAGATATCATTACCTTCCTTTCTTCTCCACCAGGATCCCTTCTCTTTGGTCAGTGAGTGCAGCAGATCTTCTGCCCATAACCAGCATTGCTGCTGTATATACTGTATATATATATATATACTTCTCCGCCCCAATCCATCAGACACTTCTGGTAAATGTAATTTATTTTTTTAGATAATTTATTTAGTTGTTATTGAAACATCTGGACATATTAGTTAATACATATTTTATACATATAATTATTAATGCTTTTTCCTGACTCTTATACAATCATCTGCACTTTGATTCCATTATGAGAAAAGTTTAATAGAAATATTTTTATTGTTGTATTTAAAGTAGACTTTCTACCAACATTTTTCACCTAGGGCTGGGCACACAATGTAATAGCGGCTGCAGAGCGGAATAAAATATATATATTTTTTATTTTGCCTTTCCGTTGTGGAGATATTAGCAATCAAAGTATTTGGTACCTAATGAGTAAATCTTTGTTAAGTCCAATTGGGTATTATCAATAACTTGCACTTCTTCTCTCTGTATGATGTTGATCAATCATAAGCAGGCAGCACTCGAGCAAATCATCAAGACCCTCTGCTGGCAGCTCCCTTTGCAATTGCCGTCATTGACGTCCCAGATGTGCTTGATGGGAAACAAGATGAAAGAGCAAAGGCCCAAGATAAAAACTTGACTCATTGTTGAAGACCTTAAACCCCATTCCAGACCCCATTGCTCTATTCCAGCCTCTGGTCTCTATTTGGAGAACATGTGGGCAATGCATTAAAGGGGCTAACACTAGTGAATGGCACACAGGTCCTATTGCTGTGCTTATGTTGTGGGGTGGCATAATCTATGATAGACACTCTGCACTATATGGGATTTATATTTATAAAAAGCCACTGGAATAAACTCCTCTATATGCTTCTTAATAAGTTAGGGCCGTCTCTGGACAACTTTCTATGATTTAGAGGGGGATAGCTAAGCTTTCTTATGCTAGTGAAAAAAAATCAGAGAATTATTTTCTATTACTCTATCGCCCTGTCTGTCTTTTTATCTCTATTTATTTATCTATCTGCTGTGAGGAAGTGACTGGTGTCGCTATGTGTCCCATAGGATGCGCAAAGAAGCATATTGAGGCAGTGGGAGTGCATTGCAGTCACAGGCGTAGCTGTGATTGCAATACAGAATAAAAGTGAGTGTTAGTCTTGGACAAGCTATTTGTCCAAGGAGATTAAAGACCTGCCATGGGCTTTTATTTTTTAAATGGACTACAGGAAGTAGCGGGGCGGTCTGTTTCCTCCCCCGGCCCGGGTTTTCCATGTGGCCTATGGCCACAGGATCTCTGTAGAAGCCCCTGCAGCAGAGGATTGGGTGTGTCAGTGTGGAGTTTCCAAGGTGCAGGGCAGATAGCTCTGCAAAAGCTCAGCCTGTGTGAGGGAACACAGCACCAAGCAGAGTGAACTCCTGGCATCCCGCAGCATTATATAGTGGTGCATTCACCCTCGGCAACAGGCTGAATTTACGGACTGTCTTGTTTCCCTGCTGCAAATCGGAGGATGCCGTTTGTTTTGTTTGCAAGTTTTGAACATTATATCTGTATTTACTTTGAACTCTCCTGGGTCACTGCCTCTTCACTGCACAGTGAGGACACCGCTGCACTACACTATACACTCACTGGCCACTTTATTAGGTACACCTGTCCAACTTCTTGTTAACACTTAATTTCTAATCAGCCAATCACATGGCGGCAACTCAGTGCATTTAGGCATGTAGACATGGTCAAGACAATCTCCTGCAGTTCAAACCGAGCATCAGTATGGGGAAGAAAGGTAATTTGAGTGCCTTTGAACGTGGCATGGTTGTTGGTGCCAGAAGGGGTGGTCTGAGTATTTCAGAAACTGCTGATCTACTGGGATTTTCACGCACAACCATCTCTAGGGTTTACAGAGAATGGTCCGAAAAAGAAAAAAAATCCAGTGAGCGGCAGTTCTGTGGGCGGAAATGCCTTGTTGATGCCAGAGGTCAGAGGAGAATGGGCAGACTGGTTCGAGCTGATAGAAAGGCAACAGTGACTCAAATCGCCACCCGTTACAACCAAGGTAGGCCTAAGAGCATCTCTGAACGCACAGTGCGTCGAACTTTGAAGCAGATGGGCTACAGCAGCAGAAGACCACACCGGGTACCACTCCTTTCAGCTAAGAACAGGAAACTGAGGCTACAATTTGTACAAGCTCATCGAAATTGGACAGTAGAAGATTGGAAAAACGTTGCTTGGTCTGATGAGTCTCGATTTCTGCTGCGACATTCGGATGGTAGGGTCAGAATTTGGCGTAAACAACATGAAAGCATGGATCCATCCTGCCTTGTATGGAGCATCTTTGGGATGTGCAGCCGACAAATATGCGGCAACTGTGTGATGCCATCGTGTCAATATGGACCAAAATCTCTGAGGAATGCTTCCAGCACCTTGTTGAATCTATGCCACGAAGAATTGAGGCAGTTCTGAAGGCAAAAGGGGGTCCAACCCGTTACTAGCATGGTGTACCTAATAAAGTGGCCGGTGAGTGTATATCTATCTGGTAGGTGTTAGTGATGAGCGAGCACAAAAATGCTCAGGTGCTCGTTGCTCGGGTCGAGCAAATTGTAGTGCTCGGGTGCTCGACCCTAGCAATAAGCCCAATCTAAGTCTTCGAAACTCGAGCATTTTTGCCATTCCCCCCCGGAGGTCTTTAGAGGGTCTAAAAACAGCAGAAATCGTTGGGAACATTGCTCAAATGACATGGGAACATCATGGGGAAGACCTCTGGAAGCATTTCTGACTGCCAGGTCACTGCTGTGAACAATGTTGTGAGAGTCTTATGCCACTTTTATTCCACTCACCAAAAAACATACAAAAACGAAAGCAAAATGATTTTTCTCAGTCCCCCATGACAGCACCACAGAGAGAGGGGATCCGCCCTTCAGGGACAGGAAACCTATAGGATAAAAGGAAGGTACCTCTCTCCTGCATCAGTTTGGTTTCCTGTCCCTGACGGGGAACCCACTAGGATCGGTACCTTATGAAGAACCCGGAGCCGGCCAGTCGGGTTATGGCAGCGGGGAGGCCCTTGTCACGGCTGGTGCGGTGTCCGATGCTGCCACTGCTGGGACCGATGGGTCTGCAGCGTGCACGGGGGGAAGCGCAGCCGCCACTCCGGATAGGAGGTAGGGGCTTCTGGGACCTGGTGCGCCAGGAGGAATACCGCACCAGAACAGGCACTTCCGGATTCGGGGCGGGCGCAGAAGAAAAACAGAAGAAAAAAAATATGGAGGAATCAGTGCTTTCCCTGTGACGCAGCCATGGAGGAGGGGGCTGGTATTGGTGCCAGGTTTTTTAAATGAGGTAGAAAGCGCAGTTCATTGCTGCATGCCGTCCAAGCCATGGAGGACAGCGACCAGCAGCTCCAGCCGCCGCAGCCGTTACAGCTGCAGCAGCATCGCCACCACCAGCGCAAGCTGGATGCGCAAAGGAAGAGGTCCTTTGCTGATACCCACAATACTCTGTCCAGCAGCCATTCCACACAGCATAGCAAAGGCTCCAGTGTTGTAAAGCAGTCGACACCACCACCTATGGATCTCATACAGGATCCTACACCTCCTCCAGAACCGATACCTGTGGCTGCGCAAGATGGGTGAGTGATCTTTGTGAAAGTTCACTAGTATAATTGGGGTCCCTTCTTCTCCGTTTATTTTAGGCAAGGAAAAGAACGGGGAAAACTAAACACAGAACCTGCCCCCTGTGCAAAAAAGCTTTACCGCAGTCCTGGGATAAGAGGTTGTGTGATTCCTGTATAGGACAAGTCCTCTGTGAGGAAACCCCAAACTTTACCTCTGAATTATGATCTGTAATAAAATCAGAGGTAGAGACAGTGTTTAAATCCCTTAAAGGGGAAAGGGTTAAGGAGAAAACGCCTAAACCCTATTCCCACTCCGATTCCTCTAGTTCTGACATTGGAGACTCAGATAATAATAATAATAATAATAATCTTTATTTATATAGCGCCAACATATTCCGCAGCGCTTTACAGTTTAACAGTTTCAAACACAACAGTCATAGGTAACAATGTTAATACAGCAATAAAGCAAAATAAGACGACCCTGCTCGTGAGAGCTTACAATCTACAAGGAGGTGGGGAGATACAAAGTACAGGTGTGTATTTACAATGATGTATTTACAATGATGGTCCAGCCATCTTCAGGGGGTGGGGGGTAGGTGAGATAGTGAATGGGCTACACACACACACACAAACATAAAATGACTGATTAGGGAACGCGATAGGCCGCTCTGAACAAATGAGTTTTGAGTGAGCGCCTAAAGCTATGCAAGTTGTGGATGGTCCTAATATCTTGGGGTAGAGCATTCCAGAGGATTGGCGCAGCACGGGAGAAGTCTTGGAGTCGGGAGTGGGAGGTACGGATTAGTGCAGAGGTTAGTCGAAAGTCGTTTGCAGAGCGCAGAGGTCGGTTAGGCCGATAGACAGAAATGAGGGAGGAGATGTAAGGGGGTGCCGCACTGTGGAGAGCTTTGTGGGTGAGAACAAGTACTTTGAATTGTATCCTGTAATGAATGGGCAGCCAGTGTAATGACTGGCGAAGAGCGGACACGTCCGAGTAACGATTAGCCAGATGGACGACCCTGGCTGCTGCATTAAGGATAGACTGGAGAGGGGAAAGTCGCGTGAGGGGGAGGCCAATTAAAAGAGAGTTACAGTAGTCCAGACGGGAGTGGATTAGGGCGACAGTGAGAGTTTTTGTTGTCTCCATGGTGAGAAAAGGGCGGATTCTAGAGATGTTCTTTAGGTGTAAGCGGCACGAGCGGGCAAGAGATTGTATGTGGGAGGTGAAGGAGAGATCGGAGTCAAACATGACACCCAGACAGCGTGCCTGCTGCCGGGGTGTTATTATGGTGCCACCCACGGAGAGGGAAATGTCAGATTTAGGGAGGTTAGTAGAAGGCGGGAGCAGAAGAAGTTCAGTTTTGGAGAGGTTGAGCTTCAGATAGAGAGCGGACATGATGTTAGAGACTGCAGACAGACAGTCCCGTCAGATAGACGGGATCCCTCATCCTCTTCCTCGGATAACGAGAGCGGAGGTCGCCACTGCTTTCCTCTAGATGAAGTCGATGCACTTGTAAGGCAGTAAGATCGACCATGGGGGTGCTGGATCCCGGTGCTGACAAGAAAGTACAGGACATAATGTTTGGAGGATTAGGTCAAAAAAAGCGCAGAGTCTTCCCTCTTAATGAAAACATCCAAGCTTTAATTAAAAGGGAGTGGGAAAAGCCAGAGAGGAAAAACTCGTCGGTACCTTCCCTTAAAAGGAAATATCCCTTCGAGGAAGAGGCTTCTACTTCTTGGGATAAAGCCCCTAAACTTAACGTAGCAGTTGCTAAGGCCTCAAAAAAATTTGCATTGCCCTTTGAGGACATGGGAACTCTGAAGGATCCCCTTGACAAAAGAGCGGATACCTTCCTTAAAGGGGCCTGGGAATCGGCAGGAGGATGTTTAAGGCCTGCAACAGCAGCCGCATGCACTTCTAGATGCCTAATGATTTGCATTGATAATTTAGAGAAACAACTAAGGGATGGCGTATCCAGAAATAAAGTGATAGAATCTATTCCCATGATTAGAGGAGCGGCAGCCTTTCTGGCAGACTCATCAGCTGACTCAATTAAAATCACTTCTAAATCAGCAGCCCTATCAAATGCAGCTCGTAGGACATTATGGCTAAAAAGCTGGCCAGGCGGCCTACAAACTAAACAAAAACTTTGCTCAATCCCATGCGAAGGAACATTTTTGTTTGGGGAGACCCTGGATGATATTTTGCAAAAGGCAAGAGACAAGAAAAAAGGGTTCCCTAACCTGGCCACACCATTTGTTAAGCGGCCCTTTCGGTATAGGACATTTTTCCGGAGACGCCCCCCAAGGGAGCAGAACAGATGGGATGATGGAAAAAGGAGAGATAGGGGGTTCCTTTTCGGTAATTCCTCAAGAGATAAAAAGACTTCTAAAGGTACCTTCACACGAAGCGACGCTGCAGCGATAGCGACAACGATGCCGATCGCTGCAGCGTCGCTGTTTGATCGCTGGGGAGCTGTCACACAGACCGCTCTCCAGCGACCAACGATGCCGAGGTCCCCGGGTAACCAGGGTAAACATCGGGTTGCTAAGCGCAGGGCCGCGCTTAGTAACCCGATGTTTACCCTGGTTACCAGCGTAAAAGTAAAAAAAACAAACAGTACATACTCACCTGCGCGTCCCCCAGCGTCTGCTTCCTGACACTGACTGAGCTCCGGCCCCTAACAGCACAGCGGTGACGTCACCGCTGTGCTTTCACTTTCACTTTAGGGCCGGCGCTCAGGAAGTGTCAGGAAGCAGACGCTGGGGGACGCGCAGGTGAGTATGTACTGTTTGTTTTTTTTACTTTTACGCTGGTAACCAGGGTAAACATCGGGTTACTAAGCGCGGCCCTGCGCTTAGTAACCCGATGTTTACCCTGGTTACCAGTGTAAAACATCGCTGGTATCGTTGCTTTTGCTTTCAAACACAACGATACACAGCGATCGGACGACCAAATAAAGTTCTGGACTTTATTCAGCGACCAGCGACATCACAGCAGGATCCTGATCGCTGCTGCGTGTCAAACTAAACGATATCGCTAGCGAGGATGCTGCAACGTCACGGATCGCTAGCGATATCGTTACAAAGTCGTTTCGTGTGAAGGTACCTTAAGTGACACCTCCCCCAGGGTGTGAGGGAGATTATCTCAATTCCTCCCGGCCTGGGAAAAAATCTCAACCTGCGTCTGGATATTGAATTTGATAAAATTGGGACTTCAAATATACTTTACTCCCCAAAATTATGTGGTCACTCCCCTATAATCCTCACCTCAACAACAACATGCGTTAGAACAGGAGATTATAAAGCTTATAAACAAAGACGTCATCCAGGAAGTCCCCCCACTGGAAAGAGGAACAGGGTTTTATTCCCCATTATTCTTAGTTCCAAAACCGGATGGGTTTTTCAGCGGAAGCTGAACAGTTATGTAAAGAACCAAAGTTTCAAAATGGAATCAATAAAATCAATGATCAAAAACCTGTTTCCGGACTGTTTCATGATAGTGTTGGATCTCAGCGACATGTATTATCACGTCCCTGTCCACAAGAACTCCCAGAAATACCTCAGACTAGCAGTAGTCATGGGAGGGGAAGTAAGGGAATACCAATACAAAGCCCTTCCCTTTGGCATATCAGTGGCATCCCGCATATTTACCAAATTGATAGCAGAAATGATGGCCCATCTAAGAGAAAAAGACATTTTGATAGTTCCATACTTGGACGACTTTCTGATTGTGAACAATTCAGCCCAAAACTGTCGTCAACAATGCGACAGAGTGATAAAAACTCTAACAAAGTTAGGCTGGCTTCTAAATCTTCAGAAATCAAAACTAGAACCAACCAGAGTTCAAGAGTTTTTGGGCCTAACCTTGGACTCAATAACACAGGAAAGTCGTCTTCCAGACCAGAAAAAACAAAAAATATTAAATCTTGTCTCAAAGGCTTGCTCAAACCCTCATATGACCTTAAGAAGGGTGATGTCATTACTAGGGTCCCTTTCTGCCTGCCTCCCAGCAGTCCAGTGGGCACAACTCCACACGAGAGACCTCCAGTGGGACATTCTGTGGAATCAGATTAAACTAAGGGGACATCTAGAAGACCACATGACTCTAAATTCAGCCACTATTCATTCCCTAGTTTGGTGGTTGGATCCAAACAACCTGTCAAAAGGGGTCCCTTGGGTAATAGAGGTACCACAGATGCGAGTCCCATGGGGTGGGGAGCTCACCTGGGCAACAGTGTCACTCAGGGAATTTGCAAATGCGTGTAGAAAAGCTGCGGAGACACCATCACGTGTTTCTCAACGCAAGCAATGAATAGCCAGGTCTTTCACCGGGAAGGAACAACCACGTGAAGGGCAGCATCCAATAAAATGAAAGCCACCTATGCCAAAACATGGTATCCATCCACAGACAGCTGTTTTGGGGTATTTGCCCCTCATCAGTGTGGAGTAGGAAACTGGCTATTAGGAGCAGTGCCTAGTGAAAAGGCTATAGACATAAGGATGAATGACCTCGGGGAGATCAAAACATCCAACACCGCGGAGACACCATCACGTGTTTCTCAACGCAGTGATCCAGAACACTGCCCCCATCCCTTATGGGAAATATGCAAATGCAAGTAGAAAAGCCGCGGAGACACCATCACGTGTTTCTCAACGCAAGCAATGAATAGCCAGGTCTTTCACCGGGAAGGAACAACCACAGGAAGGGCAGCATCCAATAAAAGGAAAACCACCTATGCCAAAACATGGTATCCATCCACAGACAGCTGTTTCGGGGTATTTGCCCCTCATCAGTGTGGAGTAGGAAACTGGCTATTAGGAGCAGTGCCTAGTGAAAAGGCTATAGACATAAGGATGAATGACCTCGGGGAGATCAAAACATCCAACACCGCGGAGACACCATCACATGTTTCTCAACGCAGTGATCCAGAACACTGCCCCCATCCCTTATGGGAAATATGCAAATGCATGTAGAACAGCCGCGGAGACACCATCACGTGTTTCTCAACGCAAGCAATGAATAGCCAGGTCTTTCACCGGGAAGGAACAACCACGGGAAGGGCAGCATCCAATAAAAGGAAAACCACCTATGTCAAAACATGGTATCCATCCACAGACAGCTGTTTCGGGGTATTTGCCCCTCATCAGTGTGGAGTAGGAAACTGGCTATTAGGAGCAGTGCCTAGTGAAAAGGCTGTAGACATAAGGATGAATGACCTTGGGGAGATCAAAACATCCAACACCGCGGAGACACCATCACGTGTTTCTCAACGCAGTGATCCAGGTGGTTTTCCTTTTATTGGATGCTGCCCTTCCCGTGGTTGTTCCTTCCCGGTGAAAGACCTGGCTATTCATTGCTTGCTTTGAGAAACACGTGATGGTGTCTCCGTGGCTTTTCTACATGCATTTGCATATTTCCCATAAGGGATGGGGGCAGTGTTCTGGATCACTGCGTGGAGAAACACGTGATGGTGTCTCCGCGGTGTTGGATGTTTTGATCTCCCCGAGATCATTCATCCTTATGTCTATAGCCTTTTCACTCAGGGAATTTGGACAGGTCAGGAATACAAGGCTTCCTCAATAGTGTTGAGCATTCCGATACCGCAAGTATCGGGTATCGGCCGATACTTGCCGTATCGGAATTCCGATACCGAGATCCGATACTTTTGTTGTATCGGGAATCGGTATCGGGACCATATTAATGTGTAAAATAAAGAATTAAAATAAAAAATATTGATATACTCACCTCTCCGACGCAGCCTGGACATCAATGCTGGTAACCGGCAGCCTGCTTTGTTTAAAATGAAGTAAAGGCAAGGAAAACAAAACAAGCACAGTCTAGTAAACCCTCTTATCATGATGAACCAGTACAATATAGATAGGAGGTAACTAGTGCCTGTATAAAGGATGTCAAAGGACACACCAAATAATGCTACAGCAACAAACTACAAAAAAATAGGTGCAAGAAAACGTCCAAAATGAGCAAAAAAATCTTTATTAAATATATTAAAAGTATCACAACAAGGGATACAGAAATAGTTTGAAAACAAGTGCAGATAACATGTACCGTACGCCTGGAGACAGATCACACCTCACCGCAAATCAGCAGCTAGGCAGAACAATAAATGCACAGGGTACACCCAATATACTGACTGCTCCATTTAAAGATCACTTAGTGTACCATATACCAGACTCAGAAGCATATACCAGTCAGTGCATGGAACATAATGTGAATATACAATGTAAAAAGTTGTCCTACCAGCTGCTGACGTGGGGAGAGCGTCCACTCCAGACCCACCCCTGGGTGGTATATGGTACACTAAGTGATCTTTAAAATGGAGCAGTCAGTATATTGGGTATACCCTGTGCATTTATTGTTCTGCCTAGCTGCTGATTTGCGGTGAGGTGTGATCTGTCTCCAGGCGTACGGTACATGTTATCTGCACTTGTTTTCCCACTATTTCTGTATCCCTTGTTGTGATACTTTTAATATATTTAATAAAGATTTTTTGCTCATTTTGGACGTTTTCTTGCACCTATTTTTTTGTAGTTTGTTGCTTTGTTTAAAATGAGCGCGTTCAGTACCTTCCATGGCGTCACGGCTTCTGATTGGTCGCGTGCCGCTCATGTGACCGCCACGCGACCAATCAGAAGCCGTGACGTCATCCCTCAGGTCGTAAATTCCTAATTATAGGAATTTAGGACCTGAGAATTACGTCACGGCTTGTGATTGGTCGCGTGGTGGTCACTGTTGTGAACACTGTGTGAGTTCTCTGTTTTGTCTCCCTCTAGTGGCCTTTTTGTTTTACTGCGGCTCTTTGGCTGGAATCAGCTGTTTCGTCACTTGCTATTCAGGTTTGCTATTTAGCTCACCTGGACCATTATTCCTTGCCTGCTGTCAATGTCTTCAGTGCTATTTTGGAGCTCTCCTGCAGTCCTTCGTTATCAGTCTCTTCAAGAGAAGCTAAGTTTTGCTTGGTTCCTTTTTTTACCATCAGTGGTCATATGTTTCTTGGTTTATTTTTGTTTCTTGTCCAGCTTGCTAATATGTGATTTCCTTGATTGCTGGTAGCTCTAGGGGGCTGAGTTTCTCCCCTCACACCGTTAGTTGGTGTGGGGGTTCTTGTATTCTCAGCGTGGATATTTTGCATAGGGTTTTTTACTGACCGCACAGTTCCCTATCTGTTTTCTGTTATCTAGTATTAGCGGGCCTCATTTGCTGAATCTGTTTTCATTCCTACGTTTGTGGTTTCCCCTTACCTCACCGTTATTATTTGTTGGGGGCTTCCTATATCTTTGGGGTATTTCTCTTGAGGCAAGTGAGGTCTTACTTTCCTTCTAGGAGTAGATAGTTTCTCAGGCTGCGTCGAGACGTCCAGGATTTTAGGCACGTTCACCGGCTACCTTTAGTGTGTTGGTTAGGATCAGGTTTGCGGTCAGTCCAGTTACCACCTCCCTAGAGCTCGTGTCTATGTTCATAAACTTAGCTAGTCCGTTTGGTGATCCTCAGCCACTAGGATCATAACAGTACAGCAGGCCCAAAAAGTGTTTAATGCATCGCAGAAGTGGGATAAGGGAAGCCCTGAGTACAATTTTTTTTTCTCTCTATCTTTGCTGCAGTCTGTCCAGCTTCTCTCATCCCCTTAATCTCTGGGTGGTTTTGTGTTCAGCTGCAGACATGGATATTCAGAGTCTGACTTCTAGTGTGGAACATCTTGCTGTAAGGGTGCAAAGCATTCAGGATTTTGTTGTTCATAGCCCTATGTCAGAGCCAAAAATACCTATTCCTGAGTTGTTTTCTGGAGATAGATCTAGGTTTCTGAATTTTAAGAATAATTGTAAATTATTTCTATCTTTGAGACCTCGTTCCTCTGGTGATTCCGCTCAGCAAGTTAAAATTGTTATCTCCTTGTTACGTGGCGACCCTCAAGATTGGGCTTTCTCTCTGGTGCCAGGAGATCCTGCATTGCTGAATGTGGATGCGTTTTTTCTGGTGCTTGGACTGCTTTATGAGGAACCTAATCTTGAGAATCAGGCAGAAAAGGCCTTGCTGGCTCTTTCTCAGGGCCAGGATGAAGCTGAGGTGTATTGTCAAAGATTTCGGAAATGGTCGGTGCTTACTCAATGGAATGAGTGTGCCCTGGCTGCAAATTTCAGAGAAGGTCTTTCTGAAGCCATTAAGAATGTTATGGTGGGGTTCCCCACGCCTGCAAGTCTGAATGACTCAGTGGCTTTGGCCATTCAGATTGATCGGCGTTTGCGGGAGCGCAAATCTGCGCACCATCTGGCGGTGTTTTCTGAACAGAGACCTGAGTCTATGCAATGTGACCGAGTTCTGACCAGAATTGAGCGGCAAAATCATAGACGTCAAAATGGGTTGTGCTTTTACTGTGGTGATTCAACTCATGTTATCTCAGCATGCTCTAAGCGCGTTAAAAAAATCGCTAAACCTGTCACCATTGGTACTATACAGCCTAAATTCATTTTGTCTGTTACTTTAATTTGTTCTTTGTCGTCTTACTCGGTTATGGCTTGTGTAGATTAAGGTGCTGCCCTGAATCTGATGGATTTGTCGTTTGCCAGGCGCTGTGGTTTTGTCCTGGAGCCTTTGGAATTCCCTATTCCACTGAGGGGAATTGATGCTACACCATTGGCTGAGAATAAGCCTCAATATTGGACTCAAGTGACCATGTGCATGACTCCTGTGCATCAGGAGGTGATTCGCTTTCTGGTGCTACATAATTTGCATGATGTTGTCGTGTTGGGTCTGCCATGGCTGCAGGCCCATAATCCAGTTCTGGATTGGAAAGCTATGTCTGTGTCAAGTTGGGGTTGCCAGGGGATTCATGGCGATGCTCCTTTGGTATCAATTGCTTCTTCCACTACTTCTGAGGTCCCTGAGTTTTTGTCGGACTACCAGGATGTATTTGATGAGCCCAGATCCGGTGCCCTGCCTCCTCACAGGGATTGTGATTGTGCTATAAATTTGATTCCTGGTAGTAAGTTCCCTAAGGGACGACTTTTTAATTTGTCTGTACCAGAACATGCCGCAATGCGGAGCTATATAAAGGAGTCTTTAGAGAAGGGACATATTCGCCCGTCCTCCTCCCCTCTTGGTGCAGGATTCTTTTTTGTGGCCAAGAAGGATGGTTCTCTGAGACCTTGTATAGATTATCGTCTTCTAAATAAAATCACGGTCAAATTTCAGTATCCTTTGCCATTGTTGTCTGATCTGTTTGCTCGGATTAAGGGGTCCAGTTGGTTCACCAAGATAGATCTTCGTGGTGCGTATAACCTTGTGCGCATGGAGCGCCCCCACTGCCACAGGGCCGAGGGGTACCCGGTACCGGGCCTCAGAGTCTCTGTTCTGGGGGTCGTCACGGTGGCTAGGCCCGGTCCGTGGCCCTGCCTGTCAGGGGGACGTCTGGTGAAAGAGTGGTGAATGATGGTGTAGTTGTGAAGTGCCGGTCACAGTAAATAACGAGGACACCAGGTTGCAGTCTCTTTACCTCTTTACTGAAGATCTCTGGGTCCTCAGTCCGGAATCCGGATAACCAAGCTGCGCAAGTCCGGCCGGTCCAATGGCACCTCCAGAGTTCTCTTTGCAGGTGGAAATCTGTGCCTTCCTGCTAGCGCTATGTGTTGTGGTCCTTCCCTGCTGTGCTTACGGAAAGTCCCCACAACTGTTGTGTCTGTTTCTCATGTTCCCTCACAACTCGATTAGATGATGTTCTGCTAATCCTCCGTCCCTCCCGGTGTTATGGTTGGGACGCACCCGTATGACGGGTAGGCTCGGAGCTCTTCCGGGACCCTAGAGTCGCCCCTCTCCACAAGTTGCCCCCTATGTCTTCTTAGGTGATTTAAGTGAGACAGCCCGCCTATGACTGACTGTCCTGCCGTTGGTTTGAAGTATTGCTTGGAGCTAGATATATAAATACTTCCTCGGCGTTCCGGCCGCCGGTTGTGCGCCTCAGTAGGATGTTGCCTCGGTCTTACAGCACGACTCCTACTGGTATTCTCCTTGTTGCTTTGATCTCGTTTCTCACTCAGCACAATATATCTCGCTTCTGATCCTTTCTTAGGGCACCGCTGCTATGCTGAGCAGGCACGGTCCCGTGACGTTCTTCCTTGTTGCCAGGCCTCTGTCAGGGTCCCAAACCTGACAGAGACCCTACCGAATCTTCCCCCACAACACCCGCTGCCACAAGGTGTTGCCTGGTTCCAACCCAGTCAGCTTTCTGATCCTAACTTCCTGCCTGACCCCCAGTTTACCCACACGGTGAGGAGTGGCCTAATAAATAGCACCCTTAGCTCCCCCTGGAGGCCCGACTGTGAAATGTATTGGTGTATGTGATACCTGATCAGATGAACTCCTTCAGTGCCATCAGACGTACCATAGCTCCCCTTAGCGGCAGAGCTTCAGTACTGCAACGACCAGGACTCTGGGGTGCTGCACTCCCCCCTGGTTAAATCCAGTACTCCGGGACTGGGAAGAAAACAACAATACATGTCAGCAAAAAGACATACAATTTTGTTGAGTGCAATAACAATAAGCATACTTGAACAGAGCTTCCCTTTATGGGAGGTGAGGACACTTGAACGTTACAAACATGGTTAAATACTTTGGATAACTTACTATAAATAACTTTTCTTACCCAACCGGGTATTCTGCTTAGTGCAATTCTTTGAACAATAATTTAACATTGCCTTTAAGGACGTACACTCTGAATCCACTAAAGACCTTCTTATAACACATTATAAGGCTGAGCAACGTTGCTACATTCTCCTACTTTACGTCTGCAGGACCGCCTGTCCTAACGGCTCCAGACCTACTGCCTCTCCTTTCTTTGCAGGACCGCCCCGTTCAGCCCGGGCCTACTGCCCTTCCACCACTATACACAGTATAGAACATATCATTTTTCCTTCAGTTTAGGATCAATGGGCCATCTCTATATGGCTCCTAGGAGGACTCACCAACTAACCCCGTCCGGGTTCACTTTCTGTCCTCATTCTTCCATCAACATTATCAAACACTTTTCACAATTAACTAGTTGGTTACATTTAACGTTTACATATCAACATTATTACTTTCTTTCGTCTAAGACATTATTGCCCTCTAGCTGTCTTAAGGCAATACCATTCCTAAGTGCAACGTGTGAACATCCCCTTTAAGAGGGGACCAAGTCTTTATGAGGTAGCGCAGCTTCTTCAGCTACCAGTCCGTACACAGTAAGGACTCCGGTGCGGTATCTTCACAAAGAGTCCTTCTTTTATGTAAAACCAGTAAGGAGCACCTTTAAGAAGGTGCAACTATTTACAAAGAGTTTGTATCATGCATCGTTCATGATTCAGCAGTTCTTTTCAACAGGAAACAAAAGGTAGAAAAACAACCAAAAAGCAATAGGGATCCCGGGTCAACAAAGGGATCCCTTTAAGAGTTAACCCTGGACGGGTTTTAGCAGCAACGTAGCAGAAAACAGTTTGAAGAACTATTTACATTTCCGTGGTTTCGAGGTTTACCCTCATAGTAGGATGCATGATGCATGACATCAGCCGATGGTGGACATCTCCTGACCGTACGGTCTTCGGCCCCTGGCCCACGGCTGATGTAGCGTCAGGCTGTTCTATCTCTTTCCAGTTCTCCCATTGTAGAATCAGGTACTGCTTATATTGTTCCCAAGTGAGCACGGCAATGGTGTGACCTTCTTTCCGGACTCCATCCGGCCCAATTCGGGGGGCCTCCCACCGGAGAATTAATCCCTCCGAGCTCACATCTACGAACTCCCCCGTCTGGGTCGGTGGCAGAGGTACCAGCCTCCCCATCGCGCCGGGGGATAACACCCCCAGCTCCGCCGAGCAGAAACGGTTATTGTTGGGATGAGGATCGGTCGCGGGAGTGGGATCGGGTGAGAGAGCAGGGGCGCCTTCCATACCTGCGCCTGATGTGATTCCACCGATGTCGATCCGGCCCGTTGACGAGGACGCTGGAGTCGGCTGCAGCCCGGACCGCGGCTCCTCCCCTGCGGTCTCCGAGGTTGGGATAGGTAGGCTCAGCTCCTCCGCTGGCGGTTCCAAGGAGTTCAGATTCTCCCGCTGCGGCGGCCGCGGGTCCGCCTCTGGTGGTTGAGGGCAAGCTGGGATCACCTCATCGTCCCTCGGGCACTTGCGGGTCATCATCGCTGTCCGACATTCGGTGGCAATGCATGCACCGGGCTCCGCCATCTCTCCGGGGTCGAGCTTCTTCTTCACCTCGTTCCCGCGGTTGCAAATCAGGGGGCCGTTCTCCTCCACTGTTGGGCAGGTTGTCATCTCGCAGCAGGAGTCGGAGGGGGCGGTCGCCGTTTTTGGCGCTGCTTTGGTAGTCTCCTCCCATGGCACGCCCTCCTTCTTCCTCCCCGTGGCGCTGCAATGGCGGCGATTTTGGCGGGAACCTCTGGCGGCAAGCAGCAGTAATGGCAGCACACAGTTCTCTCAATAAAGCACAGTCCAAGCACGATAAATCACAGTTCCAAGGCACACATGACCTGATTCTTCAGGCTTAAGTAGATCCTGTTCGTGACGCCAAAATGCAGCGCCCCCACTGCCACAGGTACCGGGCCTCAGAGTCTCTGTTCTGGGGGTCATCACGGTGGCTAGGCCCGGAGTTCTCTTTGCAGGTGGAAATCTGTGCCTTCCTGCTAGCGCTATGTGTTGTGGTCCTTCCCTGCTGTGCTTACGGAAAGTCCCCACAACTGTTGTGTCTGTTTCTCATGTTCCCTCACAACTCGATTAGATGATGTTCTGCTAATCCTCCGTCCCTCCCGGTGTTATGGTTGGGACGCACCCATATGACGGGTAGGCTCGGAGCTCTTCCGGGACCCTAGAGTCGCCCCTCTCCACAAGTTGCCCCCTATGTCTTCTTAGGTGATTTAAGTGAGACAGCCCGCCTATGACTGACTGTCCTGCCGTTGGTTTGAAGTATTGCTTGGAGCTAGATATATAAATACTTCCTCGGCGTTCCGGCCGCCGGTTGTGCGCCTCAGTAGGATGTTGCCTCGGTCTTACAGCACGACTCCTACTGGTATTCTCCTTGTTGCTTTGATCTCGTTTCTCACTCAGCACAATATATCTCGCTTCTGATCCTTTCTTAGGGCTCCGCCGCTATGCTGAGCAGGCACGGTCCCGTGACGTTCTTCCTTGTTGCCAGGCCTCTGTCAGGGTCCCAAACCTGACAGAGACCCTACCGAATCTTCCCCCACAACACCCGCTGCCACAAGGTGTTGCCTGGTTCCAACCCAGTCAGCTTTCTGATCCTAACTTCCTGCCTGACCCCCAGTTTACCCACACGGTGAGGAGTGGCCTAATAAATAGCACCCTTAGCTCCCCCTGGAGGCCCGACTGTGAAATGTATTGGTGTATGTGATACCTGGTCAGATGAACTCCTTCAGTGCCATCAGACGTACCATAGCTCCCCTTAGCGGCAGAGCTTCAGTACTGCAACGACCAGGACTCTGGGGCGCTGCACGCATTAAGCAGGGGGATGAATGGAAAACAGCATTTAATACGCCCGAAGGCCATTTTGAGTACTTGGTGATGCCTTTTGGACTCTCTAATGCTCCTTCTGTGTTCCAGTCCTTCATGCATGACATCTTCCGAGAATATCTGGATAAATTTATGATTGTGTATCTGGATGACATTTTGTTCTTTTCTGAGGACTGGGAGTCCCATGTGAAGCAGGTCAGGATGGTATTTCAGGTCTTGCGTGCTAATGCCTTATTTGTGAAAGGCTCAAAATGTCTCTTCGGAGTACAGAAGGTTTCCTTTTTGGGTTTTATTTTTTCTCCTTCTACTATTGAGATGGACCCAGTCAAGGTCCAGGCTATTCATGACTGGACTCAGCCTACATCTGTTAAGAGTCTTCAGAAGTTCTTGGGTTTTGCTAATTTTTACCGTCGCTTCATTGCTAATTTTTCTGGCGTGGTTAAACCCTTGACGGATTTGACCAAGAAGGGTTCTGATGTGACTAATTGGTCTCCTGCGGCCGTGGAAGCCTTTCGGGAGCTGAAGCGCCGGTTTTCTTCGGCTCCAGTTTTGTGTCAGCCTGATGTCTCTCTTCCTTTTCAGGTTGAGGTTGATGCTTCTGAGATTGGAGCAGGGGCTGTTTTGTCACAGAGAAGCTCTGATTGCTCTGTGATGAAGCCTTGTGCTTTCTTTTCAAGAAAGTTTTTGCCTGCCGAGTGGAATTATGATGTTGGTAATCGGGAGTTTTTGGCTATGAAGTGGGCATGTGAGGAATGGCGACATTGGCTCGAGGGAGCTAAGCATCGTGTAGTGGTCTTAACTGATCACAAAAATCTGATTTATCTCGAGTCCGCCAAGCGGCTGAATCCTAGACAGGCTCGTTGGTCGTTGTTTTTCTCCCGTTTCGATTTCGTGGTCTCGTACCTGCCTGGTTCGAAGAACGTGAAGGCTGATGCTCTTTCTAGGAGTTTTGTGCCTGACTCCCCGGGAGTTTCAGAGCCGGCTGGTATCCTCAGAGAGGGAGTGATTTTGTCTGCCATTTCCCCAGATTTGCGACGAGTGCTGCAGAAATTTCAGGCGGATAGATCTGACCGTTGCCCACCAGAGAGACTGTTTGTCCCAGATAGATGGACCAGCAGAGTTATTTCCGAGGTTCATTCTTCGGTGTTGGCAGGCCATCCTGGGATTTTTGGTACCAGAGATTTGGTGGCTAGGTCCTTCTGGTGGCCTTCCTTGTCACGGGATGTGTGTTCCTTTGTGCAGTCCTGTGGGATTTGTGCTCGGGCTAAGCCTTGCTGTTCTCGTGCCAGTGGTTTGCTTTTGCCTTTGCGTGTCCTGAAGAGGCCTTGGACGCACATTTCCATGGATTTTATTTCGGATCTTCCAGTCTCTCAGAGAATGTCTGTCATCTGGGTGGTGTGTGATCGTTTTTCCAAAATGGTCCATTTGGTGCCCTTGCCTAAGTTGCCTTCCTCCTCCGATTTGGTTCCTCTATTTTTTCAGAATGTGGTTCGCTTGCACGGCATCCCTGAAAATATTGTGTCTGACAGAGGATCCCAGATTTTGGCGGATCTTTTGTGCTAAGATGGGCATTGATTTGTCTTTTTCGTCGGCCTTCCATCCTCAGACGAATGGCTAAACCGAGCGAACTAATCAGACCTTGGAAACTTATTTAAGATGTTTTGTTTCTGCTGATCAGGATGATTGGGTGACTTTTTTGCCATTGGCCGAGTTTGCCCTTAATAATCGGGCTAGTTCAGCTACTTTGGTTTCGCCTTTTTTCTGCAATTCTGGTTTTCATCCTCGTTTTTCCTCGGGTCAGGTTGAGCCTTCTGACTGTCCTGGGGTGGATTCTGTGGTGGATAGGTTGCAACAGATTTGGAACCATGTGGTGGACAATTTGAAGTTGTCACAGGAGAAGGCTCAGCGCTTTGCCAACCGCCGTCACGGTGTGGGTCCCCGACTTCTTGTTGGGGATTTGGTATGGCTGTCTTCTCGGTATGTTCCTATGAAGGTTTCCTCTCCTAAATTCAAGCCTCGCTTCATCGGTCCTTATAAGATTTTGGAAATCCTTAACCCGGTGTCATTTCGTTTGGACCTCCCAGTGTCGTTTGCCATTCATAACGTGTTCCATAGGTCTTTGTTGCGGAGGTATGTGGTGCCTGTGGTTCCTTCTGTTGATCCTCCTGCTCCGGTGCTGGTTGAGGGAGAATTGGAGTATGTGGTGGAGAAGATCTTGGATTCTCGTATTTCGAGATGGAGGCTTCAGTACTTGGTTAAGTGGAAGGGCTATGGTCAGGAGGATAATTCCTGGGTTGTCGCCTCTGATGTTCATGCGGCCGATTTGGTTCGTGCCTTCCATTTGGCTCATCCTGATCGCCCTGGGGGCTCTGTTGAGGGTTCGGTGACCCCTCCTCAAGGGGGGGGGGGGTACTGTTGTGAACACTGTGTGAGTTCTCTGTTTTGTCTCCCTCTAGTGGCCTTTTTGTTTTAGTGCGGCTCTTTGGCTGGAATCAGCTGTTTCGTCACTTGCTATTCAGGTTTGCTATTTAGCTCACCTGGACCATTATTCCTTGCCTGCTGTCAATGTCTTCAGTGCTATTTTGGAGCTCTCCTGCAGTCCTTTGTTATCAGTCTCTTCAAGAGAAGCTAAGTTTTGCTTGGTTCCTTTTTTTACCATCAGTGGTCATATGTTTCTTGGTTTATTTTTGTTTCTTGTCCAGCTTGCTAATATGTGATTTCCTTGCTTGCTGGTAGCTCTAGGGGGCTGAGTTTCTCCCCTCACACCGTTAGTTGGTGTGGGGGTTCTTGTATTCTCAGCGTGCATATTTTGCATAGGGTTTTTTACTGACCGCACAGTTCCCTATCTGTTTTCTGTTATCTAGTATTAGCGGGCCTCATTTGCTGAATCTGTTTTCATTCCTACGTTTGTGGTTTCCCCTTACCTCACCGTTATTATTTGTTGGGGGCTTCCTATATCTTTGGGGTATTTCTCTTGAGGCAAGTGAGGTCTTACTTTCCTTCTAGGAGTAGATAGTTTCTCAGGCTGCGTCGAGACGTCCAGGATTTTAGGCACGTTCACCGGCTACCTTTAGTGTGTTGGTTAGGATCAGGTTTGCGGTCAGTCCAGTTACCACCTCCCTAGAGCTCGTGTCTATGTTCATAAACTTAGCTAGTCCGTTTGGTGATCCTCAGCCACTAGGATCATAACAGGTCACATGGGCGGCCGCGACCAATCACTAGCCGTGACGTCATCTAAGGCCCTGAACGCGCTCATTCTTAAGAAGGAAGGCTGCCGGAAAGAAGCAGGGCGCGTCGGAGGGTGAGTATATACCTAATAGGAATATACTCACCCTCGGCTTCTTTCCGGCAGCCTTCCTTCCTAAGAATGAGCGCGTTCAGGGCCTTAGATGACGTCACGGCTTGTGATTGGTCGTGGCCGCCCATGTGACCGCCACGCGACCAATCACAAGCCGTGACGTAATTCTCAGGTCCTAAATTCCTATAATTAGGAATTTACGACCTGAGGGATGACGTCACGGCTTCTGATTGGTCGCGTGGCGGTCACATGAGCGGCACGCGACCAATCAGAAGCCGTGACGTCATGGAAGGTACTGAACGCGCTCATTTTAAACAAAGCAGGCTGCCGGTTACCAGCGGTGATGTCCAGGCTGCGTCGGAGAGGTGAGTATATCAATATTTTTTATTTTAATTCTTTATTTTACACATTAATATGGTTCCCAAGTCCTGAAGGAGAGTTTCCTCTCCTTCAGACCCTGGGAACCATCAGGATACCTTCCGATACTTGAGTCCCATTGACTTGTATTGGTATCGGGTATCGGATTAGATCCGATAGTTTGCCGGTATCGGCCGATACTTTCCGATACCGATACTTTCAAGTATCGGACGGTATCGCTCAACACTATTCCTCAATCCAAAAAGAACTCTGGGCGGTGGGCCGCGCTCTATTATCCTTCCTTCACAGCCTACAGGGGCATCATGTCTGGGTATTTTCGGACAATCAGGTAGAGGTAGCCTACCTGAATCACTGGGGGGACCAGATCTCAAGCCCTGATGAAGGCCACCTCCGAAATCTTCAGGTTAGCAGAGAACATCTTCCTATCCCTCTCTGCGCTACATATAAGAGGAGTAGAGAATCAGAAAGCAGACTTCTTAAGCCGCACCCATTTAAAACAGGGGGAATGGACACTAAATCAAAGCATCTTCGATCAGATCACAAAGCTTTGGGGGGTCCTTGTAATAGACCTTTTTGCCGATGTAGAAAACAGAAAAGTAAAAGAATTTTGTTCTCTAGACCCCAGGGGGGCCCTCGGGCGCTGGATGCATTCGCGATTCCCTGGACTCAGGGTCTCCCATATGCCTTTCCCCCTCCTATACTTATCCCAGCAGTTCTGCGGAAAATCAGACAGGATAGGGCGAGGCTCATTCTAATAGCCCCCTTCTGGCCCAAAAGGACCTGGTTTTCCTGGCTGAGGATGCTATCGGTCACCGATCCCTGGGTTCTTCCGGATCTTCCGGACCTTCTATCACAGGGACCGGTGCTCTACCCCCAGTCAGAGAGTCTCCACTTGACAGTGTGGAATTTGAGAGGTCACTACTAAAGGGAAGGGGCTTTTCGGATAAATTAGTTTCCCCAGTACTGAAAAGTAGGAAAACGGTAACCACTAAAATCTACAGCAAAACTTGGAAAAAGTTTCTGTCCACCTCCGGGGTAAAGTTACAAGATGGGGTCCCAGTTGCTAAGGTGTTAGAATTTCTACAAAAAGGTTTAGATCTGGGCCTCTCAGTAAGCACCCTAAAAGTGCAAATAGCGGCTTTAGGGGCATTGTACAATGAGAATATAGCTGCTAATCCATAGGTAACAAGGTTTATTAAAGCTGCTGTAAGATCTAAACCCATAAACATAAAAAGACTACCAACTTGGGACTTAAACCTAGTCTTGTCAGCTCTAACAGAACCCCCGTTTGAGCCTATAGATTCAATACCCCTTAAAACTTTATCACTTAAAACGGCCCTTCTAACAGCCTTAACATCTGCCTGTAGAATAAGTGATCTCCAGGCCCTATCTGCAAGGCCTCCCTTTACACAAATCCTGGATGATAGGGTTATCCTAAGGGTATCGTCTCACAGTGGCACTTTGGTTGCTACGACGGCACGATCCGTGACGTTCCAGCGATATACTTACGATCTCGCTGTGTCTGACACGCTACTGCTATCAGGGACCCCGCTGAGAATCGTACGTCGTAGCAGATCATTTGAAACTTTCTTTCGTCGTCAAGTGTCCCGCTGTGGCGGCATGATCGCATCGTGTAACAAAGGTGTGCACGATATTGTATACGATGTAATGGGTGGAGGAGCTTGATACGTAGGAGCGCCAAATTCTCCACCTCCTGTGTGCTGATTGGGCGGTACAATACTGTGCGCTCTTTCGACAGACGTGATACTATTGTTCCCGGCCGATAAAATCGCGGCTCTCGAGCGCTGTATTTTTTTCTCTCCAACCAATGCGCGCACAGTAACCAACGGCCAATCAGCACATTACAGGTGTAGTTAGCTAGCAGCACAACACGCCCCTCGTGAACAACGTCACACCTAGATTATGCAAAATGTGCTCTGAATTGTGAGAGCACCTCCTGTGTGACATGCCCGTACGACTGTCCCGTACGACTTCTACATCGCAAATACGTCATGAAATTATCGCTCCAGCGCCGTGCATTGCGAAGTGTGACCGCAGTCTACGACGCTGGAGCGATAATGGAGTGACACTGGAGCGTCAAGGATCGTGCCGTCGTAGCGACCAAAGTGCCACTGTGAGACGGTACCCTAAGAACAGACCCTGCCTGTCATGATCTCTGCAGGCAGAGATCATAGCAAGCCTATAGAGGGACAAGCTCTCGGAAGATGGAACTATACTGACCATGAACTAAGCCTGCCGCGCAACTAGAAATAGCCAGGTAGCATTTCCTATTTATCGCTAGATGCCCAGCTCTGGCCTAAGACCTAAATAGCTAGCAGAGGGAAATATAAGACCTGGCTCACCTCTAGAGAAATATTCCAAAGAAGACAGTAGCCCCCCACATATAATGACGGTGAGTCCAGACGAAACAACAAACGCAGCAGGAAAATAGTCTTAGCAAATTTGAGGTCCGCTTACTAGATAGCAGAAGACAGATAGTATACTTTCATGGTCAGCAGAAAAACACTAACAAAACACCATCCAGAGATTACCTTAAACTCTGGCATTAACTCATAACACCAGAGTAGCAATCCCTGATCAACGAGAGCTTTCCAGACACAGTAACAAAACTTCAGCTGTGAACTGGAACAAATAGGCAAAACAAAACATGGACAAAAGTCCAACTTATCTAGTAGTTGTCTAGAAGCAGGAACAAGCACTGAGAGGCATCAGATAACATTGTTGACCGGCAAGAAACCACCAGAGAAATGAGCTTAAATAGCGACACCCACTACTGATGGAACCAGGTGAAACAGGAAAGAGGATGACAAGTCCAATTCCACAAGCGGCCACCGGGGGAGCCCAGAATCAAAATTCACAACAGTACCCCCCCCTCAAGGAGGGGGCACCGAACCCTCACCAGATCCACCAGGGCGACCAGGATGAGCCCTATGGAAGGCACGAACAAGATCAGAAGCATGAACATCAGATGCATTGACCCAAGAATTATCCTCCTGGCCGTAACCCTTCCAGTTGACCAGATACTGGAGTCTCCGTCTGGAAACACGAGAGTCCAAAATTTTCTCCACAACATACTCCAACTCACCCTCAACCAACACCGGAGCAGGAGGCTCAACCGAAGGTACAACAGGTACCTCATACCTGCGCAATAACGACCGATGAAAAACGTTATGAATGGAAAAGGACGCAGGGAGGTCCAAACGGAAAGAAACAGGATTAAGAATCTCCAATATTCTATAAGGGCCGATGAACCGAGGTTTAAACTTAGGAGAAGAGACCCTCATAGGGACAAAACGAGAAGACAACCACACCAAATCTCCAACACAAAGCCGAGAACCAACACGACGATGACGGTTGGCAAAATGCTGAGTCTTCTCCTGGGACAACTTCAAATTGTCCATAACCTGCCCCCAGATGTGATGCAATCTCTCCACCACCGCATCCACTCCAGGACAATCCGAGGATTCCACCTGACCGGAGGAAAATCGAGGGTGAAACCCCGAATTACAGAAAAACGGGGACACCAAGGTGGAAGAGCTGGCCCGATTATTGAGGGCGAACTCTGCCAATGGCAAAAAAGCAACCCAATCATCCTGGTCAGCAGAGACAAAACACCTCAGATATGTCTCAAGGGTCTGATTAGTCCGCTCGGTCTGGCCATTAGTCTGAGGGTGAAAAGCAGACGAAAAAGACAAATCTATGCCCATCCTAGCACAGAATGCCCGCCAAAATCTAGACACAAATTGAGTACCTCTGTCAGAAACAATATTCTCAGGAATACCGTGCAATCGGACAACATTCTGAAAAAACAGAGGAACCAACTCAGAAGAAGAAGGCAACTTGGGCAGAGGAACCAAATGGACCATTTTAGAGAAACGGTCACAGACCACCCAGATGACAGACATCTTCTGGGAAACAGGCAGATCTGAAATAAAATCCATCGAGATGTGTGTCCAAGGCCTCTTAGGAATAGGCAAGGGCAACAGCAGTCCGCTAGCCCGAGAACTACAAGACTTGGCCCGAGCACAAACGTCACATGACTGCACAAAGACTCGCACATCTCGTGACAGGGAAGGCCACCAGAAGGATCTTGCCACCAAATCCCTGGTACCAAAAATTCCGGGATGACCTGCCAATGCAGAAGAATGTACCTCAGAGATGACTCTGCTGGTCCAATCATCCGGAACAAACAGTCTATCAGGCGGACAACGATCCGGTCTATCCGCCTGAAACTCTTGCAAGGACCGCCGCAGATCAGGAGAAACGGCCGACAAAATTACTCCCTCCCTAAGGATACCTGTGGGTTCAGAATTACCAGGAGAGTCCGGGTCAAAACTCCTAGAAAGGGCATCTGCCTTAACATTCTTAGAACCCGGTAGGTATGACACCACAAAATTAAAGCGAGAAAAAAATAAAGACCAGCGCGCCTGTCTAGGATTCAGGCGTCTGGCAGTCTCAAGATAAATCAAATTTTTGTGGTCAGTCAATACCACCACCTGATGCCTAGCCCCCTCGAGCCAATGGCGCCACTCCTCAAACGCCCACTTCATGGCCAAAAGCTCCCGATTCCCAACATCATAATTCCGCTCTGCGGGCGAAAATTTGCGAGAAAAGAAGGCACAAGGCCTAATGACGGAGCAGTCGGAACCTTTCTGCGACAACACTGCCCCAGCTCCGATCTCCGAAGCGTCAACCTCAACCTGAAAAGGCAGATTCACATCAGGCTGACGCAACACAGGGGCAGAGGCAAAACGGCGCTTAAGCTCCTGAAAGGCCTCTACAGCATGAGGGGACCAATTAGCAACATCAGCGCCTTGTCTGGTCAAATCAGTCAGTGGTTTAACGACATCCGAAAAACCAGCAATAAATCGGCGGTAAAAGTTGGCAAAGCCCAAAAATCTCTGAAGACCCTTAAGAGAGGAGGGCTGAGTCCAGTCACAAATAGCTTGCACCTTAACGGGATCCATCTCAATGGAAGAGGGAGAAAAAATATACCCCAAAAAGGAAATCTTCTGGACCCCAAAAACGCACTTAGACCCCTTCACACATAAAGAATTAGACCGCAGAACCTGAAAAACTCTCCTGACCTGCTGGACATGAGAGTCCCAGTCATCAGAAAAAATCAGAATATCATCCAGATATATTATCATAAATTTATCCAGAAAATCGCGGAAAATATCATGCATAAAAGACTGGAAAACTGAAGGGGCATTAGAAAGACCAAAAGGCATGACCAAATACTCAAAGTGGCCCTCGGGCGTATTAAATGCGGTCTTCCACTCATCCCCCTGCCTGATCCGCACCAAATTATACGCCCCACGAAGATCAATTTTAGAGAACCACTTAGCACCCTCTATACGAGCAAACAAATCAGTAAGCAATGGCAATGGGTATTGATACTTAACAGTGATCTTATTCAGAAGCCGATAATCAATACATGGTCTCAAAGAGCCGTCTTTTTTTGAGACAAAGAAAAACCCAGCTCCCAAGGGAGAAGAAGATGGACGAATATGTCCCTTTTCCAAAGACTCCTTTATATATTCCCGCATAGCAGCATGTTCCGGCACAGACAGATTAAACAAACGACCCTTTGGATATTTACAACCCGGTATCAAATCTATGGCACAATCGCACTCACGGTGCGGAGGTAACGACCCAAGCTTGGGTTCGTCAAAGACGTCTTGATAATCAGAGAGGAACTCAGGGACTTCAGAGGGAATGGACGACGAAATAGAAACCAAAGGTAAGTCCCCATGAATACCCTTACATCCCCAGCTCAACACAGACATTGCTCTCCAGTCCAAGACTGGGTTGTGAGACTGCAACCATGGCAATCCCAGTACCAAATCGTCATGTAAATTATACAGCACCAGGAAACGAATAATCTCCTGGTGATCCGGATTGATACGCATGGTTACTTGTGTCCAGTATTGTGGTTTATTATTAGCCAATGGGGTGGAGTCAATCCCCTTCAGAGGAATAAGAGTCTCCAAAGGCTCTAAATCAAAACCACAACGATTGGCAAAGGACCAATCCATAAGACTCAGAGCGGCGCCAGAGTCAACATAGGCGTCCGTGGCAATGGATGACAAAGAGCAAATCAGGGTTACAGACAAAATAAACTTAGACTGAATGGTGCCAATGGAAACAGACTTATCAAGCTTCTTTGTACGCCTAGAGCATGCTGATATAACATGAGTAGAATCCCCACAATAGAAACACAATCCATTCTTCCGTCTAAAATTCTGTCGCTCGCTCCTGGACAGAATTCTATCACACTGCATACTTTCTGGCGTCTTTTCCATAGACACCGCCAGATGGTGCACCGGTTTGCGCTCCCGCAGACGCCTATCAATCTGAATAGCCATTGTCATGGACTCATTCAGACCTGCAGGCACAGGGAACCCCACCATAACATCCTTAACGGCATCAGAGAGACCTTCTCTGAAAGTTGCCGCCAAGGCGCACTCATTCCACTGAGTAAGCACAGACCATTTACGGAATTTTTGGCAGAAAACTTCAGCTTCGTCTTGCCCCTGAGATAGTGCCATCAAAGTTTTTTCTGCCTGAAGTTCCAAATGAGGTTCCTCATAAAGCAAGCCCAAGGCCAGAAAAAACGCATCCACATCGCGTAACGCAGGATCCCCTGCTGGCAATGAGAAGGCCCAATCTTGAGGGTCACCCCTGAGCAAGGAAATCACAATCCTAACCTGCTGAGCAGGGTCTCCAGCTGAACGAGACTTCAGGGACAAATAAAGCTTACAATTATTTCGGAAATTCTGGAAGCTAGCTCTATTCCCTGTGAAGAACTCCGGCAAAGGAATTCTCGGCTCAGATACCGGAGCATGTACCACAAAATCTTGTAAATTTTGTACTTTCGTGATGAGATTATTCAAACCCGCAGTTACACTCTGGAGATCCATGATTGTCAGGTGCACACAGAGCCATACAGAGATTAGGAGGAGAGAGAGAAAAAAGACTGCAGCAAGGCAGACTGGAGGAAAAAAAAAAAAATTCCAGCAGACTTCTTATAACTCTCCTTTCTCAACCTGGGTCTTTAACACTTTATTGGCCGGTCAAACTGTCATGATCTCTGCAGGCAGAGATCATAGCAAGCCTATAGAGGGACAAGCTCTCGGAAGATGGAACTATACTGACCATGAACTAAGCCTGCCGCGCAACTAGAAATAGCCAGGTAGCATTTCCTATTTATCGCTAGATGCCCAGCTCTGGCCTAAGACCTAAATAGCTAGCAGAGGGAAATATAAGACCTGGCTCACCTCTAGAGAAATATTCCAAAGAAGACAGTAGCCCCCCACATATAATGACGGTGAGTCCAGACGAAACAACAAACGCAGCAGGAAAATAGTCTTAGCAAATTTGAGGTCCGCTTACTAGATAGCAGAAGACAGATAGTATACTTTCATGGTCAGCAGAAAAACACTAACAAAACACCATCCAGAGATTACCTTAAACTCTGGCATTAACTCATAACACCAGAGTAGCAATCCCTGATCAACGAGAGCTTTCCAGACACAGTAACAAAACTTCAGCTGTGAACTGGAACAAATAGGCAAAACAAAACATGGACAAAAGTCCAACTTATCTAGTAGTTGTCTAGAAGCAGGAACAAGCACTGAGAGGCATCAGATAACATTGTTGACCGGCAAGAAACCACCAGAGAAATGAGCTTAAATAGCGACACCCACTACTGATGGAACCAGGTGAAACAGGAAAGAGGATGACAAGTCCAATTCCACAAGCGGCCACCGGGGGAGCCCAGAATCAAAATTCACAACACCTGCCTATCTACCCAAGGTTGCGTCAAATTTTCACAGGTCCCAGGAGATAATCCTTCCTTCCTTCTTCCCAGACCCGAAAAATAAAAAAGAGGAAAAATTCCACACATTAGATGTGAGAAGGTGTCTAGCTCAATACTAAGAATCCACCCAGTGGCATAGGAAGGAAGGGTCTCTCTTTATCTGTTTTCAGGGACCCAGAAAAGGACTCAAAGCCTCCAAGGGCACTATAGCACGCTGGATAACAGATGCGATAGCCTTGGCGTACTCGTCCACAGGAAACACAGTTCCCGAGGGGCTGAAAGCGCACCCTACAAGAGCTATGGCGACCTCCTGGGCTGAAAGGTCGGAGGTATCAATAGAAAAAATCTGTAAGGCGGCCACCTGGTCATCACCTTCAACCTTTATTAGACACTACCATTTAGACCTAGCCTCTTCATCTGACTTAACCTTCGGAAGAAGGGTTCTGCAGGCTGTGGTCCCTCCCTAACCAATAATCTCTGCAATTCTCTCTGTGGTGCTGTCAAGGGGGACTGAGAAAAGCAAAGTTACTTACCGATAACGGTATTACTCAGTGCCCATGACAGCACCCGCTTATTCCCCCCCCCCCCTCATCACATGTGCGGTGAGAACTTTATTTAAATGAAGTGTGTTTTATTAATATAGACACGGTGTACACCTGTTAAGCAATATGTTAAAACTTAAAAGTGTATATTTTTTGTTGTCACTAACCTGGAGGACCTCCGATGCTCTGTAATCCAAACTGATGCAGGAGAGAGGTACCATCCTTTTATCCTATAGGTTTCCTGTCCCTGAAGGGCGGATCCCCTCTCTCTGTGGTGCTGTCATGGGCTCTGAGAAATATCATTATCGGTAAGTAACTATGCTTTTCCTGGGAAATATGTTAAGGAACATCCTTTCAAGGGTAATGACTTGCATAAAAGGCAAAATAAATGACCAAAAACAAAAATGCTCCTCCACACCTTGGGCTATGTTCACACGTAGTGTTTTTAATGCGTTTTTCTACTTTAGCATTGCTTTCAACCAAAACAAATGCATTCACTGGGAAATGTCATTTTAGCATTTTACAATCTTAGCTGGCCATGTGGTGTGTGACACATCCTGTCTCACTTATGAGACTTAAAGTCACAAAGCCTATTTTTATAGGGTCATCAGGCAGCCTTTACTATTCTTAAAGAGCCAACAGCCGGCTATGCTTTGTTGTTCCCATTATTAAACAGTGGGTCTCCTATCATGTTATCATGTTGCGTATGCAGTGAGTGGCAGGGCTGCACAAAATTTGGACGCACCCCAATACCCCTTTGAAGAGACTTATAGGACGGCCACCTGAAAGCAATGTTCCCCTTTATTATGAAGTTGGTACTCCCATACCGTTTGCCTATGCAGTGAATGCAAGGTCTGCCCCAAGTTTAGATGCACCCCAATACCCCTTAGAACAGCCACCCCAAATACCCCTTAGAACAGCCACCTCAATACCTCTTTGAAGAGCCGTACAGGATGGCCACCTGAAAGCAATTTTCCCATTATTAGTAAGTTAGTGCTCCAATACTGTTTGCTTATGTATTGCATGCAAGGCCTGCCCTGCATCAAATTTAGACGAACCCCAATATCTCTTTGAAGAGACGTCCTGGATAGCCACCTGAAAGCATTGTTCCCATTATTAGAAATTTGGTACTCTCATACTGTTTGGATATGCAGTGAATTGTTGAGCCATAAGAACAACCTGCATTGGAGAATGTCAGTGTTGAGAATGAAGACCCGGCATTCGAGCATTGCAGTGTTGAGGCTAAACACCCAGCAGTGTTGTATTTCAGTGTTGAGCATGAAGAACATGCATTGGAGAATTGCAGTTTTGAGGATGAAGACCTGACAGTGGAGAATGTCAGTGTTGAGGCTGGAAAACCTGCAGTGGAGAATTTCAGTGTTGAGTCAGAAGAACCAGCAGTGGAGAATTGCACTGTTGAGGCTTAACACCTGACGATGGAGCATTTAAATGTTGAGCCTGAAGAACCAGCAGTGGAGAATTGCAGTGTTGAGGCTGAACACCCGGCAGTGGAGCATTAAAGTGTTGAGCATGAAGAACCAGCAGTGGAGAATTGCAGTGTTGAGGCAGAAGAAACTGTAGTGGAGAATTGCAGTGTTGAGGCTGAACACCCGACAGTGTAGGAACCAGGCCGCAGTAGGGGATCTGGCTCCTGAATTAGTGGGAACACTCCAGGCACCAGCTAAGAATCCGGAGGCTGCTGTGATTGCAGGTGCAGCAGCCACATTTGCACCTACTCGCCGAAAAGGTGAACACATAGGGTCCAGGGGACAAAGAGTACGTCGCCCAACAATACTCGCGTTCACTGGCTTGGGACATTGGGTGGCAAGCGCTGAGGCAGGAGAGGTGATAGCCAGCGCAGAAAGACGGCCAGGAGAGGCATAAATATAAGTGGAGTTCTGGACAGATGCCCGACTTGATGGAGAGTTTTCTGAACTTCTTACCTGGAGGACACAGCACCCCGGCTGGGGTACCCAAACCAGGGCCACCATCAGGGCATTACTGCGTATGGGGCCAGGTTCTGAGACGCAGGTTCAGTGTCCTCTATTGCCTTGTGGGCCCGTCCGGGCCCGCAACACAACAGTTAAAGCCGCCAGCCAATCGGAGGCTGGCAGCTGACGTCAGCGTGCATCGCCGGCATATGACGTCATTGTCATTCGCCGGCGAGTGCACGCTGAAACGCCGGGAGTCTGATCTTCGCCGCAGGAGTGCGGCCAGGTAAGAAGAAAGTTTTTAAAAAATGTTTTTATTATTTTTATTGAAACCAGCAAGCCACAATGTTTCAGGATGGAGACACAAGGACGGGGGCAGGATTGGAGACAAGGGGGCAGAATGCAGACACAGGTGCAGAATGCAGACACAAGGGCAGAATGGAGACACCAGGGGCAGAATGCAGACACTGGGGCAGAATGGAGACACAGGAACAGAATGGAGACACGGGCAGAATGGAGACACGGGGGCAGAATAGAGACACGGGGCAGAATGGAGACACGGGGGCAGAATGGAGACAAGGGGCAATGTGAAGAAACCAGATTGTATCTTAATTTCCCAGACAACCATGTTTTTGGAAACCAAAAAGAACTGATTTTTTATCTTTATATTGGCTTGTGAATTTAAGTGTTTATGGCTGTTGGGTCAAGAAGACAGACTTGCCAACTGATATACTATCTAACATACTGTGTCAGTCTGTAAAGGTACCTTCACACTAAACGATATCGCTAGCGATCCGTGACGTTGCAGCGTCCTGGCTAGCGATATCGTTTAGTTTGACACGCAGCAGCGATCAGGATCCTGCTGTGATATCGCTGGTCGTTGAACAAAGTTCAGAACTTTATTTGGTCGTCAGACCGGCGTGTATCGTCGTGTTTGACACCAAAAGCAACGATACCAGCGATGTTTTACACTGGTAACCAGGGTAAACATCGGGTTACTAAGCGCAGGGCCACGCTTAGTAACCCGATGTTTACCCTGGTTACCAGTGTAAAATGTAAAAAAAACAAACAGTACATACTCACCTTCGCATCCCCCGGCGTCCGCTTCCCACACTGACTGAGCGCCGTAAAGTGAAAGTACAGCACAGCGGTGACGTCACCGCTCTGCTGTTAGGGCCGGCGCTCAGTCAGTGCAGGAAGCGCACGCCAGGGGACGCGAATGTAAGTATGTACTGTTTGTTTTTTTTACATTTTACGCTGGTAACCAGGGTAAACATCGGGTTACTAAGCGTGGCCCTGCGCTTAGCAACCCGATGTTTAGCCTGGTTACCCGGGGACCTCGGCATCGTTGGTCGCTGGAGAGCGGTCTGTGTGACAGCTCTCCAGCGATCAAACAGCGACGCTGCAGCGATCGGCATCGTTGTCGCTATCGCTGCAGCGTCGCTTAATGTGAAGGTACCTTAATAGTGAATGTACATAGGGTGTGTTAAGCTTTGTTTATTGATGTGTGCTGATATGCTAATAGTGCTACTTAATCCCATCACTATTGTTTACCTTATCTTGATGTTGGACTGAAGGATCCTGGGTAATTCTAAAAATAGCTTACAGGCCTCAGGTATAAGGCTGTGTGCACACGTAGCATATTTTTCGCGTTTTTTTCGCGGTTTTTCGCTATAAAAACGCTATAAAACCGCGAAAAAAACCGCTAACATTAAGCATGTTCATTAAAATTGCGGAATCGCGGCGATTCTGCACCCATAGGAGTGCATTGATCTGCTTACTTCCCGCACGGGGCTGTGCACACCATGCGGGAAGCAAGCAGATCATGTGCGGTTGGTACCCAGGGTGGAGGAGAGGAGACTCTCCTCCACGGACTGGGCACCAAATAATTGGTAAAAAATAAAAGAATTAAAATAAAAAATAGCGATATACTCACCTTCGATGTCCCCCGCAGTCTTCCGGCCTCTCCGCTGCACGCTGCCGCTTCGGGTCCTATAGCTGCTGTGCGGTGAAGGACCTGCGATGACGTCACTGTCTTGTGATTGGTCGCGTGACCGCTCATGTGACTCACGCGACCAATCACAAGCCGCGACGTCATCACAGGCCCTTCACCCCACACCAGCTATAGGAACGGACGCCGCTGAGGTCTGCAGGTGAGTATAACCATGTTTTTTATTTTTTTTATTATTTTTAAACATTCGATCTTTTACTATAGATGCTGAATAGGCAGCATCTATAGTAAAAAGTTGGTCACACTTGTCAAACACTATGTTTGACAAGTGTGACCAACCTGTCAGTCAGTTTTCCAAGCGATGCTACAGATCGCATGGAAAACTCTTTCATTCTGCAAGCTAATTATGCTTGCAAAACGCTAGTTTTCTGCGGGTATATGCATGCTAATTCTGCATGCGATATACCCACGGCAGGAGGTGCAGAATTGCCGCGGAAATTTCCACGGCAATTCTGCAACGTGTGAACTTAGCCTAAAAGAGACTGTTTTTCTTCTGGTAAGGGACTCTTCAGGATCTTAGCCGAGGGTCTGTCGGACCCGGCTGAAGAGCACAGGACTGCTCTCGGATATCTCCCTACGCTTGTCCTCCTCCTGCATACCACAGATGGAGTAGCGACCCTGGGAGCTCGGAAGTAACATCTACCACTATCTCGGCGAGTCAGCGGAAGGGTGAGGCCCTGTAATGTGCACCATCTTGGGGTAATTGGTGGGATTGTTCTGTTTGCTATGGTATGTTGTGGTTTAATAAAGTATTGCCACACTGTTTTACCTTAACCCTGTGATGTCTGTGTAGTGTATTGCCCACCGGGAGATAGAGCGGGAGTTCAGTGGTATGAGCCCTGGTCCATGCAGTCTTGCTAAAGAAAGCCGGGCCAGTGGACGAGAGCACCCACCGACCCCATTTCTCCACAGGCAAGAATGGAGACAAGGGGAAGAATGGAGACAGGGGCAGAATGGAGACAAGGGGCAGAATGGAGACAGATCGGGCAGAAATATGGGACAGGATCATGGGACAGATGGGGCAGGATCATGGGGCAGGATGGGACATCACATGGGGCAGAATAGGAGAACATATGGCTGGAGCCAGGAATGAGACACACGGGGGCCAGGATGGGGGATATTGTTACCATAGGACCTAATTAAGGGATATTATTACTGCAGTAATGTATTTTATTTTTTGAGGATACTGTTTTAAATGGTGGGGGCGGTCCTGTTACTGTGCAGACCAACACTGTCACTTTTTTTCTTCATCTGTTGTAGTTTAGAATTTGGGAAAAAAATAAGTAATGTGCTCTGCAAGCGGTGCTCTAGATAACTGCTATTTCCTGCAGAGACGAGCCCTGGCTGGATGAAGTGACAGCAGTCTGTGCTGGATGAAGATTAAATGCAAAGATGAAGGACTTCACCTAGAGATGTCACTGGTGAGTCAGTGTGTTACCTGTACACTGATGCTATTCACTGTATACTATATACAGTGGTCCTGTGTACAATGTCACCAGTGATCACTGAATTACCTTTACATTATACACTATATACAGCAGAGGTGTCAAACTGCATTCCTCGAGGGCCGCCAACAGGTCATGTTTTCAGGATTTCCTTGTATTGCACAGGTGATAATTTAATCACCTGCACAGAATGATTCTAGCACCTTGTGGAATGCTAAGGAAATCCTGAAAACATGACCTGTTGGTGGCCCTCGAGGAATGCAGTTTGACACCTCTGATATACAGAGCACCAGTGTATAATGTCACCGGTGATCACTGTATTACCTGTCACAGACACTGCATACTAAGTACAGATTTCTTGTGAATACTGGCACTTATGGTGATATTAGTATTGTGTTGGGGTTTTGTTGTTACTGATCTGTATTGTAGTATTCAGTCACTATGTGGTGGTAATATGTTGTCCAGCCATGGTGTGGCGGTATTTGTTCCTTATATGTGCTATTATTTGGTCACTATATGGTGGTAATATGTGATCTGGTCATGGTGCGGTGGTATTTGTCCCCTGTATGTGGTATTATTGGTGATCATATGGTGGTAATATGTGGTCTGATCATGGTGAGGTGGTATTTGTCCCCTGTATGTGGTATTGGTCATTTTAAAAATTGAAAAATAAATAAAAATATACCTATATTGTATTGGATATTTTAACAAATGTTTAATAGGTTAGAGTAGGGTAGGGCCCGACCTTGTCGTGGTGGCGGCTATAAAAATCTTTTGACTGTGAACAATTCAAGGGGTGGAGGCGGGCTGGGGTGGAGCCTGGGTGGAGTCTCAAGGGGGCCCCGAAAACTTTGCAAGTATGGGGCCCCCCAAAATTCCTACTGGGTGCCCTGGCCCGAACTGTAAGTAAAGCTGTGAAAACTGCAACCTGCTGTGTCCTTCCATTTCTTATCGGCATTCACCACCCTTGCCAACACATATTGGGAGCCCTGGGAACCCCGCTTCACCTGTGGGAAGCATCACCATCTTGCTGCAACAACATCACCCCAGAGGACCCCTTTAAGCAATGTCAGTCCCCTCTGACCGAGAACCACAGGTGGCATCATGAATAGACTTTATTACCAAGTTCCCTTTAAATTCTTTTCCCCCTTTAATTGAGTGCCCAGGGCCACGGACCGGGTCGCAGCCACGGTGACATCCAATTTAAGTGCGACCAGACCTGGTAGTGCCCAGGCGGGCGACTCAACTTGGCATCATGAACAGGATGGACCGACCCATTAAAATGGGTCCTGTGCGCCATGGACTGTAATGGACTGTGTAAAATTGTAAATGGCCGCAATTAATGCTCCATGAGGCGGATAAAGGAGGAAGTAGATGTGTTGCCATGGGTGGAGTTCAAGAACCAGCACGAAAGCTGGATCCACCTCCTACAGTGTCTTTGATGCTAACAAAACATGTCCATCACCAGGACAGATCCGCCCCGGGAGATGGCCGGTGGGAAAGTGGAGCAGAAACTGCCCACGAAAGAGAGAGTGAGAGAGCAGGACACGGGAAAGCGTGGCCACAGCATGGCTGCACGATACCCGGTAAATACATTGCCGGATAGCAATGGAGAGCCGCCAGGACCTGCCGACACCAGAGGAGATGTCCACAGCAACAATAAACCCTGGACTAGAAGGTTACCTTAGATCCGGAGCTCCTTGGCACGGAAATGGAGGAGCTGGCTCAACAACTCCTGCGGACCTAGATGACAGTGGTGGCTGCCTATAAGAAGTCCCTGATCCACATAATGCAGACCAAAACCCACTGGAACCTAACACCAGCGCTCACAGCCCCAGCAAAGCCGGAAGGAGCGACACTGCTGCGGGAGACCCAGAGCCTGTGCCTTTGACCCCAGTGGAGCCAGAAATTAAGGCACTGCTGAAAAAGATGGCGACGCTGACGGAGAACCCGAAGCCCGCACCTGTGACCTCAATGGAGCCGGAAAGTGAGACACTGCCAACGGAGATGGCAACGCCGCAGCACCAGGCATTGCAACCATCCATCCTGACCCCCGGCGGAGAAGGACATCGGCACCGGTGAGACAGGAATACAAACTGCCCTGGTAGCTGAGGAAACCCTGGTGGGACCTCTAGAACCCCCGCCAACTTTAACCGTTACCGTAACCTGGGACTGCATGATAGATCTGGGGGATACATTAACCAACCCAATGGTACCAGAACCATCGCCCCTGAAGGCGTGCAGGCCAAAAGAGACTATACATTGGAGGCACCCTGAAACTGACCTAATGGGATTCCCAGTAGAGGCCCAAGCAGCAGCCAATAGCGTAAAAATAATAGGAACAGAAGAATATTGTAGACGACAAGTATCCAAACTGGCATCGGAAGAGAAACAGCGCAGAGCTGGATGGGAGGCTATGGAGGAATGCAAATTGCTAATTAAAGCCAGATCCTGCAACTGTGACCCAGAGGATAGAGGACCTATAAGATCAGGAACTGTTGTTACCTTTAATCTGGATAGAGGATGGGGCTTTATAAAAGAACATGGAGGACATTAGGAACTATTTGTGAATCGCAGACACATTGAGTCACATCTCTTAATGGGACACCATGACCGCGACCTGTATCCAGGAGCAGCAAAGTAACTTTTACTCGACACCATGGTGAAAGGGGATATTATGCCCTACACATTAAAAGGTGCCCAGGACAATGTACCAATGCCCGTGTAGGCACTGAGAGTGGAGTGCAAAACCAGGTTGCACAAACCCCTGTTTATGGACTGTTTTCAGCAGAGTCACCAGTTGTGACATATACCAAAGAACTTCCCCAGTCAGGAAGCTGTGCACACCAAGACCTTCCCTGGAAAAATAAGTAAAGAGACATTTGCCTGCCTTGAAAGTGTTATGATTACGCGTTTACACTTGATTTGTAAAATGTTTGCACTTTTTCCCCTCTGTGCACTTATGTAAATTTTGGTTAGCAATGCTTAAGGATGGAGAGCCTCCCATAAAGGGAAGAAAAGTTGGTGTTGCCTGTTGTAACCTGCTACAGTTGAAATGCATTTCACAAACACTTTGCATGTATTCACCTAGTTTTTGCTGTGTTCCGGGATGTGCTGTGTTTAACGGGGAAGTGGGGGGGGGGGAGCGTTGTGGTTTGTGGCGCCCCTAAAGCTCCAGACGCCACAGAGGTACTGCATTTCAGCCAGAGATGTGGTATCCCAACTCTCTGGTAAGAAGAGAGTAAGTGCGACCGGACCCGATACTGAGTACCCCACTGCCCAAGCAGGCAACTCAGCAACATACTGTCAAAAAATTTGGTTTACGGGCATCATAAACACCCTTAACCCATTACTTGCCAAATTAGCAATTTTCTTTTTTTTTTTAATTTAATGACAGATTTTTAATGATTTGGGTCCTAATGAATCAGAAACATAATTTGCAAAATTTTTTCCAAGTACGGATTTTTCAGAAAAGGGCGTCACAATATTCAATTAAAAATGACAATAACATGATTTCCTATTTTGTAAACATTCATTTTACAAATACAACACAAAAAATTGGACCTAATTATAAAAATTATAAAATCTTAGTTCCTAGAAGCTAAAGATTAGGCGTCCCAAAAAAAGAACATTGGTAGATAATGGGTTAAAAACAATAATGTGGATGTTAAATCACGAACCACGGTCACCCTGGTGATCTAGTGGTGATGGATGAAAAGATGTTGAGGATGGCCTATTAAAAATTTCTTCCCATTACAAAGGAGCGGGTCTGCTATACTTGTAATGCTCATCCAGTAAGTGTATGGGCTGACAAGCAGTTCCCCTGGGGGGGTTATACATAGTGTTGAGCATTCCGATACCGCAAGTATCGGGTATCGGCCGATACTTGCGGTATCGGAATTCCGATACCGAGTTCCGATATTTTTGTGGTATCGGAATCGGAAGTTCCCAGTGTATGGTTCCCAGGGTCTGGAGGAGAGGAGACTCTCCTTCAGGCCCTGGGATCCATATTCATGTAAAAAATAAAGAATTAAAATAAAAAATATGGATATACTCACCCGTCCGGCGGCCCCTGGACCTTACCGATTGTAACCGGCAGCCTCCGTTCCTAAGAATGAGGAGTTTAGGACCCTCGATGACGTCGCGGCTTGTGATTGGTCGCGTGCCGCTCATGTGACCGCTCACGCGACCAATCACAAGCCGAGACTTCATCGCAGGTCCTAAACTTGAGCAAGATGGTTTTTGTAGTAAAACTGCATGTTTTTTCAAGGAAGAAACACATCTTGGAGGTGGATTGATCTGCTTCAGCTTAGTGACTTGCACATGTGTGGAGTGAATTGTTTCCCTTGCGGCATGGTATGGACATTATATTTATTCTGAGACTGCAAGATGCCGGATAACAACTTGATAAAGGCATCCGCCGAAACACGTAGTTTTAGGAGGGTGAGGGGTTAATTTTTTGTCTCTATATGTAACGTGTTGATTCATTAAATTGTTGTGAATTGTATTTCTTGGCTCCCTCTTGTGTTCTCTAGCGGAATTACACTTGGATTGTCTGTCTCCAGGTTTTTACCCACCTGGGTCGTTTGGCCTGGGTGTTCCTATTTAGACTTCCTGGAAACTCAGTATGGTGCCTGGAATCGATGTTACCAGTCTAGTCTTTTGGCTCCTGTCTCCTGCTTTTTGCAAGATAAGCTAAGTCCTGCTTTCTTATTTTTGCTTATCCGCATTTCTGATATTTTGTTCCAGCTTGTTACAATGTGATTCTGATTTTTGCTGGAAGCTCTAGGGGGCTGATATTCTCCCCCTGCACCGTTAGTCGGTGCGGGGGTTCTTGGATATTCAGCGTGGATATTTTGATAGGGTTTTTTGCTGACCGAATAAGTTCTCTTTCTATTTTCTGCTATTATTTAGTGGGCCTCACTTTGCTAAATCTAGTTCATACTTACGTTTGTCTTTTCTTCTTACCTCACCGTTATTATTTGTTGGGGGCTTGTATTTCATCTTTGGGGTCCCTTCTCTGGAGGCAAGTGAGGTCTTATTTTCTCTGAAAGGGTTAGTTAGTTCTCCGGCTGGTGCGAGATGTCTAGAATCAACGTAGGTACGTTCCCTGGCTACTGTTAGTTGTGTGCTAGGATCAGATATTCGGTCAGCCTAGTTACCACCTCCCTATGAGCTAGTTTTTGTGTTAGCAGACTTAGTTTGTACATTTGAGATCCTCTACCACTAGGATCACAACAGAATTCCAGGCCAATAATGCATTGCTGAAGCGGGATTAAAAGAAAAGAAGTTCTGAGTTTTTTTTTTTTTTTTCCTTTTTCCCCTTTTTCTCTGAGTGGCTTGAAGCCCTGCTGCAGACATGAATGTTCAGACTCTGATTACTAGTGTGGATCAGCTTGCTGCAAGAGTGCAGGGCATTCAGGATTTCGTTACTAGCAGTCCTATGTCAGAGCCTAAGATACCTATTCCTGAACTTTTCTCTGGTGATCGATTTAAATTTAGGAATTTCAGGAATAATTGTAAATTGTTTTTATCTTTGAGACCGCGTTCGTCTGGAGACTCAGCTCAGCAAGTTAAAATTGTTATCTCTTTCTTGCGCGGCGACCCTCAGGATTGGGCTTTTGCATTGGCGCCAGGAGATCCGGCATTGGCAAACATTGATGCGTTTTTTCTGGCGCTCGGTTTACTTTATGAGGAGCCCAATCTTGAAATTCAGGCAGAGAAAGCGTTGCTGGCTATCTCTCAGGGCCAGGATGAGGCTGAAGTGTATTGCCAAAAATTTCGGAAATGGTCCGTGCTCACTCAGTGGAATGAGTGTGCTCTGGCCGCAATTTTCAGAAATGGCCTTTCTGAAGCCATTAAGATTGTGATGGTGGGTTTTACCATTCCTACAAGTCTGAGTGATTCTATGGCTTTGGCCATTCAGATAGATCGGCGTTTGCGGGAGTGCAAATCTGCTAATCCTCTGGCAGTGCTGTCTGAACAGGCACCTGACTTAATGTTATGTGATAGAATTCAGACTAGAGCTGAACGAAGAAATCATAGACGTCAGAATGGGTTATGTTTTTACTGTGGTGATTCTACACATGTTATCTCGGCATGCTCTAAACGCCTAACAAAGATGATTAGTCCTGTCACCATTGGTAATTTAAATCCTAAGTTTATTTTGTCTGTGACTCTAATTTGCTCATTGTCTTCCTACCCTGCTATGGCGCTTGTGGATTCAGGTGCTGCCCTGAGCCTTATGGACTTGTCATTTGCCAAGCGCTGTGGTTTTGTCCTGGAGCCTTTAAAAAATTCCATTCCTCTTAGAGGAATTGATGCTACGCCATTGGCGGAGAATAAGCCGCAGTGTTGGACACAAGTGACCATGTGCATGACTCCTGAACATCGGGAGGTGATTCGTTTTCTTGTTCTGCATAAAATGCATGATTTGGTCGTTTTAGGTCTGCCATGGTTACAGACCCATAATCCAGTCTTAGACTGGAAGGCAATGTCTGTGTCAAGTTGGGGTTGTCAGGGAATTCATTGCGATTCCCCGTCGGTGTCTATTGCTTCTTCTACTCCTTCTGAAGTTCCGGAGTATTTGTTGGACTATCAGGATGTATTTAGTGAGTCCAGGTCCAGTGCCCTTCCTCTGCATAGGGACTGTGACTGCGCTATAGATTTGATTCCTGGTAGTAAATTTCCTAAGGGACGTTTATTTAATTTATCTGTACCTGAACATGCTGCAATGCGTTCTTATATAAAGGAGTCTTTAGAGAAGGGACATATTCGTCCATCCTCTTCCCCTCTTGGTGCGGGATTTTTTTTTGTAGCCAAAAAGGACGGGTCTTTGAGACCTTGTATAGACTATCGACTTCTGAATAAAATCACGGTCAAATTTCAGTATCCTTTGCCACTGTTGTCGGACTTGTTTGCTCGGATTAAGGGTGCTAAGTGGTTCACCAAGACAGATCTTCGTGGTGCGTACAACCTTGTGCGCATTAAGCAGGGAGATGAATGGAAAACTGCGTTCAATACGCCCGAAGGTCATTTTGAGTACTTGGTGATGCCTTTTGGGCTCTCTAATGCCCCTTCTGTGTTTCAGTCTTTTATGCATGACATCTTCCGGAAGTATCTAGATAAATTTATGATTGTTTATCTGGATGATATTCTGTTTTTTTCTGATGATTGGGATTCTCATGTAAAGCAAGTCAGGATGGTGTTTCAGGTTTTGCGTGATCATGCTTTGTTCGTGAAGGGCTCAAAGTGTCTCTTTGGAGTGCAGAAGGTTTCCTTTCTGGGTTTCATTTTCTCCCCGTCTACAGTGGAGATGGACCCAGTCAAGGTCCAAGCTATTCATGATTGGACCCAACCCACGTCCGTTAAGAGTCTTCAGAAATTCTTGGGTTTTGCTAATTTCTACCGTCGTTTTATTGCTAATTTCTCTAGCATTGTGAAACCTTTGATGGATATGACCAAGAAAGGTTCTGATGTGACTAATTGGGCTCCGGCAGCCGTAGAGGCTCTCCGGGAGCTGAAGCGCCGGTTTACTTCGGCGCCTGTTTTGTGCCAGCCTGATGTTTCACTTCCCTTTCAGGTTGAAGTAGACGCTTCTGAGATCGGTGCAGGGGCTGTTTTGTCGCAGAAAGGCTCTGGTTGTTCTGTGATGAGACCTTGTGCTTTTTTTTCTAGGAAGTTTTCGCCTGCGGATGGGAACTATGATGTGGGTAATCGGGAGTTGTTGGCCATGAAGTGGGCATTTGAGGAGTGGCGTCATTGGCTCGAGGGAGCTAGGCATCATGTGGTGGTCTTGGCTGATCACAAGAATTTGATGTATCTCGAGTCTGCTAAGCGCCTGAATCCTAGACAGGCTCGTTGGTCGTTGTTTTTCTCCCGTTTTGACTTTGTGGTTTCATACCTGCCTGGTTCGAAGAATGTGAAGGCAGATGCTCTTTCTAGGAGTTTTGTGCTTGACTCTCCGGGAGTCTCAGAGCCAGCTGGTATTCTTAAAGAGGGAGTAATTTTGTCGGCCATTTCTCCTGATTTGCGACGTGTGTTGCAGAGATTTCAGGCTGGTAGACCTGACTCTTGCCCACCTGATAGACTGTTTGTTCCTGATAAATGGACCAGCAGAGCTATCTCTGAGGTTCATTCCTCGGTGTTGGCAGGGCATCCTGGGATTTTTGGTACCAGAGATTTGGTGGCTAGGTCCTTTTGGTGGCCTTCCTTGTCGCGGGATGTGCGTTCTTTTGTGCAGTCCTGTGGGATTTGTGCTCGGGCTAAGCCTTGCTGTTCTCGTGCCAGCGGGTTGCTTTTGCCCTTGCCGGTCCCGAAGAGGCCCTGGACACACATTTCCATGGATTTCATTTCAGATCTTCCGGTTTCTCAAGGTATGTCTGTCATCTGGGTGGTGTGTGATCGCTTTTCCAAGATGGTCCATTTGGTGCCCTTGCCTAAGTTGCCTTCCTCTTCCGATCTGGTTCCTTTATTCTTTCAGAACGTGGTTCGTTTGCATGGCATTCCTGAGAATATCGTGTCTGACAGAGGGTCCCAGTTTGTGTCCAGGTTCTGGCGATCTTTTTGTGCTAAGATGGGCATTGATTTATCATTCTCATCTGCCTTTCATCCTCAGACTAATGGCCAAACGGAGCGAACTAATCAGATGCTGGAGGCTTACTTGAGATGTTTTGTTTCTGCGGATCAGGATGATTGGGTGACCTTTTTGGCATTGGCTGAGTTTGCCCTCAATAATCGGGCTAGTTCCGCTACTTTGGTTTCGCCATTTTTCTGCAATTCTGGTTTTCATCCTCGTTTCTCCTCGGGGCATGTTGAATCTTCTGACTGTCCTGGGGTGGATTCCGTGGTGGATAGATTGCAGCGGATTTGGAGTCATGTGGTGGACAACTTGAAATTGTCACAGGAGAAGGCTCAGCGTTTTGCCAACCGCCGCCGCGGTGTGGGTCCCCGACTTCATGTTGGGGATTTGGTTTGGTTGTCTTCTCGGTATGTCCCTCTTAAGGTTTCCTCTCCTAAGTTTAAGCCTCGCTTTATTGGTCCGTATAGAATTTTGGAAATCCTTAATCCAGTTTCTTTTCGTTTGGATCTTCCGGTGTCATTTGCCATTCACAATGTGTTCCATAGGTCTTTGTTGCGGCGGTATGTTGTGCCTTTGGTTCCTGCGGTTGACCCTCCTGCTCCGGTCTTGGTTGAGGGCGAGTTGGAGTACGTGGTGGAGGAGATCTTGGATTCTCGTCTCTCTAGACGGAGGCTTCAGTATCTGGTCAAATGGAAGGGCTATGGTCAGGAGGATAATTCCTGGGTGGTCGCCTCTGATGTTCATGCGGCCGATTTGGTTCGTGCTTTTCACGCGGCTCATCCTGATCGTCCTGGTGGTCGTGGTGAGGGTTCGGTGTCCCCTCCTTAAAGGGGGGGTACTGTTGTGAATTGTATTTCTTGGCTCCCTCTTGTGTTCTCTAGCGGTACTACACTTGGATTGTCTGTCTCCAGGTTTTTACCCACCTGGGTCGTTTGGCCTGGGTGTTCCTATTTAGACTTCCTGGAAACTCAGTATGGTGCCTGGAATCGATGTTACCAGTCTAGTCTTTTGGCTCCTGTCTCCTGCTTTTTGCAAGATAAGCTAAGTCCTGCTTTCTTATTTTTGTTTATCCGCATTTCTGATATTTTGTTCCAGCTTGTTACAATGTGATTCTGATTTTTGCTGGAAGCTCTAGGGGGCTGATATTCTCCCCCTGCACCGTTAGTCGGTGCGGGGGTTCTTGGATATTCAGCGTGGATATTTTGATAGGGTTTTTTGCTGACCGAATAAGTTCTCTTTCTATTTTCTGCTATTATTTAGTGGGCCTCACTTTGCTAAATCTAGTTCATACTTACGTTTGTCTTTTCTTCTTACCTCACCGTTATTATTTGTTGGGGGCTTGAATTTCATCTTTGGGGTCCCTTCTCTGGAGGCAAGTGAGGTCTTATTTTCTCTGAAAGGGTTAGTTAGTTCTCCGGCTGGTGCGAGACGTCTAGAATCAACGTAGGTACGTTCCCTGGCTACTGTTAGTTGTATGCTAGGATCAGATATTCGGTCAGCCTAGTTACCACCTCCCTATGAGCTAGTTTTTGTGTTAGCAGACTTAGTTTGTACATTTGAGATCCTCTACCACTAGGATCACAACATTAAATATCAAGAGTTTTTTGCAAAAATGTCTACCACTGTTCCTCCAACGCTCGCTGTAGAAGCTCTTCTTGTTTGGATACAGCTGTGCTTAGTTTGGGCTGAACTACATCCGCGCTGGAGCGTCTTAAATGGCCGTCACAGGGGTGAGCTGAAATGTAATAATCTGTTTCCCCAGTGATGATTTACAGCCACAAGTGGGTGAGGTGGTGGCTGGTGACACCTCTACTCCAGGCAGCACTTATGCTTCTCCTCCACATCCTCCTCAATGGACAACTCCCCATCCCCAGCAGCTACAGGGCAGATAGTTGTATCACACATCACACCGGATGCCTCCATGTCACCTACATGTAATGCCAGATATATTGTGGCGGCCATGTGCAGGGCACAATCCTCAATGGGATCAGGCTACATTTTGTAATTAAATATTTCCAGAAGAGAAACTGGAACTTTTGTTACCCGGATATCCGCCATTAGTTATTGATGAGGAATGCATCGCTTACTGAGGCCCTTCAACATGGCAATAAAATGTGTTATTAGGGAAAACTTTGATACCAGCGATGTCACCGACTCTTAGTTATGGTGGAAAGAATGTTCACAAATATGCAACATGGGACAGAAGAATAATAGCAACTTCTCCTGCCGCCCTTGGTCTGTTGGCGCCCTTGTGCTTCTGTGAGGTGATGGGGAATATGCCGCTGATCGTCACCTACCATTAACCGTTTGCACATAATTGACAATATTATTGCCTGCAGTACTAATCACCGGTCACAGGAGGCCACTGTTTCTCCTGTAACTACTGGATGGCTCTGGCTTAAACTGGTTTGTGCAGGATTTTGATTCTGAGGCAGTGACTCCAGTTCTGTGAGGAGAAATAAAAACAGTGATTCTGTAGGCAGAGACTGGTGTTATGTTACAAGCAGGGCTGCCACCAGGAATTTTAGGGCCCCATACTGGCAACATTTTAGGACCCCCTTGAGACTTTGCCCAGGCTCTGCCTCCACCCCTTGAACCTTCCACAGACCCACCGCCCTCTCTTGGAAAAATCCAACCACTGGAAACTGTAACGATCTGAAGAATGGGGAACTTTTATCCCCATTTTGAAATGCAGTATCAGGTGGGATCTGTCCGCAGCTGCATTCATGCTCATTGGGGTTTCCAGAAAAAGCCAAGTGCAGCCTCTGAGGGAATGAATGGATCAGTGGTTGAGTCACACATGAGTTTTGTTTAAACGGGGATAAAAGTTCCACATTCGGCTGATCAGTGTGGTCCCAGAGGTGAGATCCCCACCAATCCATAACTTATCGCTTATCATCAGGCCACGTTCAAACGGTCAGTATTTTACATTATTGTTTTTTAAGCCAAAATCGGGAGCAGAAAAATCAGAGGAAAAGTATAAGAGAAACACTTCTGCATGTTTCATACACTCCTAGTTTTGGATTACAAATACTGATGTAAAATCCTGGCCAAATACTGATCGTGTGAATGTGTCTTAGGTGATTACTTGTTTTCGCCTGTGTGCATATACAGTATGTTACTGCATAATGGTCAGAGGACAGGGACCTCCATACGCAACACAATCCTCTATATCAAGACCAATTAATACCACATACAGGGTACAAATACCATCACACCACGACCAGATAGCATATTACGATCACATAGTGAATGAACAATACCACATACCAGGAACAAATACCGCCACACCATGACCAGACCACATATTACCACCACATAGTGACTGAACAAAACCACATACCAGGAACAAATACCGACACAACATGACCAGACCTGATATTACCACTATATTGTGAACAATAATGCCACATACAAGGTACAAATACCTCTACACCATCACCAGACCACATAGTGACTGAATAATATCACATACAAGGAACAAATACCGCCATACCATGACCAGATCTGATATTACCACCATGCTGTGACCAATAATGCCACATACAAGGTACAAATACCTCTACACCATCACCGGACCACATAGTGACTGAATAATATCACATACAAGGAACAAATACCGCCATACCATCACCAGTAGTGTTGAGCATTCCGATACCGCAAGTATCGGGTATCGGCCGATACTTGCGGTATCGGAATTCCGATACCGAGATCCGATACTTTTGTGGTATCGGGAATCGGAATCGGAAGTTCCCAGTGTATGGTTCCCAGGGTCTGAAGGAGAGGAAACTCTCCTTCAGGCCCTGGGATCCATATCCATGTAAAAAATAAAGAATTAAAATAAAAAATAGGGATATACTCACCCTCTGACGCGCCCTGGTAGTAACCGGGAGCCTGCTTTGCTTAAAATGAGTTCAGCACCTTTCATGACGTCACGGCTTCTGATTGGTCGCGTGCCGCTCATGTGACCGCCACGCGACCAATCACAAGCCGTGACGTCATTCTCAGGTCCTAAATTCCTAGAAATCGGAATTTAGGACCTGAGAATGACGTCACGGCTTTTGATTGGTCGCATGGCGGTCACATGAGCGGCACGCAACCAATCAGAAGCCGTGACGTCATGGAAGGCCCTAAACGCGCTCATTTTAAGCAACGGAAGCTGCCGGTTAACAGCGGTAAGGTGCAGGGGCCTCCGGACAGGTGAGTATATCAATATTTTTTATTTTAATTCTATATTTTACACATTCATATGGATCCCAGGGCCTGAAAGAGAGTTTCCTCTCCTTCAGACCCTGGGAACCATCAGGATACCTTCCGATACTTGGTGTCCCATTGACTTGTATTGGTATCGGGTATCGGTATTGGTGATATCAGATACTTTTCGGGTATCGGCCGATACTATCCGATACTGATACTTTCAAGTATCGAACGGTATCGCTCAACACTAATCACCAGACCTGATATTACCACCATGCTGTGACCAATAATGCCACATACAAGGTACACATACCTCTACATCATGACGAGACCACATACTGACCAAATAGCACATACACGGGACAAATACCGCCACACCATGACCAGACAACATATTACCACTAGGGTTGAGCGAAACGGGTCGTTCATTTTCAAAAGTCGCCGACTTTAGGCAAAGTCGGCGTCTCATGAAACCGAGCCGATCCCAGCGTTGCATCGGCCATGCGGTACGCGACTTTTGCGCCAAAGTCACGTTTCAATGACGAGAAAAGCGCCATTTCTCAGCCAATGAAGGTGAACGCAGAGTGTGGGCAGCGTGATGACATAGATCTCAGTCCCCACCATCTTAGAGAAGGGCATTGCAGTGATTGGCTTGCTTTCTGCGGCGTCACAGGGGCTATAAAGGGGCGTTCCCGCCGACCGCCATCTTACTGCTGCTGATCTGAGCGTAGGGAGAGGTTGCTGCCGCTTCTTCAGAAGCAGGGATTGTGATAGGCAGGGTACATAAAGCTGCAAACCGCTTGTGCTGTAGCGATTTCCACTGTCCAACACCACCTTTTGTTTGCAGGGACAGTGGATGCTACATTTTTTTTTCCTCAGCGCTGTCGCTCATTGGGCTGCCCTAGAAGGCTCCCTGATAGCTGCGTTGCTGTGCCTGTGTGTGTACGACGCTGTGCAAACCAACTGCTTTTTTCAAAGCACAAATCCTCTTGTTCCTTCCTTTCTGCACAGCTATCTTTTTTGTTTGTCCACACTTTTTATTTAATTTGTGCATCAGTCCACTCCTTATTGCTGCCTGCCATTCCTGGCTGAGATTACTGCAGGGAGATAGTAATTGTAGGACAGTCCCTGTTTTTTTTTTTTTTTGTTTGTTTTTTTGTGGGAGATTAAGATTGGCATTTCTGCTAGAGTGCCATCCCTGTGTGTGCCATCTCTCACTCAGTGGGCCATAGAAAGCCTTTTTTTTATTATTTGGTTTCTAAAGTCTCCCTGAAAAAAAAAAAAAATTAAAACAGTGGGAGATTAATATTGCCCTTTCTGCTTGTGTGCCACTCCTGACTCCTGTGTGTGCCATCTCTCACTCAGTGGGCCATAGAAAGCCTTTTTTTTTTATTATTTGGTTTCTAAAGTCTCCCTGAAAAAAAAAAAAATTCAAACAGTAGGAGATTAATATTGGCCTCAGGGCTTGTGTGCCACTCCTGACTCCTGTGTGTGCCATCTCTCATTCAGTGGGCCATAGAAAGCCTATTTATTTTTTATTATTTGGTTTCTAAAGTCTCCCTGAAAAAAAAAAAAAAAATCAAACAGTAGGAGATTAATATTGCCCTTTCTGCTTGTGTGCCACTCCTGACTCCTGTGTGTGCCATCTCTCACTCAGTGGGCCATAGAAAGCCTTTGTTTTTTTTATTATTTGGTTTCTAAAGTCTCCCTGAAAAAGAAAAAAAAAAGAAAACAGTGGGAGATTAATATTGCCCTTTCTGCTTGTGTGCCACTCCTGACTCCTGTGTGTGCCATCTCTCACTCAGTGGGCCATAGAAAGCCTATTTATTTTTTTGCTTGATTTGGGTTCTAAAATCTACCTGAAAAAAAATCACTACATCAATCAGTGGGAGAAAAATATTGGCCTCAGGGCTTGTGTGCCACTCCTGACTCCTGTGTGTGCCATCTCTCACTCAGTGGGCCATAGAAAGCCTATTTATTTTTTTGCTTGATTTGGGTTCTAAAATCTACCTGAAAAAAAATCACTACATCAATCAGTGGGAGAAAAATATTGGCCTCAGGGCTTGTGTGCCACTCCTGACTCCTGTGTGTGCCATCTCTCACTCAGTGGGCCATAGAAAGCCTTTTTTTTATTATTTGGTTTCTAAAGTCTCCCTGAAAAAGAAAAAAAAAGAAAACAGTGGGAGATTAATATTGCCTTCTCTGCTTGTGTGCCACTCCTGACTCCTGTGTGTGCCATCTCTCACTCAGTGGGCCATAGAAAGCCTATTAATTTTTTTTGCTTGATTTGGGTTCTAAAATCTACCTGAAAAAAAATCACTACAACAATCAGTGGGAGAAAAATATTGGCCTCAGGGCTTGTGTGCCACTCCTGACTCCTGTGTGTGCCATCTCTCACTCAGTGGGCCATAGAAAGCCTATTAATTTTTTTGCTTGATTTGGGTTCTAAAATCTACCTGAAAAAAAATCACTACATCAATCAGTGGGAGAAAAATATTGGCCTCAGGGCTTGTGTGCCACTCCTGACTCCTGTGTGTGCCATCTCTCACTCAGTGGGCCATAGAAAGCCTATTAATTTTTTTGCTTGATTTGGGTTCTAAAATCTACCTGAAAAAAAATCACTACATCAATCAGTGGGAGAAAAATATTGGCCTCAGGGCTTGTGTGCCACTCCTGACTCCTGTGTGTGCCATCTCTCACTCAGTGGGCCATGGAAAGCCTATTTATTTTTTTGCTTGATTTGGGTTCTAAAATCTACCTGAAAAAAAATCACTACATCAATCAGTGGGAGAAAAATATTGGCCTCAGGGCTTGTGTGCCACTCCTGACTCCTGTGTGTGCCATCTCTCACTCAGTGGGCCATAGAAAGCCTATTAATTTTTTTGCTTGATTTGGGTTCTAAAATCTACCTGAAAAAAAAATCACTACATCAATCAGTGGGAGAAAAATATTGGCCTCAGGGCTTGTGTGCCACTCCTGACTCCTGTGTGTGCCATCTCTCACTCAGTGGGCCATAGAAAGCCTATTAATTTTTTTGCTTGATTTGGGTTCTAAAATCTACCTGAAAAAAAATCACTACATCAATCAATGGGAGAAAAATATTGGCCTCAGGGCTTGTGTGCCACTCCTGACTCCTGTGTGTGCCATCTCTCACTCAGTGGGCCATGGAAAGCCTATTTATTTTTTTGCTTGATTTGGGTTCTAAAATCTACCTGAAAAAAAATCACTACATCAATCAGTGGGAGAAAAATATTGGCCTCAGGGCTTGTGTGCCACTCCTGACTCCTGTGTGTGCCATCTCTCACTCAGTGGGCCATAGAAAGCCTATTAATTTTTTTGCTTGATTTGGGTTCTAAAATCTACCTGAAAAAAAATCACTACATCAATCAGTGGGAGAAAAATATTGGCCTCAGGGCTTGTGTGCCACTCCTGACTCCTGTGTGTGCCATCTCTCACTCAGTGGGCCATAGAAAGCCTATTAATTTTTTTGCTTGATTTGGGTTCTAAAATCTACCTGAAAAAAAATCACTACATCAATCAATGGGAGAAAAATATTGGCCTCAGGGCTTGTGTGCCACTCCTGACTCCTGTGTGTGCCATCTCTCACTCAGTGGGCCATAGAAAGCCTTTTTTTAAAATTATTTGGTTTTTAAAGTCTCCCTGAAAAAGAAAAAAAAAAGAAAACAGTGGGAGATTAATATTGACATTTGTGCTTGAGTGACAGTCCTGCGTGTGTGGCATCTCTGTGATTTGGTGCCACAGAAAACAGAGTGTGTAACATTGTGCCTGATTTTCCTTGTGGTTTCACCAACCTGTTAAGGGATATTGAAATCATACTGAAGTTATAGCTCACCGTGTAAGTTGTTTGACAGCAACAAATAAAGTTACTTTGGTTAAGTTTTTAAAACAATGAGGAAGTCTGGTGCAAGAGGTCGTCGTGGCCGTGGGCGTTCATTGTCAGCTGGTAATGATGGTAGTGGTAGTGGAGCATCAGGTAGTCGTGGGGATAAAAATATTCCACCTAAGTCTGGAGCTGTGGAGCCAGTTTCGTCGTCTGGCTACACAAGGCCTCGAACGCTCTCTTTTCTGGGAGTAGGAAAACCGCTTTTAAAGGCGGAGCAGCAACAGCAAGTTTTGGCTTACATTGCAGACTCAGCCTCTAGCTCTTTTGCCTCCTCTTCTGAAACTGGTAAATGTAAAAGCAGCGCGTCGCTTGTGGATGTTCACGGCCAGGGACAAGTCGCTTCCTTGTCCTCTTCAGCAAAAACTACAACAAGAGAGAAGGATGCAGCAGGCGACACAAGGGGTAACTCCATGGAGCTCTTTACACATACCGTCCCTGGCTTAGAAAGTGAAACACTTAACAGGCCATGCCCATTACAAGTAGATTCTGACATGGAGTGCACTGATGCACAGCCACAGCCAGAGTACTATGCTGCTCCTTTGACTCAGACCACCACATTGCCCTCTCAGGGTACTGATCCACAATCAGACCCTGATGAGACTATGTTGCCCCGCCACGAACGCTATACCACCGACCGACACAGTGACACAGACGAAGTTGTACACGAGCTCGAAGAGGAGGTAATAGATGACCCAGTTGTTGACCCCGATTGGCAGCCATTGGGGGAACAGGGAGCAGGCGGCATTAGTTCAGAAGCGGAGGTGGAGGAGGGGCCGCAGCAGGCATCAACATCGCAACAGGTTCCATCTGTCGGGCCCGTATCTGGCCCAAAACGCGTGTCAAAGCCAAAACCTGTTGGAGGACAGCGTGGCCATCCGGTTAAAGCTCAGTCTGCAATCCCTGAAAAGGGATCCGATGCTAGGAAGAGTGCAGTCTGGCATTTTTTTAAACAACATCCAATAGATCAGCACAAAGTCATCTGTCAAAAATGTTCAACTAGCTTAAGCAGAGGTCAGAATCTGAAAAGTCTAAATACTAGTTGCATGCATAGACACTTAACCACCATGCATTTTCAAGCCTGGACTAACTACCAAACGTCCCTTAAGGTTGTAGCACCCTCGGCCAATGAAGCTAGTCAGCAACGCAACATCCCTTCCGGCACTGTAAGGCCACCATTTTCCGCACCACCGGCAGTATCTGTGCAGGTTTCTTTGCCAGCCAAAAGCAGTCAGGGTCAGGGAATCACCAGTTTTGTAGGAGGAAATATTGCATCTAGGGCACCGGCGGAAACAATACCGTCTCCAACCGTCTCTCAGTCTGCCATGTCCACCGGCACACCCGAAAGTTCCACGATCTCCAGCTCTCCAGTCCAGCTCACACTTCATGAGACTCTGGTTAGAAAAAGGAAGTACTTATCCTCGCATCCGCGTACACAGGGTTTTAACGCCCACATAGCTAGACTAATCTCGTTAGAGATGATGCCCTACCGGTTAGTTGAAAGCGAAGCTTTCAAAGCCCTGATGGAGTACGCTGAACCACGATACGAGCTACCCAGTCGACACTTTTTTTCCAGAAAAGACATCCCAGCCCTGCACCAGCATGTTAAACAGCGCATCGTCCATGCACTCAGGCAATCTGTGAGTACAAAGGTGCACCTGACTACAGATGCATGGACCAGTAGGCATGGCCAGGGACGTTATGTGTCCATCACGGCACACTGGGTGAATGTGGTGGATGCAGGGTCCACAGGGGACATCAATTTCGGGACAGTTGTGCCTAGCCCACGGTCTAGGAAACAGTTGGCTGTAGGCGTTCGCACCCCCTCCTCCTCCTCGTCCTCCTGCAGAAGCTACAGCTCTTCCACAGACCGCAGTCGGCCAACCACTCCATCGGCAGATGACACTGTTGCACACCAGTTGTCCCATTATGGGCCAGCTACTGGCAAGCGTCAGCAGGCTGTATTGGCTATGAAGTGTTTGGGCGACAACAGACACACCGCGGAAGTTCTGTCCGAGTTCTTGCAACAAGAAACGCAGTCGTGGCTGGGCACAGTAGATCTTGAGGCAGGCAAGGTAGTGAGTGATAATGGAAGGAATTTCATGGCTGCCATCTCCCTTTCCCAACTGAAACACATTCCTTGCCTGGCTCACACCTTAAACCTGGTGGTCTAGTGCTTATTGAAAACTTATCCTGGGTTCTCCGACCTGCTCCTCAAAGTGCGTGGACTTTGCTCACATATCCGACGTTCGCCTGTACACTCCAGCCGTATGCAGACCTATCAGCGGTCTTTGAACCTTCCCCAGCATCGCCTAATCATAGACGTTGCAACAAGGTGGAACTCAACACTGCACATGCTTCAGAGACTGTGCCAACAGAGGCGGGCTGTTATGTTTTTGTGGGAGGATACACATACACGGGCAGGCAGTAGGATGGCAGACATGGAGTTGTCAGGTGTGCAGTGGTCGAAGATACAAGACATGTGTCAAGTCCTTCAGTGTTTTGAGGAATGCACACGGCTGGTTAGTGCAGACAACGCCATAATAAGCATGAGCATCCCCCTAATGCGTCTGCTGATGCAAAGTTTGACGCACATAATGGATCAGGCGTCTGCACCAGAGGAAGAGGAAAGCCTTGATGACAGTCAGCCATTGTCTGGTCAGGGCAGTGTACAGGACGAGGCAGCGGGCGAAGAGGAGGTGGAGGACGAGGAGGATGATGGGGATGAGTATATTTTTAATGCGGAAGCTTTCCCGGGGGCACTGGAAATTGGTTGCGTGGCAAGGCCGGGTTCTGGTTTTTTGAGGGACACAAGTGACGTCGATTTGCCTGAAACTGCCCCTCAACCAATCACAACCGGAGATTTGACAACTGGAACTTTGGCCCACATGGCGGATTATGCCTTACGTATCCTAAAAAGGGACACACGCATTACGAAAATGATGAACGATGACGATTACTGGTTGGCCTGCCTCCTTGATCCACGCTATAAAGGCAAATTGCAAAATATTATGCCACATGAGAACTTGGAACTAATATTAGCAACCAAACAATCAACTCTTGTTGACCGTTTGCTTCAGGCATTCCCAGCACACAGCGCACGTGATCGTTCTCACACGAGCTCCAGGGGGCAGCAGACTAGGAGTGTTAGGGGTGCACACATCAGAAGTGGCGTTGGACAGAGGGGTTTTCTGACCAGGTTGTGGAGTGATTTTGCTATGACCGCAGACAGGACAGGTACTGCTGCATCAATTGAAAGTGACAGGCGACAACATTTGTCCAGTATGGTTACTAACTATTTTTCATCCCTTATCGATGTTATCCCTCAACCGTCATTCCCATTTGATTACTGGGCATCAAAATTAGACACCTGGCCAGAATTGGCAGAATATGCATTGCAGGAGCTTGCTTGCCCGGCAGCAAGTGTCCTATCAGAAAGAGTATTCAGTGCTGCAGGTTCAATATTAACCGAAAAAAGGACTCGTCTGGCTACCCAAAATGTTGACGATCTAACATTCATTAATATGAACCACAACTGGATTTCGAAATCTTTTGCCCCACCTTACCCGGGCGACACCTAGCTTTCCTATGAAAAGCTCTTGCCTGTGGACTACTGTGAATTACTTTTCTAATGTCTAATTTTCTGCAGCTGATTGTCCAGCATACGACATGTTTACACCTCCCTAAATGGCCAAACTCCCCACACGGGGCCGTGGTATCGCGACTTGGCGCAAGCACCCGTGAGACTGCTGTTTGTCTGAAGAGGTGGGTGTGCTCGCTTTTGGTCGACGGCATTGCTACTGGGTCCCTCATAGTACAATAAAGTGTCTCTGGCGGTGGTGGTGCGCACCCAACGTCAGACACACTGTTGTAACATGAGGGGCCCTGGGCCTGTACCGCCGGCCACAAGAGAGTTCACCCACCCCCAGGTCAAACATTGCTCTACCACTTCCACAGTTATCTCTCACACTTCCACCAATGTTTAGTCTATGCGCTGACATCCTTCCATACCTGCCACTGACAATACCATTGTGTTGACATGTATGATGGTTCTTAACATAGTCAGGGGCAGTGTCCTCTATTTACCACAGTAAATACTTTGCGCTAAATTAGTAGGTCTGAAACAACGCAGAGGATCCCACCCCTGAACCTAATGATTGCACCCTTTAGTGTTTTTGTTTTGTTTTAATGCAAGACATTCACATTTAATTGTTGTTTTTGACTACTAACTGGCAGACACTCATTACAATCGGCCTCCGTTGACCAGACCACTGCTGCCCGTGTACCCCTGGAACCAATTATAAAGTGCCTCCAGCCAGCCCATTTTATTGTGTTAGGCCTTCGAAGCCTGTCTGCGGTCCCTCCTTCCACTAGGCCTCCACTGACCAGACCACTGCTGCTCGTGTACCCCTGGAACCAATTATAAAGTGCCTCCAGCCAGCCCATTTTATTGTGTTAGGCCTTGGAAGCCTGTCTGCGGTCCCTCCTTTCACTAGGACTCCACTGACCAGACCACTTCTGCCCGTGTACCCCTGGAACCAATTATAAAGTGCCTCCAGCCAGCCCATTTTATTGTGTTAGGCCTTCGAAGCCTGTCTGCGGTCCCTCCTTCCACTAGGACTCCACTAACCAGACCACTGCTGCCCGTGTACCCCTGGAACCAATTATAAAGTGCCTCCAGCCAGCCCATTTTATTGTGTTAGGCCTTCGAAGCCTGTCTGCGGTCCCTCCTTCCACTAGGACTCCACTGACCAAACCACTGCTGCCCGTGTACCCCTGGAACCAATTATAAAGTGCCTACAGCCATTTCATTTTATTGTGTTAGGCCTTGGAAGCCTGTCTGCGGTCCCTCCTTCCACTAGGCCTCCACTGACCAGACCACTGCTGCCCGTGTACCCCTGGAACCAATTATAAAGTGCCTCCAGCCAGCCCATTTTATTGTGTTAGGCCTTGGAAGCCTGTCTGCGGTCCCTCCTTCCACTAGGCCTCCACTGACCAGACCACTGCTGCCCGTGTACCCCTGGAACCAATTATAAAGTGCCTCCAGCCAGCCCATTTTATTGTGTTAGGCCTTCGAAGCCTGTCTGCGGTCCCTCCTTCCACTAGGCCTCCACTGACCAGACCACTGCTGCCCGTGTACCGCTGGAACCAATTATAAAGTGCCTCCAGCCAGCCCATTTTATTGTGTTAGGCCTTCGAAGCCTGTCTGCGGTCCCTCCTTCCACTAGGCCTCCACTGACCAGACCACTGCTGCCCGTGTACCTCTGGAACCAATTATAAAGTGCCTCCAGCCAGCCCATTTTATTGTGTTAGGCCTTGGAAGCCTGTCTGCGGTCCCTCCTTCCACTAGGCCTCCACTGACCAGACCACTGCTGCCCGTGTACCCCTGGAACCAATTATAAAGTGCCTCCAGCCAGCCCATTTTATTGTGTTAGGCCTTGGAAGCCTGTCTGCGGTCCCTCCTTCCACTAGGACTCCACTGACCAGACCACTGCTGCCCGTGTACCCCTGGAACCAATTATAAAGTGCCTCCAGCCAGCCCATTTTATTGTGTTAGGCCTTGGAAGCCTGTCTGCGGTCCCTCCTTCCACTAGGCCTCCACTGACCAGACCACTGCTGCCCGTGTACCCATGGAACCAATTATAAAGTGCCTCCAGCCAGCCCATTTTATTGTGTTAGGCCTTCGAAGCCTGTCTGCGGTCCCTCCTTCCACTAGGACTCCACTGACCAGACCACTGCTGCCCGTGTACCCCTGGAACCAATTATAAAGTGCCTACAGCCAGCCCATTTTATTGTGTTAGGCCTTCGAAGCCTGTCTGCGGTCCCTCCTTCCACTTGGACTCCACTGACCAGACCACTGCTGCCCGTGTACCCCTGGAACCAATTATAAAGTGCCTCCAGCCAGCCCATTTTATTGTGTTAGGCCTTCGAAGCCTGTCTGCGGTCCCTCCTTCCACTAGGCCTCCACTGACCAGACCACTGCTGCCCGTGTACCCCTGGAACCAATTATAAAGTGCCTCCAGCCAGCCCATTTTATTGTGTTAGGCCTTGGAAGCCTGTCTGCGGTCCCTCCTTCCACTAGGCCTCCACTGACCAGACCACTGCTGCCCGTGTACCCCTGGAACCAATTATAAAGTGCCTACAGCCAGCCCATTTTATTGTGTTAGGCCTTCGAAGCCTGTCTGCGGTCCCTCCTTCCACTAGGCCTCCACTCACCTGACCACTGCTGCCCGTGTACCCCTGGAACCAATTTTACAGTGCATAGAGCCTATTTTTTTATTTTATTTAATATTAATAAAGCCATGATGTACTACGCTGTACCACGCTATGAGCTACCCAGTTGACAATTCTTTTGCGAGAAAAGCCATCCCACCCCTCCACCAGCATGTTAAAGACCACATTGTCCTTTAATTCTGTCAATCTGTGAGTCCAAAGGTACACCTGACAACAGACACATGGAGCGGTAGGCATGGCCATGGAAGGTTACGTGTCCTTTGTGGCGCAATGGGTTAATGTATTGGATGCATGGTCCACACAGGGGACAGCCTGGTAAGTCTGTCTGCAGTCCCTAATTCAAGTTGTCCTCAAATGAATAAAGCTGAGCTTCTACCTTCTGGCTCTGATTAACTGCTGTTTTTAAAAAAATTGTTGGTTCCGGCCTACTAACGGTGTCTGCCCCTGCCTGGTGTTGTCCTCAACTGAATAAAGCTGAGCTTCTACCTTCTGGCTCTGATTAACTGCTGTTTTTAAAAAAAATTGTTGGTTCCGGCCTACTAACGGTGTCTGCCCCTGCCTGGTGTTGTCCTCAACTGAATAAAGCTGAGCTTCTACCTTCTGGCTCTGATTAACTGCTGTTTTTAAAAAAAAATTGTTGGTTCCGGCCTACTAACGGTGTCTGCCCCTGCCTGGTGTTGTCCTCAACTGAATAAAGCTGAGCTTCTACCTTCTGGCTCTGATTAAGCTTTTTTTTTTTTTTTTTTTTTAATTGCTGGATGGGGCCTAATACCTCTGTTTGCTGCTCCCTGGTGTTTGTCCTCAACTGAATAAAGCTGAGCTTCTACCTTCTGGCTCTGATTAACTGCTGTTTTTAAAAAAAAAATTTGGTTCCGGCCTGCTAACGGTGTCTGCCCCTGCCTGGTGTTGTCCTCAACTGAATAAAGCTGAGCTTCTACCTTCTGGCTCTGATTAACTGCTGTTTTTAAAAAAATTGTTGGTTCCGGCCTACTAACGGTGTCTGCCCCTGCCTGGTGTTGTCCTCAACTGAATAAAGCTGAGCTTCTACCTTCTGGCTCTGATTAAGCTTTTTTTTTTTTTTTTTTTTTTTAATTGCTGGATGGGGCCTAATACCTCTGTTTGCTGCTCCCTGGTGTTTGTCCTCAACTGAATAAAGCTGAGCTTCTACCTTCTGGCTCTGATTAACTGCTGTTTTTAAAAAAAATTGGTGGTTCCGGCCTACTAACGGTGTCTGCCCCTGCCTGGTGTTGTCCTCAACTGAATAAAGCTGAGCTTCTACCTTCTGGCTCTGATTAACTGCTGTTTTTAAAAAAATTGGTGGTTCCGGCCTACTAACGGTGTCTGCCCCTGCCTGGTGTTGTCCTCAACTGAATAAAGCTGAGCTTCTACCTTCTGGCTTTGATTAACTGCTGTTTTTAAAAAAATTGTTGGTTCCGGCCTACTAACGGTGTCTGCCCCTGCCTGGTGTTGTCCTCAACTGAATACAGCTGAGCTTCAACCTTCTGGCTTTGGGCCTATAGTATCAGATATTAAACTGCATTTGGCCTACTAGTGTGGTTGGGCCCTTAAAACAGTGTCTGCTGCTCCTGGGTTTGCTACTCCACTGAACAAAGCAATGCCGCCTGTTTAGTCCTGTCCCGTTACCAATTTTGAACTGCATTTAGCCTACTTTATTCTTTGGCCCTATATCTGTTTCCTCCTCATCCTGCCCATTGCCCAGCCACTGTTAGATGAGTCTGCTGGTACATTGACCTAGACCACTACATTCCCCTTGCACTCTACACAGCCAGAATCTGACCCTGCTGAAAGTAAGGTTCCCCTTCCCGCATGTTATACCACCTTACACAGGGACAAAGAGGAAGGTGCAGATGAAAGTGCAGGTTCCTTCATCAGGTGAAGGGGGGCATACTCGTTGGCGACGTCACTGGTACAGGGCCCCTCAGAGTACGCAAAAGTGTTGCTGCCGGTGGGAGGCGCCCCCGCCATGCAAACACACCGCTGTACTTTGAGGGGCCCTGTGCCAGTGCCAATGCCAACGAGTGGGCCCCCCTGCTTGCTTAGGATCACAGCACTTGCAAACTTGACATACTTACCTCTCACTGCTCCACCGCCGTGACGTAGTCCACGTTTCCTGTGCCCGTTTCCTTGAACCAGCCCTACCCCCCACAACTTTTGCCAAATGACCCCAATTTCCAATGCCCAACTATTATTATAAAGTTAATTAAGATTGACAAGCTTCAGAAACAAGAATGGATGTTTTTGGCATTAAAATGAGCACTGTAGGTGTTTTCCTGGCCTCCACTCACTGCCGACTATGCTTCCCCATTGACTTGCATTGGGTTTCGTGTTTCGGTCGATCCCCGACTTTTAGCGACAATCGGCCGACTGCACTCGACTCGACTCTGGGCAAAATCGGGTTTCCCAAAACCCGACTCGATCTTAAAAAAATGAAAGTCGCTCAACCCTAATTACCACCACATAGTGACTGAATAATACCACATTTCACAAATACCGCAGGCCACAATCAGCTGGAGACGGACCGGAGCGGCGGTGATAATACATGAAACCGCTGGAGTGTATTTCCTATGTTTTTTGCAGCAAAAACTGCAGCATTTCTTAGTACCAACTAAGTGAATTAGATTTCTGATGTCTCATGCACACGTTGCTTAGTTTTGCCTTGCAGATATGAAGCACTTTCACATCTGCAGTATGTAAATTCTTTCAGTGTTTTTCACCCTTTCCAATGCAAGAAAAGCAAGTAAAAAAAAAAAATGCAAGTAGAAAATTAGGTAAAGCCGTGCGTAGTTTATATTGAGTTTTTTCCTGACACAAGACACGTTTTTGGTGTGGAAATATCTGCAGCAAATACTTAATGTGTGCACATGCACAGACTATTTCACCGACAAAAATTCAGCTATAAGCCTTATCTATACACAAATGCGCACATAGCCACAAACATGCAGTACACAGCAGAGTTATTAGACATACACATTACATACACTGTGCATATATTATACACACGTACACTGTAGAGGACTGGGCAGCATGCATTCTCAGTCTCAAGCAATGGGGGGCGGCACAAGACCCTCACTAAGTGCTCCATGTGCAGCTCTGTGCACAGCGGACTGCTCCCCTCCCCCTCCTGTTTGCCGACTACTAGATGTGCTGGAAAGGCCGTGAGGTGTAATAATTGCTGTGTGGTTGGTGAGAAGCAATAGTGCTGAGTAGGCGGCAGAGAGATTAGTATCCCTCAGCCTGGTCTAAGAACACCTGTGGGCAGCAGAGAGGAGGCTCCTTCATTCTGGAGGCAGCAGTCTGCTCTCAGTGCTCTGCAGGAGGCTCGGGAGTGGGCGGAGTCTGCACTGTCTGAAGATTGCAGCAGCAGGAGCAGACAGACTAGAGCAGCGAGTGCAGCAGAGCAGAGCAGTGAGTGGAGCAGAGCTGAGCAGTGAGTGGAGCAGCAGAGCAGAGCAGCCAGTGCAGCAGAGCAGCGAGTGGAGCGGAGCAGAGCAGCGGGTGCAGCAGAACAGAGCAGCGAGTGGAGCAGAGCAGAGCAGTGAGTAGAGCAGAGCAGAGCAGCGAGTGCAGCAGAGCAGAGCAGCGAGTGGAGCAGAGCAGAGCAGTGAGTGCAGCAGAGCAGCGAGTGCAGCAGAGCAGCGAGTGGAGCAGAGCAGCGAATGCAGCAGAGCCGCTGCTCCTGGCTCTTGTGTAGCTGCTCTCCTGTGTGGAGCACAGACACTTACAGGAGTGGTCACTAGGGTTGAGCGAAACGGGTCGATCATTTTCAAAAGTCGCCGACTTTTGGCTAAGTCGGCGTCTCATGAAACCCGATCCGACCCCTGTGCTTGTCGGCCATGCGGTACGCGACTTTCGCGCCAAAGTCGCGTTTCAATGACGCGAAAAGCGCCATTTCTCAGCCAATGAAGGTGAACGCAGAGTGTGGGCAGCGTGATGACATAGGTCCTGGTCCCCACCATCTTAGAGAAGGGCATTGCAGTGATTGGCTTGCTGTCTGCGGCGTCACAGGGGCTATAAAGGGGCGTTCCCGCCGACCGCCATCTTACTGCTGCTGATCTGAGCTTAGGGAGAGGTTGCTGCCGCTTCGTCAGAATCAGGGAGAGCGTTAGGCAGGGTCCACTAACCACCAAACCGCTTGTGCTGCAGCGATTTCCACTGTCCAACACCACCTTCGGTGTGCAGGGACAGTGGAAGCTATTTTTTTTTTTTTTCCCCTCAGCGCTGTAGCTCATTGGGCTGCCCTAGAAGGCTCCCTGATAGCTGTATTCCTGTGTGTACGCCACTGTGGAAACCAACTGCTTTTATCAAAGCACATATCCTCTTGTTCCTTCCTTTCTGCACAGCTATCTTTTTTGTTTGTCCACACTTTTTATTTAATTTGTGCATCAGTCCACTCCTATTGCTGCCTGCCATACCTGGCTGAGATTACTGCAGGGGAGATAGTAATTGTAGGACAGTCCCTGTTTTTTTTTTTTTTTTTTTTTTTGTGGGAGATTAAGATTGGCATTTCTGCTACAGTGCCATCCCTGTGTGTGCCATCTCTCACTGAGTGGGCCATAGAAAGCCTATTTATTTTTTCCTTCATTTGTGTTCTAAAATCTACCTCAACACAAAAACACTACATCAATCAGTGGGAGAAAAATATTGGCCTCAGTCAGGGCTTGTGTGCCACTGCTGTGTGTGCTATCTCTCATTCAGTGGGCTATAGAAAGCCTATTTATTTATTTTTTTTTTTTAAATATTATTTGGTTTCTAAAGTCTCCCTGAAACAAAAAAAATACCTAAAAAAACAGTGGGAGAGTAATATTGCCCTTTCAGCTTGTGTGCCAGTCTTGACTCCTGGGTGTGCCACCTCTGTCCCTCTCATTCAGTGGGCCATAGAAAGCCTTTTTTTTTTTTTTTTTTTAATATTATTTGGTTTCTAAAGTCTCCCTGAAAATAAAAAAAAAAAATACATAAAAAAACAGTGGGAGAGTAATATTGCCATTTCAGCTTGTGTGCCAGTCTTGACTCCTGGGTGTGCCACCTCTGTCCCTCTCATTCAGTGGGCCATAGAAAGCCTTGTTTTTTTGTTTTTTTTTTAATATTATTTGGTTTCTAAAGTCTCCCTGAAAATAAAAAAAAAATACATAAAAAAACAGTGGGAGAGTAATATTGCCATTTCAGCTTGTGTGCCAGTCTTGACTCCTGGGTGTGCCACCTCTCTCTCTAATTGTGGGCCATAGAAAGCCTTTTTATTTTTTTCCTTCATTTGTGTTTTAAAATCAACCTCAACACAAAAACACTACATCAATCAGTGGGAGAAAAATATTGGCCTCAGTCAGGGCTTGTGTGCCACTCCTGTGCGTGCCATCTCTCATTCAGTGGGCCATAGAAAGCCTTGTTTTTTTGTTTTTTTTTTAATATTATTTGGTTTCTAAAGTCTCCCTGAAAATAAAAAAAAAAATACATAAAAAAACAGTGGGAGAGTAATATTGCCCTTTCAGCTTGTGTGCCAGTCTTCACTCCTGGGTGTGCCACCTCTGTCCCTCTCATTCAGTGGGCCATAGAAAGCCTTGTTTTTTTTTTTTTTTTTTAATATTATTTGGTTTCTAAAGTCTCCCTGAAAATAAAAAAAAAATACATAAAAAAACAGTGGGAGAGTAATATTGCCATTTCAGCTTGTGTGCCAGTCTTGACTCCTGGGTGTGCCACCTCTGTCCCTCTCATTCAGTGGGCCATAGAAAGCCTATTTATTTTTTCCTTCATTTGTGTTCTAAAATCTACCTCAACACAAAAACACTACATCAATCAGTGGGAGAAAAATATTGGCCTCAGTCAGGGCTTGTGTGCCACTGCTGTGTGTGCTATCTCTCATTCAGTGGGCTATAGAAAGCCTATTTATTTATTTTTTTTTTTTAAATATTATTTGGTTTCTAAAGTCTCCCTGAAACAAAAAAAATACCTAAAAAAACAGTGGGAGAGTAATATTGCCCTTTCAGCTTGTGTGCCAGTCTTGACTCCTGGGTGTGCCACCTCTGTCCCTCTCATTCAGTGGGCCATAGAAAGCCTTGTTTTTTTGTTTTTTTTTTTATATTATTTGGTTTCTAAAGTCTCCCTGAAAATAAAAAAAAAATACATAAAAAAACAGTGGGAGAGTAATATTGCCATTTCAGCTTGTGTGCCAGTCTTGACTCCTGGGTGTGCCACCTCTCTCTCTAATTGTGGGCCATAGAAAGCCTTTTTATTTTTTTCCTTCATTTGTGTTTTAAAATCAACCTCAACACAAAAACACTACATCAATCAGTGGGAGAAAAATATTGGCCTCAGTCAGGGCTTGTGTGCCACTCCTGTGCGTGCCATCTCTCATTCAGTGGGCCATAGAAAGCCTTGTTTTTTTGTTTTTTTTTAAATATTATTTGGTTTCTAAAGTCTCACAGAGAAAAAAAAATAAATAAATTAGGTGGGAGATTAATATTGACATTAGTGCTTGAGTGACAGTCCTGCGTGTGTGTCATCTCTGTGATTTGGTGTCACAGAAAACAGAGTGTGTAACATTGTGCCTGATTTTCCTTGTGGTCTCACCAACCTGTTAAGGGATATTGAAATCATACTGAAGTTATAGCTCACCGTGTAAGTTGTTTGACAGCAACAAATAAAGTTAGTTTGGTTACGATTTTTAAACAATGAGGAAGTCTGGTGCAAGAGGTCGTCGTGGGCGTTCATTGTCAGCTGGTAATGATGGTAGTGGTAGTGGAGCATCAGGTGGTCGTGGGGATAAAAATATTCCACCTAAGTCTGGAGCTGTGGAGCCAGTTTCGTCGTCAGGCTACACAAGGCCTCGAACGCTCTCTTTTCTGGGAGTAGGAAAACCGCTTTTAAAGGCGGAGCAGCAACAGCAAGTTTTGGCTTACATTGCAGACTCAGCCTCTAGCTCTTTTGCCTCCTCTTCCGAAACTGGTAAATGTAAAAGCAGCGCGTCGCTTGTGGATGTTCACGGTCAGGGACAAGTCGCTTCCTTGTCCTCCTCAGCAAAAACTACAACAAGAGAGAAGGATGCAGCAGGCGACACAACGGGTCACTCCATGGAGCTCTTTACACATACCGTCCCTGGCTTAGAAAGTGAAACATTTAACAGGCCATGCCCATTACAAGTAGATTCTGACATGGAGTGCACTGATGCACAGCCACAGCCAGAGTACTATGCTGCTCCTTTGACTCAGACCACCACATTGCCCTCTCAGGGTACAGATCCACAATCAGACCCTGATGAGACTATGTTGCCCCGCCACGAACGCTATACCACCGACCGACACAGTGACACAGACGAAGTTGCACACGAGCTCGAAGAGGAGGTAATAGATGACCCAGTTATTGACCCCGATTGGCAGCCATTGGGGGAACAGGGTGCAGGCGGCAGTAGTTCAGAAGCGGAGGTGGAGGAGGGGCCGCAGCAGGCATCAACATCGCAACAGGTTCTATCTGCCGGGCCCGTATCTGGCCCAAAACGCGTGTCAAAGCCAAAACCTGTTGGAGGACAGCGTGGCCATCCGGTTAAAGCTCAGTCTGCAATCCCTGAAAAGGGATCCGAGTCTAGGAAGAGTGCAGTCTGGCATTTTTTTAAACAACATTCAAATGATCAGCGCAAAGTCATCTGTCAAAAATGTTCAACTAGCTTAAGCAGAGGTCAGAATCTGAAAAGTCTAAATACTAGTTGCATGCATAGACACTTAACCACCATGCATTTTCAAGCCTGGACTAACTACCAAACGTCCCTTAAGGTTGTAGCACCCTCGGCCAATGAAGCTAGTCAGCAACGCAACATCCCTTCCGTCACTGTAAGGCCACCATTTTCCGCACCACCGGCAGTATCTGTGCAGGTTTCTTTGCCAGCCAAAAGCAGTCAGGGTCAGGGAATCACCAGTTTAGTAGGAGGAAATATTGCATCTAGGGCACCGGCGGAAACAATACCGTCTCCAACCGTCTCTCAGTCTGCCATGTACACCGGCACACCCGAAAGTTCCACGATCTCCTGCTCTCCAGTCCAGCTCACCCTACATGAGACTCTGGTTAGAAAAAGGAAGTACTTATCCTCGCATCCGCGTACACAGGGTTTTAACGCCCACATAGCTAGACTAATCTCGTTAGAGATGATGCCCTACCGTTTAGTTGAAAGCGAAGCTTTTAAAGCCCTGATGGAGTACGCTGAACCACGATACGAGCTACCTAGTCGACACTTTTTTTCCAGAAAAGCCATCCCAGCCCTGCACCAGCATGTTAAACAGCGCATCGTCCATGCACTTAGGCAATCTGTGAGTACAAAGGTGCACCTGACTACAGATGCATGGACCAGTAGGCATGGCCAGGGACGTTATGTGTCCATCACGGCACACTGGGTGAATGTGGTGGATGCAGGGTCCACAGGCGACATCAATTTAGGGACAGTTGTGCCTAGCCCACGGTCTAGGAAACAGTTGGCTGTAGGCGTTCGCACCCCCTCCTCCTCGTCCTCCTGCAGAAGCTACAGCTCTTCCACAGAACGCAGTCGGCCAACCACTCCATCGGCAGATGACACTGTTGCACACCAGTTGTCCCATTATGGGCCAGCTACTGCCAAGCGTCAGCAGGCTGTATTGGCTATGAAGTGTTTGGGTGACAACAGACACACCGCGGAAGTTCTGTCCGAGTTCTTGCAACAAGAAACGCAGTCGTGGCTGGGCACAGTAGATCTTGAGGCAGGCAAGGTAGTGAGTGATAACGGAAGGAATTTCATGGCTGCCATCTCCCTTTCCCAACTGAAACACATTCCTTGCCTGGCTCACACCTTAAACCTGGTGGTGCAGTGCTTATTGAAAACTTATCCTGGGTTCTCCGACCTGCTCCTCAAAGTGCGTGCACTTTGCTCACATATCCGACGTTCGCCTGTACACGCCAGCCGTATGCAGACCTATCAGCGGTCTTTGAACCTTCCCCAGCATCGCCTAATCATAGACGTTGCAACAAGGTGGAACTCAACACTGCACATGCTTCAGAGACTGTGCGAACAGAGGCGTGCTGTTATTTATTTGTGGGAGGATACACGGGCAGGCAGTAGGATGGCAGACATGGAGTTGTCAGGTGTGCAGTGGTCGAAGATACAAGACATGTGTCAAGTCCTTCAGTGTTTTGAGGAATGCACACGGCTGGTTAGTGCAGACAACGCCGTAATAAGCATGAGCATCCCCCTAATGCGTCTGCTGATGCAAAGTTTGACGCACATAAAGGAGCAGGCGTCTGCACCAGAGGAAGAGGGAAGCCTTGATGACAGTCAGCCATTGTCTGGTCAGGGCAGTGTACAGGACGAGGTAGCGGGCGAAGAGGAGGTGGAGGACGAGGAGGATGATGGGGATGAGTATATTTTTAATGCGGAAACTTTCACGGGGGCACAGGAAATTGGTTGCGTGTCACGGCCGGGTTCTGGTTTTTTGAGGGACACAAGTGACGTAGATTTGCCTGCAACTGCCCCTCAACCAATCACAACCGGAGATTTGACAACTGGAACTTTGGCCCACATGGCGGATTATGCCTTACGTATCCTAAAAAGGGACACACGCATTACGAAAATGATGAACGATGACGATTACTGGTTGGCCTGCCTCCTTGATCCACGCTATAAAGGCAAATTGCAAAATATTATGCCACATGAGAACTTGGAACTAATATTAGCAACCAAACAATCAACTCTTGTTGACCGTTTGCTTCAGGCATTCCCAGCACACAGCGCACGTGATCGTTCTCACACGAGCTCCAGGGGGCAGCAGACTAGGAGTGTTAGGGGTGCACACATCAGAAGTGGCGTTGGACAGAGGGGTTTTCTGACCAGGTTGTGGAGTGATTTTGCTATGACCGCAGACAGGACAGGTACTGCTGCATCAATTGAAAGTGACAGGAGACAACATTTGTCCAGTATGGTTACTAACTATTTTTCATCCCTTATCGATGTTCTCCCTCAACCGTCATTCCCATTTGATTACTGGGCCTCCAAATTAGACACCTGGCCAGAATTGGCAGAATATGCATTGCAGGAGCTTGCTTGCCCGGCAGCAAGTGTCCTATCAGAAAGAGTATTCAGTGCTGCAGGGTCAATATTAACCGAAAAAAGGACTCGTCTGGCTACCCAAAATGTTGACGATCTAACATTCATTAAAATGAACCACAACTGGATTTCAAAATCTTTTGCCCCACCTTGCCCGGCCGACACCTAGCTTTCCTATGAAAAGCTCTTGCCTGTGAATTACTTTTCTAATGTCTAATTTGCTGCTGCAGATTGTACAGCATACGACATGTTTACACCTCCCTAAATGGCCAAACTCCCCACACGGGGCCGTGGTATCGCGACTTGGCGCAAGCACCCGTGAGACTGCTGTTTGTCTGAAGAGGTGGGTGTGCTCGCTTTTGGTTGACGGCATTGCTACTGGGTCCCTCATAGTACAATGTAGTGTCTCTGGCGGTGGTGGTGCGCACCCAACGTCAGACACACCGTTGTAACATGAGTGGCCCTGGGGCGGTCCCGCCGGCCTCAAGAGAGTTCCCCCCTACCCCAGCTCAAACTGGGCTCTACCACGTGCAAAATTATGTCGCACAGCTCCACCAATCTTTAGTCTATTCGCTGACATCATTCAATGTCTGGCACTGACAATACAAATTTGTAGACATCTATGATGCAACTTAAAGTAGTCTGTGTCTGTGTCCTATATTGGCACCATTAAATAGTTACTGCCAAATTACTATGTCAGAAACACAGCAGATGAGCCCACCCCTGTACCTAAGTATGCCACCTTTTTTTTTGTTTTGGTTGTTTTGCGAGACATTAACATCTATTTATATTTTGGGAGTACTGGGACAGACACTCCTTGCACTACTCCTCCACTCAGCACCAAGCTGCCTGCCCGTGTATCCATGTAACCGCTGTAAAACTGCCATGAGCCTATTGTTTGTTATTTTAGGCCTTTGAAGCCTTTCTGCGCTCCCTCCTTCCACTAGTCCTCCACTGACCAGACCACTGCTGCCCGTGTACCCCTGGAACCAATTTTAAAGTGCCTACAGCCAGCCCATTTTATTGTGTTAGGCCTTCGAAGCCTGTCTGCGGTCCCTCCTTTCACTAGGCCTCCACTGACCAGACCACTGCTGCCCGTGTACCCCTGGAACCAATTTTAAAGTGCCTACAGCCAGCCCATTTTATTGTGTTAGGCCTTCGAAGCCTGTCTGCGGTCCATACTTTAAATACTCCTCCACTCACCACCAAGCTGCCTGCCCGTGTATCCATGTAACCGCTGTAAAACTGCCATGAGCCTATTGTTTGTTATTTTAGGCCTTTGATAGCCTGTCTGCGGTCCCTACTCCTCCACTGACCACCAAGCTGCCTGCCCGTGTATCCATGTAACCGCTGTAAAACTGCCATGAGCCTATTGTTTGTTATTTTAGGCCTTTGAAGCCTTTCTGCGCTCCCTCCTTCCACTAGTCCTCCACTGACCAGACCACTGCTGCCCGTGTACCCCTGGAACCAATTTTAAAGTGCCTACAGCCAGCCCATTTTATTGTGTTAGGCCTTCGAAGCCTGTCTGCGGTCCCTCCTTCCACTAGGCCTCCACTGACCAGACCACTGCTGCCCGTGTACCCCTGGAACCAATTTTAAAGTGCCTACAGCCAGTCCATTTTATTGTGTTAGGCCTTCGAAGCCTGTCTGCGGTCCATACTTTAAATACTCCTCCACTCACCACCAAGCTGCCTGCCCGTGTATCCATGTAACCGCTGTAAAACTGCCATGAGCCTATTGTTTGTTATTTTAGGCCTTTGATAGCCTGTCTGCGGTCCCTACTCCTCCACTGACCACCAAGCTGCCTGCCCGTGTATCCATGTAACCGCTGTAAAACTGCCATGAGCCTATTGTTTGTTATTTTAGGCCTTTGAAGCCTTTCTGCGCTCCCTCCTTCCACTAGTCCTCCACTGACCAGACCACTGCTGCCCGTGTACCCCTGGAACCAATTTTAAAGTGCCTACAGCCAGCCCATTTTATTGTGTTAGGCCTTCGAAGCCTGTCTGCGGTCCATACTTCCACTAGGCCTCCACTGACCAGACCACTGCTGCCCGTGTACCCCTGGAACCAATTTTAAAGTGCCTACAGCCAGCCCATTTTATTGTGTTAGGCCTTCGAAGCCTGTCTGCGGTCCATACTTTAAATACTCCTCCACTCACCACCAAGCTGCCTGCCCGTGTATCCATGTAACCGCTGTAAAACTGCCATGAGCCTATTGTTTGTTATTTTAGGCCTTTGATAGCCTGTCTGCGGTCCCTACTCCTCCACTGACCACCAAGCTGCCTGCCCGTGTATCCATGTAACCGCTGTAAAACTGCCATGAGCCTATTGTTTGTTATTTTAGGCCTTTGAAGCCTTTCTGCGCTCCCTCCTTCCACTAGTCCTCCACTGACCAGACCACTGCTGCCCGTGTACCCCTGGAACCAATTATAAAGTGCCTACAGCCAGCCCATTTTATTATGTTAGGCCTTTGAAGCCTGTCTGCGGTCCCTACTTTAAATACTCCTCCACTCACCACCAAGCTGCCTGCCCGTGTATCCATGTAACCGATTTCAAACTGCCATGACTGCCTACTGTTTGTTATTTTAGGCCTTTGTGAGCCTGTCTGCGGCCCCTACTTGCAATACTCCTCCACTGACCACAATGCTGCCTGGAGTGCCTGCCTGTGTATCCATGTAACCGATTTCAAACTGCCATGACTGCCTACTGTTTGTTATTTTAGGCCTTTGTGAGCCTGTCTGCGGCCCCTACTTGCAATACTCCTCCACTGACCACAATGCTGCCTGGAGTGCCTGCCTGTGTATCCATGTAACCGATTTCAAACTGCCATGACTGCCTACTGTTTGTTATTTTAGGCCTTTGTGAGCCTGTCTGCGGCCCCTACTTGCAATACTCCTCCACTGACCACACCAATGCTGCCCGTGTACCCCTGGAACCTATTTAAAAGTTCATAGAGCCTAGTTATATATTTTATTTACTATTAATAAGGCCATGATGGACTACGCTGTACCACGCTACAAGCTAACCAGTCGACACTTCTTTTGCGAGAAAAGCCATCCCAACCCTCCACCAGCTTGTAGAAGACCGCATTGTCCATGCACTCTGGCAATCTGTGAGTACAAAGGTGCACCTGACAACAGACGCATGGACCTGTAGGCATGGCCACGGAAGATTACGTGTCCATTACGGCACAATGGGTTAATGTGTTGGATGCATGGTCCACAGAGGACAGCCTACTAAGTATGTCTGCAGTCCATAATTCAAATTGTCCTCCACTGTCTAAATCGGAGCTTCCACCTTCTGGCTTTCGGCCTATAGTATCAGAAATTAAACTGCATTTGGCCTTCAACTTTGGTTACGGCCTACTAACGGCTTCTGCCCCTCCCTGGTGTTGCCCACAACTAAATAAAGCTGAGCTTCAACCTTCCGGCTCTCATTAAGTGGTTTTGAAAAAACAAAATGGTGGATAGGGCCTACTAACGGCTTCTTCCCCTCCCTGGTGTTGCCCTCAACTAAATAAAGCTGAGCTTCAACCTTCCGGCTATCATTAAGTGGTTTTGAAAAAACAAAATGGTGGATAGGGCCTACTAACGGCTTCTTCCCCTCCCTGGTGTTGCCCTCAACTAAATAAAGCTGAGCTTCAACCTTCCGGCTATCATTAAGTGGTTTTGAAAAAACAAAATGGTGGATAGGGCCTACTAACGGCTTCTGCCCCTCCCTGGTGTTGCCCTCAACTAAATAAAGCTGAGCTTCAACCTTCCGGCTCTCATTAAGTGGTTTTGAAAAAAAAAAATGGTGGATAGGGCCTACTAACGGCTTCTTCCCCTCCCTGGTGTTGCCCTCAACTAAATAAAGCTGAGCTTCAACCTTCCGGCTATCATTAAGTGGTTTTGAAAAAACAAAATGGTGGATAGGGCCTACTAACGGCTTCTTCCCCTCCCTGGTGTTGCCCTCAACTAAATAAAGCTGAGCTTCAACCTTCCGGCTATCATTAAGTGGTTTTGAAAAAACAAAATGGTGGATAGGGCCTACTAACGGCTTCTTCCCCTCCCTGGTGTTGCCCTCAACTAAATAAAGCTGAGCTTCAACCTTCCGGCTATCATTAAGTGGTTTTGAAAAAACAAAATGGTGGATAGGGCCTACTAACGGCTTCTGCCCCTCCCTGGTGTTGCCCTCAACTAAATAAAGCTGAGCTTCAACCTTCCGGCTCTCATTAAGTGGTTTTGAAAAAAAAAAATGGTGGATAGGGCCTACTAACGGCTTCTTCCCCTCCCTGGTGTTGCCCTCAACTAAATAAAGCTGAGCTTCAACCTTCCGGCTATCATTAAGTGGTTTTGAAAAAACAAAATGGTGGATAGGGCCTACTAACGGCTTCTTCCCCTCCCTGGTGTTGCCCTCAACTAAATAAAGCTGAGCTTCAACCTTCCGGCTATCATTAAGTGGTTTTGAAAAAACAAAATGGTGGATAGGGCCTACTAACGGCTTCTGCCCCTCCCTGGTGTTGCCCTCAACTAAATAAAGCTGAGCTTCAACCTTCCGGCTCTCATTAAGTGGTTTTGAAAAAAAAAAATGGTGGATAGGGCCTACTAACGGCTTCTTCCCCTCCCTGGTGTTGCCCTCAACTAAATAAAGCTGAGCTTCAACCTTCCGGCTATCATTAAGTGGTTTTGAAAAAACAAAATGGTGGATAGGGCCTACTAACGGCTTCTTCCCCTCCCTGGTGTTGCCCTCAACTAAATAAAGCTGAGCTTCAACCTTCCGGCTATCATTAAGTGGTTTTGAAAAAACAAAATGGTGGATAGGGCCTACTAACGGCTTCTTCCCCTCCCTGGTGTTGCCCTCAACTAAATAAAGCTGAGCTTCAACCTTCCGGCTATCATTAAGTGGTTTTGAAAAAACAAAATGGTGGATAGGGCCTACTAACGGCTTCTGCCCCTCCCTGGTGTTGCCCTCAACTAAATAAAGCTGAGCTTCAACCTTCCGGCTCTCATTAAGTGGTTTTGAAAAAAAAAAATGGTGGATAGGGCCTACTAACGGCTTCTTCCCCTCCCTGGTGTTGCCCACAACTAAATAAAGCTGAGCTTCAACCTTCCGGCTCTCATTAAGTGGTTTTGAAAAAACAAAATGGTGGATAGGGCCTACTAACGGCTTCTGCCCCTCCCTGGTGTTGCCCACAACTAAATAAAGCTGAGCTTCAACCTTCCGGCTCTCATTAAGTGGTTTTGAAAAAACAAAATGGTGGATAGGGCCTACTAACGGCTTCTGCCCCTCCCTGGTGTTGCCCTCAACTAAATAAAGCTGAGCTTCAACCTTCCGGCTCTCATTAAGTGGTTTTGAAAAAACAAAATGGTGGATAGGGCCTACTAACGGCTTCTGCCCCTCCCTGGTGTTGCCCTCAACTAAATAAAGCTGAGCTTCAACCTTCCGGCTCTCATTAAGTGGTTTTGAAAAAACAAAATGGTGGATAGGGCCTACTAACGGCTTCTGCCCCTCCCTGGTGTTGCCCACAACTAAATAAAGCTGAGCTTCAACCTTCCGGCTCTCATTAAGTGGTTTTGAAAAAACAAAATGGTGGATAGGGCCTACTAACGGCTTCTGCCCCTCCCTGGTGTTGCCCACAACTAAATAAAGCTGAGCTTCAACCTTCCGGCTCTCATTAAGTGGTTTTGAAAAAACAAAATGGTGGTTAGGGCCTACTAACGGCTTCTGCCCCTCCCTGGTGTTGTCCTCAACTGAACAAAGCTGAGCTTCCACATTCTGCCTTTCGCCCTATACTATCAGATATTAAACTGCATTTGGCCTACTAGTGTGGTTAGGCCCTTGAAACAGTGTCTGCTGCTCTTGGGTTTGCTACTCCACTGAACAAAGCAATGCCGCCTGTTTAGTCCTGTTACCAATTTTGAACTGCATTTAGCCTACTTTATTCTTTGGCCCTATATCTGTTTCCTCCTCATCCTGCCCATTGCCCAGCCACTGCTAAATGAGTCTGCTGGTACATTGACCTAGACCACTACATTCCCCTTGTACTCTACACAGCCAGAATCTGACCCTGCTGAAAGTAAGGTTCCCCTTCTCGCATGTTATACCACCTTACACAGGGACAAAGAGGAAGGTGCAGATGAAAGTGCAGGTTCCTTCATCAGGTGGGGGGGGCATACTCGTTGGCGACGTCACTGGCACAGGGCCCCTCAGAGTACGCAAAAGTGTCGCTGCTGGTGGGAGGCGCCCCCGCCATGCAAACACACCGCCGTACTTTGAGGGGCCCTGTGCCAGTGCCAATGCGAACGAGTGGGCCCCCCCTGCTTGCTCAGGATCACAGCACTTGCAACGTTTAAATACTTACCTTTCCCTGCAACACCGCCGTGACGTAGTCCGCATTTCCTGGGCCCACGAAAAAATTGAGCCAGCCCTACTCCCCCCACAACTTTTGCCAAATGACCCCCAATTCCCTATGCCCAACTATTATTATAAAGTTAATTACGATTGGCAAGCTTCAGAAACAAGAATGGATGTTTTTGGCATTAAAATGGGCACTGTAGGTGTTTTCCTGGCCTCCACTCACTGCCGACTATGCTTCCCCATTGACTTGCATTGGGTTTCGTGTTTCGGTCGATCCCCGACTTTTAGCGATAATCGGCCGAATGCACTCGACTCGACTCTGGACAAAATCGGGTTTCCCAAAACCCTACTCGATCTGAAAAAAATGAAAGTCGCTCAACCCTAGTGGTCACATCTACATCTATGTGTTGTGCTCCGAGGAGCAGGAGAGGAGTCAGAAAAGGCTTTTGGAGCATCACGCTTTTGATCCAGGACTCAGGCCCCGAATGTAACTGACAAGTGACGTCCCAAAACTGGAGCCCGCTTCGCAGAAGAAAAGTGGTGGGCCCAAAGGGAGTGAAACACGCTGCTGGCATATCACACCCAGTCCGGGCCCCTCCTCCTTGCTTCTGCTCACGGGGCTGGTACACCAGTAAGGGTAGTAATGCCCTGATGGCGGCCCTGTACAAAATTGATAAAGGTTCAGCACGGGAACAAAACCGTGAGGATTCATGGTGAAGAACATTGAGTTTCTCACTGGCTCCAGGGCCGGACTGGCCATCGGGCAGTTCTGGCAAATGCCAGAAGGGCCGGTGGCAGTAGTGGGCCGCTCGAGTGTGCCGCTGTCAGCACACTCCCCCCGCTGTCGGCACACTCCCAGCCCCGCATTCAACTATACCGGCATCATAGACGCTTATCTACAGCATTCTGTAATGCTGTAGATAAGCCCCCGATGTAACCTGAAAGATAAGAAAAACAAGTTATATTATACTCACCCAGAGGCGGTCCGGGTCCGAAGGGTGTTGCAGGTCCGGCGCCTTCCATCTTCATGCGATGACATCCTCTTCCTTGCTTGTCTCGTGGCTCCTGTGCAGGCGTACTTTATCTGCCCTGTTGAGGGCAGAGCAAAGTATTGCAGTGCGCAGGCGCCTGGAAAGGTCAGAGAGGCCCATCGGACCGCCCTCCCAGGTGAATATAATCTAAGTTGTTTTTCTTATCTTTCAGGTTACATCGGGGGCTTATCTACAGCATTATAGAATGCTGTAGATAATCCCCTAATGGCAGTGTCCGCAGCTTATATGCGAAAAATGAGGTGACAGATTCCCTTTAACTTTGTCATCATGTTGTCACATATTAACGTTTTCCTATGCGGATGATATTTCACAAATGAGTTTTTAGGACTAAATGTAAACATTTGTAGGGTATGCTTATCAGAATCCTTCAAAATAAATGTTTGCCTCGTATAAGGGACACCCTGATATACTATCTATAATATAAGGCTGGGAGCGTCACTCTGTCCCACTACTTTATAGACTGCGCAAGCACCTGCGCAGACGCTCCCAGCGTTACATTATAGCCACAGTGTCCGTGACGCAGCCCAGGAGATCACGGTATGCGTAAGCACTGAAAGCATACCGCGATCTCCGACGGAGAAGCAGAGACGTGCCAGGAGGGTGAGCATATGCTATATTCACCTTTCCCCGTTCCACCACTGCGCGCCGCTCTGTCAGTGTCTTCCGCGTCCTCTGCCTGTGACGTTCAGGTCAAAGGGCGCGATGACGCGATTAGTCCGCGCCGCCCTCTGACTGAACAGTCATAGCCAGAGGACTCGGAAGATGGAGGCGCATCAGTGGAATGGGGAATGGTGAATATAGCAAGTGTCGGGGGCCTGAGCCAGCAGCGACTCCGGCACCTGAACCCCATAGCGCGCCGGTGTCCCCGCCTGTTAAGGCCCCCGGCACTCAGCGCCCAGCGACAATAGGTGAGTATGTAATTTTTTTTTTATCGCAGCAGCATACGGGGCATATTATGGTATGGATCATCTTATGGGGGCCATCAGCCTTTATGGAGCAGCATATGGGGCATATTATGCTATGGAGCATCTTATGGGGGCCATCAACCTTTATGGAGCAGCATACGGGGCATATTATGCTATGGAGCATCTTATGGGGGCCATCAATCTTTATGGAGCAGCATATGGGGCATATACTATGGAGCATGTTATGGGGGCCATCAACCTTTATGGAGCAGCATACGGGGCATATGAATGGGAGCAGCACATGACAGAATTGGCGAAGTGTAAGAGGGTGAACTGTAGCTCCACTGAGAGGGCACTAGGACCCTGTGGTTTTTGCCTGCTGCAGCAAAGGACAGACACTGCCAGGCCCCCGGAGACTATGTGTGCTGGTGGGTGGGGTCTGGTGTCGGGTATGTAAAGTGTCATATAAGGAAGTGAGAGCAGAGAAGAAAAGGCGGGAAGAGAGAAGGAAGCAGCAGTGTTATAGAAAGAGACTGTGTGAATTTGCTGCCAGTGTGTTGGAGAAAAGCTTTCGAGAGGAATTAACTCTGTGAGAGACTTTTTTTTGTTGCTAACGTTTTTCTGGGAAAAGTTAACCTTTTATTTTGGAAGACTGAGACTTTACTGAAAACCCAGTACGTATTTGAGAGTCTGTGGAGTCCCTGTGCATTGAGTTGAGAAACAAGTTTGGACAGACTGCTGATATAAAGACGGACGGATTGTTGCAAGAGCATTTCTAGGAACTACAGGAGTAGAGACAACTTCTTGAGGCCACTAAACTAAGTCCCCGGCGTTTGGGCTCAGCATCGGCCGACAAGACGGAGAAGCGTGCTGTGACTTATTGGCGCCGAAGACTTGGACTGGGCTGCAGCCTTTGTGGAATCCTGCCTGAGAGAAGACTCATCTTAGGTTAACGGTACCATAGTCATAGATACCCGGGTATCCCTGTTCAGAGTGTTTAATCGTTACTTTAGAGGTGTTGAGTCCTCTCCGTCCCTGGCTTCCTGGATGGGATCCGAATAAATGACACGCAGCACAAAGGTTGTGTGTTCATACATAGGGATGGCCTCAGAGCACGCCTCTCCTCACTGGGCACGATCCCTTCTTTATATAGATAAAAAGTTTAGACATTTTTCAGACATGCGCATAAGCGCTCATATTTCATAATCACTTACAAAGCAAGTCTATTCTAGTGTAGAGTTACAATTATTTGGTATGTGGATAAAAAAGCTACAATTTCAAGGAGGAATGCGCGCGTGATTACTAACAAAACAAAGAAGATGTCAAGTTTGCAGAAATATACTTCTTGCTGTATCTATCAGATTTCTCAGGAGGAAGACAAAATGGATTCTTTGGTTCAGTCTGATCTCTACAATTCCCCCCTTTGACATATTCTTTTTATATATTACCACAGGGCCAAAGACAAAGCCTTTATTTTTGGTATTACACATATATACGCTTATATTTTAATAAGAGAATCAAATCTAGTAGTAATTCTTCTATCGCAAATTATTTTCTTCTTTAGCAGTATACTAAAATATAAAAACAAAAATTAGTACGGTAATATTAATTAGAATCACTAGAGGATAACATAAGAATAAAGAAGAAAATTTATACTCTTGCATCTATTACACAAAATTTATCTGTGCATACTGAGATACCCTTGAGCACAATCTTGAATAATACATATATAATTACAATAATTATAGCTATATGTATTATGCTCTGCATAATCCCAGCAATCCACCCACTGATCCCTCTGAACCAGTTGGCTGGGTTAAGAAATGAGAAGGTATCAGACCACCAGCTATCCTTGTTCTGGTCATTGTCTTTGTCATACTGATCTCTGAGCCGTTGTACGTCTTTTAATTTAAATGTCATACTCATAATACTATTCGGGTCTATATAATGACAGCAGGTGGGTCCAATGATTTGACACATACCCCCTTGTGAGGCAGTTAGGTAATCCAATACCAGAGTATGTTGGTTGATGACTATTATAAGCTGATTCTGTACAGCTATACTAGTGTTTAGTATATCCAATATATCCCAAATTTGATCATCTAGATAATCCGTGGCTCTAACTAATTTATCCCACATTTGTGTTAACATAGGATAAATAAAAATGGTACTAGCAATTTTGTTAGAAATTCCCATCTGTACTATATGTGGCCTTCCCGAAGGACGTGGTGAATTGTCTGCAGCTCTTTTATACAGTGTGTGCTTGGGCACGGCTTGCATATTCACTTGTTTATTTGAAATTATGAAAGTAGCCGGGGTTAGGCGTCCTAATGTACAAGTACCCTTTATACCTACGGGAAGCCATTTATATGCTCCTTCTCCGCATATCCAAAATGTACCTTCAGGCAGATCCCATAAAGCTGAGTGCTGTAATACCAATCTATGAGCCAAATCCACAAAACTAGATACATTCTGAAGCATACACCAAGAGGGTTTTTGTCCCAAAGGACTACAGTACCCGGCTGCGGGATTCCCACATACAGGCATTCCTTTGACATACTCATCGGATTCATTACAAATCAGGTTCCCTGGCTTACTTGTACAACTGTTTGCATCACCTTGGGGGAACAACTCAGAATGTTCCCATTTTCTATTATGTATGTATCTTTCCAATACTACAGGTTTAAAAGCATCAGAGGAAGGGACGGTTGTACTGAAACTGAGCTGTAGATTTTCTGTGGGGACCTGTCCTAAATCAGTTAATCTAGTCTTATCTCTAGGTACCCATTTTCCTCCCCTGAATGCTAAATATTGTAGATGTGTATTACTCCCTGAGAGATTACCCTGCCACCAAGGAAATTCTACCCATCCCACAATTGGTATGGCGATTGTAGTATTCCACAGCCTAGTATTACCAGTTTGGTTGTTGGCCAGTTTGTCTGAACAATCAGGCCAAGCGAATATTTCTTCTGCTGACACGGGAACTGCTAGAAAAGGTATACTTGTAGCTGATACTGGTGAATGGGTACAGATCCAACAATCTGCCAAAGGTTGCATATTATTTAACAAATCATGCACTAATTTTCTATGATGTTGTACGAATCTATTGTTCAAAGGGGTTAGAGAATTTAGTCTTTCCCATGCCTTCATTGTGGTTAATACTATTAACATCAATATCATGAGTTTTATACTGCTCTTTTGCAATGGCTTGCATGTATCCATGATGCCTTTCCTTCAAGCTTGACTGATGTAGGTGTTGTCAACAGGACTTGGAAGGGTCCGTCAAATCTTGGTTCAAGAGCCTTTCTGGTGTGTCTTTTTACATAGACTTGATCACCTGGTTCCAACTTGTGACTTCCTTCAGTGTTGTCAGGATCTGGAAGGGAAGCAAAAACTTGTGCATGCACCTTAGTTAATTGTTTCTGAAGATTTTGTACATAAGAAGTCAATGACTCAATATTTAATACAAGTTGTTGTGGAAAATAACATCCTAAATTGGCAGTCCTGCCAAATAAAATTTCATATGGAGACAGTTTAGTCTTACCCCTTGGGGTATTGCGTATTGAGTACAGGGCCAGTGGAAGGCATTCTGTCCAAGGCTTTCCTGTTTCAGCCATGGCTTTCTGTATTTTTAATTTTAAAGTTCCATTCATGCGTTCCACCTTACCAGAACTTTGAGGATGATACGGAGTGTGTAACTGACTTTCAACACCCAACATTTTCAGTACATTTTGAAATATTTCTCCAGTAAAATGAGTACCCCTATCTGACTCGATCACTTCAGGGAGACCGTAACGGGGTATCAGTTCGGCAACTAGCTTTACAGCAGTGTTTTTAGCTGAAGCCTTCCGAACTGGATAGGCCTCTGGCCACCCTGAGAACATGTCCACACACACCAGCACATACTCATACCCATTACTTTTTGGCAGCTGGATAAAGTCTATCTGTAATCGCTGGAACGGGTAGAGAGGTCGGACGTGGTGCTTCATAGGGGTCTTTGTTGTCTGTCCGGGATTATGTGCCAGGCATATAGCGCATGCAGCACAATAGTCTCTTGCATAGTTGCCAAAACCTGGAGCCAACCAGACTTGCTTTGCCAGCAGTGTCATTGCATTTGCAGACACATGAGTAGGGTGGTGCAGTCCACCAACTACAATCGGGTACCAGGCTCTAGGTAGACATATTAGTCCATCTTTCTTCCAAATTCCTGCTTGTTCTTCTGCCCCTTCCTTTTTCCACCTGTCCCTCTCCTCTTCTCCTGCATCTTCCTGTGCTTGTCTTAGTCTATCTTCAGTATTTTCTGTGGGGTTTACAGTATGGACCTGTTGTAAGGGTTTAACTGCCGCTGCTTTGGCTGCTTTGTCAGCCCTATCATTTCCCCTAGATTCCCTAGTGTCGAATCTCACATGTGCAGCTACCTTAATTACTGCTACTTCTTTTGTTTCTTGTGCAGCCTCTAAGATCTGTTTGATCAGAGAAGCATGTTTTACAGGTTGTCCTGACGCTGTTCTTTTTCTAGAAAACATAGTAAACTTACAGTGAACCTTTCTGCGGTTTCTAGATCTGGGCAGCAAAGTAGTATGTCATCCACATACTGCAAAATTACTACCTGTGGTTCAGGTTCAAACCTCTGAAGGACTGTTTGTAGGGCATTTGAATAAAGAGTAGGGGAGTGTATCATTCCCTGTGGAAGGCGTGTCCACGCCAACTGTTTGCCCTTAAATGTAAATGCAAACAAATGCCAACTATCTTGGTGTAAAGGAACCGAGAAAAATGCATTTGAAAGATCTATTACAGTAAATACTTGAGAACTGACTGGTATCTGTGATAATAACGTATGAGGATTGGGTACAACTGGGGTGATTGGATCTAGAACCTTGTTTATTTCTCTTAGATCATGTACCATACGATATTTGGGTGTAGAACTCTTATCAAGAGTTCTCTTCTTGACTGGATACAGAGGAGTGTTAGCAGGTGATTGTATCTCTACCAAAACTCCTTTCTCTCTGTATTCCTCTATCTGTTTTGTAATCGCTAGTTCCTGTTGGGCACTCACAGGGTATTGTCTGAGCTGTGGGAGAACAGCTCCTGGTTGCACAGATAATTTTACAGGAGAGATATGCAATAATCCCACATCAGTGTCACCCTGTGCCCACAGTGTTTCTGGGATCATTGAGAGGTCTAGATCTGTGGTGTATTCTTTCTCTTCCGTAAAATCCTCAAAAGCCTGAATTCTGACATATTGTTCTAATGATTCTGCATCATCAGGGATAGTCAACATAACTGTGCCATCTTTCCTAAAATTGATATTAGCTTCTAATTTCTTTAGGACATCAGTTCCCAACAAACATGTTGGGGCACCTCTGGCATACAAAAATCTGGATGCAAAACATTTAGGTCCTAATGAGACCTCTAGGGGCACAGTATATGGCAGTGTTCGAATTACCCCATCATAACCCTCAGCTATTCTGACAGGCTTATGATTTTCTTTTATATCCATGGCTATTCCTAAACATCGTTGTTTCACAATATTTGGTTGTTCTAACGTCCTCCAGTCTGGAGTAGCGGCTTTGAACTTTTCCTTTTGTTTCTCAAACATTGTAACAAAAACTTGGCAAAATGCCAAATGCTAATTTTTTGCACGAAGAATTATCAATCAAAACATATCACTTTGATAAAAACAGAACTTCAAAATTATGTTCAGACAAAAAGTTATAAGGATTTCTAAAAAATTGGCTTTGCGCCAAAAAGAAATAATCTTCCAGCAACTTAACAATTTCCTTTGTCTAGACAATCAAACTTACAAAAATCCATCTATTATCTTTAATAATTCCACCTCGTTCCTTGCTCATTCTTTCCCATTCTGTGCTGAACACAAGTGCTTCTGAAATTCCCAATTTTTCTCTTACCCTTCTAATCTGCTTTTCTGACTGTCTTTCCACATCTTTCCTGTATGATATCTGCTGCTTCCACTTGTCCTAAGACGGTTTTTGTCTGTTTATTTCCCATTTTAGCTATGTCTACCCCAGGTGACGTTTGGACAATCACTTACTCTGTGGTGATGTCTCGTTGCCTTCTCTCCTAGGGAGCTAAAATATTGAAAGGCTCGTCTGCTCCGTTTCTTCTAATATGCAGGACGTACTTGAGTGCTATTGCACATGCAAACAGACTCAGCAACACCATACAGATCACAAAACTTTCTGTCTCAGTTAGCATACTTGTCCCAGGCTCATGAAACCGCGTCCTGGGCTCATTCTATCAAACCTTATCCAGAAATGAAGGAGGTTAAGCACTTAATGAATAGTCAAGCATGGGCGGAGGTCTCCTCGAAAGGACGCAAGCACATGACCCAGTTAGGCTGACTTCCGTGTATAAGGCTTATACCCCAACTATTTCGGCTTATTTTCTACGTACTTTTGCTCTTCTTTCACAACATGCCACAACCTTCACACTGTTCACACACTGCCAGGGACAGGACTTATAAATCTATACAATATGGTAACCCGAGTTTTATAGGTATCTACTCACTACTAGACTAACCCAGCGTGACACGGCTCATAGAGATCTTTCGGATAATACAGGGCAGATAAAAGAGAACTAATAATGTCTCTTACCTGGCCAGGTTTTTCAGTTCATTTGCCGTCCATTATCCCAGATCTCCGTTGTCCGTATCCACAGGTGAATCTTGAGTAGATACTCTCGCCTCGGGTCCCTGTTCGGGCGCCAAAGAATGTTGAGTCCTCTCCGTCCCTGGCTTCCTGGATGGGATCCGAATAAATGACACGCAGCACAAAGGTTGTGTGTTCATACATAGGGATGGCCTCAGAGCACGCCTCTCCTCACTGGGCACGATCCCTTCTTTATATAGATAAAAAGTTTAGACATTTTTCAGACATGCGCATAAGCGCTCATATTTCATAATCACTTACAAAGCAAGTCTATTCTAGTGTAGAGTTACAATTATTTGGTATGTGGATAAAAAAGCTACAATTTCAAGGAGGAATGCGCGCGTGATTACTAACAAAACAAAGAAGATGTCAAGTTTGCAGAAATATACTTCTTGCTGTATCTATCAGATTTCTCAGGAGGAAGACAAAATGGATTCTTTGGTTCAGTCTGATCTCTACAGAGGTGTATTGCATATTAGATGTGTGTAAGTTATACTCAGTGTGTCATTCCAGGGGCTCCCTTGATAACACTACATTCAATTTACACTTGTTCTTGTATTGAGTTGTTCTGTGAGGTAAATTGATTACTAGCCTGTTGGAGTATACAGTTCTCAGGAGACCTTGGAGTGGCACAGTGATTTCAGCTGCTGCTGAATTAGTGTATCTTTTGGGTGCATCTGCCTGAGTATTCCTCATATTACCTTACTTATTCTGCCTTTGAGTAAACAACTGTTGGAGATTTCTGCCTTAGTCTTGGTTTGTGACTCACTGGATCTTATTCGGACCTCTTGTCATTACAGAAGGATGGGAGCAGCACATGACAGGATGGGGGCGCAGGATAGGAGCAGCACATTACAGAATGGGCCTCAGGATGGGAGCAGCACAAGACAGGATGGGGGCGCAGGATGGGAGCAGCACGTTACAGAATGGGGGTGCAGGATGAGAGCAGCACATGACAGGATGGGGACGCAGGAGGGGAGCAACACATTAAAGACTGGGGGTGTAGGATGGAAGCATCACATGACAGGATGAGGGCTCAGGATGGGAGCAGCACATACATAGTCCAGAAAATAAATACATAGTTACATACATAGTTATTAAGGTTGTAGGAAGACTTTAAATCCATCTAGTTCAACCCATAGCCTAACCTAACATGCCTTAACATGTTGATCCAGAGGAAGGCAAAAAAAAACCCATGTGGCAAAGAGTAAGCTCCACCTTGGGGAAAAAAATTCCTTCCCGACTCCACATACGGCAATCAGACTAGTTCCCTGGATCAACGCCCTATCAAGGAATCTAGTGTATATACCCTGTAACATTATACTTTTCCAGAAGGGTATCCAGTCCCCTCTTAAATTTAAGTAATGAATCACTCATTACAACATCATATGGCAGAGAGTTCCATAGTCTCACTGCTCTTACAGTAAAGAATCCGCGTCTGTTATTATGCCTAAACCTTCTTTCCTCCAGACGTAGAGGATGCCCCCTTGTCCCTGTCACCGGTCTATGATTAAAAAGATCATCAGAAAGGTCTTTGTACTGTCCCCTCATATATTTATACATTAACATAAGATCACCCCTTAGCCTTCGTTTTTCCAAACTAAATAGACCCAAGTGTAATAACCTATCTTGGTATTGCAGACCCCCCAGTCCTCTAATAACCTTGGTCGCTCTTCTCTGCACCCGCTCCAGTTCAGCTATGTCTTTCTTATACACCGGAGACCAGAACTGTGCACAGTATTCTAAGTGTGGTCGAACTAGTGACTTGTATAGAGGTAAAATTCTGTTCTCCACATGAGCATCTATGCCTCTTTTAATGCATCCCATTATTTTATTTGCCTTTGTAGCAGCTGCCTGACACTGGCCACTGAACATGAGTTTGTCATCCACCCATACACCCAGGTCTTTTTCATTAACGGTTTTGCCCAGAGTTTTAGAATTAAGCACTGTTGTGAATTTGGATTCTGGGCTCCCCCGGTGGCTACTGGTGGAATTGAACTGGTGTCTTCATCTTCTCTGTTCACCTGTTCCCATCAAGATGTGGGAGTCGCTATATAACCTTGCTGCTTTGTTAGTTGCTTGCCGGTCAACAATGTTATCAGAAGCCTCTCTGTGCTTGTTCCTGCTCCTAGACAACTACTAGATAAGTTGGACTCTTGTCCATGTTTGTTTTTGCATTTTTGTTCCAGTTCACAGCTGTAGTTTCGTTACTGTGTCTGGAAAGCTCTTGTGAACAGGAATTGCCACTCTGGTGTTATGAGTTAATGCCAGAGTTTTAAAGTAATTTCTGGATGGTGTTTTGATAGGGTTTTCAGCTGACCATGAAAGTGTTCTTTCTGTCTTCTGCTATGTAGTAAGTGGACCTCAAATTTGCTAAACCTATTTTCATACTACGTTTTGTTATTTCATCTTAATTCACCGCCAATACATGTGGGGGGCCTCTGTCTCCTTTCGGGGTATTTCTCTAGAGGTGAGCTAGGACTAATATTTTCCTCTGCTAGCATTATTTAGTCCTCCGGCTGGTGCTGGGCATCTAGAATCAACGTAGGCATGCTACCCGGCCACTGCTAGTTGTGTGTTAGGTTTAGTTCATGGTCAGCTCAGTTCCCATCTTCCAAGAGCTAGTTCCTATATATGCTTATGCTATGTTCTCTTGCCATTGAGATCATGACAGTTTGACCGGCCCACAAAGTGTTAATTGTTTGGGCTGAAGCAGGAGATAGAGAAGTGTTTAAGGGAAATATATTTTTTTTTTTTTTTCCCTTCAGAGTTTTGCTGCCTAGCCCTTAATTGCTGTCTAGCTGCTTCTTACCTCCTCTTAACCCTTGAATGGCTCTGTGTCCACCTGTTTGTAATGGATCTTCAGAGTGTAACTGCAGGTTTGAATAATCTCGCCACGAAGGTACAAAATTTGCAAGATTTTGTTTGTCATGCACCTGTATCTGAGCCGAGAATTCCTTTGCCGGAATTTTTCTCGGGGAATAGATCTGGGTTTCAGAATTTTCGAAATAATTGCAAATTATTTTTGTCCCTGAAATCTCGCTCTGCCGGAGACCCTGCACAGCAGGTCAGGATTGTGATTTCCTTGCTCCGGGGCGACCCTCAAGACTGGGCTTTTTCATTGACACCAGGGGATCCTGCGTTGCTCAATGTGGATGCGTTTTTTCTGGCCTTGGGGTTGCTTTATGACGAACCTCATTTGGAGCTTCAGGCAGAAAAAACTTTGATGTCCCTATCTCAGGGGCAAGATGAAGCGGAAATTTACTGCCAAAGATTCCGTAAATGGTCTGTGCTTACTCAGTGGAATGAGTGCGCCCTGGCGGCGACTTTCAGAGAGGGTCTCTCTGATGCCATTAAGGATGTTATGGTGGGGTTCCCTGTGCCTGCGGGTCTGAATGAGTCCATGACAATGGCTATTCAGATCGATAGGCGTTTGCGGGAGCGCAAACCAGTGCACCATCTGGCGGTGTCCACTGAGAAGTCGCCAGAGAGTATGCAGTGTGATAGAATTCTGTCCCGAAGCGAGCGGCAGAATTTTAGACGGAAAAATGGGTTGTGTTTCTATTGTGGTGATTCTACTCATGTTATATCAGCATGCTCTAAACGCACTAAAAAGCTTGGTAAATCTGTTTCCATTTGCACCTCACCGTCTAAGTTTATTCTATCTGTGACCCTGATTTGCTCTTTGTCATCTATTACCACGGACGCCTATGTCGACTCTGGCGCCGCTTTGAGTCTTATGGATTGGTCCTTTGCCAAACGCTGTGGGTATGATTTAGAGCCTTTGGAGACTCCTATTCCTCTGAAGGGGATTGACTCCACCCCATTGGCTAATAATAAACCACAATACTGGACACAAGTAACTATGCGTATTAATCCGGATCACCAGGAGATTATTCGCTTTCTGGTGCTGTGTAATCTACATGATGATTTGGTGCTAGGATTGCCTTGGCTGCAATCTCACAACCCAGTCCTCGACTGGAGAGCTATGTCTGTGTTGAGCTGGGGATGTAAGGGGGCTCATGGGGATGTACCTGTGGTTTCCATTTCATCATCTATTCCCTCTGAAATTCCTGAGTTCCTGTCTGACTATCGTGACGTCTTTGAAGAATCCAAGCTTGGTTCGTTACCTCCGCACCGAGAGTGCGATTGTGCCATAGATTTAATCCCGGGTAGTAAATACCCAAAGGGTCGTTTATTTAATCTGTCTGTGCCTGAACATGCTGCTATGCGAGAATATATAAAGGAGTCCTTGGAAAAGGGACATATTCGTCCATCGTCATCTCCCTTAGGAGCCGGTTTTTTCTTTGTGTCAAAAAAAGACGGCTCTTTGAGACCATGTATTGATTATCGGCTTTTGAATAAAATCACTGTTAAATATCAATACCCATTGCCGTTGCTGACTGATTTGTTTGCTCGCATAAAGGGGGCCAAGTGGTTCTCTAAGATTGACCTTCGTGGGGCGTATAATTTGGTGCGAATCAGGCAGGGGGATGAGTGGAAAACCGCATTTAATACGCCCGAGGGCCACTTTGAGTATTTAGTGATGCCTTTTGGTCTTTCAAATGCTCCGTCAGTTTTCCAGTCCTTTATGCATGATATTTTTCGCGATTATTTGGATAAATTTATGATTGTGTATCTGGATGATATTCTGATTTTTTCGGATGACTGGGACTTTCATGTCCAGCAAGTCAGGAGGGTTTTTCAGGTTTTGCGGTCTAATTCTTTGTGTGTGAAGGGTTCTAAGTGTGTTTTTGGGGTACAGAGGATTTCCTTTTTGGGATATATTTTTTCCCCCTCTTCCATTGAAATGGATCCTGTCAAGGTTCAAGCTATTTGTGATTGGACGCAGCCCTCTTCTCTTAAGAGTCTTCAGAAATTTTTGGGCTTTGCTAACTTTTATCGTCGATTTATTGCTGGTTTTTCGGATATTGCTAAGCCATTGACCGATTTGACTAAGAAGGGTGCTGATGTTGCTGATTGGTCCCCTGATGCTGTGGAGGCCTTTCGGGAGCTTAAGCGCCGTTTTTCCTCTGCCCCTGTGTTGCGTCAGCCTGATGTTGCTCTACCTTTTCAGGTTGAGGTCGACGCTTCTGAGATCGGAGCTGGGGCAGTGTTGTCGCAGAAAAGTTCTGACTGCTCCGTGATGAGGCCTTGTGCCTTCTTTTCCCGTAAATTTTCGCCCGCTGAGCGGAATTATGATGTTGGGAATCGGGAGCTTTTGGCCATGAAGTGGGCTTTTGAGGAGTGGCGCCATTGGCTTGAGGGGGCCAGACATCAGGTGGTGGTATTGACGGACCACAAAAATTTGATTTATCTTGAGACCGCCAGGCGCCTGAATCCTAGACAGGCGCGCTGGTCATTATTTTTCTCTCGGTTTAATTTTGTGGTGTCATACCTACCGGGTTCTAAGAATGTTAAGGCGGATGCCCTTTCTAGGAGTTTTGAGCCTGACTCGCCTGGTAACTCTGAGCCCACAGGTATCCTTAAGGATGGAGTGGTATTGTCAGCCGTTTCTCCAGACCTGCGGCGGGCCTTGCAGGAGTTTCAGGCGGATAGACCTGATCGTTGCCCACCTGATAAACTGTTTGTTCCTGATGATTGGACCAGTAGAGTAATCTCTGAGGTTCATTCTTCTGCATTGGCAGGTCATCCTGGCATTTTTGGTACCAGGGATTTGGTGGCAAGGTCCTTCTGGTGGCCTTCCCTGTCACGAGATGTGCGAGGCTTTGTGCAGTCTTGTGACGTTTGTGCTCGGGCCAAGCCTTGTTGTTCTCGGGCTAGTGGATTATTGTTGCCCTTGCCTATTCCTAAGAGGCCTTGGACGCACATCTCGATGGATTTTATTTCAGATCTGCCTTTCTCAGAAGATGTCTGTCATCTGGGTGGTGTGTGACCGTTTCTCTAAGATGGTCCATTTGGTTCCTCTGCCCAAGTTGCCTTCTTCTTCCGAGTTGGTTCCTCTGTTTTTTCAAAATGTTGTTCGTTTGCATGGTATTCCTGAGAATATCGTTTCTGACAGAGGGACTCAATTCGTGTCTAGATTTTGGCGGGCATTCTGTGCTAGGATGGGCATAGATTTATCTTTTTCGTCCGCTTTCCATCCTCAGACGAATGGCCAGACCGAGCGGATTAATCAGACCCTGGAGACATATCTGAGGTGTTTTGTGTCTGCTGACCAGGATGATTGGGTTGCTTTTTTGCCATTGGCGGAGTTCGCTCTCAATAATCGGGCCAGCTCTGCCACTTTGGTGTCCCCGTTTTTCTGTAATTCGGGGTTTCATCCTCGATTTTCCTCTGGTCAGGTGGAATCTTCGGATTGTCCTGGAGTGGATGCTGTGGTGGAGAGATTGCATCAGATCTGGGGGCAGGTGGTGGACAATTTGAGGTTGTCCCAGGAGAAGACTCAGCTTTTTGCCAACCGCCACCGTCGTGTTGGTCCTCGGCTTTGTGTTGGGGATTTGGTGTGGTTGTCTTCTCGTTTTGTCCCTATGAGGGTCTCTTCTCCTAAGTTTAAGCCTCGGTTCATCGGCCCGTATAAGATATTGGAGATTCTTAACCCTGTTTCCTTCCGTTTGGACCTCCCTGCATCCTTTTCTATTCATAACGTTTTTCATCGGTCATTATTGTGCAGGTATGAGGTACCGGTTGTGCCTTCCGTTGAGCCTCCTGCTCCGGTGTTGGTTGAGGGTGAGTTGGAGTACGTTGTGGAGAAAATCTTAGACTCTCGTGTTTCCAGACGGAGACTCCAGTATCTGGTCAAGTGGAAGGGATACGGCCAGGAGGATAATTCTTGGGTGAATGCATCTGACGTTCATGCCTCTGATCTGGTTCGTGCCTTTCATAGGGCCCATCCTGATCGCCCTGGTGGTTCTGGTGAGGGTTCGGTGCCCCCTCCTTGAGGGGGGGGTACTGTTGTGAATTTGGATTCTGGGCTCCCCCGGTGGCTACTGGTGGAATTGAACTGGTGTCTTCATCTTCTCTGTTCACCTGTTCCCATCAAGATGTGGGAGTCGCTATATAACCTTGCTGCTTTGTTAGTTGCTTGCCGGTCAACAATGTTATCAGAAGCCTCTCTGTGCTTGTTCCTGCTCCTAGACAACTACTAGATAAGTTGGACTCTTGTCCATGTTTGTTTTTGCATTTTTGTTCCAGTTCACAGCTGTAGTTTCGTTACTGTGTCTGGAAAGCTCTTGTGAACAGGAATTGCCACTCTGGTGTTATGAGTTAATGCCAGAGTTTTAAAGTAATTTCTGGATGGTGTTTTGATAGGGTTTTCAGCTGACCATGAAAGTGTTCTTTCTGTCTTCTGCTATGTAGTAAGTGGACCTCAAATTTGCTAAACCTATTTTCATACTACGTTTTGTTATTTCATCTTAATTCACCGCCAATACATGTGGGGGGCCTCTGTCTCCTTTCGGGGTATTTCTCTAGAGGTGAGCTAGGACTAATATTTTCCTCTGCTAGCATTATTTAGTCCTCCGGCTGGTGCTGGGCATCTAGAATCAACGTAGGCATGCTACCCGGCCACTGCTAGTTGTGTGTTAGGTTTAGTTCATGGTCAGCTCAGTTCCCATCTTCCAAGAGCTAGTTCCTATATATGCTTATGCTATGTTCTCTTGCCATTGAGATCATGACAAAGCACATAGTTATACATCTTATTACTTCTACCCAAGTGCATGACCTTACATTTATCCCCATTAAAGCTCATTTGCCATTTATCAGCCCAATCTTCTAGTTTACATAAATCATCCTGTAATATAAAATTGTCCTCCCCTGTATTGATTACCCTGCAGAGTTTAGTGTCATCTGCAAATATTGAAATTCTACTCTGCCCCCTACAAGGTCATTAATAAATATGTTAAAAAAGAAGAGGGCCCAATACTGACCCCTGTGGTACCCCACTGCTAACCGCGACCCAGTCCGAGTGTGCTCCATTAATAACCACCCTTTGTTTCCTATCCCCGAGCCAGCTCTCAACCCACTTACACATATTTTCCCCTATCCCCATTATTCTCATTTTATGTAACAACCTTTTGTGTGGCACCGTATCAAAAGCTTTTGAAAAGTCCATATACACTACATCCACTGGGCTCCCTTGGTCCAGTCCGGAACTTACCTCTTCATAGAAGATGATCAAATTAGTCTGACATGAACGGTACCTATTAAACCCATGCTGATACTGGGTCATGAGGTTACTCCTCTTCAGATACTCCAGTATAGCATCCCTTAGAATGCCCTCCAGGATTTTACTCACAGTCGAGGTTAAGCTTACTGGCCTATAATTACCGAGTTCAGTTTTTGTCCCCTTTTTGAATATTGGCACCACATTTGCTTTACGCCAGTCCTGTGGTACAGACCCTGTTATTATGGAGTCTTTAAAGATTAAAAATAATGGTCTATCAATGACTGTACTTAATTCCTGCAGTACTCGAGGGTGTATCTCATCCGGGCCCGGAGATTTGTCAATATTAATGATTTTTAGACGCCGCCGTACTTCCTGCTGGGTTAAGCAGGTGACATTTAATTGGGAATTTTTATCACTAGTCATTTTGTCTGCCATGGGATTTTCTTTTGTAAATACTGATGAAAAAAAGTCATTTAGCATATTGGCTTTTTCCTCATCCTCATCCACCATTTCATCCAGACTATTTTTAAGGGGGCCAACACTATCATTTTTTAATTTCTTGCTATTTATGTAGTTAAAGAATATTTTGGGATTATTTTTACTCTCTCTGTGGCAATGAGTCTCTCTGTCTCAATCTTTGCTGCCTTGATTTGCTTTTTACAGAATTTATTTAATTTTCTGTATTTATTTAATGCCTCCTCACTACCTACTTCCTTTAATTCTCTAAATGCTTTCTTTTTGTCACTTATTGCGCCCCTTAAAGCTCTATTTAGCCATATTGGTTTCCTCCTATTTCTAGTATGTTTATTCCCATACGGTATATACTGTGCACAGGTCCTATCCAGGATGCTAATAAACGTCTCCCATTTTCTTTGTGTATTTTTATGTCTCAGGATATCGTCCCAGTCAATTGCACCAAGATCCTCTCTCATCCGTTGGAAATTTGCCCTCCTGAAGTTTAGTGTCCTTGTCACCCCTCTACTACACATCTTATTAAAGGATACACGAAAACTTATTATTTTGTGATCACTATTCCCCAAGTGACCCCCAACTCTTATATTTGATATGCGGTCTGGCCTGTTGGTTAATATTAGGTCTAGCAGTGCCCCCCTTCTTGTTGGGTCCAGAACCAGTTGTGAAAGGTAATTGTCTCTCATAGTTGTCAAAAACCGATTACCTTTGCTGTAACTGCAGGTTTCTGTTCCCCAATCTATTTCAGGGTAGTTGAAGTCCCCCATAATAATGACTTCTCCTTGAGTCACAGCTTCATCTATTTGCTTTACGAGGATATTCTCCATTGCTTCCATTATTTTTGGAGATTTATAACAAACCCCTATCAGTAATTTATTATTTTTTCCCCCTATGTAAAATCGTCCTTAAAGGGAACCTGTCACCCCATTTTTCACTCTGAGATAAAAATATCGCTACATAGGGCATGAGCAGTGCTTCACAAAAGTGTTTTTTTTCTACCCTGATTCCCCACCTAAGCTGCCGAAATTACTTACCAAAGTTGCCGTTTTCGCTTGTCAATCGTGCTGGTCTGGTCATAGGGGCGTGGTGACAAAGCTGTTTCTTCCCCCAGATCTTGCTTAGGTTTCCATTGGTGGCGTAGTGGTTTGCGACTGCGCAGGTGAGGATAAACAGCGCGCTCTGCGCTATATCCATTGTGATCGGTGGGGGCGGCCATCTTCCTGTGGCCGCGCGTGCGCAGTTGGAGCGCTCTGCTGCCTGGGGCTTCAGGAAAATGGCCGCGGGCTGCCACGCGTGCGCAGATGGAGATCGCGGCGGCCATTTTTCTGAAGCCGAGATGCGAACTCTGCTTCAGGAAAATGGCCGCCGCGATCTCCATCTGCGCACGCGCGGCAGCCCACGGCCATTTTCCTGAAGCCCCGGGCAGCAGAGCGCTCCAACTGCGCACGCGCGGCCACAGGAAGATGGCTGCCCCCACCGATTACCAGGGATATATCACAGATCGCGCTCTTTTTCGTAACCTGCGCAGTCGCAAACCACTACGCCACCAACGGAAACCTAAGCAAGATCTGGGGTATGAAACAGCTTTGTCACCACGCCCATCAGACCAGCATGATTGACAAGCGAAAACGGCGACTTTGGTAAGTAATTTCGGCAGCTTAGGTGGGGAATCAGGGTAGAAAAAAAACACTTTTGTAAAGCATAGCTCATGCCACAGGTGGCGTCACGAACACTTGACAAGCTAACACCTTTAAGAATGGGCCACGGACTGGGTCGGGCCATCGTGATCTTCCCAGAACCGAAACAGACGGACCCGGTACCGAATGCCACATTGCCCTGCACGTGGGGGCGATCCAGGAGAAGCACATGACAGAATAGGTGCGCAGAATGGGTGCAGCACATGACAGAATGGTGGCACAGGATGGAAACAGCACATGACAGAATTGGGGGAACAGGATGGAAGCAGCACATGACAGGATGGGGGCGCAATGTGAGAGCAGCACATGACAGGATGGGGGTGCAGGATGGGAGCACCACATGACAGCATGGGGGTACAGGATGGGAACACCATATGACAGAATGGGGGCCAGGATGGGAGCAGCACATGACAGCATGGGGGTGCAGGATGGAAGCACCACATGACAGCATGGGGGTGCAGGATGGGAGCACTACATACCAGAATGGGGGCCAGGATGGGAGCAGCACATGACAGCATGGGGTGCAGGATGGGAGCACCACATGACAGCATGGGGGTGCAGGATGGGAGCACCACATGACAGAATGGGGGTGCAGGATAGGAGCAGCACATGACAGCATGGAGGTGCATGATGGGAGCAGCATATGACAGCATGAAGGCGCAGAATGGGAGCTGCACATGACAGCATGGGGCGCAGGATAGGAGCAGCACATGGCAGGATGGGAGCAGCACATGACAGAATGGGGGTTCAGGATGGGAGCACATGTCTGGATTGGGGCGCAGGATGGGAGCAGCACATGACAGCGGGGGTGCAGGATGGGAGTAGCACATGACAGCATGGGGGCGCAGGATCGGAGCAGCACATTACAGAACGGAGGCTCAGGATGGGAGCAGCACATGACAGCATGGGGGCGCAGGATGGGATCAGCACATGACAGCATGGGGGCGCAGGATGGGAGCAGCACATGACAGAATGGTGGCACCGGATGGGAGCAGCACATGACAGAATGGGGGTGCAGGATGGGAGCACCACATGACAGCATGGGGGTGCAGGATGGGAGCACCACATGACAGAATGGGGGCGCAGGATAGGAGCAGCACATGACAGCATGGGGGTACAGGATGGGAGCACGACATGACAGAATGGGGGCGCAGGATGGGAGCACCACATGACAGGATTGGGGTGCAGGATGGGAGCAGCACATGACAGCATGGGGGTGCAGGATGGGGAGCACCACATGAAAGGATGGGGTGCAGGATGGGAGCACATGACAGGATGAGGGCTCAGGAAGAGAGTAGCACATGACAAGATGGAGGCGCACAAAACAGGGTGGATGGGGGCTGCACATGACAGGTTGGGGGCGCAATATGGTAGCAACACATGACAAGATTAGGGCGCAGGTTTAGAGCGCACAATGGAAGCAGCACACACCAGCATGGAGACCATATACCAATATAAATGCTCGCCACCCGGGTATAGAATGGGTTCAATAGCTAGTGTATATATATATATATATATATATATATATATATATATATATATATATATATATATATATATATTCCTCTGCCCCAATTCATCAGACCTTTCTGCTAGGTGCAAACAATTATAAATTACAGAATAATTGTTCTTTATATCATTTATTTAGTTGTTATTGAAACATCCGGATATTTTAGTTTATACATATTTTATTCATATATTTTTAATAGTTTTCTTAATTCTTATACAAGTATCTGCGCTTTGAGTACATTATGAAAAAAGGGAACAAATGTTTATTTTAACCCCTTAAAGACCGCCAATGCGCAATAAACTGACGTCCGTTAAAGGGCCTTATTGCCTCATCGCTGTTTTGAGACGGGAATAAGTAAAAAGCCCACCCCCTTGCAGCCAAAATTCCTGCAAATAACAGCTGTATGTGACAGTTGACACCCAATGGTATTGACCCCAACCAGTTTTGTAACCGATCGAGTCTGATAAAATCCTTAAATATAGCTGTCAATCGTGACAGCGGCATTTAAGTGGTTTAACAGAGTTAAAAGATTCCCTTTGACACAATCAGACCCCATGATCGTAAAAATGAGTGCCAATCGTTGCCATGATTCCCTAAGGTCATCTTATGACCCTAGGGTACAGTGGCCTGTAAGATCCTGCTGTCAACAGGGTCTAAGGGTATGTTTCCACGGTCAGTAAATGCAACGGATTGGACCCTGTGTACAGCCGCAGCGTCCAGATGTTACAGCATAATGGATGGGATTTCATGAAATCCCATCTCCACTATACGTGCACGGATGCCTCCGGCTTCCCTGCGTATACGCACATGTGGCGTGTGTTTCTAGACCGCAGCATGTCAATTTATCTTGCGAAGGCGCTCTGTCTCCGTAAGATAAATACCACCGTCCAATGTATAGAATGCAGTGATTCCGCATGGTTCAATGAGCACATGCGGAATCACCGCTCATACAAAAGCCGGCAGCGGTTTGGACAGAGCGGACATGTGCTGCGTACAAAGCGCTGCCGGTTTGTGCTCGTGGAAACGTACCCTGACAGGCTGAGTTGGTGAGATACTGACAGGTCTCAGGCACAGCACTACAAGAATACTGCAGTGCATGAGACCATCGATCAAGGTAAAAAAAATATATATATTCCACAGTTGGACTAAATGAAAAAGCAAAAAAAGTTAAATTAAATATGTAAATTAAAAAAAAACACTAAATCCATACAAAAATTACAAAAAGCCGTTTTGCCACTGAAAACCCAGCCTGTGTGCTGAAACAAGAAAAAAGTACACATAATTGGTATCGCCGTGTCCAGAACGACCTGATTTATAAAACTGTCAAGTTATTTATTCTGCATGATGAATACCGTAAAAAATAAATAAAAAAACTAGGCAAAAATTTAGCTTTTTCATCATACTGACTCACAAAAAAGTGATCAAAAGGTGATCAGATAGTCATATATAAAAGATATGGTAGAAATCAAAACTCCAAACTGTCCATCAAAAAACAACTCATTCGGCACAAAAAATAAAAAAGTTACAGTCTCAGAATGTGAGAGCTGCAAAGCATAAAAAATAATATAAATCTGGTCAAATCCTATGTACACAAAGAAGTGTTTCAGCCAAAATCAATGCTAAATTTATAATTTTTATTGCACATCACATAATAACATAAATAAGATTAAAAGGAGATGTAAAAACAGAGGAAGACGCCAAACTCAAACCCCTCAAAAGTATGTATACCTCCAAATCCCATACATAAGAATCATATATGGTACCAGGGTCGGACAGGCCTGGCGGGGAATTGGGGAAATCCCCGGTGGGCCCTTGCAGTGGACCAGGGAGATGGGGATGGGAAGGAAAAAAGAAGAAAAATAAAAGTCTGTGGTTTTTAGGACGCGGGACCTTTAAAAGTGCAGGCACAGTCTGTGCAGGAGCACGCACACGCAGCATTCATTAACGGAACCGCCGCGGTGCACGTCTCGATCAACACTGACTAGTGTGCGCCTGTTGTCACCGACATATGACATCACACAAGTCATCCGTCGGCCTTTGCTAGGTCAGTGGTCATCTTAATTCAAGCGCGCCGGACCTGCAGAGGAAGAGGACGCCGCCCGGCGCTCGGAGCACAGGCAGGTAAGAGGAATGTTTTCTTTTTTTCTTCTTTTTCTGTCCTAGGGGCCAGCACAAAAGGCCAAGATGGATATATGGGGGGATCAGCACAAGGGACCAGAATGGATGTATGGGGGGAGAGCACCGCAAGGGGCCAGGATGGATATATGGGGGGAGCCGCACAATGGACTAGGATGAATATATGGGGGGAGCAGCACATGGCCCCAGGATGGATATATGGGGGATGGCAGCACAAAAGGACAGGATGGATATAATGGGGGGAGCAGCACAAGGGACCAGGATGGCTATATGTAGGGAGCAGCACAAGGGACCAGGATGGATATATGGGGGGAGAGCAGCACAACGGACCAGGATGGATATATGGGGGGAGCAGCACAATGGACCAGGATGGATATATGGGGGGGAGCAGCACATGGGGCCATGATTGATATATGCGAGGGAGCAGCACAAGGGACCAGAATGGATATATGGGAGGAGCATCACAAGGGACCAGGATGTATATATGGGGGGAGCAGCACAAGGGATCAGGATGGATATATGAGGGGAGCAGCACAACAGACCAGGATGGATATATGGGGGAGAGTAGCACAAGGGGCCATGATTGATATATGTAAGCCAGGACAAGGGACCATGTTGGATATATGGGGGGCCAGGATAGATATATGGGGACCAGGACAAGGGACATATGGAGGTCTGTATGGATAGCTGGGTAGCAGAATGGATATCTGGGGCCCAGGCAGCAGATATTGTGGCCAGGCTAGACAAAGAATACGGGGAGGCAGGCTGGGGCATATTATAAAATAAAGGGTGCCAGGCTGGGTGAGATTATTAAATAAAGAGGGCCAGGAGGAGGGACTTAATTACTGTTTGGGGGCCAGAATGAGGAACATGATGTATTAGTTTATAGTGACAAGTGGGGAACATAATTTCTTTAGGATCCAATTGGGGCTATTATTACTACTGCCATATAATTTTCTTTTTTGGAAACGGTTATCCATGGAGGGAGCAAAATGGGGATTCTGTTACTGTGCAGTGCGGCAGTATGTCGCTTTTTTTCTTCATCTGACATAGTGTAGAAGTCGGGGAAAAAAGTGGGGATCGTGTTCTGGAAGCGATCAGTTATTGATGACTGTGGGTTTTTTGTGAAAAAACCAGATTGTATCTTAATTTCCCAGACAACCATGTTTTTGCAAACCAAAAGAACTGGCTTTTTTATCTGTATATTGGCTTGTGAATTTAAGTGTTTATGGCTGGTGGGTCAAGAAGACAGACTTGCCAACTGATAAACTATCTAACATACTGTGTAAGTCTGTAATAGTGACTGTACATAGGGTGTGTTAAGCTTTGTTTATTGATGTGTGCTGATATGCTAATAGTGCTGCTTAATCCCATCACCATTGTTTACCTTATCTTGATGTTGGACTGAAGGACCCTGGGTAATTCTAAAAATAGCTTACATGACTTGGGTATAAAAAGACTCAGAGATCACATCATGAGAGCTGAAGTAACACAGAGCTACCAGCCAGACACTCTGCAAATCACCCAACAGACAAGAGAAAGGACTGCAGCCAATTCATCATGGCACCATCACGAGGGACACTGATTTATGATTCTATAGGAAACAACCTAGGGGTTTTCGGCTCGGTTGGAAGGGCACAGATCTGATCCAGTGACCATTTCCGAACCATGGATGTGTTTGGAGAAAGCCAGGTTTGGGACCCGCTGGTCACCTGGTTCCATGGAGATGGTCAGATAAGCCAGGTGGTGACTCTCGTGTCAACTAGCTTTGGACCTTGTATGGACTGTTCTTGGTCATCTCCCTACGCTTGTCGTTACCTCTTCTCTGTGTGTATCACAGGTGGAATAGCGACCCTGGGAGCTATGACATCATGTCAACTGGCTTTTGACCTTGTACGAACTCTATGGACTGTTCTCTGTCACCTTCCTACGCTTGTCGATATCTCTTCTCTGTGTGTATATCACAGGTGGAATAGCGACCCTGGGAGCTCTGATATAACATCTACCATTATCCCGGCGAGACAACAGAAGAGTAAGGGTACCGTCTCACATAACGATTTACCAACGATCACGACCAGCGATACGACCTGGCCGTGATCGTTGGAAAGTCGTTGTGTGGTCGCTGGGGAGCTGTCACACAGACCGCTCTCCAGCGACCAACGATGCTGAGGTCCCGGGTAACCAGGGTAAACATTGGGTTACTAAGCGCAGGGCCGCGCTTAGTAACCCGATGTTTACCGTGGTTACCAGCGTAAAAGTAAAAAAAAAAAACCGTACATACTCACATTCCGGTGTCCGCCAGGTCCCTCGCAGTCTGCTTCCCGCTCTGACTGAGTGCCGCCGTAAAGTGAAAGCAGATCACAGCGGCGACGTCACCGCTGTGATCTGCTCTCACTTTCCGGCCGGCAGTCAGTCAGAGCGGGAAGCAGACGGCAAGGGACCTGAAGGACACCGGAATGTGAGTATGTACGGTTTGGTTTTTTTTACTTTTACGCTGGTAACCAGGGTAAACATCGGGTTACTAAGCGCAGCCCTGCGCTTAGTAACCCGATGTTTACCCTGGTTACAAGCGAACGCATCGCTGGATCGCTGTCACACACAACGATCCAGCGATGACAGCGGGAGATCCAGCGACGAAAGAAAGTTCCAAACGATCTGCTACGACGTACGATTCTCAGCAGGGTCCCTGATCGCTGCTGCGTGTCAGACACAGCGATATCGTATGGATATCGCTGGAACGTCACGGATCGTACCGTCGTAGCGACAAAAGTGCCACTGTGAGACGGTACCCTAAGACCCTGTCATGTGCACTATGTTGGGGTAATTGCTGAGATTGTTCTGTTTGCTATTGTGTGTTGTGTTTCAATAAAGTATTGCCAGACTGTTTTACCTTAACCCTGTGTTGTCTGTGTAGTGTATTGCCCACCGGGAGATACAGCGGGCGTTCAGTGGTATGAGCTCTGGTCCATGCAGTCTTGCTAAATTTTAATGCGCAGGCTACTGACCTTACACGCAGATTCATTGACAGAGTTTACAGCAAAAGAACTATTAAGAGGGGCTACTTTAGGTCTGAAAAGACGACGAGAGATCAACTTCTGTATCGAACTCCTCTGACCAAAAAATCGGACAACACTAATCAAGTACGCTTTATCTCAACATTCAATAAAGAATGGAGAGGCTTAAAGGATATTGTCCGAAAGCACTGGGAAGTTCTACTAGTGGATCCTACTCTACGTCATATATTGCCAACACAGCCATCATTTGTAGCTAGAAGATCGGCTAATCTAAAAGACATATTGGTCCACAGCCATTATGAATCCATTAAGACTGCTACTAGCCATGCAAATCAATTTGGATTGCCAGGTTTCTTTCCCTGTGGCCTATGCAAAGGATGTTACAATCATACAAAAGCCACAACCTTTGTGAAATGGGATGGGTCTCGTCTAGTGTTGAACATTCCTATACCGCAAGTATCGGGTATCGGCCGATATTTGCGGTATCGGAATTCCGATACCGAGTTCCGATATTTTTGTGATATCGGAAATCGGAATCGGAAGTTCCCAGTGTATGGTTCCCAGGGTCTGGAGGAGAGGAGACTCTCCTTCAGGCCCTGGGATCCATATTCATGTAAAAAATAAAGAATAAAAATAAAAAATATGGATATATGTTATGATCCTGTGGTAGGATCTCAAACTGACCTGACACATATACCCTGAATAAATAGGACAAGTTCTGGGGATGTGGAAGCTATACTGACCGCAATCCTGATCCTATCCAAACACACTAAAGGCAGCTGTGGAGCGTTACCTGAAAACCTAGACGCCTCGTCACAGCCTGAGAAACTGACTACCCCTAGAGAGAAAGCAAAGACCTCACTTGCCTCAGAGAAATATTCCCAAAGTTTTAGATAGCCCCCCCACAAATAATAACGGTGAGTTAAGGGGAAAACACAAATGTAGAGATGAAACAGGTTTAGCAAATGAGGCCCGCTAATACTAGATAGGCAGATAATAGATAGGTGTCTGTGCGGTCAGTACAAAAACTATCAAAAATAACCCACGCAGAGATTACAAGAACCCCCACACCGACTCACGATGTGAGGGGCGCACTCTGCACCCCAGAACTAACCAGCAAGCGAAAAATCACATAAAAGCAAGCTGGGCTGAACTCATCATATACTGAGAATCGTTTTCAAGGAAATAATGAGAAAATGGACAAGCAAACTTAGCTTCTCCTAGCAGGAGACTGGTCACAAGGAATATTCAGGAGAGCACAGAATCAGGACTGAATACACCGACAGCAGGCGACAAGTAAAGGTCCAGGTGAGTTAAATAGGCCCAGCCTGGCAGGAAATGAAACAGCTGAGCCCAGCCAAGACCAGCCATATCGCTAAAGGCCACCAGAGGGGGCCCAAGAACAAACTCACACAGTACCACTCATGACCACAGGAGGGAGCCTGAGAACAGAATTCATAACAGTACCCCCCCCTTGAGGAGGGGTCACCGAACCCTCACCAGAGCTCCCAGGCCGATCAGGACGAGCCAAATGAAAGGCATGAACCAAATCGGCCGCATGGACATCGGAGGCGACAACCCAGGAATTATCCTCCTGACCATAGCCCTTCCATTTCACTAAGTACTGAAGCCTCCGTCTCAAAATACGAGAATCCAAGATCTTCTCCACCACATATTACAACTCCCCCTCGACCAAGACCAGAGCAGGAGGATCAACAGAAGTGACCACAGGCACCATATATCTCCGCAACAATGACCTATGGAACACATTATGAATGACAAACTATGTTGGGAGGTCCAAACGGAAAGACACAGGGTTGAGGATTTCCAAAATCTTATAAGGACCGATGAAACGAGGCTTGAACTTAGGAGAGGAAACCTTTATCGGGACATAACGAGAAGACAACCATACCAAATCCCCCACACGAAGTCGGGGACCCACACAGCGACGGCGGTTAGCAAAGCGCTGAGCCTTCTCTTGGGACAAAGTCAAATTGTCTACCACATGGTTCCAAATCTGCTGCAACCTATCCACCACAGAATCCACCCCAGGACAGTCAGAAGACTCAACCTGACCCGAGGAGAAACGAGGATGAAAACCAGAATTGCAAAAGAAAGGTGAAACCAAAGTAGCAGAACTAGCCCGATTATTGAGGGCGAACTCAGCCAATGGCAAAAAGGTCACCCAATCATCCTGGTCAGCAGAAACAAAACATCTCAAATAAGTTTCCAAGGTCTGATTAGTTCGTTCGGTTTGACCATTCGTCTGAGGATGGAAGGCTGATGAAAAAGACAATTCAATGCCCATCTTAGCACAAAAGGACCGCCAAAATCTGGACACAAACTGGGATCCTCTGTCGGACACAATGTTCTCCGGAATACCATGCAAACGAACCACATTCTGAAAAAACAGTGGCACCAAATCGGAGGAGGAAGGCAGCTTAGGCAAGGGTACCAAATGGACCATTTTGGAAAAACGATCACAAACCACCCAGATGACAGACATTTTCTGAGAGACAGGAAGATCCGAAATAAAATCCATGGAAATAAGCATCCAAGGCCTCTTCGGGACAGGCAAAGGCAAAAGCAATCCACTGGCACGAGAACATGAAGGCTTGGCCCGAGCACAAATCCCACAGGACTGCACAAAGGAATGCTCATCCCGCGACAAGGAAGGCCACCAAAAGGATCTCGCCACCAAATCCCTGGTACCAAAAATCCCAGGATGACCCGCCAACACCGAAGAATGAACCTCGGAAATAACTCTACTGGTCCATCTGTCTGGGACAAACAGTCTCTCCGGTGGACAACAGTCAGGTCTATTGGCCTCAAACTCCTGCAACACCCGTCGCAGATCAGGAGAGATGGCAGACAAAATCACCCCCTCTTTGAGAACACCAGTCGGTTCAGAAACTTCCGGGGAGTCAGGTACAAAACTCCTAGAAAGGGCATCAGCCTTCACGTTTTTCGAACCTGGAAGATATGAAACCACGAAATTGAAACGAGAGAAAAACAACGACCATCGAGCCTGTCTTGGATTCAACCGTTTGGCGGACTCGAGATAAGTCAAATTCTTGTGATCCGTCAAGACCACCACACGATGCTTGGCTCCCTCAAGCCAATGTCGCCACTCCTCAAATGCCCACTTCATTGCCAACAACTCTCGATTACCAACATCATAATTCCGCTCGGCAGGCGAAAACTTTCTTGAAAAGAAAGCACATGGTCTCATCACAGAGCCATCAGAGCTTTTTTTCGACAAGACAGCCCCTGCTCCAATCTCAGAAGCATCAACCTCGACCTGAAAGGGAAGAGAGACATCGGGCTGGCGCAAGACAGGAGCCGAAGAAAACCGACGTTTCAACTCCTGAAAGGCCTCCAAGGCCGCAGGAGACCAATTCGTCACATCTGAACCCTTCTTGGTCAAATCCGTCAAAGGCTTTACCACACTAGAAAAATTAGTGATGAAGCGACGGTAAAAATTAGCAAAACCCAAGAACTTCTGAAGACTCTTCACAGATGTAGGTTGAGTCCAGTCATGAATAGCCTGGACCTTGACTGGATCCATCTCGATAGTAGAAGGAGAAAAAATAAAGCCCAAAAAGGAAACCTTCTGGACTCCGAAGAGACATTTAGAGCCCTTCACAAACAAGGCATTGGCACGCAGGACCTGAAATACCATCCTGACCTGCTTCACATGAGACTCCCAATCATCAGAAAAGACCAAAATATCATCCAGGTACACAATCATAAATCTATCCAGATTCTCTCGGAAGATGTCGTGCATGAAGGACTGAAACACAGAGGGGGCATTAGAAAGCCCAAAAGGCATCACCAAGTACTCAAAATGGCCTTCGGGCATATTAAATGCTGTTTTCCATTCATCGCCCTGCTTTATGCACACAAGATTATACGCTCCTCGAAGATCTATCTTGGTGAACCAACTGGCCCCCCTAATCCGGGCAAACAGATCGGACAACAGTGGCAAGGGGTACTGAAATTTGACCGTGATGTTATTTAGAAAGCGATAATCTATACAGGGTCTCAGAGAACCATCCTTCTTGGCCACAAAAAAGAACCCCGCACCCAAAGGGGACGAGGACGGGCGAATATGTCCCTTCTCCAAGGACTCCTTTATATAACTCCGCATAGCGGCATGTTCTGGTACAGATAAATTAAAAAGTCGTCCCTTAGGGAACTTACTACCAGGAATCAGATTTATGGCACAATCACAATCCCTATGAGGAGGTAGGGCACTGGATTTGGGCTCATCAAATACATCCTGGTAGTCTGACAAAAATTCAGGGACTTCAGAAGGAGTAGAAGAAGCAATTGACACCAAAGGAGCATCGCCATGAATTCCCTGGCAACCCCAACTTGACACAGACATTGCTTTCCAATCCAGGACTGGATTATGAGCCTGCAGCCATGGCAGACCCAACACGACAACATCATGCAAATTATGTAGCACCAGAAAGCGAATCACCTCCTGATGTGCAGGAGCCATGCACATGGTCAATTGAGTCCAGTACTGAGGTTTATTCTTGGCCAATGGTGTGGCATCAATTCCCTTTAGTGGGATAGGGAATTGTAAAGGCTCCAAGATAAAACCACAGCGCCTGGCAAATGACAAATCCATCAAATTCAGGGCAGCACCTGAATCCACAAAAGCCATAACTGAGTAGGATGAAAGAGAGCAAATCAAAGTGACAGACAAAATAAATTTAGGTTGTACAGTACCAATGGTGACAGACTTGGCAAACCTTTTTGTGCGCTTAGAGCATGCTGAGATAACATGAGCAGAATCACCACAGTAAAAGCACAATCCATTCTGACGTCTGTGGTTTTGCCGTTCAACTCTGGTCAGAATCCTGTCGCATTGCATAGGCTTAGGTTTCTGCTCAGAAAATACCGCCAGATGGTGCACAGGTTTGCGCTCCCGCAAACGCCGATCAATCTGAATGGCCAAAGACATTGACTCATTCAGACCCGCCGGCGTGGGGAACCCCACCATAACATCTTTAAGGGCTTCAGAAAGACCCTTTCTGAAAATCGCCGCCAGGGCGCACTCATTCCACTGAGTGAGCACTGACCACTTCCTAAACTTCTGACAATAAACCTCTGCTTCATCCTGACCCTGAGAGAGAGCCAGCAAAACCTTCTCTGCTTGGTCTACCAGATTTGGTTCCTCATAAAGCACTCCAAGCGCCAGAAAAAATGCATCAACATTTAGCAGTGCAGGATCTCCTGGCGCCAGAGAGAATGCCCAATCTTGAGGGTCACCACGTAACAAAGAAATGATAATTTTAACTTGCTGAACAGAGTCACCCGAGGAACGAGGTCTCAGAGAAAGGAATAACTTACAATTATTCTTAAAGTTAAAAAACCTAGATCTATCTCCGGAGAACAGCTCAGGAATAGGTATTTTAGGCTCTGACATAGGACTGCGGACTACATAATCCTGAATGCCCTGTACCCTTGCAGTGAGATGATCCACACTAGAAGACAGACTCTGAATGTCCATATCAGTAGCTGCATTCAGAACCACCCAGAGATTAAGGGGAGGAGAGAGGCTAAACACAGTGCAGAGGAAAAAAAAAAATGACCTTAGGATTTCTCTTCTCCCTCTTCTGCTGCATTAACACTTTGTTGGCCTGCTATACTGTTATGATCCGGTGGTAGGATCTCAAACTGACCTGACACATATACCCTGAATAAATAGGACAAGTTCTGGGGATGTGGAAGCTATACTGACCGCAATCCTGATCCTATCCAAACACACTAAAGGCAGCTGTGGAGCGTTACCTGAAAACCTAGATGCCTCGTCACAGCCTGAGAAACTGACTACCCCTAGAGAGAAAGCAAAGACCTCACTTGCCTCAGAGAAATATTCCCAAAGTTTTAGATAGCCCCCCACAAATAATAACGGTGAGTTAAGGGGAAAACACAAACGTAGAGATGAAACAGGTTTAGCAAATGAGGCCCGCTAATACTAGATAGGCAGATAATAGATAGGTGACTGTGCGGTCAGTACAAAAACTATCAAAAATAAACCAGGCAGAGATTACAAGAACCCCCACACCGACTCACGATGTGAGGGGCGCACTCTGCACCCCAGAACTAACCAGCAAGCGAAAAATCACATAAAAGCAAGCTGGGCTGAACTCATCATATACTGATAAACGTTTTCAAGGAAATAATGAGAAAATGAACAAGCAAACTTAGCTTCTCCTAGCAGGAGACTGGTCACAAGGAATATTCAGGAGAGCACAGAATCAGGACTGAAAACACCGACAGCAGGCGACAAGTAAAGGTCCAGGTGAGTTAAATAGGCCCAGCCTAGCAGGAAATGAAACAGCTGAGCCCAGCCAAGACTAGCCACATCGCTAAAGGCCACCAGAGGGGGCCCAAGAACAAACTCACACAGTACCACTCATGACCACAGGAGGGAGCCCGAGAACGGAATTCACAATAGATATACTCACCCCTCCGACGGAGCCTGGACCTCAGACGTGCAACCGGCAGCCTCCGTTCCTAAGAATGAGCGAGTGAAGGACCTGCGATGACGTCGCGGCTTGTGATTGGTCGCATGAACGGTTACATGAGCGGTCACGCGACCAATCACAAGCCGCGATGTCATCGCAGGTCTTTCACTCGCTCGTTCTTAGGAACGGAGGCTGCCGGTTACAGCGGTTACTACCAGGGCGCGTCAGAGGGTGAGTATATCCCTATTTTTTATTTTTATTCTTTATTTTACACATGAATATGGATCCCAGGGCCTGAAGGAGAGTTTCCTCTCCTTCAGACCCTGGGAACCATCCAGGATACCTTCCGATACTTGTGTCCCATTGACTTGTATTGGTATCGGGTATCGGTATCGGCGATATCCGATATTTTTCGGATATCGGACGATACCATCCGATACCGATACTTTCAAATATCGGAAGGTATCGCTCAACACTAGTCTCGTCATTACAACATCCGTAAACATCTCACTTGTGCTTCTGCTGGAGTGATCTACCATGCCACCTGCCCTTGTGGGAAAGTCTATATTGGCTTAACCACAAGGGAATTAAAGGTAAGAACTCTTGAACACATTAGGGATATTGAAAAGGCTAAGACGAGTGACGATGATTCTTCCTTGAAAAGCCTCCCCAGGCATTTTAAACTTCATCATGAATGTAATGCGAGGGGATTAATGGTAAAAGCCATTGACGAAGTTATACTTGGACCCCAAGGGGGAAACCTGCCTAAGATATTAGCTCAAGTAGAAAGTAAATGGATTTACCGGCTGGGAACCATGATCCTGGGAGGTCTCAATGAGAGTTTGGGATTTGCAGCATTTCGATAATGACGTTAATATCTAGTGATTTCTTGAGTTTAAATATGAGGCATCTTTTTTAGGGGTGGGTTATTATTTTTTTTAATATATTAAAATTAAGCTTAGTACATGTATATTAATTGGTTTTTTGTTTTACTTTTTAAGATTGCTTACCTTGTTTCATCTTGGAGTCCTAGGATCGATGGTTCCCTCAGTGTTTTTGAAGAGGCTTCTCTCAATATATGGACTTTTTTGAGTGCTCAATAGGCCCTTGCTATTAAATATAAGGGTCATTGGGATGGTGGAATTTATCTCTATAGAAGAGTTCTGTGGACTTGTAATCATTAAAGGGAACCTGTCACCCCGTTTTTTCAAGATGAGATAAAAATAGCGTTAAATAGGGGCAGAGCTGTGTTTTACATTAGTGTATTTTTTGTGCCTTTATTCCCCACCTATGCTGCCTAAATACCTTTGTAAAGTCGCCGTTTTGGGCTGTCACTCATGCTGGTCTGGTCATATGGGCGTGGTGACATCGCTGTTTCTCCCCCAGATCTTGCTCATCTTTCCGTTGGTGGCGTAGTGGTGTGCGCATGCCCAACAGGCGAATCCACTGCGCAGCTGAAGGAAAAGAGCGCGATCTGCGCTATTCAGCGGTTTACCGGTGGGCGCGGCCATCTTCCTGAGGCCGCGCATGCGCAGATGGTAGTGCTCGGCTTCCCGGGGCTTCAGGAAAATGGCCACGGGATGCCGCGCGTGCGCAGATGGAGATCGCGGCGGCCATTTTCCTGAAGCCGAGTTCGCATCTCGGCTTCAGGAAAATGGCCGCCGCGATCTCCATCTGTGCACGCGCGGCATCCCGTGGCCATTTTCCTGAAGCCCCGGGAAGCCGAGCACTACCATCTGTACACGCGCGGCCTCAGGAAGATGGCCGCGCCCACCAATAAACCGCTGAATAGCGCAGATCGCGCTCTTTTCCTTCAGCTGCGCAGTGGATTCGCCTGTTGGGCATGCGCACACCACTACACCACCAACGGAAAGATGAGCAAGATCTGGGGGAGAAACAGCGATGTCACCACGCCCATATGACCAGACCAGCATGAGTGACAGCCCAAAACGGCGACTTTACAAAGGTATTTCGGCAGCATAGGTGGGGAATAAAGGCACAAAAAATACACTAATGTAAAGCCCAGCTCTGCCCCTATTTAACGCTATTTTTATCTCATCTTGAAAAAACGGGGTGACAGGTTCCCTTTAATTATGATGTTATGATGTATTTGGATTCTGAATTGCATTCACTATTTTGGCATTAAGTCCATTTTATAATGTCAGTGATATATGTTATGTGGTATTTATATATGATATAATTGTCATTTTTAAACAATTTTGTATTGCATTTATCATATTTAATAATGTCTTTTTATCATGTTGATGGTATATTTATCACATATATATTTATAATTTGGTTTTTTCTTTGCACTTTTATTCATGTATATTATGATGTTTGCCTCTTTATATATATATTTACAGGCAATACTTTTATTGCACTATTGTGTATAGACTATAGGGGATTTGTATGTTTTATTAATATATTTGCTTTATATGAGTGCGCTCTTCTCCATCACGGTTTTATTAATTAAAATAATCTGTTTCACATCACTGCACTTTTTCATTCAATATAAGTTTTTTTGTATCGGTATATAATTGCACTTTTATAGCCATATTCTTTACAATAGATTGGGCTGTCTCTTTTCGCGTTCCTTTTCCCTTTTTTCAGCACCTTTTTCTAACAGGCACCCTAGCGATAGAGCGCATGCGTCTTCCGTCGCGTCACCATGCATTTCCGAAGGCGCTCCTCTCTGGGTCTGTTTGCGCTTACTATGGATGATGATGATGGTTGCATGCGCCGTTACTCTCGCTTGTGGTGCGCTGGTATAGATCACTTTAGGCTACATGCGTAGTTCCGGAGGCGTAGCTATGGTGCGTTCCATATGCTGGTCACTGACGTCATCTTCCCCTCCTCTGGCTGTCTTTTTCGCCGCACTGCCAATAAGATACGGTCCACAATATAGGCTCACCTCTTCCTTTTATACTGATTGGTTGCCATCGATAATAATAATAATAATAATTTTTATTTATATAGCGCCAACATATTCCGCAGCACTTTACAATTAAGCGGGGACATGTACAGACAATAAATTCAGTACAAGTTAAGACAATTTAAACAGTGACATTAGGGGTGAGTTCCCTGCTCGCAATCTTACAATCTACAAATCAATTTAAAAGGCTCCATTTTCGATCCACTGGGCACGCCCCCGGAAGAAGCTAAGGGCGAAACGCGCGTCGGGGCGAGAGGGGAGCACCGAATCACCCTGCATCATCTGACTTACTGCCTAAATATATTTGGGATCTCCAGCTTTGAGGTAATATTATCTGGGATTAGCGCTGTATAAGGGGATGGTTTATTATGTATGCCCTGTAAGGGCACTATTGAATAATTAATTTCCACCTCGCATAGTTGACATATCTGGTAATGGCTTACTATGTAATAGTATAAGCTCATCCCAGTAAGCATTATGCTTTATTTTTTTGCTGTGATTTCAGGCATACATTCATGTAATGTGATTTCGGGTGTTATTTTGGTCTCCCTTGGGTATTTTTGTATTTTATGTATCATGCCTTTTATCTTTAAATCTTTGCCAATAAAATAAGATAATTTTTGGTATCCTTTGGTTCTCTTCTTTGGGCTTGGTGGTTAATTCAGACTGAGGTTCCCATGTGCTGTTGTTTATAGTGTATTGCCACTGGGATATAGAGCGGGCGTTCAGTGGTATGAGCCCTGGTCCATGCAGTCTTGCTAAAAACAGCCGGGCCAGCGGACGAGAGCACCCACTGACCCCGATTCTCCACAGTTATATTTTGCAGAGAGGAGCCCTGGCTGCAAGAAGTGATTGCCGTCTGTGCTGGATAAAGAAGAAAAGTGAAGACGAAGGACTTGTACACTATGCACTATATAAAGAGCTCATGTGTATAATGTCACTGGTGATCACTATATTACTTGTACTCTATACACTATATACAGAGCTCCTGTGCATAATGTCACCGGTGATCATTATATTACCTGTACACTATATACAAAGCTTCTGTGTATACTGTGTATAATGTCACCTGTGATCACTGTATTAATAGTACACTATACACAGTATACAGAGCTCCTGTGTATAATGTCACCTGTAATCACTGTATTAACAGTACGCTATACATTATATACGGAGCTCCTGTGTATAATGTCACTTGTGATCCCTGTATTATCTGTACACTGTGCACTATATACAGAGCTCCTGTGTATAATGTCTCTGGTGATCACCGTACTACCTGTACACTTACACAATATACGGAGCTCCTGTATATAATGCCACTGGTGCTCACTGTATTACATGTACACTATACACTATATGCAGAGCTTCTGTGTATAATGGCACAGATGGTAATAACAGTGTTATTAGTATTGTGGTTTCCATTCATGATCAGTATTGTAGTATTCAATCACTATGTGGTGGTTGTTTGTGGTCTGGTCACAGAGTGGTGGTATTTGTCCTTAGTATGTGGTATTATTCGGTCATCATGACGTGGAATATGTAGTCTAGTTATGGTGTGGCAGTATTTCTACTTGTATGTGATATTATTCAGTCACTAGGATGTCTGGTCATGGTATGATGATATTTCTCCCCTATATGTGGTATTATTGGTCTCGGTATAGTGGATTGTGTTGTATATGGTGGTCATTTGTTCTCTCTGATATTAATTAGGAGATGATTTTTGACCGTGTATGGCCAATGTGGCTCCCCTTAACCAACCACCCCCAACCATTGTGATAACACATTAAAAATTACAAATAAAACGTGACACCAAATTCTTTTGGATAATTATGGCCACAGCGGCCAGTTTATTAACAAACAACAAAAACATTTTATTAAACATTAGCATAATTTATGCAAAATTAGAGGGGAGGGTTCTTGGAGCCCACCGGGAAAAATTCTGGCTTAAAATTATTTTGGCAACACCAAAAAACATAAAAACACCTCAATTTACCCCCAGCTGTACCACCAGCTCGAGGGCACCATAATTCCCGTTTTGGGAAAAGTAACCACCACCAGCTCCCAGGGTAAACACCCCATCCAGAGCCTGTAACCAAAATGCCAGAACACCAAACCCGTTTAACTGTCTGGAATTTCCTTCAAATTCCATCGCCAGCGAATCCGCATAAACTCCAAGAACCCCACCCCCCGCCACAAACTCGCAGCCCTGAAAACCTCAGGCCTGCGAGTGCCCCAAAGCCAACAATGCTTTCTCAATTCCTTCTTGAATGGACAAGGCCCATAAATCAATGCAAACCTCGTTCAGGTGTACCCCATCATCCCTCCAAAATTCACTGACACCTGACTCTAAATCGAAATGCCGAACACATATACCTCCATTTCTGGATACAAACTTGGAAATTGCCCTATTCAACTTTACACGCGCTGTGTTGATCCCCTTGATGGATCGCGCACACCTCCATTTTTTACGGGGGGACAATGTCTGACCATACCGTTAGAACACCAGGGAAGGACACCCACAACCGGAGAAAATAGGAATGAATATCCCGTATCAAATCCCTCACCGGTTTGGAACCTAAATCATTCCCACCCAAATGAAACACCACTATATCTGGAGTTCTGTCCAAGCGGGCAGCCCAGGAAAAATAATGCATCGCCCTGCTCCAAACCATGCCCCGAAAACTTAGCCACCGAACCACCGCTTCCCTTCGGCTGAAACCCAATTGCCTACCGTCCGGCCTGGCGTCCGCACGAAGCGCCCCCCAATAACCCAATTGCCTACCGTCCGGCCTGGCGTCCGCACGAAGCGCCCCCCAATAAACAAAAGAATGTCCAAGAATCCAAACCAGATATGGATCCCGACCTGAAATATACAAATAACAGTAACAGTTAACATGTTGCCAATTACACAACCAACCATTTTAGTGCCGAATATAAGACCGATAATGGCTTGAACTCCAGCGTCCGATATGCTTTATCACATCAGGCCCCAAGCCTAGGCTATCCGCCTCCGATGCTGCTCCTATCCTGAAGGAATGCGATCCGAAATCGTCCCACGAAAAACCCAAAGCCCTCAAACTTCTATGCAAAATTGCAATGAATTGGAAACGGGACAAGAAAACCCCGTCCTGATGGCACAAAAGTGGGCCCTTACGACCAGCCCATAAACTCCAATACTCCCGTAAACATTGTTCAGGGCACATTATTGACCCCGTAACTCTCCCCAACACTACCTTTTTTCCAACCCCCGTTTGATCCGTCTTGGAACGCCGAATCCAAAATACAATGCCTCCTGACCAAAAATCAACGTCCTGCGCCAATACACCACCTGCACTAACCCTGCTATGTGACACCAATTCCCCTACTCGTAACGCCCCGAAAAAGGCCAAAGAAAAAGCCAACCGAAACAACACAGTTTCAAAATGAGAGCAGCACAAACCCACCAAAACACCACCCAAACGTTCCAGAACCTGAAACGATATAGGTCTGCGCCCATCAACCCTGCTAATATCCCTCCGATAACCTTTCAATGCCTGCCGCACCAAAAAATTCTTTGTCACGTCTACCGAGCCCTCAAGCTTAAAACCAAAAGCTAACCCAGACACAAACTTATTAACTTTTGAAACCGACCAACCTGCATCAGCTGCCCTACCACCAAAAACAATACTGCTAACAACTTGTCCTCCTCAGACTCTAAGACCCCCCATTGTGACACTGAACTCTGCCAAACAGTCCAGGAAGCTTCATATGCCGCCCAAGTCTGATTCGTAACCGAGGCCCGAATCAACCGTCCCGCTCCTCCATAGGAATCCACCACAAGTGCGAAGGGCATACCGCTCCTGATGCGTCCGCTTCTGGTGCCAGCTCTCGGAAACGCTCCCACTGTAAACGAGATAACGCATCCGCTAACGAATTTTGAACACCCGGAACATGCACTGCTGAAATCCAAGTATTGATCCTCAAGCATCTTAAGACAAGTTCTCTCACCAACTTTATCACTGGCGGCGACGATGCCGATAGCGAGTTGATCACAGACACCACACTCATGTTGTCACAATGGAATCTAATCCTCCGATTAGCAAACGCATCTCCCCAAATGAACACTGCCACCACAATGGGAAACAACTCCAACAAAACAAGATTCTTTGTAAAACCATTCGCGTGCCAGAAGTCCGGCCAAGCTCCAACACTCCATTGACCTGCGCAATAGGCCCCATATCCTACACTGCCTGCCGCATCCGTGTAAATTTCACTGTCAAAATTGTTAACCAACTGCTGCTGCATCAAAGAGCGACCGTTATAGTACACCAAAAAATTATGCCAAACCAACAAGTCGTCCTTATGCTCCTGGCCAAGCCGAATGAAATGATGCGGAGACCGCACCCCCGCCATTGCCCTGGACAACCTCCGACAAAATATATGCCCCATAGGCATAATCCTACACGCAAAGTTCAGCCGACCGAGCAAAGACTGCAACTCTTTCAATGCCACCTTTTTGAGCCTAACCACTCGGCCCACCTCTAGCTTCAGAGACAACAATTTATCATCAGGCAACCGGCACTCCATATTTTCCGAGTCTATCAAGATCCCAAGAAAACTCAACACCCTACAAGGGCCCTCAGTTTTTTCCCTAGCAAGAGGCACACCAAAATGATCCGCCACCCACTCCATAGCCGCCAAAAAAGTCCTGCACACATTCGAATCAGGAGGACCTATGAACAAAAAATCATCCAAATAATGAATGACAGATGGAACACCAGCCACCTCTCTCACAACCCATTCTAGAAAGTTACTAAACGTCTCAAACAAGGAACACGAAATGGCACAACCCATTGGTAGACATCTGTCCACATAATAACCATCATTCCAAAACATCCCCAACAACGGGATACTGTCCGGATGAATCGGAAGCAAACGAAAGGCAGACTCCACATCCGTCTTTGCCAACAAAGCTCCCGGCCCATAAAAACGCACCCACTGAACCGCCATATCGAACGATGTATAAACAACTGAAGACAACTCCTGCGAAATACCATCATTCACCGACAACCCTTTCGGGTACGACAAGTGATGAATTAAACGAAATTTATTCGGCTCCTTTTTGGTACCACCCCCAACAGGGAAATGATCAACCCTTCAATCGGTAAACCAGGAAAAGGCCCAGCCATTCTCCCTAACTCCACCTCCTTTTTCAACTTGTCACTCACCACGCCTGCATGAACCACAGCCTCGACCTCAAATTTTTAACCGCAAACGGAACAACATGCTCCGGAATAGGGATACGAAAACCCTCTGCAAAACCCTGAGTAATAACATTAGCCTTCTCACGATCCGGATACCTAATTAGAAAGGGGGCCATCTTTTCCAACCTCACCGGAGTCACCCCCTTGACCGTCACCCACTGCCGGTTTTCCTCTTGCTTTCTTGAAGCATTTGGAAGCCCCATGTGAACCTCCGATGCAATGGGAACACACATGTTTAAATTTGCAGGTGTTCCCGAATTTACACTGGCCCTCATTAAATTGCCAGCACGTTCCCATTTTTTCTTTTGATCCCTGTCCCCCTTGACCACTGCTGCTGTGTCCCGCTTGCTGGTTGGCACTGCCTCCGCTCCCGTGAAAGGACTGCCCATACCTGACTGGCGCCATCACTTTCAGCCAGTCCTATGTCTTTTTGGTCCCACCGAATCTCGGGCCTGACCGCCTTCCTTTGCCTGAACTGCTCGTCATAACGCAACCAGGCCTGCCCGCCATAAGTACGGTGAGCTTCTCCAATCGCATCAAGATAGCAAAATAAGCCGGAACAATTCTCCGGAGACTTCTCACCTATTACGCTCGCTAGGATTGCAAACGCTTGCAGCCAGTTAGTAAAGGTCTGCGGGATAAGCTGCCACCTCCTTTTTTCTTCCTCCTCCTTCTTGCTGTCATCTTTTTTTCCTTTATCAAGATTAAACTTCTCCAACGGAAGCAGGGAAAAAATCTCCACATAATCATCACGCCAGATCTTTTCCTTAACCTCCTTCTTCAAATGAGCCCCCAACGGCCCCTCAAAACAGACGTACACCTCGCCTTTAGCTCTATCATCCAACTTCACCAAGTCCCCTTTATTCGCCTCTGTTTGCACGGATACAGACACACCAGGCACCGATAGCGACCGTTCGCCCGTTAACAAACTCTCCGAGTCAATTACGGACGCCCCACAACCCCAGCCCCAGGGATGCATGCCCTGGCTGGTGATACCCCAGCCTCTCTCACTGCCCCTCTCTTCAAACTGCACAAAAGTTGTGACACACTCGCCAACACATCCCACAGCGCGGGCTCCGACGACCCACTACTACCCCCAATAACAGACGCCCGCCCCCCCAACGCCTGGTCACCCCTAACTTCCCCGCCAAAAGCCCCTCCGGGCGACAAACTAGCAATAGAATGATACTCAACGAGCTGCACAGGTGCTGTGTCCCTGCCAGCCGTGCGTCCTGCATCCCGCCGCTCGCCACCAACATCTGGTTCGCCGTCCGAAAAAGATTCTTCAGCACCATCGTGCTGCTCCCGGCCCGCGCCCCTGGCCTCCACGTCACCAGGGGGGACCGGAGCGTCAGCTGCATCTCGCTCGACCGACCTTCTCCCGGACCTGGACCGTACTTGATCTGAAGGCCTCTGCTCCCTCTCTGGTACCCGGCCACTCCTCCTGCCAGGCAGTGAAGCCACACTACCCGCCGCTCCTCCTGACCGCTGCTCGTCCGCCGCTGTCCTCTGCCCAGCCACCGCCTGCACTGCAGAATCCACCACCAGCCGACGTCCTGTGCGCCCTCTGCCTGGCCCTGCTCCTGCCATCATCCGACCGCCGCTCGCCGACCCTTCCTCCATGCCGCCGGAGCTTGCTGCCACCGAAGCACTCCCACTTGTGTTGGTCGCCATGCCGATCCTCATGGGCTTTGGTCCCACCACCGCTGCTCTTCCGGTCCTCTGTGCCGTGGACCGCGCCGGTGCAGGCCTCACTTCCGGCACCAAAACCTACAAAGTGGTCACCATAGCTACTTGGGACCATACCCCTGAAGCTGCATACAAAAACCGAAAAAAATTTTTTCCCAAATGGGTCTGGGTAGGGTAATAAATTATTAATATAAAAAGAGATGTACATATAAATATATAACTATCCAGAAATACCAATAAGGGAAAAAGACGGGGTATAAATACAAATTTATAATTTTATTGCATTAAATACAAACAGACAAACAGGTGATACGATGCAAAAAAAAAAAAAAACTTCCGGCACCGCTCTTCCATGCTGCGCACCGCTCCTATTCCCAGCACCAGCCGGCTGGCAAGGAGGATTCCTGCTGGAGGGGGCACGGCGGGGGGACGCCACACCGCTGCACCCAGCCTCCGCAGGGTCCCCGGAGGGGCTCCTAGGCCTGCGCCGACCGCGCGAGCTCACCTCGGGTGAGAGACGCTGTGGGGGCCTCGTGCGCCGGCCTCTCCTGCTGCTGGCCTCCTGCGCTCCCGCTGAACCGAGCAGTGCCGCCAGCTGCTCTTCCAAACCATCCTCTTCTCCTGGACCTTGCTGCCTCCCTCAAACGGCCAACTAATGCGTCCACCGACTCCATGAATAGCGCTGCAGATCTCTTCAGGTAAGCAAAGCTATGAGGGGGTGTGCTGCTCTCTGTCACTTTTCCTGGCTTCCTGACCGACAGTGTGCCAGATTTCCCGCACTTTTCCTTTATATAGCCCCCACCTCACCCCACTCCCAACCCCTCCCACACCACCTAACGGCCAATCAACTCAGCTTGATTTTATTTAAAAAACAGAGAGCCCAAGACCAAGCACAGTCATGGGGGGCCTCCATTTAGCTCTGCATAATTCCTGCCCCCTCCTTTATTTACATTAGAGATTAGATACTTGGAACACAGCCGCAGATAGGCACTTAAGGTACCTTCACACGAAACGACTTTGTAACGATATCGCTAGCGATCCGTGACGTTGCAGCGTCCTGGCTAGCGATATCGTTTAGTTTGACACGCAGCAGCGATCAGGATCCTGCTGTGATGTCGCTGGTCGCTGAATAAAGTTCAGAACTTTATTTGGTCGTCCGATCGCCGTGTATCGTTGTGTTTGACAGCAAAAGCAACGATACCAGCGATGTTTTACACTGGTAACCAGGGTAAACATCGGGTTACCAAGCGCAGGGCCGCGCTTAGTAACCCGATGTTTACCCTGGTTACCAGCGTAAAAGTAAAAAAAACAAACAGTACATCCTCACCTGCGCGTCCCCCAGCGTCTGCTTCCTGACACTTACTGAGCGCCGGCCCTAAAGTGAAAGTGAAAGCACAGCGGTGACGTCACCGCTGTGCTGTTAGGGCCGGAGCTCAGTCAGTGTCTGGAAGCAGACGCTGGGGGACGCGCAGGTGAGGATGTACTGTTTGTTTTTTTTACTTTTACGCTGGTAACCAGGGTAAACATCGGGTTACTAAGCGCGGCCCTGCGCTTAGCAACCCGATGTTTACCCTGGTTACCCGGGGACCTCGGCATCGTTGGTCGCTGGAGAGCGGTCTGTGTGACAGCTCTCCAGTGACCACACAGCGACGCTGCAGCGATCGGCATCGTTGTCGCTATCGCTGCAGCGTCGCTTTGTGTGAAGGTACCTTAACAGAGGTTCCCCTGTGGAAAAAAGTAATCTCCTCTCCACAGGATAAGCGATAACGTATTGTATGGTGGGGCTCTGACTGCTGGGACCCAATCGGCAGAATGTGGAACTTTTATCCCCATTAGTCTGGAGTGGCCTGTACAACTCGACCATTTGCATTCATTCCAAAAGGGACTGCACTTGTTTTTTTATGGAAGCCCCAAAGAAGATGAATGGAGCTCCAGTCAGACATCCCACCTGCTGCTCCATTTTAAAATGTGGAGAAGTGTCCTGTCAGGAATAAAACTTCTCATTCTTCTGATCGGCGCAGTTTTTAATGGTCGGACCTAAGCGATCACCTATCCTGTAGAGCCCATGTATCGGTGATAACTTGTTTTAACAAAATAACCCCTTTAATGTGAACTACCGTAATTGTACATCCCAGTTACAGTAGATGTGTAGGAGCCGCCTGTGTTTTACAGTCAATGCTCAACTATAACGAAGATAATGGCTTACAGATATTTGCATATAGCTGTAGGGTAGGCCCTTTGGGTCAATTCTCCCTGTGGGCCCAGACACCCCAGTCCGACCCTGTATGATACTATATATAATGATTAGGTTTACATAACAAATCCATGGCAGTGATAGAGTAAATCTGATATAAAAACCAAACATTTTAGCAACTATACCTCTATGATAAAAATATGTAGGTATAAGGTATCATAAATGTACACAAAAACACACAAAATGTCTCAAAAACATTTTTTCTCAAAGTGAGACCATAAAGAGGACATATAGTGAGTTCCTCAAGGCATACAAGGTGTAGATGTCACAGGCAGCATATAGCAGTATGATGAGTCAGGTAGTATGAGGCTGGCGTCACACTAGAGAGTTTCACGGACATATGAGAGGAGCAAAAACCACGCATTGCACACAGACCAATGATTTTCTATGGGGCAACGCCTGTCTGCCGTATATTTCTCGAACATATTTTACGGGCGTAGAAAATCGCAGCATGCTGCGTTTGTCAGTGTATTGCGCAAAAAATCCGCCAATGAAAGTCTGTGGGGGCATGAAAAATACGGATTACACACGGACCATCAGTGTGACTTGCGAGAAATATGCACCGGTGTTCAAGAGAAAAGCTGGCAATTCAGTGCAGTGTACCCCGTTTCTCCACAGTTATATTTTGCAGAAAGGAGCCCTGGCTGCAAGAAGTGATGGCGGTCTGTGCTGGATAAAGAAGAAAAGTGAAGATGAAGGACTTCAACTACAGATGTCACTGGTGAGTCAGTGTATTACATGTACATGCACACTATACAGTATATAGAGAGCTCCTGTGTACAATGTCACCGGTGATCACTGTATTACCTGTACACTGACACTATATACAGAGTTCCTGTGTATAATGTCATCGGTGATCTTTGTATTACCCGTACACTGACGCTATACCCAGAGCTTCTGCGTATAAGGTCATTGGTGATCACTGTATTACCTGTACACTGACTCTATATACAGAGCTCCTGTGTACATGGTCACTGTATTACCTGTACACTGACACAATACAGAGCTTCTGTGCATAATGTCACCTGTGATCACTGTATTAACAGCACACTGTGCACTATATAAAGAGCTCCTGTGTATAATGTCACTGGTGATCACTATATTACTTGTACACTATACACTATATACAGAGCTGCTGTGCATAATGTCACTGGTGATCACTATATTACCTGTACACTATATACAAACCTTCTGTGTATACTGTGTATAATGTCACCTGTGATCACTGTATTAATAGTACACAATACACAGTATACAGAGCTCCTGTGTATAATGTCACCTGTGATCACTGTATTATCAGTACACTATACATTATTTACAGAGCTCCTGTGTATAATGTCACTTGTGATCCCTGTATTACCTGTACACTGTATACAGGAGCTCTGGATATAGTGTATAATGTCAGGTGGGATCTCTATATTACCTGAACACTATACACTATATACAAAGCACCTGTGTATAATGTCACTGGTGATCACTGTATTACCTGTACACTGACACTATATAAAAGCTCCTGTATATAATGTCACTGGTGCTCACTGTATTACCTGTACACTGACACTATATACAGAGCTCCTGTGTATAATGTCACGGGTGATCACTGTATTATCAGTACACTATACATTATATACAGAGCTCCTGTGTATAATGTCACTTGTGATCCCTGTATTACCTGTACACTGTACTCAGGAGTTCTGGATATAGTGTATAATGTCACGTGGGATCTCTGTATTACCTGTACACTATACACTATATACAAAGCTCATGTGTACAATGTCACTGGTGATCACTGTATTACCTGTACACTGACACTATATACAAAGCTCCTGTGTATAATGTCAATGGTGCTCACTGTATTACCTGTACACTATACACTATATACAGAGCTTCTGTGTTTAATGTCACTGGTGATCACCGTACTACCTGTACACTATACACTATATACAGAGCTCCTGTGTATAATGTCACTGGTGATCATCGTACTACCTGTACACTTACACAATATACGGAGCTCCTGTATATAATTCCACTGGTGCTCACTGTATTACATGTACACTATACACTATATGCAGGGCTTCTGTGTATAATGGCACAGATGGTAATAACAGTGTTATTAGTATTGTGGTTTGCATTCATGATCAGTATTGTAGTATTCAATCACTATGTGGTGGTAATTTGTGGTCTGATCACAGTGTGGTGGTATTTTTCCCTAGTATGTGGTATTATTCGGTCACTATGATGTGGAATATGTAGTCTTGTTATGGTGTGGCAGTATTTCTACTTGTATGTGGTATTATTCAGTCACTAGGATGTCTGGTCATGGTATGATGATAATTCTCCCCTATATGTGGTATTATTGGTTTCGGTATAGTGGATTGTGTTGTATATGGCGGTCATTTGTTCTCTCTGATATTAATTAGGAGATTATTCTTTATTTACATTAGAGATTAGATACTTGGAACACAGCCGCAGATAGGCAGTTAGGGTATGTGCACACGTTCAGGTTTTTTCGCGTTTTTTTCGCGTTTTTTCGCGATAAAAACGCTATAAAAACTCATTAAAAACGCATACATTATGCATCCTATCATTTAGAATGCATTCTGCATGTTTTGTGCACATGGTGCGTTTAAAAAAAAAAAAAAAAAAAAAGCAGCATGTTCATTAATTTTGCGTTTTTTTCGTGTTTTTCCCGCTATTCTATGCATTGGGAAAAAACGCACAAAAAACGCGCAAAAAACGCGGTAAAACGCGGTAAAATCGCGGTAAAAACGCATGCGGATTTCTGGCAGAAATGTCCGGTTTTTGTCAGGAAAATTTCTGCCAGAAATCCTGACGTGTGCACATAGACAGAGGTTCTCTTGTGAAAAAAAGTAATCTCCTCTCCACAAGATAAGTGATAACGTATTGATTGGTGGGGCTCTGACTGCTGGGACCCAATCGGCAGAATGTGGAACTTTTATCCCCATTAGTCTGGAGTGGCCTGTACAACTCGACCATTTGCATTCATTCCAAATGGGACTGCACTTGTTTTTTTATGGAAGCCCCAAAGAAGATGAATGGAGCTGCAGTCAGACTTCCCACCTGCTGCTCCATTTTAAAATGTGGAGAAGTGTCCTGTCAGGAATAAAACTTCCCATTCTTCTGATCGGTGCAGTTTTTAATGGTCGGACCTAAGCGATCACCTATCCTGTAGAGCCCATGTATCGGTGATAACTTGTTTTAACAAAATAACCCCTTTAATGTGAACTACCGTTATTGTACATCCCAGATACAGTAGATGTGTAGGAGCCGCCTGTGTTTTACAGTCAATGCTCAACTATAACGAAGATAATGGCTTACAGATATTTGCATATAGCTGTAGGGTAGGCCCTTAGGGTCAATTCTCCCTGTGGGCCCAGACACCCCAGTCCAACCCTGTATGATACTATATATAATGATTAGATTTACATAAAAAAATCCATGGCAGTGATAGAGTAAATCTGACATAAAAACCAAAGATTTTAGCAACTATACCTCTATGATAAAAATATGTAGGTATGTGGCATCATAAATGTACACAAAAAAACACAAAATGTCTCAAAAACATTTTTTCTCAAAGTGAGACCATAAAGAGGACATGTAAAGAGTTCCTCAAGGTATACAAGGTGTAGATGTCACATGCAGCATATAGCAGTATGATGAATCGGGTAGTATGAGGCCGGCATCACACTAGAGAGTTTTACGGACGTATGAGAGGCGCAAAAACTACGCATTGCACACGGACCAATGATTTTCTATGGGGCAGCTCCTATCTGCCGTATATTTCTAGACCGTATTTTACGGGCGTAGAAAGTCGCAGCATGCTGCGTTTGTCAGTGTATTGCGCAAAAAATCTGCCAATGAAAGTCTATAAGGGCGAAAAAAATACGGATTACACACGGACCAACAGTGTGACTTGCGAGAAATACGCACCGGTGTTCTAGAGAAAAGCTGGCAATTCAGTGCAGTGTACAGTAAAATCACACTGACAGGATAGATTACATAGTTACATAGTTATTAAGGTTGAAGGAAGACTTTAAGTCCATCTAGTTCAACCCATAGCCTAGCACGCCCTAACATGTTGATCCAGGGGAAGGCAAAAAAACCCCATGTGGTAAGAGTAAGCTCCATCATGGGGAAAAAAATTCCTTCCCGACCCCACATACGGCAATCAGACTAGTTCCCTGGATCAACGCCTTATCAATGAATCTAATGTACACTCACCGGCCACTTTATTAGGTACACCATGCTAGTAACGGGTTGGACCCCTTTTGCCTTCAGAACTGCCTCAATTCTTCGTGGCATAGATTCAACAAGGTGCTGGAAGCATTCCTCAGAGATTTTGGTCCATATTGACATGATGGCATCACACAGTTGCCGCAGATTTGTCGGCTGCACATCCCAAAGATGCTCCATACAAGGCAGGATGGATCCATGCTTTCATGTTGTTTACGCCAAATTCTGACCCTACCATCCGAATGTCGCAGCAGAAATCGAGACTCATCAGACCAAGCAACGTTTTTCCAATCTTCTACTGTCCAATTTCGATGAGCTTGTGCAAATTGTAGCCTCAGTTTCCTGTTCTTAGCTGAAAGGAGTGGTACCCGGTGTGGTCTTCTGCTGCTGTAGCCCATCTGCCTCAAAGTTCGACGCACTGTGCATTCAGAGATGCTCTTAGGCCTACCTTGGTTGTAACGGGTGGCGATTTGAGTCACTGTTGCCTTTCTATCAGCTCGAACCAGTCTGCCCATTCTCCTCTGACCTCTGGCATCAACAAGGCATTTCCGCCCACAGAACTGCCGCTCACTGGATTTTTTTTCTTTTTCGGGCCATTCTCTGTAAACCCTAGAGATGGTTGTGCGTGAAAATCCCAGTAGATCAGCAGTTTCTGAAATACTCAGACCAGCCCTTCTGGCACCAACAACCATGCCACGTTCAAAGGCACTCAAATCACCTTTCTTCCCCATACTGATGCTCGGTTTGAACTGCAGGAGATTGTCTTGACCATGTCTACATGCCTAAATGCACTGAGTTGCCGCCATGTGATTGGCTGATTAGAAATTAAGTGTTAACAAGAAGTTGGACAGGTGTACCTAATAAAGTGGCCAGTGAGTGTATATACCCTGTAACATTATACTTTTCCAGAAAGGTATCCAGTCCCCTCTTAAATTGAAGCAATGAGTCACTCATTACAACATCATACGGCAGAGAGTTCCATAGTCTCACTGCTCTTACAGTAAAGAACCCGCGTCTGTTATTATGCTTAAACCTTTTTTCCTCCAGACGTAGAGGATGCCCCCTTGTCCCTGTCACCGGTCTATGATTAAAAAGATCATCAGAAAGGTCTTTGTACTGTCCCCTCATATATTTATACATTAACATAAGATCACCCCTTAGCCTTCGTTTTTCCAAACTAAATAGCCCCAAGTGTAATAACCTATCTTGGTATTACAGACCCCCCAGTCCTCTAATAACCTTGGTCGCTCTTCTCTGCACCCGCTCCAGTTCAGCTATGTCTTTCTTATACACCGGAGACTAGAACTGTGCACAGTATTCTAAGTGTGGTCGCACTAGTGACTTGTATAGAGGTAAAATTATGTTCTCCTCATGAGCATCTATGCCTCTTTTAATGCATCCCATTATTTTATTTGCCTTTGTAGCAGCTGCCTGACACTGGCCACTGAATATGAGTTTGTCATCCACCCATACACCCAGGTCTTTTTCATTGACGGTTTTGCCCAGAGTTTTAGAATTAAGCACATAGTTATACATCTTATTACTTCTACCCAAGTGCATGACCTTACATTTATCCTCATTAAAGCTCATTTGCCATTTATCAGCCCAAGCTTCTAGTTTACATAAATCAGCCTGTAATATAAAATTGTCCTCCCCTGTATTGATTACCCTGCAGAGTTTAGTGTCATCTGCAAATATTGAAATTCTACTCTGAATGCCCCCTACAAGGTCATTAATAAATATGTTAAAAAGAAGAGGGCCCAATACTGACCCCTGTGGTACCCCACTACTAACCGTGACCCAGTCCGAGTGTGCTCCATTAATAACCACCCTTTGTTTCCTATCCCTGAGCCAACTCTCAACCCACTTGCACATATTTTCCCCTATCCCCATTATTCTCATTTTATGTATCAACCTTTTGTGTGGCACCGTATCAAAAGCTTTTGAAAAGTCCATATACACTACATCTACTGGGTTCCCTTGGTCCAGACCGGAACTTACCTCTTCATAGAAGCTGATCAGATTAGTCTGACAGGAACGGTCCCTAGTAATCCCATGTTGATACTGGGTCATGAGGTTATTCCTCTTCAGATACTCCAGTATAGCATCCCTTAGAATGCCCTCCAGGATTTTACCCACAGTAGAGGTTAAGCTTACTGGCCTATAATTTCCGAGTTCAGTTTTTGTCCCCTTTTTGAATATTGGCACCACATTTGCTATACGCCAGTCCTGTGGTACAGACCCTGTTATTATGGACTCTGTAAAGATTAAAAATAATGGTCTATCAATGACTGTACTTAATTCCTGCAGTACTCGGGGGTGTATCCCATCCGGGCCCGGAGATTTGTCAATTTTTGTGATTTTTAGACGCCGCCGTACTTTCTGCTGGGTTAAGCAGGTAACATTAAATTGGGAATTATTATCACTAGTCATATTGGCTGCCATGGGATTTTCTTTTGTAAATACTGATGAAAAAAAGTCATTTAGCATATTGGCTTTTTCCTCATCCTCATCCACCATTTCACCCAGACTATTTTTAAGGGGGCCAACACTATCATTTTTTAGTTTCTTACTATTTATGTAGTTAAATAATATTTTGGGGTTATTTTTACTCTCTCTAGCAATGAGTCTCTCTGTCTCAATCTTTGCTGCCTTGATTTGCTTTTTACATAATTTATTAAATTTTTTGTATTTATTTAATGCCTCCTCACTACCTACTTCCTTTAATTCTCTAAATGCTTTCTTTTAGAAAGATTAGAATAGATCAAATAAATGGCTACACATAGTATAGTTATATATATATATATATATATATATATATATATATATACTGTACAGTGGGGCAAAAAAGTATTTAGTCAGTCAGCAATAGTGCAAGTTCCAACACTTAAAAAGATGAGAGGCGTCTGTAATTTACATCATAGGTAGACCTCAACTATGGGAGACAAACTGAGAAAAAAAAATCCAGAAAATCACATGTCTGTCTTTTTATCATTTTATTTGCATTTTATGGTGGAAAATAAGTATTTGGTCAGAAACAAACAATCAAGATTTCTGGCTCTCACAGACCTGTAACTTCTTTAAGAGTCTCCTCTTTCCTCCACTCATTACCTATAGTAATGGCACCTGTTTAAACTTGTTATCAGTATAAAAAGACACCTGTGCACACCCTCAAACAGTCTGACTCCAAACTCCACTATGGTGAAGACCAAAGAGCTGTCAAAGGACACCAGAAACAAAATTGTAGCCCTGCACCAGGCTGGGAAGACTGAATCTGCAATAGCCAACCAGCTTGGAGTGAAGAAATCAACAGTGGGAGCAATAATTAGAAAATGGAAGACATACAAGACCACTGATAATCTCCCTCGATCTGGGGCTCCACGCAAAATCCCACCCCGTGGGGTCAGAATGATCACAAGAACAGTGAGCATAAATCCCAGAACCACGCGGGGGGACCTAGTGAATGAACTGCAGAGAGCTGGGAACAATGTAACAAGGCCTACCATAAGTAACACACTACGCCACCATGGACTCAGATCCTGCAGTGCCAGACGTGTCCCACTGCTTAAGCCAGTACATGTCCGGGCCCGTCTGAAGTTTGCTAGAGAGCATTTGGATGATCCAGGAGTTTTTGGGAGAATGTCTTATGGTCTGATGAAACCAAACTGGAACTGTTTGGTAGAAACACAACTTGTCGTGTTTGGAGGAAAAAGAATACTGAGTTGCATCCATCAAACACCATACCTACTGTAAAGCATGGTGGTGGAAACATCATGCTTTGGGGCTGTTTCTCTGCAAAGGGGCCAGGACGACTGATCCGGGTACATGAAAGAATGAATAGGGCCATGTATCGTGAGATTTTGAGTGCAAACCTCCTTCCATCAGCAAGGGCATTGAAGTTGAAACGTGGCTGGGTCTTTCAACATGACAATGATCCAAAGCACACCGCCAGGGCAACGAAGGAGTGGCTTCGTAGGAAGCATTTCAAGGTCCTGGAGTGGCCTAGCCAGTCTCCAGATCTCAACCCTATAGAAAACCTTTGGAGGGAGTTGAAAGTCCGTGTTGCCAAGCGAAAAGCCAAAAACATCACTGCTCTAGAGGAGATCTGCATGGAGGAATGGGCCAAAATACCAACAACAGAGTGTGGCAACCTTGTGAAGACTTACAGAAAATGTTTGACCTCTGTCATTGCCAACAAAGGATATATTACAAAGTATTGAGATGAAATTTTGTTTCTGACCAAATACTTATTTTCCACCATAATATGCAAATAAAATGATAAAAAAACAGACAATGTGATTTTCTGGATTTTTTTTTCTCAGTTTGTCTCCCATAGTTGAGGTCTACCTATGATGTAAATTACAGACACCTCTCATCTTTTTAAGTGGTGGAACTTGCACTATTGCTGACTGACTAAATACTTTTTTGCCCCACTGTATATATATGTCATTGAGACACATATATATATATATATATATATATATATATATATATATATATATATATACAGTATATATATATATATATATATATATATATATATATATATATATATATATATATATATATATATATATATATATATATATATTACAGAGATAGATAGCAGAATAGCTGGTAATTCAATTGCTGGCTTTTGCTATCTCCTTCCCAAACCCGACATGATATGAGACATGGTTTACATACTTTAAACCATTGCATATCTCCTTTTTTGCATATTCCTCACTAACAATGTTAGTAGAGTGTGTGTGCAAAATTTTGGGGCTCTAGCTGTTAAAATAAAGGGTTAAATCGTGGAATAAACTGGCGTGGGTTCCCGCGCAATTTTCTCCGCCAGAGTGGGAAAGCCGGTGACTGAGGGCAGATATTAATAGCCTAGAGAGGGACCATGGATATTGGCCCCCCTGGGTAAAAACATCTTCCCCCAGCCACCCCAGAAAAGGCACATCTGTAAGATGCGCCTATTCTGGCACTTAGCCTCTCTCTTCCCACTCCCGAGTAGCGGTGGGATATGGGGTAATAAAGGGTTAATGTCACCTTGCTATTGTAAGGTGACATTAAGCCTTGTTAATATTGGAGAGGTGTCAATAAGACACCTATCCATTATTAATCCAATAGTAGCAAATGGTTAATAAAACATACACAATTGGAAAAAAGTATTTTAATGAAATAATGACACATTGTGTTGTTATAGTTTATTATACTCTCAATCCAATTGAAGACCCTTGTCACCTGAAACAAAGATAAAATAAAAAATCAATATCCCATACCTTTCCGGCATTACAGTCAAGTCCCACGATGTAAATCCATCTGAAGGGGTTAAATAATTTTACAGCCAGGAGCCTGCTAATGCAGCTGCCCCTGCCTGTAAAAACTAGGGAATGCATGAAATGCAGGGGAACGTAGCATCGTAGACTTGCGGTGCTGCGCCCCCTGCTGGCATAACCTCATATGAACTCGAGCGTGGAAATTTTTCTCATGCTCGAGTTCATATGAGGTTATGCCAGCAGGGGGCGCAGCACCGCAAGTCTATGATGCTACGTTCCCCTGCATTTCATTCATTCCCTAGTTTTTACAGGCAGGAGCACAGCTGCATTAGCAGGCTCCTGCGTGTAGAATTATTTAACCCCTTCAGATGGATTTACATCGTGGGACTTGACTGTAATGCCGGAAAGGTATGGGATATTGTTGTTTTTTTATTTTATCTTTGTTTCAGGTGACAAGAGTCTTCAATTGGATTGAGAGTATAATAAACTATTACAACACCATGTGTCATTATTTCATTAAAATACTTTTTTCAAATGTGTGTGTGTTTTATTAACCATTTACTACTATTGGATTAATAATGGATAGGTGTCTTATTGACGCCTCTCCATTATTAACCAGGCTTAATGTCACCTTAAAATAGCAAAGTGACATTAACCCTTTATTACCCCATATCCCACCGCTACTCGAGAGTGGGAAGAGAGAGGCTAAGTGCCAGAATAGGCGCATCTTACAGATGTACCTTTTCTGGGGTGGCTGGGGGCAGATGTTTTTAGCCAGGGGGGCCAATATCCATGGTCCCTCTCTAGGCTATTAATATCTGCCCTCAGTCACTGGCTTTCCCACTCTGGCGGAGAAAATTGTGCGGGAGCCGACTCCAGTTATTTCAGCGATTTAACCCTTTATGTTAACAGCTAGAGCCCCCAAATTTTGCACACAGACTCTACTAACTTTGTTAGTGAGGAATATGACAAAAAAAGGGATATGAAATGGTTTAGGGTATGTGCACACGTCAGGATTTCTTGCAGAAATTTCCTGAAGAAAACCGGAAATTTTCTGCAAGAAATCCGCTTTTTTTTTTTGCGTTTTTTTTCCCGTTTTTTTCGCAGTCTTTTTTAGCATTTTGCAAGCGAAATTAGCTTGCAGAATGCTAAAGTTTTCCAAGCGATCTGTAGCATCACTTGGAAAACTGACTGACAGGTTGGTCACACTTGTCAAACATTGTGTTTGACAAGTGTGACCAACTTTTTACTATAGATGCTGCCTATGCAGCATCAATAGTAAAAGATAGAATGTTTAAAAATAATTTAAAAAAATTAAAAAAATGCTTATACTCACCTGCAGACAGCCGATCTCCTCTGCGGCGTCTGTTCCTATAGATGGTGTGTGCAGGACCTTCAATGACGTCGCAGTCACGTGAGCGGTCACGTGAGCGGTCACGCGACCAATCACAAGACCGCGACGTCATCGCAGGTCCTTCACACACACCATCTATAGGAACGGAAGCGGCAGCATGCACCGATGAGAGTCGGGAAGACTCCGGGGGCCATCGAAGGTGAGTATATGACTATTTTTTATTTTAATTCTTTTTTTTTTACTAATTATATGGTGCCCAGTCCGTGGAGGAGAGTCTCCTCTCCTCCACCCTGGGTACCAACCGCACATGATCTGCTTACTTCCCGCATGGTGGGCACAGCCACATGTGGAAAGTAAGCAAATCAATGCATTCCTAGTTGTGCGGAATCCCCGCAATTCCGCAAATTTAATGAACATGTTGCTTTTTTTTCCGCGATGCGATTTTTTCGCGGAAAAAAATGCAACATTTGCACAAGAAATGCGGAATACACTGTAAATAATAGGAGGCATATGTAAGCGTTTTTTTCGCGTTTTTTTCGTGTTTTTATCATGTTTTTATAGCGAAAAAAACTTGAAAAATACAGAACGTGTGCACATGGCCTAACTATATGTAAACCATGTCTCATATCCTGTCAGGTTTGATAAGGAGATAGCAAAAGCCAGCAATTGCATTACCGGCTTTTCTGCTATCTAGCGCTGTATGAAATATAAATATATATATGTGTCTCACTGATATATACACTCACTGGCCACTTTATTAGGTACACCTGTCCAACTTCTTGTTAACACTTAATTTCTAATCAGCCAATCACATGGCGGCAACTCAGTGCATTTAGGCATGTAGACATGGTCAAGACAATCTCCTGCAGTTCAAACCGAGCATCAGTATGGGGAAGAAAGGTGATTTGAGTGCCTTTGAACGTGGCATGGTTGTTGGTGCCAGAAGGGCTGGTCTGAGTATTTCAGAAACTGCTGATCTACTGGGATTTTCACGCACAACCATCTCTAGGGTTTACAGAGAATGGTCCGAAAAAGAAAAAAAATCCAGTGAGCGGCAGTTCTGTGGGCGGAAATGCCTTGTTGATGCCAGAGGTCAGAGGAGAATGGGCAGACTGGTTCGAGCTGATAGAAAGGCAACAGTGACTCAAATCGCCACCCCGTTACAATTAAAATATGCGGACACACCCTGCCTACGGATGACATACGGATCACTGTTTTGGGATCATTTCTGCGTATTATGCCTGTAAAATACGGACCGTATTTCCCTACGCTGAGTGTGACGCCGGCCTGATACCGATAGCTCAAGGGAAACATATGGGATCAATGCACCCAATAATAAGGGCTTTAGACAAGTAGCGTACAAAAAATGGCTAGTGTCCAGTAAACATCTCTGTGAACATAAGAAAATATCCCGATGGTGTGCACAGAGCCCACATGTCTTACCCAAGAGCATAAAACTAAAAAGGTAACACGTACGAGGAAGAAGCTTAGAAAAAGCTGAAAAGCAAAACGCCCGTCCTGGGTGCTTCTTGGATGGATTTCCACACTGATTTGCCTCTTTATTTCCATTATTGTGTTCTCTGTGTCATGCTTTTCTTATTACCTTTTTTCTTTTATGGTATCACTGTGTTCAGGAGAAATTGTGCAATAAATTGTGGAGTCCAGTTTTACCTATTAACCCTTGTGTAGCTGACAAATTTGCAGCAAATTAAAAAGAAATAAATTTTTACCATTAAAATGATATATTTCCAGGCCCCAAAGATAGAAAAGTTTGTGAGGCATCTGTGGGTTCAAAATACTCACTATATCCCTAAATGAATTCCTTAATCAGTGAATTTTCCAATATGGGGTCACTTGGGGCAGAGGAAGGGGTGATGACATAGTGTCATCCTGGCCACTGGTGTGAGGAGTGAATTATTCTTAATTATATCAGACATATTGTTTCTTTGTTCAGTAGCTCAAGGTACATGAGCCATTGTTTCATTTGAGTCCATACGTTGACTCTTGTATGTTTATATGTGAAATACCTGATGATTACATATTGTATCTGCCCCCAGCGGTTTACTATCCTACACACCTTGGAGGACAAATATGCGGGTTAATTGAACAATCAAACAATGAGGGATTACCTCCCTCTCCTCCCCCAGTCCTGTTGGAGAATGCTTTGAATGAAAGGTGTGGGTATAAAAGGGGCCTGTCTCTTCAGTGAGAGTCTACAGGATCAGACCAAGGGACCATGGCTCCAGCTGGTGGAATACAGATCTGCTCCACTGCTTATCACTGAACTCACGAAGACCTTTGGAGAACCCAGTTTTGGGACAATCAAGTTTCCTGGCCACATCTTCACTGTTCTCAGTCAGCTTCCTAAGCTTGCCACTACCTCCTCTATGTGGAACAAAAAAAAAACTGGACATGTTGGGTATCAAAATAATCGTGCTGATGAGAAGAATTGCAACGTATTTTATTACACACAATGTACACCACAAAAAGAATTCCAGGAAAAACAATGTCAGAATTGCGAGTTTTTTTGCAATTTCTCCTCACTTGGAATGGAATTTTTTTTCTGCTTTACAATACATTATGTAATTCAATAGTACAACTTGTCCTGCAAAATAAAAGCCCTCATACGTCTATGTGGATGGAATGATAAAGTTATGGCTCTGGTAAGAAAGTGAGGGAAAAACAAAAAAGCAGCAATGGAAATTGATCCCATTGTGAAGGGGTTAAACACATCTTTTATGGCCCATAGAGTCATATGTGTTGAGCAGTGATGATTTACAGCCACAAGTGGGTGAGGTGGTGGCTGGTGGCACCTCTACTCCAGGCAGCACTTATGCTTCTCCTCCACGTCCTCCTCAATGGACAACTCCCCATCCCCAACAGCAACAGGGCAGATAGTTGTATCACATGTCACACCGGATGCCTCCATGTCACCTACATGTGATGCCAGATATATTGTGGCGGCCATGTGCAGGGCACAATCCTCAATGGGATCAGGCTACATTTTTTAATTAATAAATAAAATATATATATATATATATATATATACACTCACTGGCCACTTTATTAGGTACACCTGTCCAACTTCTTGTTAACACTTAATTTCTAATCAGCCAATCACATGGCGGCAACTCAGTGCATTTAGGCATGTAGACATGGTCAAGACAATCTCCTGCAGTTCAAACCGAGCATCAGTATGGGGAAGAAAGGTGATTTGAGTGCCTTTGAACGTGGCATGGTTGTTGGTGCCAGAAGGGCTGGTCTGAGTATTTCAGAAACTGCTGATCTACTGGGATTTTCACGCACAACCATCTCTAGGGTTTACTGAGAATGGTCCGAAAAAGAAAAAAAATCCAGTGAGTGGCAGTTCTGTGGGCGGAAATGCCTTGTTGATGCCAGAGGTCAGAGGAGAATGGGCAGACTGGTTCGAGCTGATAGAAAGGCAACAGTGACTCAAATCGCCACCCGTTACAACCAAGGTAGGCCTAAGAGCATCTCTGAACGCACAGTGCGTCGAACTTTGAGGCAGATGGGCTACAGCAGCAGAAGACCACACCGGGTACCACTCCTTTCAGCTAAGAACAGGAAACTGAGGCTACAATTTGTACAAGCTCATCGAAATTGGACAGTAGAAGATTGGAAAAACGTTGCTTGGTCTGATGAGTCTCGATTTCTGCTGCGACATTCGGATGGTAGGGTCAGAATTTGGCGTAAACAACATGAAAGCATGGATCTATCCTGCCTTGTATGGAGCATCTTTGGGATGTGCAGCCGACAAATCTGCGGCAACTGTGTGATGCCATCATGTCAATATGGACCAAAATCTCTGAGGAATGCTTCCAGCACCTTGTTGAATCTATGCCACGAAGAATTGAGGCAGTTCTGAAGGCAAAAGGGGGTCCAACCCGTTACTAGCATGGTGTACCTAATAAAGTGGCCGGTGAGTGTATATATATATATATATATATATATATATATATATATATATATATATATATATATATATTTCTACAATGAATACAGGATGTCATGGTCTTAAATGTTTTAATTATTTTTGGTGCAATCCTTCTTGAGCCTAGTGCCTCTTTTTTAAAATATTTATAATATATATTTTTACACACAACAAAAGAACACTCGTTTCTCTTTTAATATATATTTTTTTATTTTTAGTATATTTTAATACAGTTGTTTATTACATCTCCTTTTGATTTAACATGGATCCATAGGGTTGGTGGTGTGTCTGATGATGACGTGTGGCTGGGTTAGTCCACTCTTGAGAAGGGTTGTTTTTTGTCTGTGGGTTCTCGTCCCCTTGTGTATAATTTTTTTCTTTTTTTTTTCTCGGCGGCATTTCTTTGATCTTTTTGTTTCTTCCTGATTTTTCTTATTCCTACAAAAGATGTAATAAAGATTATGTTAGAAGTGGACGATTTGTAAGTAAAAAAGTCTGTATGATATTCAACATTTTTTTTTTTTTTGAACTTTGACATGTCATGTGATGCTATTGGCCCCATTTTTTTGAATTTGGGACTTATTTAAGAACTGTCAAACATGTGCCTATGTATATACTTTTTGGTGGTTTCCTGATGAAGGAGTCATAGTACTCCGAAATGCGTTGAATAAAGCTACTTTTTCATTTGAATATCCATTTGGACTTCTATCTTTCAAGCAGCGCGGAGTTAATTCACCTTTTTATCCCATTTTTTTTTTTTACACATTTTTTTAATTAAACATTTTCAGCAGAGAAACTTGAGCTATTGTTACCTGTAGATCCGCCATTGGCAAGTGATAAGGACGCATCGCTTACTGAGGTCCTTCAAAAAGGCTATGACATGTATTATTAGGGACAACTATGATATCAGCGATGTCACTGAGGATTAATTATGGGGTAACAATACTCACTAAGATGCAAAAGAAGAATAAAACAACTTCCAAACTTCTCCTGCCGCCATTGGTCTGTTGGCGCCTTGGTGCCTCCAATAGCTTTTTTATAGACTGTAGTGTATGCGCCTACCCCTGCTGTTTACCAATGATTTGTAAAGTTCATTCATTTTTTCTTGCTTCTGTTTATTGGCTGTGATAGGCAAGACATAGCCACCAGCCACTATTTTTCTGAAATGTGAAAAGCCAAAATGTAAAAAAAAATATAAAGCTCCAATAAAATACATTTAAGTTTGTTTATGTAGCGCAAAAAAATATGGAAAAGTTAATAGGATATGAATACGTTTTCAAGGTGATGATAATGTCTGTAAAGCGCTGTGGAATATGATGGCGCCATATAAGTAAGCATAATAATAATAAGGGAGTGTATGCAAACTGGAGACTGTGGTGTTTCATGCCTACTGACCGATCTGCATACTCCTTATCTATTTCTCAATAAAACATGAAATTTTGAAAAATTTTGGATAGTGTCTGCCACCAATTTGTTAGGGAGCCAAAACACAGATGCTATCACCAGTTTGTCAGGTACAAAACTCCGCTGCCTTTAATCATAAGGACAATTATGCAATTGACTGACGAGTGATGGACGAGGCCACTTCTGTTTTGACTACTAGGTTAGTTATTGGGGAACTCACAGTAAGCGTATAGTATATACACATCCGATTCCAACGCATGGAATATATAAACAGTCATAGAGGAAAATGAAAATCCATAATACATCTCCAGAGAAGGTAGAAGAGCTGACAATTCAAACTCCCTTTGTAATAGGCCTTCACAAGGAACATATGGGAAAGAGGGAAAATTACTTCTAGCTAGGGAGATAGGAACTAATTAAAAGAGGGGAAATACAGAGAGAGCGCACTCCTCATCTCCTGTGAAGCAGTGACTCCCTGCAGGGTCCAGGTAATTAAACAGGAAAAATCTTTTTCTGGGAAACAGACACCAAAATGAGGTTTGTTTACACAGAGGTAACTTTTGTTCTCATCAAAGCATCATTCATAGGCACTCCATCTCTGGGGTTCATATAGGAATATTGGGGTTTGCATCGATCTGATATTTATGAGATATTTTCAGTGTTGCAAAAAAAGTTAACTGAACTAGTGGCCAGGCAGCTAGACATGAAAAATTGTAAAATCAATTGACAATAGAATGCCGCAGGACAGATGGATCCTTCACAAAGTAAAGCAGACAACGCCAAAAGAATCGCACTCAAAAAACCTCAGGAGACGAAAAATGATTAGGGTTGTCAAGTGTCAGGCTTTCACTTAGAGATCAGGTAGTTTAGCTAACATCACCCCACCCCCGAGTCCATTATATTAGAGCATTGTGGCTCTTTCCGGGTCATAAGGGGAAGCCAACCAAAGAGAGCATCTAGAACGCCAAGGGACCGTACAGCACAAAACATATCTGGCACCTGAGTGACTCCAGCAGGAACACCTGATCTGTGTGTGAGAGACCAGCACTTGCCAACCCTTAGGGTGAGTTTCCACGGTCAGTAAACGCTGCGTGTTTGACGCTGCACAGAGCTGCAGCGTCAAACACGCAGCGTCCAGATGTTCCAGCATAGTGGAGGGGATTTTAGGAAATCCCGTCTCCACTATGCGTGGAAACCCGCATCAGTCTTCCCTGCGACTCCGGACATGCTGCGCGTCTTTTCAGATCGCAGCATGTCCGTACACCTTGCGGGGACGCAGCGTCCCCGCAAGGCATATCACAGGGCGCTATGGGAGAGAGCGATGATCCCGGATGTGAAGAGTTAACACATCCGGCATGATCGCGTCCCAGAAAGGGGGCGGGGCTTAGCGCCGAGCGGCTTCGCCCCTGCGGCGATACCGCCGGCCATCCTGACCATGGACACATACCCTAACTGTTTGGGTCTTGTGGGGACTTTTGAATTAGATTCATTCATTAGATTCAGACAGTTGACATATTTTGCTGAATGATCCAGTACTAGGGAAATTTCCCCTCAACAATCCTCTTTTAACCTTCAGAAGATCCCCTACACAAGTTTTAGCACCAAGCAAAATCAGACAGAAAATGGAAAGCCCTACTTTCAGGGTTTCACATGTCAATAACATCACTATATGCGCCTCTAGGAGCTCCTTTTGCTGCCATGCCATCTGTCACGGCATGTCAGAATTTACCCTTAAATCTACTGGTAAAATTTTCCCCATCAAAACTCCTATGTCCTGCATTTCCAGCATTGTGATCTCTAATTATTTGCTCCTGTCAGAAATTTGTCAGCAGGACCATCCAACCTTTGCAAAAATGGTTAAATTCCCACCGTTCCAACATTCAAAAGGGCTTTTTGAAACATTGTCTCTCACACCATGGTACCACCACGCACAACAAAGAATTCGGACAATTGAGAATATTTCCCATTGAGGAGATTCCCCCAGAGGTCCATAATCAGACTGAACAATTAAACCGAAAACACATTTTCTGGATCTATAAACTTAGCACCCTAACTCCAAATAGTCTTAATAAAATAACGGATGTATTTTTATGACCATTTATATCTGCTGATTTTAATTTCAAACTTTATATTACATACATTATGGATTACTTACTCTCAATTTTTCTAATCTTTTTCAGTTGTCACCAAATTATCTGCTTCACCACAAATTATTGTTATCAGCCACTCCTATTTCACTTCTAGATTCATATTCAAGGATCACCAAACAATCTAAAAGCTACTTTGTTCCACAAAAAGAAAACAAAAAAACACCACATTTCCACTTCTTATCTCCCATTCACGATAAGGGTTACAACACGTATGCACAAGTTACTTCACGGTGAGGGATACCCTCCCACAATTATCATCCTATTGACTCTTTTCCTCCCCGGAGGCTGCACCCTCGGGGCCTTCAGTACTTGTTCCTACTTTGAGGAGATTCTATTTTTGAGGACATAGGGGTAACCAGGTTGTACTCATTTATACATTGCTCCTTTTTTCCTTATATTTTTCCCCTCCCACACCACGTGTGAGACTATATAAAATAAAGCTCTCATTAGCCTACTCCTGTAAGGGAACTCGGTCCGACAGCCCCCATTTCTGCTCATAGATCTAGTTTGTCAGTTGCCTTATGCATGGAGCCAGTTGGAAACTCAATGTTCTTCACCATGAATCCTCACGGTTTTGTTCCCATGCTGAACCTTTATCAATCTTGTGTCACCTATACAGAGCCACGTTCTCCACTGTTTGCCTTGGTCCACTGCCAATGAATCTACCCCTCTCTCCAGCTCTCTGCTGTCCTACATCACAGCGAGGTTGGTTCCCCACACCTAAAGCTATTCAGCAAGTGTAAATACTTAGGGTACTGTCTCACAGTGGCACTTTTGTCGCTACGACGGTACAATCCGTGACGTTCCAGCGATATCCATACGATATTGCTGTGTCTGACACGCAGCAGCGATCAGGGACCCTGCTGAGAATCGTACGTCGTAGCAGATCGTTTGGAACTTTCTTTCGTCGCTGGATCTCCCGCTGTCATCGCTGGATCGTTGTGTGTGACAGCGATCCAGCGATGCGTTCGCTTGTAACCAGGGTAAACATCGGGTTACTAAGCGCAGGGCCGCGCTTAGTAACCCGATGTTTACCCTGGTTACCATCGTAAAAGTAAAAAAAAACAAACAGTACATACTCACATTCCGGCGTCCGTCAGGTCCCTTGCATTCTGCTTCCCGCTCTGACTGACTGCCGGCCGGAAAGTAAGAGCAGAGCACAGCGGTGACGTCACTGCTGTGCTCTGCTTTCACTTTACGGCAGCACTCAGTCAGAGCGGGAAGCAGACTGCAAGGGACGGACACCGGAATGTGAGTATGTACTGTTTGTTTTTTTTTACTTTTACGATGGTAACCAGGGTAAACATCGGGTTACTAAGTGCTGCCCTGCGCTTAGTAACCTGATGTTTACCCTGGTTACCCGGGGCCTTCGGCATCGTTGGTCGCTGGAGAGCGGTCTGTGTGACAGCTCTCCAGCGACCACACAACAACTTTCCAACGATCAAGGCCAGGTCGTATCGCTGGTCGTGATCGTTGGAAAGTTGCAGAGTGTGACAGTACCCTTACTCTAAATAATGAATTAGCATTTTTATTTCTCCACCTTTATTCCATACTTTAATAAATTATTAAACTACTCTATTCACTGCAGTTTCATTCCATTTCATATGATGTTTTCTACATTCTCCCATCACTATTATAATTTTTTCACTTCTTTGCTATTCCTAAAAAAAATTTATTTGCCGAGATTTTGATTTAATTCTATACATTTGTGTAACACACATGAAGCTTTGTTCTGAGAGTTTCCCATTCCTTGATCCCTCATCCTTAACCAGCACCAGTCTGTCTTCTAACTTTAGCCAGGACTAGACTATGTTCCTGGTGACACAATGCGGTTTACACTTTCTTACTAGTGATGCATGCTCGCCACTACTCTTATTCGGCGGGAGCTCGGGTCTCCTCCTTTAAATTTTGGAGCTTTTTAGAGTGCCAATCAGCATGCACGGATTGTCTGCCATGCACTGTAATACCGCAGCCATCTTTGTTGTTGTATTACAGTGATTGGCTGGCCGCACAGCATCATCAGGTCTATAAGAGACCTGGCACCGCCCTGCTCGGCACATTCTGCTCCGGACTCAGCTAGTGTAGGGAGAGCTGCTGCTGAGATAGGGTCAGATTAGTTTTTTGCTTAGTTAGTGTGGGTCTACTAGTGTTCAATCCACAAATCCTGATAAACCAAAAGTCTTTTTTAGGGCCAATTCGGGGGCACATAGATTGCAGTGCTAGGTAGGCAGGGGAGTCTATGTGCACATATCCACATCAGTGCAAGGCCTGCAGGCACTGTATGTGTGTATATAGATCTCCCTGCAAACATCAAAGGGCTCCATTATTGTCTGCTGCTGCGTATTTTATATATACCTAGCTGCAGGTATCCGTGACTATGTTTTTTTTTTGCACCTTATATCTGCTAATTTTATTACAAAGCAATCCATAGCCCCCTTTTTTATACATTTATTTGCTTGGTCACACTGCAGACTACAGCCAGGTCATTTCAATACAAGAGCGTGAAAATCTATACATTCCACTTTTTAACCTGTCTTCTACTCTTGGTCTAATGAAGAGAACCAAAATTCAAATATAAAATATAATAGGAAGAAGCTAGGGAGCAAAACGCGCGTCTGGGCGAGGGGAGAATCGCTGGACCACCCACACTCTCTGCCATCACTTGTCTTTGTCACGGCTCCATGGCTCAGGGAATATGCATGCTAATCGTGGATTATATAGAATCTGGAAAAATTGATTCTGTCATGTTATAAGGTGATTTTGGGTATTGTTATTAGGGGATGCCATTGGCACTGTGTTATTATACGAATCATTATAATACCCTATCCCTTCACTTGCTTTGCCACTGCATTACCATGAGATTTTTTTAGGTTATATATAAATGTGTTTACTTTAGACATTTATTCCATACAATCTTTTGTTTCTTGTAACTTGGAGCGGCCTTATGCATCTGCATTGTTTGATCTGTGGGTAGATCTGTTTTGGTTCCCCTCCAGGGTACGAATGATCTGTCCTTTGATTTTAATAAGTTGTTTAATAAATATTATATTTAATATTTGAATTTTGGCTCTCTTCATTTTTGCCAGTTGTTTAATTACTAGGTGGTTTCAGTTCTGTCGAAGTGCCATCTTTGTGCTACTAAAGGACAACTTTTTGTATAATCTCTCATATATTGAAACAGTTTGTTATCTCAGTCAGACGCCTGGTCTATCTGTGGTCTCCAAATACTTGCTTTTCAGGCATACATTCCACTCTTTTGACTGTCTGCTACCCTAGGTCTACACAGTATTTTGTATAGAGGAAACCGTATGCACTACCAGGAGTGGTGCCTTAGTAGGATCCAAAACCATATAGTGAAAGATAAACTTAGGCACTCAACTTATGTGAAATTTATTTTGTCTTTTATTGTAGTCATCAAAATAAATATTTCGGCCTCAAAGTAAGGCCTTCCTCAAAAACTACATAGAAAAAATGAGTTTATACAAATAAACACACAGCTGGATACCCAACATAACAAGGTGTACAAAATCATATAATAGATAAGGTAAACAAAGTATATACAAAATTGTGGAGATGTGTGTGTGTGTGTGTGTGTATATATATATATATATATATATATATATATATATATATATATATACACACATACCAGGTAGGTGAAAATGGCCATATAACAAATCTTAATTCTTTATAGCAGGGAAAATACGTGTTATGCTCAGCTAGTATAGTACATGGTGTGAGGCGTGTATGGGAGCCTATAACAAGACTTGATATGCATAGAGACATGGCTGCAAGTTAGATTATGTGAGCTGTGAGTATAGAGAAGGACCTACCAATTCCTTCTAGGGAATGTACACGCTTCAATGAACACTGTGAAGTATACCAGCGGCACAAGTGCTACAGGGATAGACAATAAACAGGAAATGAGTGCCGATATTTAGCAGAAAGTGCAGATGTGATCATACGCTAAATGATAATATTACCAATATACTGCTGCAAGTAGATATAATTTCCAAGATGGAGTATCCAATATTAGTGGAGGTCCTGTAAAGTGACACAGTAGCTATAGAAAACATCCTTAGTCCAACTTCTCAGAATGTGATGAGCGGTAGTAGACTTACCCTGGGGGATGTGTCGGTGCGTCTGGCAGTGACGCATCATCCACCGCTAGTCAGCTAGCCAGGAAGAGGAGTGTCACGTATAAGTGCCTACAAGGCGGGACTTACAGTTACTGAAGAAGGCCATACTTTGAGGTCGAAATGTTTATTTTGATGACTACAATAAAAGACAAAAGAAATTTCACATAAGGTGAGTGCCTAAGTTTTTCTTTCACTATACAGTATTTTGGGGTTAAATTTTTTTTAAACTCCAGTCCACATATTGAATCAGTCTGTTATCTCAGTCAGACTCCCGGTCTATCTGTGGTCTCCAAATACTTGGTTTTCAGGCAAATATACCATTTTTTTCTGTCTGCTACCCTAGGTCTATACAGCATTTTAGGGTTAAAATTAAAAAAAAAAATTCCAGGCCACATATTGAAGCAGTCTGTTATCTCTGTCAGACGCCCGGTCTATCTGTGGTGTACAAATACTTGCCTTTCAGGCATACAGTGGTGTTCAAAAGTCCTGCATAGGATAAATTGATTTTTCAAGTTTTAAACGTTTTCTGTCTAATATCTTCGATGCTAATACGACATATATTATATATGGGAATTGAAAGCACAACTAAATATTGTACAGCTTCAGATCCAAAATTAGCCAATCACAGATGAGGTTCTTGTGACCAATCATAACCTGGATATGGCAGCCAATCACTTTGCATCACATCTGCTGCTTTGTTTGTTTGTTTTATCTATTGGTCTATCTAGTGAATCATACTGTAGAGTTTTATGATGGGAGCCTTCAGATTTTTGTCAACGGAGGATCGTGTGCGAGTTGTGGTGCTACATGAAGAGGGTTATACTGGCCCCCAGATCGCAAGGAAGGTCGGCTGTAATCAGAGTACAGTCGTAAGAATTTTGCAGAAACATAAGCAGCTTGGAATTACCCAGGACAGGCCCAGATCTGGTCGGCCCAGAAAGTCAACTAAAAGGGAGGATAGAGTACTGATAAGAAAATCCCTTGCCAATCGAAAGCTCACCTCTCCTCAGCTTCTGCGAGAATGGCAAGAAAAGTGCAATATTGAGGTAGCAACATCAACTGTTAGGAAGAGATGTTTGGAAGCAGGATTGAGAGGGTGCAAGGCCCGAAAGAAGCCATTGATGACAGCCATACAAAGACAAAGGCGAAAACTGTGGGCATTGAAATATTTAAAATGGAGGAAGGAGGAGTGGGAAAAAGTGCTATTTAGTGATGAAAGCACTTTTAGCATTTTAGGAAATGATGGCAAGTGTTATGTGAGAAGGTTCCCACATGAAGAGTACAAGCAAGAGTGTTTGAGCTTCTCTGTGAAACATCCGATGAAAGTAATGGTCTGGGGCTGTATGGCAGCCAATGGTGTTGGAAGAACAAGGTGGCTACTATTGACTGGCCAGCTCAGTCCCCGGACCTCAATCCAATTGAAAATTTGTGGCACAAGGTATCATTAGAGATATCTAGAAAACAGCCAAGGACCAAGAGTGAGTTGATTGAGGCTCTGATACAGGCCTGGAACCACATCATCACTCGTTAACATCTGCAGAAGCTTGTTCACTCAATGCCACAGAGATGCAAGCTGGTGCTCAAGAGCAAAAGCTGGCCAATAAAGTATTAGAAGCTAAAGATGCACTCAAAAGGCCCTTTTCAGCACTCTGAATTAAATAAAAAATAATAAATCTTAAAAAGTAAAATTTAAGTCTGTGTGAACTTGCATTGGAAGTTAATGAACTTAGAAACCTGTTCACCATTCTACACACTGTACTGGTGTAGGTATGGTTATGCTGTAAAAAAAAATATCAAAAATGCGCATACCATAACAATTTATACACTTGGGACATTCAAAAATGAGTATGGCATACAATGAGGGATTACAAAAACATATATGTTCCACCAGTTTCACTGTAGAGATTCAGAAGTATGAAACATATAGTTTTCTTCACGCCTATGCAGGACTTTTGAACACCATTGTACATTCCACTTTTTTGGCGTTGTGTTAGTCTACTTTGTGATAGTAATTTTCTTTAAAAAAAGGCCATATATTGAACATTGTAGTTTCTCTGACAGACGCCTCCTCTGTCTGTGGGTTACAATTTTTAGCATTTGAGTGCTCCTTTGAACTGGTTTTGGTGTGTCTTACCCTAGTTATTAATAAAGTTTGTTAAAAACAAAATAAAAAAATTACCAACATTCCATTGAATTAAAAGTGTGTTATGTAGGCACACTGATCACATATAAGTTTTTTCAAAATTAATCCATTTGTATTGAACTTTTAAAATATTTCAGTAGTTCAATTAAAATGGGCAAGTCAAGAGGCAAGGGATGGGGAAGTTGACGTTATGCTGATGGTGCATACAGAGCATGAGGCCGTGGCCAAGCCGAAAGTGGGCCACAACAAAGACCCACATCTTCTCGCATGACCTTCCTTTTTCTAGGGGACCGCAGCACACCACTTTTGAAGCCAGAGCAGTGTGAAATGGTTGGTTGGATAGCGGATAATGCTTCCAGTCACTCTGCCACCACCACCGCCACCACGTCTTCCACACTGTCAAGTCTGAGTAGCCGTGAGTCTGGACCGCATATTACTCATCCTGATCCTCCTTCCTCCCATCATGCTGAGTGCCCTGAGACAACTGATCCCACACTTGGACACTCCGAAGAGCTGTTCACTTTTCCCTTTAAAGATTCCGGACTCTCGGTCAGTCAACTTGAAGTGGGGCAAGATGAGATCGCATGTAATGATGCCTAAAGATTTGAGCAGCCACGGTCACACGAAGGCGATGGAGGGAAAGTGTCACAAGAGATGGACGATGATGAGATACAATTGCCAGAAAGTCAGAAGGATGAGCAGGGTGCGGATGTGGAAAAGGGGGGGGGTGGATGATATAGTAACTGACCTAATCTGGCAGGAGGACTTTGTGGGCTGAAACCCAGGCTCCAGGAACACTATTTGTAGGTGACACCACTGCTTTTTCCACTGTTTTGTGTCCAAGCCAATCCCCAGTCCACGGTGCATGTGAAGATGCCTCATGCCCTGCACCTGTTGTTGCCAACAGTCAACTAGCACCATCATCAAGCCCATCCACATCCTTGTCCCAGCGCAGCCTTCAGTTGTCTATACCCCAGTCATTGGAAGCAAGCGAGCAGAAATTCGCAGCCAATGCCCCACAGGCCACAGTACTAAATTCTCACATTTCTAATCTGCTGGGGCTCGAAATGTTGCCGTTTAGGCTCATTGAGACGGATGCTTTCCGCAACCTGATGGCAGCTGTCCCAAGGTACTCGGTCCCCAGTCACCAGTATTTATCCCGGTGTGCCATACTGGCATTACAACAGCATGTGTCCTACATCATAACCCGTGCCCTCAACAATGCTATTACTGGGAAAGTCCAACTAACCACGGACACCTGTACAAGTGCTTGTGGGCAGGGATGGTACATCTCACTGACGGCACACTGGGTTAACATAGTGGAAGCCAGGATCCAGTCAGACTTTGGAATGGAACACATCCTTCCGATGCCAAGGATTGTGGGCCCTACATCAATCAGGGTTGCCCCCACAGTCTACATCTTCTGCACCTCCTCCTCCTTCTCTTCAGCCTCCATCTCTGAAATGAGCACATCAGTCAGAAGCTGGATGCACTGCAGCATTGCCTCAGCCAAACGGCACCAGGCGGTGCTGAAGATAATCTGCTTAGGTGACAAACCGCACAGTGCTGAAGAGTTGTGGAAAGAGCAGTCAGATGTTTGGCTGACACCGCTGAACCTATGGCCAGGCATGGTCATGTGTGACAATGGCCAGAACCCAGTGGCGGCTCTGAGGCAAGGTGGGCTCACACACGTATCTTGCCTGGCCCATGTGCTTAACCTTGTCGTTCAACATTTTCTCAAAAGCTTCCCGGAGCTGCCGGATCTGCTAATGAAAATACGCTGCCTGTCTGCCCATTTTAGAAAGTCAGCTACAGCTTCAGCCGCCCTTGCCGTGCTTCAGCAGTGTTTGCAGCTTCTGGCTTACCAACTGGTGTGTGATGTGACATCCCCACATGTTGGAACTCTACACTGCATATGTTGGAAAGGATTTGTGAGCAGAAGAGGGCAGTTGTTGACTACCAGCATCAACAAGGTTGTTGTTATTCAGTTCAGACTCTACAAATAAGACCTCAGGAGTAGACATGGATGTCAGACATATCTACCATCCTCCAAAACTTTGAAGACTGCACCAAAATGGTGAGCGGCAATGATGCCATAATTAGCGTCACCATCCCACTTCTCTGCATTCTGAAAACCTCTCTGCTCACAATTAAAGAGGATGCATTGCAGGCAGAGCATGAGGACATGGAGCAAGGAACCATACTGGGAGATTACACTCAGCCCAGCCTCATGTCTTCCCAATGTGGATAGGTAGCTAATGAGGAGGAGGAAGAACAGGATTTACTTTCATGAGCTATAGACTAGTGTTGAGCGATACCTTCCGATATCAAGAAGTATCAATGCAAGTCTATGGGACAAAAATATCGGGATGTAAATAAGCCCTTTCTGTCCTACATCCTGTTTCGGAGGGGGGAAGAGTGTGGGCGGTGCATGGGCGGACACTGTGCATGTCTGTGTGTGCGGGCAGTGTCTGTGCTGGTCTGCCGGGGAGCTGTACGGGGTCTGTGCGGGCTGCCGGGGGTCTGTACGTGCCTGCCTGGGCTCTGTGTGGTGTGCCGGGGCTCCGTGCGAAGTGCTGGGGCTCTGTGCGGGGCGCTGGGGCTCTGTGCGTGCTGCCGGGGCTCTGTGTGTGTGTGTGCAGGCATCGCCTGATGGGACTACAAGGAGAGTAGATAAGTGCCGGAATTGGCGCAGCTGCGGACTGGTATTTGTAGCTGGGGGGGGGGGCCATATCCATGGCCCCTCTCTAGGCTATGAATATCAGCCCGCAGCTGTCTGCGTAGCCTTTCTGGCTATAAAATATAGGGGTCCCCATGTCATTTTTTTGAGAGTCCCCCTATTTAAATAGCCAGTAAAGGCTACGCAGACAGCTGCGGGCTGATAGCCAAGCAGGCTACAAATATTGGCCCCCGGCCGTGGGCTTTCCGCATCTGGCGCAGAAAATTGCGCGGGAGCCCACGCCGTTTTTTTCTTTTAAATTCAACGCTCATTAAGGAATCTTTCACACTTGCGTCGGTACGGGTCCGTCGCTATCTGTTGGGCTGACGTACCGACGCACGTGGTGAAATTTGTGCACGACGTGGGCAGCAAATACAGTTTTTCAACGCATCGGCTGCCCATTCTGGAGTCTGGGGAGGAGGGGGCGGAGTATCGGTAGAAAATGGCGAACGCGACGGACAAAAAAAGTTTGCTTGAATGTTTTTTCGTGCCGACGATCTACCAAAACACAACGGATCCGTTGCACGACGGATGCGACGTGTGGCCATCCATCGCGATCCGTCACTAATACAAGTCTATGGGTAAAAAACGCATCCTGCGAGCACATTTGCAGAATCCGTTTTTTTCCCAAAATGACGGATTGCGACGGATTGCTAAAAACGCAAATGTAAAAGTAGCCTTAGAAACATCGGCCTTTCTATTATATATCTATGGATATATCTATCTATAGATATATTTATAGATAGATATATCTATAGATACATAGATGTATCTATCCATATATCTGTCTGCTTTCACACATCAGGTTTTTGCCGTCAGGCATAATCCAGCGAGTTTTGAAAAAAACTGATCCGTCGTGCAACGGATCTGTCGTGTTTTGGTAGATCGTCAGCACGAAAAAACGTTCAAGTGAACTTTTTTTGTCCGTTGCGTCCGCCATTTTCTACCACGCATGCGCGGCCGAACTCCGCCCCGTCCTCCCTGGACTTCAGATTGGGCAGCAGGTGTGTTGAAAAACTGCATCCGCTGTCCACGTCGTCCACAAATTTCACAACATGCATCGGTACGTCGGCCCGACGCATAGCGACGGACCCGTGCCGACGCAAGTGTGAAAGATTCCTTAATGAGCATTGAATTAAAAAAAAAAAACGGCATGGGCTCCCGCACAATTTTCTGCGCCAGAGGGGAAAAGCCGACGGCCGGGGGCCAATATTTGTAGCCTGCTATGATTATCAGCCCGCAGCTGTCTGCGTAGCCTTTACTGGCTATTAAAATAGGGGGACCCCCCTAAAAAAATGACGTGGGGTCCCCCTATATTTTATAGCCAGAAAGGCTATGCAGACAGCTGTGGGCTGATATTCATAGCCTAGACAGGGGCCATGGATATTGGCCCCCCTGGCTACAAAATACCAGTCCGCAGCCGCCCCAGAAATGTCACATCTGTAAGATGCACCAATTCCGGCACTTAGCTCCTCTCTTCCCAGTCCCGTGTAGCGGTGGGATATGGGGTAATAAGGGGTTAATGTCACCTTGCTATTGTAAGGTGACATTAAGCCGGGTTAATAACGGAGAGGCGTCAATAAGACGCCTATCCATTATTAATTCAACAGTAATAAAGGGTTAATAAAACACACACACATTAGAAAAGTATTTTAATATTCTTCATTTAACCATACTTACCATACTTCAGCGCCTGCAAAAAACGTAAAATAATAAACCGTATACTACCTGTCCGCCGTAGTCCAATTAATAACGAGTGTCCCACGACGATCTCCGCTATAGAACCGTGACATCGGGTATTGTCACTGCTCTATAGGACCCTCAGTGACACACTGACAGGAGACAATGGCTCCTGCAGTGCATCACTGAGAGGTTACCTTAGGACAAAGTCTCACTTTATGGCAATTGCTGCATGGGAAAATTTCTCACACAGCAATGCCAAAAGTGAGACTAGGGACTATTTTTTTTACAGCGGCAGAGGAATACAGTGCGGAAGAATACCTTCCTCCCATCATTGTATTCCTGGAGCCCCTAGAGAGCGGTCGCATCAGCTGATGCTGCCGTTCTCCACGGGAGATCGTCGTGGGACACTCGTGGATTTCAGCGGACAGGGAGTATATTGTTTGTTTGTTATTTTAATCTTTTTTACAGATGACACTGGCTTCGGGGAACAAAGTGACAAGTAATGGTGAGTATGTAATCTATGTTTAATGTACTGTATGTCTGTATGTATGTATTGTATGTAATGTATGAATGTATTGTATGTAGTATGTATGTATGTAGTATGTATGTAGTATGTATGTAGTATGTATGTAGTATGTTGTACGTATGTAGTATGTATGTAGTACGTATGTAGTATATATGTATGTAGTATGTATGTATGTATGTAGTACGCTGTACGTGTGTAGTATGTATGTAGTACATATGTAGTATGTATGTAGTATATATGTAGTATGTATGTAGTATGTTGTATGTATGTAGTATGTATGTAGTACGTATGTAGTATGTATGTATGTAGTATGTAGTATGTATGTAGTATGTAGTATGTATGTAGTATGTTGTACGTATGTAGTATGTATGTAGTACATATGTAACATGTATGTAGTACATATGTAGTATGTATGTAGTACGTATGTAGTATGTATGTAGTACGTATGTAGTATGTATGTAGTATGTATGTATTGTCGGGGTCGTAATAACGACAATTAATCCTCATTCACCAGTCATTCCAAATTGTAATGTGAGCGCAGAACTTCTGGTACCGGAAAAAGAAATGATTCAGACACGTAGCTGATTCAATCTTTGCTAATGCTCTTGCGTTCACCTCAGTGAGGAGCCGAGCAGCAACTAACTTTATTCTCCAATACACAATACTAAAAAGGGAATGCAATAGGTGGGGTTTAAGCAGTATACGCCTAGTGCTCAGTCCTTTTGATTCGTCGAACGTCTTCTGGTGGATTCCTCCTCTTCTTCACATTCCTTTAGTTTCGTTTCCAAAGAAATGAATCATCCCTCCAGACACAAACCAGAAACGAAACTGAACCCTGGCGGCCATCTTTAAATACAATTACATATGCATTAGCTAGCAAATAGGAAAAACTTATTGTTTTACAGTGTAAGATATATAAAAGTACAAAGGTATATAAGAAAGTATATTTTCACCTTGACAATCCCCCCTAAACACTAAGTTTTTCCCTTAAAGAAAGATCCTTCGAGACTGTCCATGTGATGGGAAAAGGGGAGGTGGATTTCTTCATCCAGACACCTCAGAAACTCTCCCCTAGCGAGAGGCCTCCAGGCAGCTGAACCCTTCACTAACCTCACATGGAGTTCTCCCGCTGTCCCTAAACTAAATCTCTTAGCATCATCTGAGAATGGGGGGTTTTGTCTACTCTCTTGAGAGGAATATACTTAGGAATCTCCCCTGGATCAGTACCATCGTACTCTGGTGGGTCTACTTCTTGATTGAGGAAGGTGCCAGTCGGAGTTGCTTTGGCAATAACCTTTTTATACAAGGGAATAACACAACAGAGAATTATCGATCCAATTACAAGGAGGGCAATTAGTACTAAACAAACTTATTGAAGGAATCCGTTGATCCCACCTAACCAACTGGAGAAGAAAGATGTGTCTGCTCCAGCATACATGACACGTCGTCTTATTGTCCTAATTTGTTCAACTTCTTTAGAAACCTTCAGGTCTTTTGGATCTACATTTCGCCATTCAGGTCTGGCTGTCTATATTTCGTCTCGTAAGTCTTTGGTCATACCGTCAATGAATGTATTTACCAATACTCTAACATCAAGTGGGTTTATGGGACTGTACTCCATGTCTTCCCATTTCAGATGTAACCGTCCAAAGTATAGCTCTACACTCTCTCCTTTTGTCACATCTGCAAAAAGTCTTAATTTGCGTCCTAGCACGTCACCTGTTTTTGTGCTCACTAACTACCTAGGCCTGCCTAGGTGCACTTATACGTCCATCATATAATCATTATTTGTCTGTAGAATGAGAAAGGTTGGTTCCCAGGGTCAGCCAATTGCTTTTGCGTAGCTAGCTAGTCAGAGGGCCTCCAGGGATAATACTCCTGTATCTGTCTTACCCTACCTGATGTGGTTGGTTCTCTGGTGGTGGGGGCGACATGACATGCTGGTCTACAGCTCCTTCCCAAAAGGATTACTGTCAGCCTACTCCTAAAAGTTAATGTCCCCACTATCCACCAACCACAATCCTGTGTCAGCTTCTTATATCACTGCATGTGATCTTGTCTGGACAGGATTCAGTGTAATTCTCTTAGGTCGGGTTGCAGCACGGGTCATACAAGTGTTAGGGCCCAAGTCCTCAACTATATCCTGAAAGGCATCACAGCTATAATTAACAAATCTTTGTTCACTGTAATATATATAATTGATCCATTCAACATTTTTATTAATCTGCATCTGTGGTACTATAGAAGCAAAGCCGGCATAAATCTGGTTCTGGGCTTTAAACTGGTCAGGCACCCCCCTTGGCACTCCAATGGTATCAATATATACTAGTGGATCTTCTTCATAACTCATGTGGAGCTGATCAAAACTTCTCCTCTTTCTGGTAGGTTCATCAGGTATCTTTGGTGTACATATATTGTGTATGTTTAATTAGCAAATCAGTATCTAGAGAACTGTTCTCTTTGCAGAAACTTGTCTCGAAGATCCCTACTGGTGTACCTGTAGTGTTATAGGAATTATAGCAGGTGTAATTGTCAGCTAATACGGTTACTTCTCCTGGGACCTTTAGTTTAGGTTCCTTATGAATCAGTGGGACGTAATCTGGGCAATCAGTGGACTTCAAACCTTTCAACAGATTCATGACACAGGCGGTGGTGTTGTCATCAGGAAAAAGCAATGCATGTGTGTATAGGTGTGTATTCGCAGCAACACAAGCAATACATCCTACAGAGATATTCTGGACTCTTACATTGTATCTCACCCATTCTAACCACAGGTTTTTCCTTGGGGCTGTTTGTGTTTCTATGGAGAAAACCTCTTGCCAACTGAGACCTGGAATGGGGATCACTTCATTAACTATATTTTGCAAACGCTCACCTGGGCCTGTTTTAGGTGTACTGGTAACGGGGGCTTTGGTTGGTCTGAAACTAATATCCTGGAGCTGTATATGGCCTAAATACGCATGGGGTCCAGCACTAAATACATAATTATAATTCCTTCCCAATACGAACGTCTGCAGATCAGCAGATTGGGCGTTCTCCAGATTCAGGAGGAGGGGGTGACAACTTCTACCCCATTTACAGCCTCTAGGTGGTTGCAGAAGGGCTGTTAGATGCATTCTCTCACGAAGACTCCTACCCGTCCCATCCTTGGGAGCATGGCTTCACTAGGTTTATATCCCCAATCTTTCCCTGTACTCCAGGCGGCATCTGTCCAATAATAACAATTATTGTTGTCATTTCTGGTAACACACATATAAAACTGGATGATCTCCTCTACCACCCGTTCAGTCTCGGGACACTTGACTACATCACAGAAATCAAATCGCCAGATATTTACCGGGGCTGTCAGGTTTACCCAGAATATAGTGGGACCAGAATTCTTATTTACAATAGGGGCCGAAGAGGTAGGGGCAAGGATGGCCCTCAGTTCCAGGATCAAAAACAACAGCAACATTTCCCTTCAGTCACTACTGTGACTAAACACTGGTTCGGTCTCTTTTACAGTGTGAGGCGTGGATCCAGGTGCTCTTTCCTTCAAGTTTTACTGCAGTGGGGGTGACCAGGATCACCGTGTGAGGTCCTTCAAATCTCGGCTGGAGACAATCTCTGCGCACAAACTTTTTCACATACACCAGGTCTCCTGGCACAAAAGGGATGGTGTCCAGGAACCTTGTCTGGGTCTGGAAGAGAACTGAAGACAGTTAAATGCACTTTGGCAAGGTGTCCATGTAAGGCCTGCACATAGCTAGTCAAGTCCTGGTACTTGAGCTGCAACTGTTGTGGAAAGAAACATCCAAGATTGGGGCTCCTGCCAAACAGAATCTCATACGGTGACAGTCCTGTCTTCCTGTTTGGGGTATATCTTACTGAAAACAAAGCTAGAGGAAGGCATTCTGTCCATGGTTTACCGGTCTCTGTCATTGCCCTCTGGATTTTAAGCTTAAGAGTTCCATTTAGTCTCTCCACTTTTCCACTGCTCTGTGGATGGAGTATGCAATGCTTGACTTACCCCCAGTGCTGCCATTACCTCTGACATGATCTCTCCAGTAAAATGGGAACTCCGATCGCTTTCAATGACTTCAGGAACTCCATACCTGCATATGATCTCAGCCATCAGTTTCTTCGCCGTTGTCTTAGCCGTAGCTTTGGCAACTGGGTAGGCTTCTGGCCAACCTGAAAATAAATCAATGCAGACCAACACATACTCATACGTCCCTACCCTGGGTAACTGAACATAATCAATCTGCAGTCTCTGGAATGGGTTAAAGGGCCGGGGAGTGTGTTTGGATGGGGTTTTCACTGTCCTACCCTGATTATGTGTGGCACATATCATGTAGCTCTGTACCTGCCTTTCTGCGCAGGTGGAAAACCCGGGGGGCAATCCATTGTTTCTGTAGGGTGTCACACATGGCCGTCTTCGAGTGGTGCACATTCCCGTGCAGAACCTGTGCCATCATTGGGTACAGTACCTGTGGTAGGCAGACCTTTTCACCCCTCCCCCATAGTCCAGTGACGGTATCAGAGCAAGCCCCTATCTTTTGCCACCTATTTTTCTCCTCCTTACTTGCCTGTTCTTGTAACTGGGCTAAGATGTCTTTCAACACAAGTGGAGATGGTGGGGTGTCTAGGTGATGTACTTGAGAGGCCACAGGAGTGCTTGCTGCTTTCTTGGCAGCCTGGTCTGCCAGTGCGTTACCCTTTTGTCCGTCCATCAGTGCCTTTGGTATGTGCCTTTACCTTTATGATGCCTGATTGGGTGGGAAACTGTAGTGCATTCATAAGTTGCTGGACTGCCTCAGCATGTTTAAAGGGGTGGCCATTTGCTGTCAGGAAAGCCCTGGCTCTCCAGATAGGCCCATAATCGTGTGCAATGCCAAAAGCATACCTGGAATCAGTGTAGATATTTACAGTCTTACCTTCTGCTAGTTTGCACGTTTTTATGAGCTCTGCTTCTTGTGCAGACATATGAGCTGGCATTAACTCTGCCTTGATTACCTCATGTTCTGAGACCACAGCATATCTGGTACAGAAGCGTCCTTGGTCATCTTGGTGACGGGATCCATCTACAAAAAGCTCAAAATCAGCATTAGAATAGGCACACTAGAGACCAGCCGTTTCCTAAGACATTAATTCCAGACAATCATGTGGTTTGGAAACCTAATCTTGTTCCTCTGGATCCATTCTAGAAAGAAAAAGAGTGTCCTTTTTCATGACACCTACTCCTCCCCCCTTTGGATCCAGGGGAACTAGGAGAAGAGTAACGGGGTTTAGGACAGTGCACCTTTTCAAAGTCACATTAGTAGGCATGAGAATAGCACACCGAAGTCGCAGCTGTCTGGTCATAGACATGTGGCTAGATTATACTTGGTTAAGGATACTATATACATCGTGTGGGGTGTGGACCATCAGTGGGTGATCCAAAACAATCTCTGAAGACTTGTGTAGCAACAGCTGGACAGACAACACGGCCCAAACACATGAGAAACTTCCCTCTTGCCACTTTATCCTGGCGGCCACTATAATAAGCAACAGGTCTCTGTTTGTCTCCATGAAGCTGAGTCAGCACACCTGTAGCATGCCCTGCAGGTGAGCTCTGTCTGCAAGGCAGTCTGCAATACTGTCTCGGGTGTCTTGTAATCAGTATCTAGGGCCTGCAGTGTGTAGCACTATATCACAGGGTAAATTCCCTCTTTGGGTGGACATAGCGTCTCCTGGATGCAAGGGGCCATAAGTGGCAAGGTAGGCCTGACACTCTTGGGCTATAACTGGCCCCCCTTTGGCATAACTGTCCACGTCAATTGTCATCCCTGATAAATGAATGCAAACAGAACTGGCAATCTGGGTATAATGGAAAGCTGAAGAAGACATTGGCAAGATCGATAACCATGAACCAAGCGGCATCCTGAGATATCTGGGACAAAAGAGTATGTGGCTTAGGCACCACCGGAGTTTCTGGAACAGTAACTACATTAAATGCCTGTAGATCTTGTACCAGCCGGTACACAGGGGTTTTTTTTTTTTTTTTTTAACGGGAAACACGGGTGTGTTACATGGGGAAACACAGGGTATCAGGGCACCATTATCGAATAACATTTGTATTTGCCCCTTGAGACACTGCTCCTGATCATGTTTCAAAGGGTACTGATGGACTTTGGGAAAAGGAGCACCAGGTTTGAGAAACACTTTTACTGGTTCTACAGGCATTATTGGGGGAGAATCTGGGTCTATCAGGACCATCATAACTGTGGGAAGGGCAAGTAGGATACACATCTCTTTATATTCATCTGCATAGGAGTTATATAACGCAAGGACCATCTGACCATCATCTTGGAATTATATCCTGGAGCAGAACTGTAATAATAAATCTGCCCCCAGTAAATTTACCGAACATATAGAAAAGATTACGAACTGAGCAGTAACTTCAGGGAAAGGTCCCACAGGGATAGATTTTATAAGAATATATTCATTGGGTCTGTCATCTACTCTAATTAAAACAAGCTCTTGATCTGAGAATTTGCATGGCGGGGCTGGGGAGATAATGAAATTCTCATACGGGGTTAAAGGCGTATTGGAATGTGAAGCTGGACTCACATGTACGAAGGGAGGAGGCAGAAACTAGAGTCTGTTACATAGACAGTAAGAAGCGCTGCTGATTTAACCCCTTTCCTTTCCTGCCGGACTAAATTCTTTTGAAAACCTTTTACTATTTGCAATGCATCATCCGGAGTGGAAATCTCAATATCGGGTCTACTACAAAAAGGTATGAATGGGCTTTTTATTACAATGGGAATCCCAGATCTTCAAACACTACCATAAGACGCCCATAGAACTTCTCGGCAATCCAGGATATATATTGCTGTAAGGGGCACAGGGTTTACAGTCGGGAGTAGAGGCTTAATTTCCTGGGGAGGGACCATATTATCTAGCAGGGAGACCCCCCCCTATCCCAAATTTTTAATTGCTTGCTTTACTCAACTCTTTTACCAATCTTTCAATTACACTGATACAAATTTCCTTATAAAACCAGGCACTATATTTCACTTTCAAATTCCAGATTATAATATTTCTTCATACTTCAAAACAATGTTGTCGCTTTAAACCAGACACAGATCTACCAGAGAAAATACAGAAAACACTGTTACAGTATGTGCTCTCTCCATTCCAAGGACACAGAGATAAGAGATCACAGCATTCCTCTACACAGAGAAAAGAGACAAGCAATTAGCGCAGCTACGCGTGTGACCCCTCCCTACTAGACAGCACAGAATTCCTCAGCGTACAAGGGAGAATATTGAGCCCAGCTCTTTGCCCCCCCTGTCTCTAGCACGTAGCGTAGATAAGGAGAAGAGAGGAGAACTGACAAAAATCTCGCAGCGGTCTGCTCAGCCCCTCCCCTACAGTACACAGCACTGATACAAAGCTCCGTATCCTCTACAAAGTCACAAATTACAGCAGTTTTCAGACCTAATTTCTACAAAGCATTCCTATAATCCTCCGTGGTCTGGGCGGAGCCCCAAGGACGGTCCGTACACACACACAAGGCAGGTCTCCACCCAGATTAGATTCTGCTCAACACAAACAGGACACACCTACACTTCTGGAGATCTCTTTCCGCCGCCATTACAGGGCGGTGGCTGGGACTACATTTTCATCATCAGTGGCACGGCGGCCATTTTACAATCTGTAAAATCACAGTTCAAAGGCATTTTATAACCAAATACGGGTTCTGTATTCTCTGATCCTTCCTCTCAACCTATTTTCATCCTTTGTTCTTTAAGCCTCGCGCAACTCGCAGATAAGCTTCTTGACTGTCTCTTGCCCTCCCGTGACCATTGTCTTGACTTCCACGGCATCCTCATCTAACTTGTGGGGCACTGACTTCTTTTGCTGTAAGACACGCAGCTTGGCTCACAGAATACTACGCCCTGCTATAGCTCAGGATCGCTGGCAGCGATTTCAACACTGGTATTCTACAATACGGAATCTCGCTCAACGTATTGGAAAAAGAAGAGCCTCGCGCTCAACATTTTCTGTCCCTAACCTGAACACCAGTGATTAACAGACTATCCTGCCACGATATTCTAAACAGTCGGGAGGCGGTCTCCTAGTGAGAGCCCTCCACAGAAATACAGGTGGTCCCTGCTCGGGACGTCTTAATTACCTAGCTGGTACAATATCACAGAGGCTGCGTCCCCTATCCCTTCTCTAAGCCGCCCCACAATCTACAACTAGCTCAATCTTTCACTCCACTTCACTACTGGACAATAGTCACGGGTAAGGTGGTTGAACGGAGTACAATGACCGATGGAGGAGGTGTGGTGTACAGAGGTCGCACAGGATGCAACGTCTCTCAGTTGCTGGTTCAGAGCGTGGCACAGGATCATGTTTGATCTCACCACTCGATCATTCACCTCCCGGACCCAAGGAGACTACAGACAAACCAATAACGGCTGAGACACTAGCAAGTGTGACATATACAGTGTACATGATCGCCACTTACCGTGTACGGAGGGTGATCAGTCCTCGAGGTCAGCCACTACGGGTATCATCCACAGACATCCAGGCATGGGTCCAGGGGGTCTCGGATCGCTGGCCACGCCCCCCGTTGGGCTGCCAAAATTGTCGGGGTCGTAATAACGACAATTAATCCTCATTCACCAGTCATTCCAAATTGTAATGTGAGCGCAGAACTTCTGGTACCGGAAAAAGAAATGATTCAGACACGTAGCTGATTCAATCTTTGCTAATGCTCTTGCGTTCACCTCAGTGAGGAGCCGAGCAGCAACTAACTTTATTCTCCAATACACAATACTAAAAAGGGAATGCAATAGGTGGGGTTTAAGCAGTATACGCCTAGTGCTCAGTCCTTTTGATTCGTCGAACGTCTTCTGGTGGATTCCTCCTCTTCTTCACATTCCTTTAGTTTCGTTTCCAAAGAAATGAATCATCCCTCCAGACACAAACCAGAAACGAAACTGAACCCTGGCGGCCATCTTTAAATACAATTACATATGCATTAGCTAGCAGATAGGAAAAACTTATTGTTTTACAGTGTAAGATATATAAAAGTACAAAGGTATATAAGAAAGTATATTTTCACCTTGACAGTATGTAGTATGTATGCAGTATGTATGCAGTATGTATGTAGTATGTATGTAGTATGTATGTATGTATGTAGCATGTTGTACATATATAGTATGTATGTTGTACATATGTAGTATGTATGTAGTACGTAGGTAGTATGTATGTAGTATGTATGTATGTAGTATGTATGTATGTAGTATGTTGTATGTATGTAGTATGCATGTAGTACGTATGTAGTATGTTGTACGTATGTAGTATGTATGTAGTACGTATGTAGTATGTATGTATGTAGTATGTATGTTTTGTATGTATGTATATAGTATGTATGTAGTATTTATGTAGTATGTATGTAGTATGTACAGTATGTAGTATGTATGTAATATGTATGTAGTATGTATGTAGTATCTTTTTACATTCAACACATTAGCCGGATGATGGGAATACTGCTGTCCCATCATTGGCTAATGTGTCAATCACTGTCACTGTTGCAGGCATCGTCCGATGGGACCTGTAGTCCCATCGGACGATTCCTGCAAACACGCACAGACCCCCGGCATGCCTCACACAGCCCCGGCAGCCTGCACAGAGCCCCGGCACACCGCACAGAGCCCCGGCATGCCACACAGAGCCCCGGCACGCCCGCATAGAGCCCTGGCATGCCCGCATAGAGCCCCAGCACACCCGCATAGAGCCCCGGCAGGCCCGCACAGAGCCCTGGCAGCCCGCACAGAGACCCGGCAGGCCCACATAGAGCCCCGGCAGGCCCGCACAGAGCCTCAGCAGGCACGCACAGACCCCCCACGGTCACGCACAATCCCTGCCTGCACACACACACATGCAGTCTCCGCCCACGCACCGCCCATACTCCATTATAGTGCATCATTGCACTATGGGAACTTCCAATTCCGGTATCCGATATCGTAAAAATATCGGAACTCAGTATAGGAATTCCGATACAGCGAATATCGGCCGATACCCGATATTTGCAGTATCGGAATGCTCAACACTATTATAGATGGTACTACAAGCACAGCTGTCATCCCGTCTGTTCAGCGGGGATGGCCTTAGGACAGGGATCAGGAGGATGAGGAGGAGGAGGACTGCATGGTCAGATGTCCTGTTGGTGAGGACACGGAAGTCTTGCCTGTTAGCAGTCTGGTACGCATGGCTGACTTTATGTTGTGCTGCGTTTCACGTGAACCTCGCATTGTAAAAATTTTGGGTGACACTCATTACTGGTTGGTGACACTTCTAGACCCACGCTACAAGGAGAACTTTCAATCTCTTCTGCCAGAGGCAGAGAGGTGTACTAAAATGTTGCAGTACCAGAGGGCCCTTGTAGCGGAATTACTTAGAAAATTCCCATGTGAGAACGTGGGCAGCAGACGTTAGAGTTTGTTGTACAACCAAGGAGTCCAAATGAGAGAGACAGAAGTACAATCCAGATCAGGCAGGGGAACAATGGCAAAGTTCTGGGACAGTTTTCTCAGACCCTTCCATCGTGCCGGGACAGATGCAAGGGGTGCTCTCACAAGAAGTGCAATGTTTGGGAAGATGCTGAGGCAGTACCTTGCAGATCGTACAATAGTCCCCCGGGATTCCTCTGTGCCTTTTAATTATTGGGTATCCAAGCTGGACACATGGAATGAACTGGCTCTCTACACCTTGGAGGTCCTGGCCTGCCCTGCTGCTAGCGTTCTGTCCGAGTGGGTTTTTAGGGCCGCTGGTGGAATTACAGCAAATAAGCGCATCCGCATGTCAACTGAAAATGCTGACAGACTGATGAGTCGCCCAAATGGGCCATGGGGTACTCGGTACCGAGTCTGGTACTTAAAGGGGAGGTCACAGTGGCTGTGACCCAGTCCGTGGCCCTGGGTGCCCAATTAAAGGGGTAAGGTCTTTAAGGGTACTTGAAATAAAGTTTGTTCGTGATGCCACCTGTGGTATTCAGTCAGTAGGGACCGACGCTGCTTAAACGGGTCCTCTAGGGTGATGTTATGGCTGCTAGATGGTATAACTTCTCACAGGTGAAGTAGGTCCCCAGGGCTCACAGTGTGTGGGTGAAGATGGTGAGTGGTGTGGTACAAAACGGAGAACACAGGTTTGCAGTCTCTTTATCTGGTTTACTGTAGCTTCAGGCAACCGCAGTCCAGGGCACCAGATTACGGGTACAGGCAGCAATATTGCCTTGCGCTGGCGTGTACTCCGGAGGACAGAGAATGAACTTCAATCCAATATTGTGGCCAGCATGCAGCCAGCGGGTAAGGAAAGGGTGAATCAAACACCCGAAAACCCCGCCCATATGACCCAAAACTGGTCCCGCCAAATTCAGGTGACAGGTTCCCTTTAAAAATTCACAATCCTTTGCTGGACTGGTCGTCTAGTACTATAAGGTCCTGTGGTCAGAGATGCTATGGTAATTGTTGTAATGTTCACATTGCCGCAGATGTGAAGAGGGAGCCATTCAGGATTTCTGGAGGGTTTTTTCGGATGTTGACTCGCAAGCTCTACCACCCCATAGAGAAAATAATGTCCCAGGTGCCACATTTCCTAAGAGTCGTTTATTTAATCTGACGATCCCCGAGAGGGAGGCCTTAAAAGAATACCTACAGACTAGTTTAGCTGCAGGTCATATAAGACCCTCTAAGTCCCCTGTGGCTGTAGGATTCTTTTTTGTCAAAAAGAAGGATGGGAACCTTAGGCTGTGTCTGGATTTTCAGGAGATTAATAAGATCACTGTGCGCAATCCTTACCCATTGCCGCTGATTCCAGATTTGTTTAACCAACTAATCGGAGCAAAGTGGTTCTCTAAGATTGACCTTCGTGGGGCATATAATTTGCTGCGGGTAAGGAGGGGGATGAATGGAAGCCTTTAATACCCCGGAAAGTCATTTTGAGTGTCTGGTGATGCCTTTTGGCCTTACTAATGCGCCTGCGTTTTTAAAATTTTTTATTAATGACATTCTGAGGTTGTTGAATGGTAGGAGAGTTATTGTTTATTTGGATGATATTTTGATCTATTCACCTGATCTGGAGTCGCATTGGCAGAGAGTCTGCGAAGTTCTACAGATTTTGAGCGAAAACTCACTCTTTGCTAAATTGGAGAAGTGCGAGTTTGCGGTACAGAAAATGAGTTTTTTTGGGTACCTTGTCTCCAGTGATGGGTTTGAGATGGACCCGGTGAAGGTTCAGGCAGTGCTGGAGTGGCCTAGGCCTGAATGTTTGAAGTCGGTTCAGAGATTTTTAGGGTTTGCTAATTATTACAGGAAATTCATAAAGAATTTTTCTGTGATCGCTAAACCTATAACTGATCTCACCAAGAAGGGCTCTAGTACTGTCCAATGGTTCCCTGAGGCTGTTAAGGCTTTTTAGCATCTCAAGGAGAGGTGTAGCTCTGCTCCTGATTTGATCCAGACAGATGAGACCAAGCCATTTCTGGTAGAGGTTGATGCCTCTTCAGTAGGGGTGGGGGCAGTTTCTTTTCTAAAAAACTTTTGGAGACTGAGCTCAGCTATGATGTTGGGAACAGAGAGTTGCTGGCTATTAAACTCGCGTTTGAGCATTGGCGACATTTTTTGGCGGGGGCTAGACTTCCGATACAGGTTTTTACTGATCATAAGAACCTGATATATATGGATGCTGCTAAAAGTTTGAATGCCCGTCAAGCTAGGTGGGCATTGTTTTTAGCCCGGTTTCATTTCTCCGTAACATATACAGTGCCTACAAGTAGTATTCAACCCCCTGCAGATTTAGCAGGTTTAATAAGATGCAAATAAGTTAGAGCCTTCAAACTTCAAACAAGAGCAGGATTTATTAACAGATGCATAAATCTTACAAACCAAAAAGTTTTGTTGCTCAGTTAAATTTTTATAAATTTTAAACATAAAAGTGTGGGTCAATTATTATTCAAGCCCTAGGTTTAATATTTTGTGGAATAACCTTTGTTTGCAATTACAGCTAATAATCGTCTTTTATAAGACCTGATCAGGCCGGCACAGGTCTCTGGAGTTATCTTGGCCCACTCCTCCATGCAGATCTTCTCCAAGTTATCTAGGTTCTTTGGGTGTCTCATGTGGACTTTAATCTTGAGCTCCTTCCACAAGTTTTCAATTGGGTTAAGGTCAGGAGACTGACTAGGCCACTGCAACACCTTGATTTTTTGCCTCTTGAACCAGGCCTTGGTTTTCTTGGCTGTGTGCTTTGGGTCATTGTCTTGTTGGAAGATGAAATGACGACCCATCTTAAGATCCTTGATGGAGGAGCGGAGGTTCTTGGCCAAAATCTCCAGGTAGGCCGTGCTATCCATCTTCCCATGGATGCGGACCAGATGGCCAGGCCCCTTGGCTGAGAAACAGCCCCACAGCATGATGCTGCCACCACCATGCTTGACTGTAGGGATGGTATTCTTGGGGTCGTATGCAGTGCCATCCAGTCTCCAAACGTCACGTGTGTGGTTGGCACCAAAGATCTCGATCTTGGTCTCATCAGACCAGAGAACCTTGAACCAGTCAGTCTCAGAGTCCTCCAAGTAATCATGAGCAAACTGTAAACGAGCCTTGACATGACGCTTTGAAAGTAAAGGTACCTTACGGGCTCGTCTGGAACGGAGACCATTGCGGTGGAGTACGTTACTTATGGTATTGACTGAAACCAATGTCCCCACTGCCATGAGATCTTCCCGGAGCTCCTTCCTTGTTGTCCTTGGGTTAGCCTTGACTCTTTGGACAAGCCTGGCCTCGGCACGGGAGGAAACTTTCAAAGGCTGTCCAGGCCGTGGAAGACTAACAGTAGTTCCATAAGCCTTCCACTTCCGGATGATGCTCCCAACAGTGGAGACAGGTAGGCCCAACTCCTTGGAAAGGGTTTTGTACCCCTTGCCAGCCTTGTGACCCTCCACGATCTTGTCTCTGATGGCCTTGGAATGCTCTTTTGTCTTCCCCATGTTGACCATGTATGAGTGCTGTTCACAAGTTTGGGGAGGATCTTAAATAGTCAGAAAAGGCTGGAAAAAGAGATAATTAATCCAAACATGTGAAGCTCATTGTTCTTTGTGCCTGAACTACTTCTTAATACTTTAGGGGAACCAAACAAAATTCTGGTGGGTTGAGGGGTTGAATAATAAATGACCCTCTGAATAAACTTTTCCCAATTTAAAAAAAAAAATAAACAAAGAAATAACATTCTTTTTTGCTGCAGTGCATTTCACACTTCCAGGCTGATCTACAGTCCAAATGTCACAATGCCAAGTTAATTCCAAATGTGTAAACCTGCTAAATCTGCAGGGGGTTGAATACTACTTGTAGGCACTGTACCCCTTCCCAAAAAATGTTAAAGCGGACGCTTTGTCTCGTAGTTTCTCTCCAGCAGGTAATACTGAGAAGGAGGAATATATTTTGCAGAGAGGGGTGGTGGTGGCAGTATTGGGTTCTGAGTTGGAGAGTAGCATCCTAGAGGCCCAGAATGCTGCACCAACTAAGACTCCGTATGGTAAATTATTTGTGCCTAAAGCCTTGTGGGGAGCTTTTTTTGCTGAATGTCATGAGTCTCGGTTGGCGGCTCATCCAGGGAGTTCGGAAACTAGAAAATCGATAGGTCAAAGTTTCTGTTGGCCAGGGTGGTAAAGAGAAATCATCAAGTGGGTGCGTCAGTGTACTGTGTGCGCTAGGTCGAAGGCCTCAAATGCCCTGGCTGCAGGGTTTCTGTGCCCTTTGGAGGTTCCTAGTTCTCCATAGTCACATCGTGCTATGGACTTTATCACCGATCTGCCAGTCTCTAAGGGTTTTTCTGTCATCTGGGTTGTTGTGGACCGGTTTAGTAAGATGTGTCATCTGGTCCCGTTCAATAAATTACCAAGACTCCTCAGGAGCCTTGTTGTGCTCCGAAACGCGTGTCGGGGTGGGCTCTGGGTCCCCCTATCCGTTCTGACATACCAGGTACTATGTGTCTATTATTATGTATCACCGCGATAAATGGCTGATTTTCAGTGACTCTATTTTTGCACTTGCATTATACACTCACTGGCCACTTTATTAGGTACACCTGTCCAACTTCTTGTTAACACTTAATTTCTAATCAGCCAATCACATGGCGGCAACTCAGTGCATTTAGGCATGTAGACATGGTCAAGACAATCTCCTGCAGTTCAAACCGAGCATCAGTATGGGGAAGAAAGGTGATTTGAGTGCCTTTGAACGTGGCATGGTTGTTGGTGCCAGAAGGGCTGGTCTGAGTATTTCAGAAACTGCTGATCTACTGGGATTTTCACGCACAACCATCTCTAGGGTTTACAGAGAATGGTCCGAAAAAGAAAAAAAATCCAGTGAGCGGCAGTTCTGTGGGCGGAAATGCCTTGTTGATGCCAGAGGTCAGAGGAGAATGGGCAGACTGGTTCGAGCTGATAGAAAGGCAACAGTGACTCAAATTGCCACCCGTTACAACCAAGGTAGGCCTAAGAGCATCTCTGAACGCACAGTGCGTCGAACTTTGAGGCAGATGGGCTACAGCAGCAGAAGACCACACCGGGTACCACTCCTTTCAGCTAAGAACAGGAAACTGAGGCTACAATTTGTACAAGCTCATCGAAATTGGACAGTAGAAGATTGGAAAAACGTTGCTTGGTCTGATGAGTCTCGATTTCTGCTGCGACATTCGGATGGTAGGGTCAGAATTTAGCGTAAACAACATGAAAGCATGGATCCATCCTGCCTTGTATGGAGCATCTTTGGGATGTGCAGCCGACAAATCTGCGGCAACTGTGTGATGCCATCATGTCAATATGGACCAAAATCTCTGAGGAATGCTTCCAGCACCTTGTTGAATCTATGCCACGAAGAATTGAGGCAGTTCTGAAGGCAAAAGGGGGTCCAACCCGTTACTAGCATGGTGTACCTAATAAAGTGGCCGGTGAGTGTATATTATATATTGCTTATCAGCCTGATGTAATGTTATCGGGTGTGTTCTTTGTAATTTCATCTACATATGTGTTACACCATACTTAGTAGTCTAAGACAGTATTATGCGGTGTGTTTTTGAGGTGGGTGGTACCCTGTAGCCCTATGTGTATTACTGGTACTGCCATATAGTGTTTCACTAGCCCCATTTTTTCCTATGTACCTGTTTCTTTTGTATAGTTTTTAATGCATATGTAATAAAGTGATACTTTTTACGGGACTTATTGACTGTGTGTTTCTCTGTGGAGCTTTAGGATTTCTGTTTTGCAGTTGTCCCTATTCTGTCCCAACATGCACACATGCGATATTGATCTTTGCATTAAATTTGATGTATTGTAATTTTTGCGCCTCATGTGTGTAATATGTATGCCACAACTTTATTATTGGTTATTGCTGCTAAGGCATTTGTGAAGAGATTGTGAGGCTCCATGGAGTTCCCACGGACATTGTTTCCGATAGAGGACCACATTTTGTGGCTCACTTTTGGCGTGCATTTTGTGACAGATTAAAGGTTCAATTGTCATTTTCGTCAGGTTATCATCCGTAGTCCAATGGACAGACCGAAAGGAAGAACCAGGACGTCGAGCAGTTTTAGAGGTGTTTTGTAGCAAACAAGCAGGAGATGTGGTCGGAATATCTACCGCTAGCTGAGTTTGCTCTTAATAATCATGCGCCTTCCTCGGTGGGGTATTCTCCTGTTTTTGCTGTAGAGGGAGGCATCCATCTTTCAGTCCATTTTCAAAGATTTGGGCAGCGGTGCCTGAGGAGGAGAGTTTTTCTGGAAATTTGAACAGGGTTTGGACCAATGTACGCCATAATCTGAAAAAGGCGAATAGGAGGGCAAAGAAATATTTTGACAAGAAAAGAAGGGAGGCGTTGTTTGCAGTTGGGGACATAGTCTGGTTGTCCTCTAGGAATCTGCATTTGAAGATCCCTTCTAAAAAAAACTGGGGCCTAAGTTTGTAGGACCCTTCAAAGTGGTTCAGGTTGTCAACTTGGCAGCGGTGAGAATAGACATCCCCTCATCCTGGAGAATTAATTCAGTTTTTCATGTATCTTTACTGAAGAAAGTTGACAGCGAGTTTGAGATTTCATGCATTTTAGATTCCAGGTGGCACAGAGGAAGGTTGCAGTATCTCGTGTCCTGGAAGGACTTCAGTCCCAAGGATAATTCCTGGGTGAAAGCTGAGGACGTCTCGGCCTCAAGGCTGATTAAGGCTTTTCACAGGAGATTCCCAAATAAGGCTCGGCCAAGAGGATCCGGAGGATCCTTGTAAAAGGGGAGGTACTGTTAGAATCTGTTTTGTTTTTGACCTTCCGCCATCTTGTTGTGGTTTTCTGGCTGCTGGTCTTTTTTCCCTGGTGCTGGGTTGTCTTAGGTCAGGTGATTGTATCACCCTTTATTACCCAGCACCTGCCTCCCATTCCTTGCTGGACAACAGTGTTAATCCGCTAGAGTTCTGGCTAGGTGCTTTGATAGCTTTCTGTGTTGGATTTGTAGCAGTTCTGGGACCTCTGGTTCTGCTATTCTTAGTTTCTGTTTTCAGTTGGTTTCTGCAGCCTTCTCTGAATTTTCTATTAGGAGGTGAGCTGTTTTTCATACCCAGTCCTTAGATCTTTTAGGGACCTCCTCCCCCTATCTATAGGTCCTTGTTGAGATTAACCTAGGATCGTCGGTGGGTCTATTTGCAAGGAATGGGTCGCCCACTCCATCGTAGGGTATCAGCCTAGTCTCAGTGCAGGGTCAGTTTTCCCCCTTCTATCCCAGTTTTGTGTTGCAGTTCCGTAACACTATCATTTTCATAAAGTGCAACAAATCAGAACATTCTCTTCAAACATTTTTCAAGGCATAGAACTTCTCCTATCTATCCTGACTATTATTAACACTAACACTTTATTAAACAAAGTGCAATGATTCTAACGTTCTCACTCAAAAGTGCAATTAATATTCAAGTCAATCATTTAACAGCAGCAACGAAGCAAGGGACCCGTCATGAACCCCCAATGTGAGTCTTGGGCAGGCTACAAGGCGTGTATCCAGATCCGGGGTTCTGCCACGCCAAACAGGTTTTTCTTCAGGTCTCTGTAAACAAATATAATCTTTAAGACAAACTTTAAGACACAGCTCCTTTAAGAGTTCCATATAAAACCAGTAGAAAGCACCTTAAGCAAGTGCCAACTATGTACAAAACAGTTTGTGGATCATTCACTGTCCATGATCTCAGTGTCCTTTAAACAAATAAGTGGAACCTGATCAGGTTATCAAACTTTCAAACTGGAACAACAAAGGAATATTCCAACAGGGTTAAATCAACTATTTTCAGTCAAATTCAAATTAGAAAGCAAATTGTTTTTCTTTGCCAGGGCAGATCTGCATGGTTGCTACTTCCTGAATGGGAAAATTCTGGATCATATCTCTCCATTGGTACTGCACACAAGGGCCTCCTGTCTGGTTCCACCACTGGTGTCTTGGTGGATTGGTCACACTTAGTAATTGGCCTGATGCTGCAGGGACTTAGGTTGTTACACGTCTTTTACAGTCTAGAGCATACCATCCTTTTTCGCCTATATGGCGGGTATAGGTTACTTTGTCTCCTGCATTGAGGCCCTATCAGGGTGTCCCTCTATCAAGTGGGATTCCACATCCCTCCGGTTCACAAAAATTTTGTTCATACCTCTTTGATGAAGCCCCAGCCTCTCTGCTGGTTGAAAACCACCACTTTCTCGTACCGCAGTAGTCCTCTTTCTGCCAGAGAGATGTTACGCATTCGGGCATTCCCTGCCAGATTCCTCTCCTCAAAAGCTGCTTCATGGTCCAGGGATTCCTGTCTCTCCCTCTCCTCCCAGCGCCTGCAGTGCTCCTGCCAGGTAATCATGGGGTATCTATCCCTGAAGGGCAATTATGTCCTCCTCCATGGACCCCTCTGCAAACACCATAGGTTCTGAGGAGCTAGTCAGGGGCTCACTAGTTGGATTGAGTGGGGCCGTCATCTGCCTCCGGCTGCTGTCATCCCTGGGTAACCAGTAGAGTACCCCTCCTGCCTTTGGAGTTGGTGGAATCGGGAAGTGGCCCAGCAAAGTGTCGTCAGGACCATGGATTGGTGCAGTTTGCAGCTGGGATACTCTCGAGGTGTGGTGGCATGTCATCGGTGGCCTCGTAACCCTGGTCAGGTGTATACAGCAGTGGAGGTGAGTCGAGGTTGTCTGTTGGGCCTTCTGCCGCCAGGGTCATCAGGGTCATGCCCCTTACCTCTACTGGAACTTCTTTTCTGCTCCGGGCCAGTCAGGATAGCTGTCGGTCATCCGGGAAAGCTTCCAATGAAGGCCTCTCTCCACCCGGTCACGGTTTCCTGTTGCATATTCATGAGCCGATGGGTGAGCTCCTCCACCTCTCTCCATCAATCCATCAATGATGTTGGGTACAGTTCTTGCAGGTCCCGGCTGGGGGAGTCCTCCTTCTCCATCCCACACTCCAGCGTCCGATCACCGCCCTCCGCCATGTTGCTTTCCGGCACTGCTTTTTCGGTCTTGATTCCCGCAGATTTTCTGCACCACGCCTGTATTCGTGGGCGGTTCTTCCTCTTCTCTCCGCCATCCCAGATTAGGAGGCGGACCTCTCTAGATGATGGGCATATTTCTCTCACATAATAATACTGATGAGGGGCGGCCATAGTTTTCGCGCTGTTCCTCCAGGTGCCACGTTCGTTTCCTCCTACACGTCACATGGTGCAATAATGGAGGCGGTTTTGGCGCAATTTACAGTTCAATAGTCACACAGTTAGGCACAGTCTCATAGACGAACATGACCCTTTTTAGGGGGGGTCGGTCCATCCTGTTCGTGACTCCAAGTTGAGTCGCCCACCTGGGCCCCCCCCCGTACTTGGTACCGGGTCCGGTACTTAAAGGGGATGTCACGGTGGCTGTTACCCGGTCCGTGGCTCTGGGCGCCCAATTAAAGGGGAAAGGTCTTTAAGGGTATTTGAAATAAAGTTTGTTCGTGACGCCACCTGTGGTATTTGGTCAGTAGGGACCGACGCTGTATAAAGGGGTGAGGTGATGTTATGGCAGCTAGATGGTATAACTTCCCACAGGTGATGTAGGTCCCCAGGGCTCCCGGTGTGTGGGTAAAGATGGTGAGTGGTGAGGTAAGAAACGGAGGACACAGGTTTGCAGTCTTTTTACCTGGTTTACTGTAGCTTCAGGCAACCGCAGTCCAGGGCACCAGGTCACGGGTACAGGCAGGGTCTGGCCAGCTTGGAAGCAAGTTGGGAGTCCCCTTTACCAGGTGGAGGTAAAAGCCTTCCTTATAGCACAATGTTTCTGTAGTCCCTTACTGCCTGTAGCATCTTGTAAGGTCCTCACAGTTCTTCTCTGTCCTCCATAAAGGTGAGGACACAAATCCGTATGACAGGTGACTTGAGCCTGTTTATAGGGTTTCTATCATGACCCGGGCTCCATTGGCACCACTGTGTCTCCTGGGTATTAAGGCGGACAGGTGATCCACAATCCAGCTGTCCTGCTGGTTTCTGCCGTGTATCATACAGTCGGATGCAGCCTCAGTCTTCCGGCCACCAGAATCTGTGCTCAAGGGAGACAGTCTAATCACTGCTGTCCTCCCCCTGGTGTCCTCTCCTGTGCTTCCTGCTCCTGCACACCTTCCACAAGTTGTTCTTTCCTGCTAAGTTTCCTCTCTCCAGGAGCTGTAGTACCTCTGACTACACAGCTCCTTCTGACACTCTATGTCCATCTGCCTTCATCTCTGTCCTCTGACAGAATCCTCTCTAACTTCTTCTCCAGCCAGAATATATTAGGGAAGTTCCCCTTAATCCAGGTTCAGAGCTCCCCCTTCTGGCCTGGATTATGAACGTGTTGTGTGTATGTGATTACCTGGTGAAAGACATCCTTCCTTGCTTCCAAGCGTGACTTCACTCTCCCAGTGGGGAAAGCAATGCTACTGTGATGACCAGGACCCTGCGGCGTCACACTGAAATGAAAATGAACAAGGGCTGGATTGGGAAAGACTTCTGTACACCAGCAAGTGAAAACAGCGAATACATTCTCTTTTTTGGGAGGTGTATTCTCATGTGTGGCACCCCAGGAGTTCGGGTACCACAGTAGTGCTGACTTCCTCTCGGGGAGGGTAGTGCTATGCCTGGAGACAAGAGGGATCCCTTTGGCAGGTAATCTCACAGACCACACCTTCTGAATCCAGGCCAGGAGGGGGAGCTCTAAACCCGGTTTCAGGGCAGCTTCCCTGAATAAACATCCTGGTCTGGAGGAGGAGTCAGATAGTTTGTCCAGGGAGACCAGAGAGAGCAGATGTCTGGTGCAGATGAGTGCTAGGAGAGGAGGAGAGGAAAGATTTGGAGCTCAGGGAGGCTGCGATTGGGCCTCCTGTGAGCCAGAGCACACATACCGGGCACCGGGATCCCGAGGGCATAGGACTCTATGTAAATTGCCCATACAAAGCCTGAGGTACAGCAGCAGCAGGAGCCTGGAGTCACCGTGTCAGAGACCCCAAAAGAATGGCTCAAGTTGCCTAACGTGCAGGCACTGTCCCAGGGCAGGAGAGAAAGGGGTACCTGTTGTGAACTATATTTCTTGGCTCCCTCTTGTGGTCACTAGCGGTATGGCACTTGGATTGTCTTTCCCCAGGTTGGTACTCACCTCGTTCGTTTGGCCTTGGGTGTTCCTATTTAAACTTCCTGGACACTCAGTCTAGTGCCTGGAATCGATGTAATCAGACCATGTCTGTTTTCTCCTGTCTCCTGGTCTCCTGATTTTTGCAAGATAAGCTAAGTTCTGCTTTCTTATTTTTGTTTATTTGAATTGCTCTTATTTTGTTCCAGCTTGTTCAAAATGTGATTCCTGATTTTGCTGGAAGCTCAAGGGGGCTGATATTCTCCCCCCACACCGTTAGTCGGTGCGGGGGTTCTTGGATATTCAGTGTGGATATTTTTGTAGGGTTTTTTGCTGACCGCATAAGTCCGCTTCCTATTTTCTGCTATTAATCAGTGGGCCTCTCTTTGCTAAATCTAGTTCATTCTTACGTTTGTCTTTTCTTCTTACCTCACCGTTAATATTTGTTGGGGGCTTGTATTATAACTTTGGGGTCTTTTCCCTTGAGGCAAGTGAGGTCTTATTTTCTCTGAAAGGGTTAGTTAGTTCTCCGGCTGGTGCGAGACGTCTAGAATCAACATAGGCACGTTCCCCGGCTGCTTCTAGTTGTTGTGCTAGGATCAGGTATGCGGTCAGCCAAGTTACCACCTCCCTATGAGCTGGTTTTGTGTTTGCGGACTTAGCTGAACCTCCTGAGATCCTCTACCACTAGGATCATAACAGTATTCCAGGCCAAAAGTGAATTGCTGAAGCGGGATGAAAAGAAAAGAAGTTCTGAGTTTTTTTTTTTTTTCTCTTCCCCTTTTTCTCTGAGTGGCTTGAAGTTCTGCTGCAGACATGAATGTTCAGACTCTGATTACTAGTGTGGATCAGCTTGCTGCACGAGTGCAGGGCATTCAGGATTTTGTTACTAGTGGTCCTATGTCAGAGCCTAAGATACCTATTCCTGAGCTGTTCTATGGAGATCGATTTAAATTTGGGAATTTTAGGAATAATTGAAAATTGTTTCTATCTTTGAGACCTCGTTCGTCTGGAGACTCAGCTCAGCAAGTTAAAATTGTTATCTCCTTCTTGCGTGGCGACCCTCAGGATTGGGCTTTCTCATTGGCGCCAGGAGATCCGGCATTGGCAAATATTGATGTGTTTTTTCTGGCGCTCGGATTGCTTTATGAGGAGCCCAATCTTGAAATTCAGGCAGAAAAAGCTTTGCTGGCTATCTCTCAGGGCCAGGATGAAGCTGAGGTGTACTGCCAAAAATTTCGGAAATGGTCCGTGCTTACTCAGTGGAATGAGTGTGCTCTGGCTGCAAATTTCAGAAATGGCCTTTCTGAAGCCATTAAGAATGTGATGGTGGGTTTTCCCATTCCTACAAGTCTGAATGATTCTATGGCTCTGGCCATCCAGATTGATCGGCGTTTGCGGGAGCGCAAATCTGCTAATCCTCTGGCGGTGTTGTCTGAACGGACACCTGACTCAATGCAATGTGATAGAATTCAGACTAGAACCGAACGGCAAAATCATAGACGTCAGAATGGGTTGTGTTTTTACTGTGGTGATTCTACACATGTTATCTCAGCATGCCCTAAACGCCTATCAAAGGTTGTTAGTCCTGACGCCATTGGTAATTTGCAGCCTAAGTTTATTTTGTCTGTGACTTTAATTTGCTCATTGTCTTCCTACCCTGTAATGGCATTTGTGGATTCAGGTGCTGCCCTGAGTCTTATGGACTTGTCGTTTGCCAAGCGCTGTGGTTTTGTCCTGGAGCCTTTAGAAAATCCTATTCCTCTTAGAGGAATTGATGCTACGCCATTGGCGGAGAATAAACCGCAGTATTGGACACAAGTGACCATGTGCATGTCTCCTGAACATCGGGAGGTGATTTGTTTTCTTGTTCTGCATAAAATGCATGATTTGGTCGTTTTGGGTCTGCCATGGTTACAGACCCATAATCCAGTTTTGGATTGGAAGGCTATGTCCGTATCAAGTTGGGGTTGTCGGGGAATTCATTGCGATTCCCCGTCGGTGTCTATTGCTTCTTCTACTCCTTCTGAAGTCCCTGAGTATTTGTTGGACTATCAGGATGTATTCAGTGAGTCCAGGTCCAGTGCCCTTCCTCCTCATAGGGACTGTGACTGCGCTATAGATTTGATTCCTGGTAGTAAATTTCCTAAGGGACGATTATTTAATCTATCTGTACCTGAGCATGCTGCGATGCGTTCTTATATAAAGGAATCTTTGGAGAAGGGACATATTCGTCCATCCTCTTCCCCTCTTGGTGCGGGATTCTTCTTTGTGGCCAAGAAAGACGGGTCTTTGAGACCTTGTATAGACTATCGGCTTCTGAATAAAATCACGGTCAAATTTCAGTATCCTTTGCCACTATTGTCGGACTTGTTTGCTCGGATTAAGGGTGCCAAGTGGTTCACCAAGATAGATCTTCGTGGTGCGTACAACCTTGTGCGCATCAAGCAGGGAGATGAATGGAAAACTGCATTCAATACGCCTGAAGGTCATTTTGAGTACTTGGTGATGCCGTTTGGGCTTTCTAATGCCCCTTCAGTGTTTCAGTCCTTTATGCATGACATCTTCCGGAAGTATCTAGATAAATTTATGATTGTTTATCTGGATGATATTCTGGTTTTTTCTGATGATTGGGATTCTCATGTAAAGCAGGTCAGGATGGTGTTTCAGGTTTTGCGTGATAATGCTTTGTTTGTGAAGGGCTCAAAGTGTCTCTTTGGAGTGCAGAAGGTTTCCTTTTTGGGTTTTATTTTCTCCCCTTCTACTGTGGAGATGGACCCAGTCAAGGTCCGAGCTATTCATGATTGGACTCAACCCACGTCTGTTAAGAGTCTTCAGAAGTTCTTGGGTTTTGCTAATTTCTACCGTCGTTTTATTGCTAATTTTTCTAGCGTTGTTAAACCTTTGACGGATATGACCAAGAAGGGTTCTGATGTTGCTAATTGGGCTCCTGCAGCCGTGGAGGCTTTCCGGGAGCTTAAGCGCCGGTTTACTTCGGCGCCTGTTTTGTGCCAGCCTGATGTCTCACTTCCCTTTCAGGTTGAAGTGGACGCTTCTGAGATCGGTGCAGGGGCCGTTTTGTCGCAGAGAGGCTCTGGTTGCTCTGTGATGAGACCATGTGCTTTTTTTTCTAGGAAGTTTTCGCCTGCTGAGCGGAACTATGATGTTGGTAATCGGGAGTTGTTGGCTATGAAATGGGCATTTGAGGAGTGGCGTCATTGGCTCGAGGGAGCTAAGCATCATGTGGTGGTCTTGACTGATCACAAAAATCTGATGTATCTCGAGTCTGCTAAGCGCCTGAATCCTAGACAGGCTCGTTGGTCGTTGTTTTTCTCCCGTTTTGACTTTGTGGTCTCATACCTGCCTGGTTCAAAGAATGTGAAGGCTGATGCTCTTTCTAGGAGTTTTGTGCCTGACTCTCCTGGAGTCTCAGAGCCAGCGGGTATTCTTAAAGAGGGAGTAATCTTGTCGGCCATTTCTCCTGATTTGCGACATGTGTTGCAGAGATTTCAGGCTGGGAGAACTGACCCTTGCCCACCTGATAGACTGTTTGTTCCTGATAAATGGACCAGCAGAGTTATTTCCGAGGTTCATTCCTCGGTGTTGGCAGGGCATCCTGGGATTTTTGGTACCAGAGATTTGGTGGCTAGGTCCTTCTGGTGGCCTTCCCTGTCGCAGGATGTGCGTTCTTTTGTGCAGTCCTGTGGGATTTGTGCTCGGGCTAAGCCTTGCTGTTCTCGTGCCAGCGGGTTGCTTTTGCCCTTGCCCGTCCCGAAGAGGCCTTGGACGCACATTTCCATGGATTTCATTTCAGATCTTCCGGTGTCTCAAGGAATGTCTGTCATCTGGGCGGTGTGTGATCGTTTTTCCAAGATGGTCCATTTGGTGCCCTTGCCTAAGTTGCCTTCCTCTTCCGATCTGGTTCCTTTGTTCTTTCAGAATGTGGTTCGTTTGCACGGCATTCCTGAGAATATCGTGTCTGACAGAGGATCCCAGTTTGTGTCCAGATTCTGGCGATCTTTTTGTGCTAAGATGGGCATTGATTTGTCATTTTCATCTGCCTTTCATCCTCAGACTAATGGCCAAACGGAGCGAACTAATCAGACGCTGGAGGCTTATTTGAGATGTTTTTTTTCTGCGGATCAGGATGATTGGGTGACCTTCTTGCCATTGGCTGATATTGCCCTCAATAATCGGGCTAGTTCCGCTACTTTGGTTTCACCATTTTTCTGCAACTCTGGTTTTCATCTGCGTTTTTCCTCGGGTCATGTTGAACCTTCTGACTGTCCTGGGGTGGATTCCGTGGTGGATAGGTTGCAGCGGATTTGGAATCATGTGGTGGACAACTTGAAGTTGTCACAGGAGAAGGCTCAGCGTTTTGCCAACCGCCGCCGCGGTGTGGGTCCCCGACTTCGTGTTGGGGATTTGGTTTGGTTGTCTTCTCGGTATGTCCCTCTGAAGGTTTCCTCTCCTAAGTTTAAGCCTCGCTTTATTGGTCCTTATAAAATTTTGGAAGTCCTTAACCCGGTGTCTTTTCGTTTGGATCTTCCGGTGTCATTTGCCATTCACAATGTGTTCCATAGGTCTTTGTTACGGTGGTACGTTGTGCCTATGGTTCCTGCTGTTGAGCCTCCTGCTCCGGTGTTGGTTGAGGGCGAGTTGGAGTACGTGGTGGAGAAGATCTTGGATTCTCGTCTCTCTAGACGGAGGCTTCAGTATCTGGTCAAATGGAAGGGCTATGGTCAGGAGGATAATTCCTGGGTGGTCGCCTCTGATATTCATGCGGCCGATTTGGTTCGTGCCTTTCACGCTGCTCATCCTGATCGCCCTGGTGGTCTTGGTGAGGGTTCGGTGACCCCTCCTTAAAGGGGGGGTACTGTTGTGAACTATATTTCTTGGCTCCCTCTTGTGGTCACTAGCGGTATGGCACTTGGATTGTCTTTCCCCAGGTTGGTACTCACCTCGTTCGTTTGGCCTTGGGTGTTCCTATTTAAACTTCCTGGACACTCAGTCTAGTGCCTGGAATCGATGTAATCAGACCATGTCTGTTTTCTCCTGTCTCCTGGTCTCCTGATTTTTGCAAGATAAGCTAAGTTCTGCTTTCTTATTTTTGTTTATTTGAATTGCTCTTATTTTGTTCCAGCTTGTTCAAAATGTGATTCCTGATTTTGCTGGAAGCTCAAGGGGGCTGATATTCTCCCCCCACACCGTTAGTCGGTGCGGGGGTTCTTGGATATTCAGTGTGGATATTTTTGTAGGGTTTTTTGCTGACCGCATAAGTCCGCTTCCTATTTTCTGCTATTAATCAGTGGCCCTCTCTTTGCTAAATCGAGTTCATTCTTACGTTTGTCTTTTCTTCTTACCTCACCGTTAATATTTGTTGGGGGCTTGTATTATAACTTTGGGGTCTTTTCCCTTGAGGCAAGTGAGGTCTTATTTTCTCTGAAAGGGTTAGTTAGTTCTCCGGCTGGTGCGAGACGTCTAGAATCAACGTAGGCACGTTCCCCGGCTGCTTCTAGTTGTTGTGCTAGGATCAGGTATGCGGTCAGCCAAGTTACCACCTCCCTATGAGCTGGTTTTGTGTTTGCGGACTTAGCTGAAACTCCTGAGATCCTCTACCACTAGGATCATAACAGGTACCTTGCCAGTAAACTACAGGTAGCAAGGGACCACAAAACTAGCGCATAGTGGTAGGCTCCCAACCTGACCTGCCAAGGGTCTTGTTTGCGGGCTGCCTGGACTCCTTCTGTACCTGTTGCCGGTACCCTGGACTGAGGCCTACTACCATCTGTAAGCCAGGTAAAGACTGCAACCCTGTGTCCTCGGTTATTTACCGGCAACCCATCATCCTTACCATACACCTTGGGAGCCCTGGGGACCCCGCTTCACCTGTGGGAAGCGTCACCATCTTGCTGCAACACCACCCCAGAGGACCCCTTTATGCAGCGTCGGTCCCCTATGACCGAGAATCACAGGTGGTGTCACAAATATAGATTTTATTAAACTCTTTAAAAGACCATTCCCCTTTTAATTGAGTGCCCAGGGCACGGACCGGGTCGCTGCCACCACGACCACCCCTTTAACTGCGACCGGACCCGGTGACGAGTACCCCAGGCCCTGGTGGGCGACTCACATGCACCTCTTCACAACCACACATGGGTATACTCTTCCAGATTTGGTCTGTTTGTTGTTATCTTCCTCCTTATCCTCATCCTCATCATCCACAACCAGTAGAGCACCAGGGTGAACAGATTCCGTGATGCCAAAGTCACAATTTTAATTGGGCAAGGGTGTTTTTATGATGCCCGATACTAATTGGAAGCCAAAACAATTGTTACTCCCCCGGGGGGAATGTCATAAAAAAAGAGATGTACGTCTATTATTCCCATTTATTCTTATATTTTCCATTTTCCCTATGTCTGGAGAGTCCTCTAATGAGGCAGTGTATACCTCTACAATAGAAAATTATTCAAAGACTTTTATATTATAATTTTATTGATAGCCCTGTCTCTGAGCTGCTGCTAGGGACAAACATATCTCGTTGGACACATTTTGGCTTCGAATCTATGAACCTGTGTTCGCCCCTCCCTTTTGTTATTTACTTTCATCGGTGGATTCACATTTTTTATGTATTTGTTTTATTTCATTATGATTTATCCTTATGTCTCCTCATTCTCCACCACTAGATCACCAGGCTTAACGTCTTCTGTGCTGCTACAGACAGTCAATTTTTGGGCATGGGTGTCTATGATGCCCACAGTATATTTTTTAAACATTTACCCCCCATGGGGAAATGTTTGTCAGCCCATATACTTAGTGTATGGGCATTACAAGTCTGGGAGACCAGCTCATTTAAATTGGGACTAGTTTTCAATGAGGCCTTCAGCAATATCTCCTCATTCTCCACCACTAGATCACCAGGCATGGCGTCTTCTGTGCTGCTACAGGCAGTCCAATTTTTGGGCAATGGTGTTTATGAGCCCCATGAAATATTTTTAACAAATTTACCCCTCATGGGCAAATTCTTGTCAGGCCATGCACTCCATTACAAGTCTCAGAGACCCACACCCCTACATTTTGAGGACTTCTTAACTCGGTTTCCTGCAATGTCTCTTCCTTATCTCTGACTACATGACCTGGTGAAAGTGTTCTGTACTGTTATAGGCAGGGGAATGTTGGGCAAGAGGGTCTGTGATGGCAATAGTATATTTTTTTAAAAAGGTACCCCCCATTGGGGAATTGTTTGTCAGCTCATGCCCTCCATTACAAGTCTTAGAGACCCACACCCCTACATTGGGACCAATTTCTTAACTCGATTTCCTGCAATGTCTCTTCCTTATCTCTGACTACATGACCTTGGTGAACGTGTTCTGTACTGTTATAGGCCGGTGAATGTTGGGCAAGAGGGGCTGTGATGGCAATAGTATATTTTAAAAAAGGTACCCCCCATTGGGGAATTGTTTGTCAGCTCATGCCCTCCATTTCAAGTCACAGAGACCCACACCCCTACATTGGGCCTACTTCCTAACTCGGTTTCCTGCAATGTCTCTTTCCTTATCTCTGACTACATGACCTGGGTGAATGTGCTCTGTACTGTTATAGGCCAGTGAATTTTGGGCAAAGGGGGCTGTGATGGCAATAGTATATTTTTAAAAAAGGTGCCCCCCATTGGTGAAACCACATCCTTGTTGGCAAAGACTTCATAACATTTGTGTACCTTAAAGAGCTCACTTGAAAAGCTCCTTTTTGTGTTGCCTGGTTGCTCACATTGGACACAATACAATTCATATATATTTGATAAATTAATGCTGTTAGTTTGGCTCTGTAGTTCATTACAAATATTTCTTTGTCCACTATATTAGTTTCTCTCCTTGAGAGCCATAACTTTGGCTGCATCAAATGGTAAGAGTTCAATACAAAAAGTGATAGCTGAATGCTTGTAGATGCAATTTTGGCTGAGATAATTTGTATGAGGGAGACTGCATGTTCCTTCTTTCTTTCTAGGATAATAAACAGGAATAATAATCAATGCTCTTTTTATCTGTAAAGTAATTATTTAAAAGGTTGTCAGATCATCTTTTGTGTCTCCAATATTTATTACACAGCCGAACGGAACAGTTATGGAAAATTGAGCATGGTCACAGTTATTTTTTGGAACATCTTCACATTCTTGCAGTTATCACTTCTATTTCCGGAATACATAATAGCAGCTATTTTTAACAATACTTACCAATAGATACTGGTCAAGAAGATTGCCATGATCATCCAGAGTACTCAATGGGTTAAGCTTAAGTTTTTCTAGAAAGGCTGAATATAGATATGATTGCAGTTAATAGTGTAGTGCGAATATACGAATGGCGATTTTGAATCCAGATTGAAATATACCAAATGCATTCAGACAATTACATACAATGGAATAGTTTGTGAACCATTCCAATCTACAATGGAATGGTTCACAAATAAACATATCCAGGTGTTAGAATGGCCAAGTCAAAGTCCAGACCTTAATCCAATGGAGAATCTGTGGAAAGAGCTGAAAACTGCTGTTCGAAAACGATCTCCAGCAAACCTCACTGAGCTCGAGCTGTTTGCCCAGGAAGAATGGGCAAGAATTTCAGTCTCTCGATGTACAAAACTGACAGAGACATACCCCAAGCAACTTGCAGCTGTAATCACTGCAAAAGGCGGTGCAACAAAGTATTAAGTTAAAGGGGCTGAATAATATTGCACTCCCCATTTTTCAGTTTTTGAATTTTCACAAAAATTTAAAATAACCAATAAATTTCGTTCAACTTCACAATTGTGTTCCACTTGTTGTTGATTCTTCACCAAAAATTTACATTTGGTATCTTTATGTTTGAACCAAGATATGTGGGAAAAGGCTGAAAAGTTCCAGGGAGCCGAATACTTTCGCAAGACACTGTAGCTGGTTTTCTTGTAAAACATTTACAGATGTGACAGACAATGCTCATAGTGACACAATCTTGAGAAATGTTTGTTTATTCACTTCACAAACAGTTCTAAGCTTCTATGTGTCTGTTGTTTGGCATTGTAAAACAATAAGATTTAGGCTATGTGCACACGTTCAGTATTTTTCGCATTTTTTTCGCGTTTTTTCGCTATAAAAACGTGATAAAAACGTGAAAAAAACGCTAACATATGCCTCCCATTATTTTCAGTGTATTCCGCATTTTTTGTGCAAGTGTAGCCTTTTTTTCCGCAAAAAAATCGCATCGCGGAAAAAAAAGCAACATGTTCATTAAATTGCGGAATTGCAGGGGATTCCGCACACCTAGGAGTGCATTGATCTGCTTACTTCCCGCACGGGGCTGTGCACACCATGCGGGAAGTAAGCAGATTATGTGCGGTTGGTACCCAGGGTGGAGGAGAGGAGACTCTCCTCCACGGACTGGGCACCATATAATTGGTCAAAAAAAAGAATTAAAATAAAAAATAGTCATATACTCACCTTCGATGTCTTCCCGCCTCTCCACTGCATGCTGCCGCTTCGGTTTCTATAGCTGGTGTGCGGTGAAGGACCTGCGATGACGTCGCGGTCTTGTGATTGGTCAAGACCGGTCATGTGACCTCTCACGTGACCGCGATGTCATGGAAGGTCCTGAACCACACCGGCATCTATAGGAACGGACGCCTGCAGGTGAGTATAACCATTTTTTTTATTTTTTTTATTATTTTTAAACATTCTATCTTTTACTATAGATGCTGCATAGGCTACAGATCGCTTGGAAAACTTTAGCATTCTGCATGCTAATTACGCTTGCAGAATGCGAAAAAAATGCGAAAAAAACGAAAAAAAAACGCAAAAAAAAAAATGCGGATTTCTTGCAGAAAATTTCCGGTTTTCTTCAGGAAATTTCTGCAAGAAATCCGGACATGTGCACATACCCTTACCGAACCTCTGCCTGTGGTGGTTTTATCTAAATCCTTGTGGCTTTTATATTCTAAGGGTTTATGGCCCCTCGTCTGATGACTCCATGATATCTCAGTTTCATCCGACCTTGAAAGCTGGCCACTTGAAGGGCTGGGTGAAACTAGTGCAGCGCCCCCACTGCCGCAGGGCCGAGGGGTACCCGGTACCGGGCCTCTGAGTCTCTGCTCTGGGGTTGTCACGGTGGCTAGGCCTGGTCTGTGACCCTGCTGAGGGGCGTACAGTGATAGATATGATGGATGATGGTGGTGGTGAGGCTGTAGTGGTGCGGTGCAGTAAATAACGAGGACACCAGGTTGCAGTCTCTTTACCTCTTTACTGAAGATCTCTGGGCCCTCAGTCCGGAATCTGGATGACCAGGCTGCGCAAGTCCAGCCGGTCCAATGGCACCTCCAGAGTTCTCTTAACAGGTGGAAATCTGTGCCTTCCTGCTAGCGCTATGTGTTGCGGTCCTTCCCTGCTGTGCTTACGGAAAGTCCCCACAACTGTTGTGTCCGTTTCTTAAGTTCCCTCACAACTCGATTAGATGATGTTCTGCTAATCCTCCGTCCCTCCCTGATGTTACGGTTAGGACGGCACCCGTATGACGGGTAGGCTCGGAGCTCTTCCGGGACCCTAGAGTCGCCCCTCTCCACAAGTTGCCCCCCAAGACTGCATAGGTGATTTAGATGAGACAGCCCGCCTTTGACTGACTGTCCTGCCGTTGGTTTAGAGTATTGCTTGAAGCTGAATATTGTAATACTCCCTCGGCGTTCCGGCCGCCGGTTGTGCGCCTCAGTAGGATGTTGTCTCGGTCTTACAGCACTACTCCTACTGGTATTCTCCTTGTTGCTTTGATCTCGTTTCTCACTCAGCACAATCTATCTCGCTTCCAATCCCTCCTTAGGCACCGCCGCTATACTGAGCAGGCACGGTCCCATTACGTTCGCTCAAGTTGCCAAGCCTCTGTCAGGATCCCACCCCTGACAGGGACCCTACTGAATCTTCCCCCCACAACACCCTCTGCCACAAGGTGTTGCCTGGCTCCAACCCAGTCAGCTTTCTGTCTAGCTTCCTGCCTGACCCCCAGTTTTACCAGTGTGTAGGGAGTGGCCTAATGAATAGAACCCTTAGCTCCCCCTGGAGGCCCGGCGGTGAAATGTATTGGTGTCTGTGATACCTGATCAGATGAACTCCTTCAGTGCCATCTGACGTACCATAGCTCCCCTTAGTGGCGGAGCCACAGTACTGCAACGACCAGGACTCTGGGGCGCTGCACTCCCCCCGGTTAAATCCAGTACTCCGGGACGAAAACAACAATACAGGTTAGCAAAAAGACATACAATTTGTTGAGTGCAATAACAATAAGCATATTTAAACAGAGCTTCCCTTTATGGGAGGTAAGAACACTTGAATGTTACAAACATGGTTAAATATCATAGCAACATGCTATAAATAACTTTTCTTACCCAACCGGGTATTCTACTTAGTACGAATTCTTGAACCATAATTTAACATTGCCTTTAAGGACGTACACTCTGAATCCACTAAAGACCTTCTTATAATCACATTATAAGGCAATTTAACTTTTACATTCTCCTTCTTTAAGTCTGCAGGACCGCCTGTCCTAACTGCTCCAGGCCTACTGCCTCTCCTTTCTTTACAGGACCGCCCCTTTCAGCCCGGGCCTTCTGCCTTTTCAACTACTATACATAGTATAGAACATAACATTACTTTCGGTTTGAAATCACTGAGCCATCCTTACATAGCTCCTAAGAGGACTCACTGACTAACCCCGTACAGGTTCACTCTCTGTCCTCATTTTCCTATCAACATTATAAAACATTTTTCACAATTAACTTGTTAAATACACATAACTTTCTCATGTAAACATTATCATCACTTTCTTTCGTCAAGACATTATTGCTATCTGTCTTAAAGCAATATCATCATTTAAGTGCAACAGGTGGACATCCCCTTTAAGAGGTGACCAAGTCTCTATGAGGTAGCATATCTTCTCAAGCTACCAGTCCATACTCAGCAAAGGCTCCGGTGCGGTATCTTCACAAAGAGTCCTTCTTTAAGTAAAACCAGTAGGGAGCACCTTTAAGAAGGTGCAAACTATTTACAGAGAGTTTGTATCATGCACTGTTCATGATTGCGGCAGTTCTGGAAACTTGTGCAAAACTTAGAAAAAGCAAACAAAACAATAGGGATCCCGGGTCAACAAAGGGATCCCTTTAAGAGTTAACCCTGGACGGGTTTAGCAGCAACGTAGCAGAAAACGAACAGTTAAAGGAACTATTTACATGCTCGTGGTATCGAGGTTTATCCTCATAGTAAATCACAAGACATCAGCCGAAAGTGAACACCTTCTGACTGTGCAGGCTTCGATCCTTGGTCAGCAGCTGATGCCGCACCAGTGTCACTGGTGGATTTCCCTGGTGCAGTCAGACCACCTGATGTCTGAACCTGAAGGCGGACTCTAGCCGCCAGCTCAGTCGCTGCAATGAGATGTACGGCGGCAATATTGGTAAGATCTGTCACGTCTGGTTCCATCATGGTTGAAGTAACAGATGACACTCTCCCAAGCTCACAGCGGCGCACATTCCGGGCGTACCATCCATATGCATTCCGATGACGGGTGTAAGTCACCTGATCCCCCTTTTGCAATGGATCACCACTTCGGGCGCAGCAGGGAGTCTTCACGTTGCAACTGGTAAAGAAAACGTCACTTAGTAGCCCCGGTTCCTGTATGGAGCCCCATCCCCTCTTCGGGTGGAAGGCCAATACAGTTCCCCGCTTTACCATGTCCTTATTATCACATGCAAGAGGCGATTGTTGTACCTTCGGTGGGTCAGTCAGCTCTGCCTCTTTTTGCCTTTTCCAATGTAGGATCAAGCATTGTTTGTATTGTTCCCAGGTAAGTACAGCAAGGGTGAATCCTTCCTCCCGGGCTCCATCTGGCCCAATCCGGGGGGTGTCCCACTGGAGGATCACCCCGTCTGGGCCCACGTCTATGGGTTCTCCCATCCTAGTCGGCAGCGGTGGTACCAGCTTCCCCATTGCGTCGGGGGGTAACACCACTAGCTCTGCCGAGAGGCGACGGCTTTTACTGGGGTGAGTGTCATGATCTCAATGGCAAGAGATCATAGCATCGGCATATATAGAAACTAGCTCTTGGAAGATGGGAACTGAGCTGACCATGAACTAAACCTAACGCACAACTAGCAGTGGCCGGGTAGCATGCCTACGTTGATTCTAGATGCCCAGCACCAGCCGGAGGACTAAATAATGCTAGCAGAGGAAAATATTAGTCCTAGCTCACCTCTAGAGAAATACCCCGAAAGGAGACAGAGGCCCCCCACATGTATTGGCGGTGAATTAAGATGAAATAACAAACGTAGTATGAAAATAGGTTTAGCAAATTTGAGGTCCACTTACTACATAGCAGAAGACAGAAAGGACACTTTCATGGTCAGCTGAAAACCCTATCAAAACACCATCCAGAAATTACTTTAAAACTCTGGCATTAACTCATAACACCAGAGTGGCAATTCCTGTTCACAAGAGCTTTCCAGACACAGTAACGAAACTACAGCTGTGAACTGGAACAAAAAAGCAAAAACAAACATGGACAAGAGTCCAACTTATCTAGTAGTTGTCTAGGAGCAGGAACAAGCACAGAGAGGCTTCTGATAACATTGTTGACCGGCAAGCAACTAACAGAGCAGCAAGGTTATATAGCGACTCCCACATCTTGATGGGAACAGGTGAACAGAGAAGATGAAGACACCAGTTCAATTCCACCAGTAGCCACCGGGGGAGCCCAGAATCCAAATTCACAACAGTACCCCCCCCTCAAGGAGGGGGCACCGAACCCTCACCAGAACCACCAGGGCGATCAGGATGGGCCCTATGAAAGGCACGAACCAGATCAGAGGCATGAACATCAGATGCATTCACCCAAGAATTATCCTCCTGGCCGTATCCCTTCCACTTGACCAGATACTGGAGTCTCCGTCTGGAAACACGAGAGTCTAAGATTTTCTCCACAACGTACTCCAACTCACCCTCAACCAACACCGGAGCAGGAGGCTCAACGGAAGGCACAACCGGTACCTCATACCTGCGCAACAACGACCGATGAAAAACGTTATGAATAGAAAAGGATGCAGGGAGGTCCAAACGGAAGGAAACAGGGTTAAGAATCTCCAATATCTTATACGGGCCGATGAACCGAGGCTTAAACTTAGGAGAAGAGACCCTCATAGGGACAAAACGAGAAGACAACCACACCAAATCCCCAACACAAAGCCGAGGACCAACACGACGGTGGCGGTTGGCAAAAAGCTGAGTCTTCTCCTGGGACAACCTCAAATTGTCCACCACCTGCCCCCAGATCCGATGCAATCTCTCCACCACAGCATCCACTCCAGGACAATCCGAAGATTCCACCTGACCAGAGGAAAATCGAGGATGAAACCCCGAATTACAGAAAAACGGGGACACCAAAGTGGCAGAGCTGGCCCGATTATTGAGAGCGAACTCCGCCAATGGCAAAAAAGCAACCCAATCATCCTGGTCAGCAGACACAAAACACCTCAGATATGTCTCCAGGGTCTGATTAATCCGCTCGGTCTGGCCATTCGTCTGAGGATGGAAAGCGGACGAAAAAGATAAATCTATGCCCATCCTAGCACAGAATGCCCGCCAAAATCTAGACACGAATTGGGTCCCTCTGTCAGAAACGATATTCTCAGGAATACCATGCAAACGAACAACATTTTGAAAAAACAGAGGAACCAACTCGGAAGAAGAAGGCAACTTGGGCAGAGGAACCAAATGGACCATCTTAGAGAAACGGTCACACACCACCCAGATGACAGACATCTTCTGAGAAACATGCAGATCTGAAATAAAATCCATCGAGATGTGCGTCCAAGGCCTCTTAGGAATAGGCAAGGGCAACAACAATCCACTAGCCCGAGAACAACAAGGCTTGGCCCGAGCACAAACGTCACAAGACTGCACAAAGCCTCGCACATCTCGTGACAGGGAAGGCCACCAGAAGGACCTTGCCACCAAATCCCTGGTACCAAAAATGCCAGGATGACCTGCCAACGCAGAAGAATGAACCTCAGAGATGACTCTACTGGTCCAATCATCAGGAACAAACAGTTTATCAGGTGGGCAACGATCAGGTCTATCCGCCTGAAACTCCTGCAAGGCCCGCCGCAGGTCTGGAGAAACGGCTGACAATACCACTCCATCCTTAAGGATACCTGTGGGCTCAGAGTTACCAGGCGAGTCAGGCTCAAAACTCCTAGAAAGGGCATCCGCCTTAACATTCTTAGAACCCGGTAGGTACGACACCACAAAATTAAACCGAGAGAAAAATAATGACCAGCGCGCCTGTCTAGGATTCAGGCGCCTGGCGGTCTCAAGATAAATCAAATTTTTGTGGTCAGTCAATACCACCACCTGATGTCTGGCCCCCTCAAGCCAATGGCGCCACTCCTCAAAAGCCCACTTCATGGCCAAAAGCTCCCGATTCCCAACATCATAATTCCGCTCAGCGGGCGAAAATTTACGGGAAAAGAAGGCACAAGGCCTCATCACGGAGCAGTCAGAACTTTTCTGCGACAACACTGCCCCAGCTCCGATCTCAGAAGCGTCGACCTCAACCTGAAAAGGTAGAGCAACATCAGGCTGACGCAACACAGGGGCAGAGGAAAAACGGCGCTTAAGCTCCCGAAAGGCCTCCACAGCATCAGAGGACCAATCAGCAACATCAGCACCCTTCTTAGTCAAATCGGTCAATGGCTTAGCAATATCCGAAAAACCAGCAATAAATCGACGATAAAAGTTAGCAAAGCCCAAAAATTTCTGAAGACTCTTAAGAGAAGAGGGCTGCGTCCAATCACAAATAGCTTGAACCTTGACAGGATCCATTTCAATGGAAGAGGGGGAAAAAATATATCCCAAAAAGGAAATCCTCTGTACCCCAAAAACACACTTAGAACCCTTCACACACAAAGAATTAGACCGCAAAACCTGAAAAACCCTCTTGACTTGCTGGACATGAGAGTCCCAGTCATCCGAAAAAATCAGAATATCATCCAGATACACAATCATAAATTTATCCAAATAATCGCGAAAAATATCATGCATAAAGGACTGGAAAACTGACGGAGCATTTGAAAGACCAAAAGGCATCACTAAATACTCAAAATGGCCCTCGGGCGTATTAAATGCGGTTTTCCACTCATCCCCCTGCCTGATTCGCACCAAATTATACGCCCCACGAAGGTCAATCTTAGAGAACCACTTGGCCCCCTTTATGCGAGCAAACAAATCAGTCAGCAACGGCAATGGGTATTGATATTTAACAGTGATTTTATTCAAAAGCCGATAATCAATACATGGTCTCAAAGAGCCGTCTTTTTTTGACACAAAGAAAAAACCGGCTCCTAAGGGAGATGACGATGGACGAATATGTCCCTTTTCCAAGGACTCCTTTATATATTCTCGCATAGCAGCATGTTCAGGCACAGACAGATTAAATAAACGACCCTTTGGGTATTTACTACCCGGGATTAAATCTATGGCACAATCGCACTCTCGGTGCGGAGGTAACGAACCAAGCTTGGATTCTTCAAAGACATCACGATAGTCAGACAGGAACTCAGGAATTTCAGAGGGAATAGATGATGAAATGGAAACCACAGGTACATCCCCATGAGCCCCCTTACATCCCCAGCTCAACACAGACATAGCTCTCCAGTCGAGGACTGGGTTGTGAGATTGCAGCCAAGGCAATCCTAGCACCAAATCATCATGTAGATTACACAGCACCAGAAAGCGAATAATCTCCTGGTGATCCGGATTAATACGCATAGTTACTTGTGTCCAGTATTGTGGTTTATTATTAGCCAATGGGGTGGAGTCAATCCCCTTCAGAGGAATAGGAGTCTCCAAAGGCTCTAAATCATACCCACAGCGTTTGGCAAAGGACCAATCCATAAGACTCAAAGCGGCGCCAGAGTCGACATAGGCGTCCGTGGTAATAGATGACAAAGAGCAAATCAGGGTCACAGATAGAATAAACTTAGACGGTAAGGTGCAAATGGAAGCAGATTTACCAAGCTTTTTAGTGCGCTTAGAGCATGCTGATATAACATGAGTAGAATCACCACAATAGAAACACAACCCATTTTTCCGTCTAAAATTCTGCCGCTCGCTTCGGGACAGAATTCTATCACACTGCATACTCTCTGGCAATTTCTCAGTGGACACCGCCAGATGGTGCACTGGTTTGCGCTCCCGCAAACGCCTATCGATCTGAATAGCCATTGTCATGGACTCATTCAGACCCGCAGGCACAGGGAACCCCACCATAACATCCTTAATGGCATCAGAGAGACCCTCTCTGAAAGTCGCCGCCAGGGCGCACTCATTCCACTGAGTAAGCACAGACCATTTACGGAATCTTTGGCAGTAAATTTCCGCTTCATCTTGCCCCTGAGATAGGGACATCAAAGTTTTTTCTGCCTGAAGCTCCAAATGAGGTTCGTCATAAAGCAACCCCAAGGCCAGAAAAAACGCATCCACATTGAGCAACGCAGGATCCCCTGGTGTCAATGAAAAAGCCCAGTCTTGAGGGTCGCCCCGGAGCAAGGAAATCACAATCCTGACCTGCTGTGCAGGGTCTCCGGCAGAGCGAGATTTCAGGGACAAAAATAATTTGCAATTATTTCGAAAATTCTGAAACCCAGATCTATTCCCCGAGAAAAATTCCGGCAAAGGAATTCTCGGCTCAGATACAGGTGCATGACAAACAAAATCTTGCAAATTTTGTACCTTCGTGGCGAGATTATTCAAACCTGCAGTTACACTCTGAAGATCCATTACAAACAGGTGGACACAGAGCCATTCAAGGATTAGAAGGAGAGAAAAAAAAAAAAAAAAAATTTCAGCAGACTACTTATTTCTCTCCTTTCTCAGCCAAGGATTTTAACCCTTTAGTGGGCCGGTCAAACTGTCATGATCTCAATGGCAAGAGATCATAGCATCGGCATATATAGAAACTAGCTCTTGGAAGATGGGAACTGAGCTGACCATGAACTAAACCTAACGCACAACTAGCAGTGGCCGGGTAGCATGCCTACGTTGATTCTAGATGCCCAGCACCAGCCGGAGGACTAAATAATGCTAGCAGAGGAAAATATTAGTCCTAGCTCACCTCTAGAGAAATACCCCGAAAGGAGACAGAGGCCCCCCACATGTATTGGCGGTGAATTAAGATGAAATAACAAACGTAGTATGAAAATAGGTTTAGCAAATTTGAGGTCCACTTACTACATAGCAGAAGACAGAAAGGACACTTTCATGGTCAGCTGAAAACCCTATCAAAACACCATCCAGAAATTACTTTAAAACTCTGGCATTAACTCATAACACCAGAGTGGCAATTCCTGTTCACAAGAGCTTTCCAGACACAGTAACGAAACTACAGCTGTGAACTGGAACAAAAAAGCAAAAACAAACATGGACAAGAGTCCAACTTATCTAGTAGTTGTCTAGGAGCAGGAACAAGCACAGAGAGGCTTCTGATAACATTGTTGACCGGCAAGCAACTAACAGAGCAGCAAGGTTATATAGCGACTCCCCCATCTTGATGGGAACAGGTGAACAGAGAAGATGAAGACACCAGTTCAATTCCACCAGTAGCCACCGGGGGAGCCCAGAATCCAAATTCACAACAGGTGAGGGCCGGTCGCGGGAGCGGGATCGAGCGGGGGAGCAGGGGCGTCTTCCATACCTGCGCCTGATGTGATTCCACCGATGTCGATCCGGTCCACTAACGAGGACGCTAGAGTCGGCTGCAGCCCGGACCGCGGCTCCTCCAATGCGGTCCCCGGATGCGGCTCCGCCCACCATGGTTCCTCCTCCGCTGGCTCCGAGGTCGGGATGGGTGGGCTCAGCTCCGCTGCCGGTTCCAAGGAATTCAGGTCCTTCCGCTGCGGTGGACGTAGGTCCGCCTCTGGTGGATGAGGGCAAGCCGGGATTGCTCCTTCCTCGTTCAGGCACTTGCTGTTCATCATTGCTGCCTGATAGTCGGTGGCAGTGCATGCACCTGGCTCCGCCATTTCTCCGGGGTCGAGCCTCTCCGTCACCCACTTCCCGCCGTTGCAAATCAAGGGGTGGTCCTCTGCTTTGAGGCAGGTCTTCGCTTTGCAGCAAGAGGCGCAGGGGGCGGTCGCCGCTTCTGGCGCCACTTTGGTAGTCTCCTCCCATGGCACGCCCCCCTTCTTCTTTGGTGTAGCAATGGCGGCGGTTTTTGGCGGGAACTTCTGGCGGCAAGCAGTAGTATACAGTCTCTCAATAAAGCACAGTCCAAGCACAGTAAATCACAGTTCCAAGGCACACATGACCTGATTCTTCAGGCTTAAGTAGATCCTGTTCGTGACGCCAAGTTGCAGCGCCCCCACTGCCGCAGGGCCGAGGGGTACCCGGTACCGGGCCTCTGAGTCTCTGCTCTGGGGTTGTCACGGTGGCTAGGCCCGGTCCGTGACCCTGCTGAGGGGCGTACAGTGATAGATATGATGGATGACGGTGGTGGTGAGGCTGTAGTGGTGCGGTGCAGTAAATAACGAGGACACCAGGTTGCAGTCTCTTTACCTCTTTACTGAAGATCTCTGGGCCCTCAGTCCGGAATCTGGATGACCAGGCTGCGCAAGTCCGGCTGGTCCAATGGCACCTCCAGAGTTCTCTTAACAGGTGGAAATCTGTGCCTTCCTGCTAGCGCTATGTGTTGCGGTCCTTCCCTGCTGTGCTTACGGAAAGTCCCCACAACTGTTGTGTCCGTTTCTTAAGTTCCCTCACAACTCGATTAGATGATGTTCTGCTAATCCTCCATCCCTCCCTGATGTTACGGTTAGGACGGCACCCGTATGACGGGTAGGCTCGGAGCTCTTCCGGGACCCTAGAGTCGCCCCTCTCCACAAGTTGCCCCCCAAGACTGCATAGGTGATTTAGATGAGACAGCCCGCCTTTGACTGACTGTCCTGCCGTTGGTTTAGAGTATTGCTTGAAGCTGAATATTGTAAGGGTATGTTTCCACATTCAGGAAACGCTGCGTTTTTGACGCTGCATTTTTCCGCAGCGTCAAAAACGCAGCGTCCAGATGTTACAGCATAGTGGAGGGGATTTCATGAAATCCAGACTCCACTATGCATTAAAAAACGCATGCGTTTTTGCCGCGAAAACGCATGCGTGGTGCGTTTTTTCAAAACGTAGCATGTTGCTACTATGAGCAAAACACGCAGGTACACCGCAGGTGACCTGCCAGTGACCTCAGGTGCAGTTTTGGTCAGGTTTTTACTTGCATAAAATCCTGACCAAAGCCTGAAGCAAAACTGAACGTGGACACATACCCTAATACTCCCTCGGCGTTCCGGCCGCCGGTTGTGTGCCTCAGTAGGATGTTGCCTCGGTCTTACAGCACTACTCCTACTGGTATTCTCCTTGTTGCTTTGATCTCGTTTCTCACTCAGCACAATCTATCTCGCTTCCAATCCCTCCTTGGGCACCGCCGCTATACTGAGCAGGCACGGTCCCGTTACGTTCGCTCAAGTTGCCAAGCCTCTGTCAGGATCCCACCCCTGACAGGGACCCTACTGAATCTTCCCCCCACAACACCCTCTGCCACAAGGTGTTGCCTGGCTCCAACCCAGTCAGCTTTCTGTCTAACTTCCTGCCTGACCCCCAGTTTTACCAGTGTGTAGGGAGTGGCCTAATGAATAGAACCCTTAGCTCCCCCTGGAGGCCCGGCGGTGAAATGTATTGGTGTCTGTGATACCTGATCAGATGAACTCCTTCAGTGCCATCAGACGTACCATAGCTCCCCTTAGTGGCGGAGCCACAGTACTGCAACGACCAGGACTCTGGGGCGCTGCACTAGAGTTAAGGTTCCATCACATTAAACGATAACGATAGCGATCCGTGACGTTGCAGCGTCCTGGATAGCGATATCGTTGTGTTTGACACGCAGCAGCGATCAGGATCCTGCTGTGATATCGCTGGTCATTGATTAAAGTTCAGAACTTTATTTGGTCGTCAGACCGGCGTGTATCGTTGTGTTTGACAGCAAAAGCAACGATACCAGCGATGTTTTACAATGGTAACCAGGGTAAATATCGGGCTACTAAGCGCAGGGCCGCGCTTAGTAACCCGATATTTACCTTGGTTACCAGTGTAAAATGTAAAAAAACCAAACACTACATACTTACATTCCGCTGTCTGTCCCCCGGCGTTCTGCTTCTCTGCACTGTGTAAGTGCCAGCCGGAAAGCAGGGCACAGCGGTGACGTCACCGCTCTGCTTTCCGGCCGCTGTGCTTAAGTGCAGAGAAGCAGAACGCCGGGGGACAGACAGCGGAAGGTAAGTATGTAGTGTTTGTTTTTTTTAACTTTTACGCTGGTAACCAGGGTAAACATCGGGTTACTAAGCGCGGCCCTGCGCTTAGTAACCCGATGTTTACCCTGGTTACCCGGGGACCTCGGCATCGTTGGTCACTGGAGAGCGGTCTGTGTGACAGCTCTCTAGTGACCAAACAGCGACGCTGCAGCGATCGGCATCGTTGTCGCTATCGCTGCAGCGTCGCTGTGTGTGACGGGGCCTTTACTACATAATTTAAATCACTATATAAGACCAGAAACTTGACTAAGACAGATGCAAAAACTGGGGTACCTGAACATGTAGTGTGCACACCTCCATAATTGGGGATGCCCATGCGCTGTAGGTAATCTCCCAGGGGTTCTCTGTCTTGGTGTTGCTTCTCTGATATTCCAGACGAAAGATGTTTAAAAGCCTCTTGGTGATTATGTAAGTATACTGTAATAGTATAGTAATCTTTATATATACTTAATTATTATATGTATTTAATCCAAATATGTACTTATCCTTTGTTAACATATACAAAAGTGTACGCACTCATACTATTCAATCATACTATTCCTTAACTTTTGTACAAAAAAAAAGTAAAATTGGGTTGTATTGCAAGTATTAGCATTCTTTAATGCTGTATCTGAACCTTAGTGTTAAAAACTTGGCAAATAAAATTGCCAAATTCTCCTGTAAATCATTCTGCAATGAGGGAACCATCAACCTTCAATGTAGTGCATCCTGCTCTCAGCATATTGTCGGGATTCCATTACCATTGGAAACCAAGAAAGGGTTTGACAGCTTGAGGTTTCATGGGACACAATTTTTAATTTTTTTTCAACGTAACAGTCTCCTGTCTCCAATCACGTGATTCAGACAGCATTGTTGGGTATTCTAAAAAGCGTAACTGAAAACAGACATCATTTTGTGTCACACTAGTAAACTTTATAGTCTTACAAGGATTTAACCCATTACCGACATCGGACGTACTATCCCGTCTGATGTCGGCTCCCCTGCTTTGATGCAGGGCTCCGCGGTGAGCCCGCATCAAAGCTGGGACATGTCAGCTGTTTTGAACAGCTGACATGTGCCCGCAATAGCGGCGGGTGAAATCGCAATTCACCCGCTGCTATTAACTAGTTAAATGCCGCTGTCAAACGCAGACAGCGGCATTTAACTACCGCATCCGGCCGGGCGGCCGGAAATGACGTCATCGCCGACCCCCGTCACATGATCGAGGGTCGGCGATGTGTCAGGACAGTAACCATAGAGGTCCTTGAGACCTCTATGGTTACTGATCGCCGGTAGCTGTGAGCGCCACCCTGTGGTCTGCGCTCACAGCACACCTGCATTTCAGCTACATAGCAGCGATCTGATGATCGCTGCTATGTAGCTGAGCCGATCGAGTTGTGCCAGCTTCTAGCCTCCCATGGAGGCTATTGAAGCATGGCAAAAGTTTAAAAAAAAGTAAAAAAAAATGTGTAAAAAATAAAAAAAATGTAAAAGTTTAAATCACCCCCCTTTCGCCCCAATCAAAATAAATCAATAAAAAAAAAATCAAATCTACACATATTTGGTATCGCCGTGTTCAGAATCACCCGATCTATCAATAAAAAAAGCATCAACCTGATCGCTAAACGGCGTAACGAGAAAAAAAATTGAAACACCAGAATTACATTTTTTTGGTCGCCGCGACATTGCATTAAAATGCAATAACGGGCGATCAAAAGAACGTATCTGCACCGAATTGGAATCATTAAAAACGCCAGCTCGGCACGCAAAAAATAAGCCCTCAACCGACCCCAGATCATGAAAAATGGAGACGCTACAAGTATCGGAAAATGGCGCAATTTTTTTTTTTTTTTAGCAAAGTTTGGAATTTTTTTTCACCACTTAGGTAAAAAATAACCTAGTCATGTTAGGTGCCTATGAACTCGTACTGACCTGGAGAATCATAATGACAGGTCAGTTTTAGCATTTAGTGAACCTAGCAAAAAAGCCAAGCAAAAAACAAGTGTGGGATTGCACTTTTTTTGCAACTTCACTGCACTTGGAATTTTTTTCCCGTTTTCTAGTACACGACATGGTAAAACCAATGATGTCGTTCAAAAGTACAACTTGTCCCACAAAAAATAAGCCCTCACATGGCCAAATTGACGGAAAAATAAAAAAGTTATGGCTCTGGGAAGGAGGGGAGTGAAAAACGAACTCGGAAAAACGAAAAATCCCACGGTCATGAAGGGGTTAAAGTATTCTGTTTCACTCGCTTTTGGACTAATTGGTGATATTTTTATCAGCCACAACTCTGAATTTGTAGCAAGTTTTGGTGGAAGAGATACAGATTCTTTCCTTTTTTCCTTGCAGTCAGTTCTCCTTAACTCTGTGTGATTTTATATGTGATTTTTTATTTGAACATTGAGAAATGGATTTTGTAGGGGAAGAACGCACTTTTCTGACATTTTAAAAAACACTTTTGGAACCATGCCATTTTTCACTGCCGGTTATAGACCAAGAGCCCATTGTGACATGGGAGAGTTCCAGAGACAATGGATAAAGGGCCATTGTGGCTGCACGTGAGAGTTCCGTGCACAGATTCTATCTACTGCAGGCAGCAAGGCACCTGGTTGGTAAATAGTATTAGAATACCACTCGCATAGGTGTAGATGGACAAGACAAGCATTTTCAAGATCAGCACAGGCACCATTTTTGCTTTTTTTTCTTTACATGCATATAATACACCGCATTTAAAAGTCAGTGGTCCACAAGAGGGAGACAATGTTTTCCAAAAGAATTCATGCGGTCACAAATGTGGTATGTATGGCAGAACAACTCATTGGATACTTCCATTTAAACACCAAGTACTGACAGCACGGGGCCTAATTTTGTAGATGGCACAATATATTTGCAACACTGTAACGAAGGCCTAATACAGGCCTACATCTTAACACACCTGTTGCAACCAGTAAAGACAGATTGATTGATTGATTGATTGATTGATTGCATATTGGATGCAATACAATGCTTGACATACATAGGTGAAAGCAAGGCCAGGCACACAAAATGTTGCAAATGGTCAAGTGAAATTGAGCAAAATGCTACATTTGGCATCTGAAATGTGCTTCTTTGACCCTGAAAATTCACATCAAGGGTTAAAAGACAACTTGCGCTGATTTCAATTCTACCCTGGCAATGAGAACTGTATATATAAAGGCATAATGGCCACAGGTGGTGATGGCACCTCCAACCAGGAGCCAGATCTGATCCTGATGTCAGAATGACACAGACATTCCCATAAGCCTCCTGAAGAACTTTATCATGGGAGGGAAACGCGTCGAGGCGAAGTCTGAGTACAGTTAGGCCAACATGGATTGGCATTTTCATTGTGTCGGCTGTTGATTTTTCTGGGGCACAGTGCAATAGGTGTTTTTTCTTGTATATACATTTGTTAAAACCTTACGGTGAAACCTGTATACAGATAAGGTGGACCAACCATGATTGGCATAATTGTCTTGCTGGTTCTTGAGTAACCGTTTGGGGCACAGTGCAATAGGTGCGGACTTTGTGTCCAGGGCACAATGCAATAGGTGCTTGTGCAGCGCCCCAGAGTCCTGGTCGTGCAGTATTGTCGCTCTTCCACCAGGGGGAGTGATGGTACGTCTGATTGTACTAAAAGAGTTCACCTGACCAGATATCACAGTCACACACTACACTTTACACTCCGGCCACCAGGGGGAGCAAAAGGTTCTATCTATTAGGCCACTCCTCACACACGGGTAAAACTGGTAGTCGGATAGGAAGTTAGAAGAGAAGCTGACTGGGCTCTGCCCCGGTAACATCTAGTCAGAGAAAGAAAGCTGACTGGGGAGACCCAGGGAGGACCTGTCAGGGGTGGGATCCTGAGAGCGGCCTAGCACGAGATAGATCGTTACGGAGCCGCGCCTGCACTTCATTGCGGCAGCATCCTAAGAAAGGACAAGAAGCGAAGTATATTGTGGAGAAGTGAGAAACGAGATCACAGCACAAGGAGATAACACCGGGAGGAGTCGTGCCTTAAGGTCGTGGCAACATCCTACTGAGGCACGTAGCCGGCGGCCGGACAACCGAGGGAGTAATAGGCTCTACGCATTACTCCAGATAACGGCAGGGCAGTTAACTCTAGGTTGGCTGTCCACACTTTACACCTATGAAGACAACGGAGGCAATTGTGGGAGAGGGGCATCACTAGGGTCCCTATAAAATAACTCCAGGCCTACCCCATCATACGGGTGCATCCTATCCATACCATCTGGGGGACAGAGAGGGAACATCAGGAACATACACAAGAGTTGTGAGGACTTTCCCGTGGTGCTCAGCAGGGAGGTACTACAACACCCAGGAGCTAAGTAGGAAGGCTACTGATTTCCACCTGCAAAGGGAACTCTGGATGTGCCTTCAGACCGGCCGGTCTCAGCAAGCCCTGTGAACAGTACTCTGGACTGCGGACGCTGAAGTCTTCAGTAAAAGGTAAAGAGACTGCAACCCTGTGTCCTGGTTATTCATCGCGCCTTACAACACCCACCATCATCACCTCATCATCCAGGGAAGCCCTGGGGACATACTTCACCTGTGGGAAGGTACACCATCTAGCTGCCATTCCATCACCCCAGGGGACCCCTAGCAGCGTCGGTCACCCTGACCGAACACCACAGGTGGCGTCACGAACACCGTACAAACTTTCATCTACACCTTTAATTGGGCGCCTCTTAGCAGGGCCACGGACCGGGTCGGGCCACCGTGACATCCCCAGAACCGAGACAGAGGCGACCCGGTGCCAAGTACCCCATTGCCCTCTGCCTGGGGGCGATCCACTTGTGTTGTATATACAGTACATATATTAAACCCTGAACCAGTAACAGGAATAGGTATGATGTAGCTGTTGGGGCATTGAAGACGCTTTATGACATCCGAAAAAACTTTTTGTATACAAAAAACTAATAACTGACGTGTTATGATGCCTTTGGAGAGGGAATATAAAGGATAAATAGTATTATTACTGAATATATTAAAGTACCCCATACTTATTATACTTAAATGGGATACAAAAAGCATGCTTAGATAACACTGGAAACAAGCATGCTATTTTGAATTGGTTTTTGGGTTGGGCTGCGAATGGTTTAAACTCAGTGTTAAAGTCACAAATTTCGCAATTTTCCAACTTTGAATTTTTATGCCCTTAAATCACAGACATATGTCACGCAAAATACTTAATAAGTAACATTTCCCACATGTCTACTTTACATCAGTACAATTTTGGAACCAAAATTTTTTTTTGTGACGGAGTTATAAGGGTTAAAAGTTGACCAGCAATTTCTCATTTTTACAACACCATTTTTTTTTAGGGACCACATCTCATTTGAAGTCATTTTGAGGGGTCTATATGATAGAAAATACCCAAGCGTGACACCATTCTAAAAACTGCACCCTTCAAGGTGCTCAAAACCACATTCAAGAAGTTTATTAACCCTTCAGGTGTTTCACAGGAATTTTTGGAATGTTTAAATAAAAATGAACATTTAACTTTTTTTCACACAAAATTTATTTCAGCTCCAATTTGTTTTATTTTACCAAGGGTAACAGGAGAAAATGGACCCCCAAAGTTGTTGTACAATTTGTCCTGAGTACGCCGATACCCCATATGTGGGGGTAAACCACTGTTTGGGCGCATGACAGAGCTCGGAAGCGAAGGAGCGCCATTTGACTTTTCAATGCAAAATTGACTGGAATTTATATGGGACGCCATGTTGCGTTTGGAGAGCCCCTGATGTGCCTAAACATTGAAACCCCCTACAAGTGACACCATTTTGGAAAGTAGACCCCCTAAGGAACTTATCTAGATGTGTGGTGAGCACTTTGACCCACCAAGTGCTTCACAGAAGTTTATAATGCAGAGTCGTAAAAATAAAAAATCATATTTTTTCCCAAAAATTATCTTTTCGCCCCCAATTTTTTATTTTCCCAAGGGTAAGAGAAGAAATTGGACCCCAAAAAATGTTGTGCAATTTGTCCTGAGTACGCTGATACCCCATATGTGGGTGTAAACCATTGTTTGGGCGCATAGCAGAGCTTGGAAGGGAAGGAGCGCCATTTGACTTTTCAATGCAAAATTGACTGGAATTGAGATGAGACGCCATGTTGCGTTTGGAGAGCCACTGATGTGCCTAAACACTGAAACCCCCTACAAGTGACACCATTTTGGAAAGTAGACCCCCTAAGGAACTTATCTAGATGTGTGGTGAGCACTTTGACCCACCAAGTGCTTCACAGAAGTTTATAATGTAGAGCCGTAAAAATAAAAAATCATATTTTTTCACAAAAATTATCTTTTCGCCCCCAATTTTTTATTTTCCCAAGGGTAAGAGAAGAAATTGGACCCCAAAAACTGTTGTGCAATTTGTCCTGAGTACGCTGATACTCCATATGTGCGGGGGAACCACTGTTTGGGCGCATGACAGAGCTCGGAAGGGAAGGAGCGCCATTTGGAATGCAGACTTAAATGGATTGGTCAGCAGCCGTCACGTTGCATTTGCAGAGCCCCTGATGTACCCAAACAGTACAAACCCCCCACAAGTGACCCCATATTGGAAACTATACCTCCCAAGGAACTTATCTAGATGTGTTTTGAGAACTTTGAACCCCCAAGTGTTTCACTAAAGTTTATAGCGCAAAGCCGTGAAAATAAAAATTATTTTTTTTTTTCACAAAAATGATTTTTTAGCCCCCAGTTTTGTATTTTCACAAGGGTAACAGGATAAATTAGACCCCAAAATTTGTTGTCCAATTTGTCCTGAGTACGCTGATACCCCATATGTGGGGGGAACCACTGTTTGGGTGCATGACAGAGCTCGGAAGGGAAGGAGCGCCATTTGGAATGCAGCCTTAAATGGATTGGTCTGCAGGCGTCACGTTGCATTTGCAGAGCCCCTGATGTACCCAAACAGTACAAACCCCCCACAAGTGACCCCATATTGGAAACTAGACCTCCCAAGGAACTTATCTAGATGTGTTGTGAGAACTTTGAACCCCCAAGTGTTTCACTACAGTTTATAACGCAGAGCCGTGAAAATAAAACATCTTTTTTTTCCCACAAAAATGATTTTTAGCCCCCCAAATTTTTATTTTCCTAAGAATAACAAGAGAACTTGGACCCCAGAAGTTGTTGTTCAATTTGTCCCGAGTACGCCGATACCCCATATGTTGGGGTAAACCCCTTTTTGGGCGCACGGGAGAGCTCGGAAGGGAAGGAGCACTGTTTTACTTTTTCAACGCAGAATTGGCTGGAATTGAGATTGGACGCCATGTCGCGTTTGGAGAGCCCCTGATGTGCCTGAACAGTGGAAACTCCCCCATTCTACCTGAAACCCTAACCCAAACACACCCCTAACCCTAATCTCAACGGTAACCCTAACCACACCCCTAGCCCTGACACACCCATAATTCTAATCCCAACCCTAATCCAAACCGTAAATGTAATCCAAACCCTAACCCTAACTTTAGCCCCAACCCTAACTTTAGCCCCAACCCTAACCATAACTTTACCTCCAACCCTAGCCCTAACCCTAGCCCTAACCCTACCCTGTTGTGAATTTGGTTTCTGGGCTCCCCCGGTGGTTTCTGGTGGTACTGCACTTGTGTGCTTCATCTCCTCTGTTCACCTGTTTTCCATCTGGATGTGGGAGTTTTCTATTTAGCCTTGCTCCTCAGTCATTTCTATGCCGGCCAACAATGTTACCAGAAGCCTTTCTGTTGCATGTTCCTGCTCCTAGACAACTATCAGCTAAGTTGGACTTGTTGTCCTAAGTTTGTTTTGCATTTTTGTTCCAGTTCTCTGTGATTGAATATTTCTGAGGCTGGAAGCTCTTGTGAGCTGAAATTGCCACTCTGGTGTCATGAGTTGATATTAGAGTCTTAAAGTAATTTCAGGATGGTATTTTGAAAGGGTTTTCAGCTGACCGTGAAGTTCCCTTTTCTGTCTTCCTACTATCTAGTAAGCGGACCTCAATTTGCTAAACCTATCTTCATACTTCGTATGTCAATTTCCTCTAAAATCACCGCCAATATATGTGGGGGCTACTGTCTGCCTTTTGGGGAAAATTTCTCTAGAGGTAAGCCAGGTCTGTATTTTCCTCTGCTAGGGTCAGTCAGTTCTCCGGCTGGCGCTGGGCGTCTAGGGATAAAACGTAGGCACGCTACCCGGCCACTGTTAGTTGTGCGGTAGGTTTAGCTCATGGTCAGCTCGAGTTCCCATCTTCCAAGAGCTAGTCCTTTTGTATGCTTTATTACGTTCTCTTGCCATTGAGAACCATGACAGTTTGGCCGGCCAAGAGTTAAAATAATTGGCAGAAGAAAGGAGAGAAAAGAAGTCTGCAGAGATTTATTATTTTTTTTTTCCCCTGAGTTTGCTCATTAGTTGATTCACTAGCATCTCTGCTTACTGCAGCCTTCGTCTCTCTCTCCTTCTAATCCTTGAATGGTTCTGATTTCACCTGATTAATATGGATCCTCAGAGTTTAGCTACAGGTTTGAATAATCTCGCTATGAAGGTTCAAAGCTTACAGGATTTCGTTATTCATGCTCCTACATCTGAACCTAGAATTCCTTTACCTGAATTTTTCTCTGGGGATAGATCTCGCTTCCAGAATTTCAAACATAATTGTAAATTATTTTTGTCTCTGAGATCTCGCTCCGCTGGAGATCCTGCACAGCAGGTCAGGATTGTAATTTCCTTGCTCCGGGGCGACCCTCAGGATTGGGCATTTGCTTTGGCACCAGGGGATCCTGCGTTGCTCAATGTGGATGCGTTTTTCCTGGCTTTGGGGTTGCTTTATGAGGAACCTCATTTAGAAATTCAGGCTGAAAAAGCCTTAATGGCCCTGTCTCAAGGGCAAGATGAGGCTGAAATATACTGCCAAAAATTTCGTAAGTGGTCTGTGCTTACTCAGTGGAATGAGTGCGCCCTGGCGGCGAAATTCAGAGAGGGTCTCTCTGATGCCATTAAAGATGTTATGGTGGGGTTCCCTGTGCCTACAGGTCTGAATGAGTCCATGACAATGGCTATTCAGATTGATCGGCGTTTGCGGGAGCGCAAACCTGTGCACCATTTGGCGGTGTCTACTGAGAAGACGCCAGAGATTATGCAATGTGATAGAATTCTGTCCAGAAGCGAACGACAGAATTTTAGGCGAAAAAATGGGTTATGCTTCTATTGTGGTGATTCAACTCATGTTATATCAGCATGCTCTAAACGTACTAAGAAGGTTGATAAGTCTGTTTCAATTGGCACTTTACAGTCTAAGTTTATTCTATCTGTGACCCTGATTTGCTCTTTATCGTCTATTACCGCGGACGCCTATGTCGACTCTGGCGCCGCTTTGAGTCTTATGGATTGGTCCTTTGCCAAACGCTGTGGGTTTGATTTAGAGCCTCTGGAAGTTCCTATACCTCTGAAGGGTATTGACTCCACGCCATTGGCTAGTAACAAACCACAATACTGGACACAAGTAACTATGCGTATTAATCCGGATCATCAGGAGATTATTCGCTTCCTTGTGTTGTATAATCTACATGATGTGTTGGTGCTTGGATTGCCATGGCTGCAATCTCATAACCCAGTCCTCGACTGGAAAGCAATGTCTGTGTTAAGCTGGGGATGTCAGGGGACTCATGGGGACGTACCTTTGGTTTCCATTTCGTCATCTATTCCCTCTGAGATTCCGGAATTTTTATCTGATTATCGTGACGTTTTTGAGGAGCCTAAACTTGGTTCACTACCTCCGCACAGAGATTGCGATTGTACTATAGATCTGATTCCGGGCAGTAAGTTTCCAAAGGGTCGTTTATTTAATCTATCTGTGCCTGAACATGCTGCTATGCGGGAATATATTAAGGAGTCCTTGGAAAAGGGACATATTCGTCCTTCGTCATCTCCCTTAGGAGCCGGTTTTTTCTTTGTAGCTAAAAAAGATGGCTCTTTGAGGCCGTGTATTGATTATCGGCTTTTGAATAAAATCACGGTTAAATATCAGTATCCTTTGCCACTGCTTACTGATTTGTTTGCTCGAATAAAGGGGGCCAAGTGGTTCTCTAAGATTGATCTTCGTGGGGCGTATAATTTGGTGCGAATTAAGCAGGGGGATGAGTGGAAAACTGCATTTAATACGCCTGAGGGCCATTTTGAGTACTTAGTAATGCCTTTTGGTCTTTCAAATGCCCCTTCAGTCTTTCAGTCCTTTATGCATGACATTTTCCGTGATTAGTTGGATAAATTTTTGATTGTGTATCTTGATGATATTTTGATTTTTTCGGATGACTGGGACTCTCATGTCCAACAGGTCAGGAGGGTTTTTCAGGTTTTGTGCTCTAATTCCTTGTGTGTAAAGGGTTCTAAGTGCGTTTTTGGGGTTCAAAAGATTTCGTTTTTGGGGTACATTTTTTCCCCCTCTTCCATTGAGATGGACCCTGTCAAGGTTCAGGCTATTTGTGATTGGACGCAACCCTCTTCTCTTAAGAGTCTTCAGAAGTTTTTGGGCTTTGCTAATTTTTATCGTCGATTTATAACTGGTTTTTCTGATGTTGCTAAACCGTTGACTGATTTGACTAAGAAGGGTGCTGATGTTGCTGATTGGTCCCCTGCTGCTGTGGAGGCCTTTCGGGAGCTTAAGCGCCGCTTTTCTTCCGCCCCTGTATTGCGTCAGCCTGATGTTACTCTTCCTTTTCAGGTTGAGGTTGACGCTTCAGAAATCGGAGCTGGGGCGGTTTTGTCGCAGAAAAGTTCCGACTGCTCCGTGATGAGACCTTGTGCGTTCTTTTCTCGTAAATTTTCGCCCGCTGAGCGAAATTATGATATTGGTAATCGGGAGCTCTTGGCTATGAAGTGGGCTTTTGAGGAGTGGCGTCATTGGCTTGAGGGGGCTAGACATCAGGTGGTGGTATTGACTGACCACAAGAATTTGATTTATCTTGAGTCTGCCAGGCGCCTGAATCCTAGACAGGCGCGCTGGTCGTTATTTTTCTCTCGGTTTAATTTTGTGGTTTCTTACCTACCAGGTTCTAAAAATGTGAAGGCGGATGCCCTTTCTAGGAGTTTTGAGCCTGATTCCCCTGGTAATTCTGAACCTACAGGTATCCTTAAGGATGGAGTGATATTATCTGCTGTTTCCCCAGACTTGCGACGGGTCTTGCAGGAGTTTCAGGCGAATAGACCTGATCGTTGCCCGCCTGGTAGAATGTTTGTTCCTGATGATTGGACCAGTAGAGTCATCTCGGAGGTCCATTCTTCTGCGTTAGCAGGTCATCCTGGAATCTTTGGTACCAGGGATTTGGTGGCTAGATCCTTCTGGTGGCCTTCCCTGTCGCGAGATGTGCGAGGTTTTGTGCAGTCTTGTGATGTTTGTGCTCGGGCCAAGCCTTGTTGTTCTCGGGCTAGTGGATTGTTGTTATCCTTGCCTATTCCGAAGAGGCCTTGGACTCACATCTCCATGGATTTTATTTCTGATCTCCCTGTTTCTCAGAAGATGTCTGTCATCTGGGTGGTGTGTGACCGTTTCTCTAAGATGGTCCATTTGGTTCCCTTGCCCAAATTGCCTTCCTCATCCGAGCTGGTTCCTCTGTTTTTTCAAAATGTGGTGCGCTTGCATGGTATTCCGGAGAATATCGTTTCTGACAGGGGAACCCAATTCGTGTCTAGATTTTGGCGAGCGTTCTGTGCTAGGATGGGCATTGATTTGTCTTTTTCGTCTGCTTTCCATCCTCAGACTAATGGCCAGACCGAGCGAACTAATCAGACCTTGGAGACTTATTTGAGGTGTTTTGTGTCTGCGGATCAGGATGATTGGGTTGCCTTTTTGCCCTTGGCGGAGTTTGCCCTCAATAATCGGGCTAGTTCTGCCACCTTGGTTTCTCCTTTCTTCTGTAATTCGGGGTTTCATCCTCGTTTCTCTTCCGGTCAGGTGGAGTCTTCGGATTGTCCTGGAGTGGATGCTGTGGTGGAGAGGTTGCATCAGATTTGGGGGCATGTGGTGGACAATTTGAAGTTGTCCCAGGAGAAGACTCAGCATTTTGCCAACCGCCGTCATCGTGTTGGTCCTCGTCTTTGTGTTGGGGACTTGGTGTGGTTATCTTCTCGTTTTGTCCCTATGAAGGTTTCTTCTCCTAAGTTTAAGCCTCGGTTCATCGGCCCGTACAAGATATTGGAGATTCTTAACCCTGTGTCCTTTCGTTTGGACCTCCCTGCATCTTTTTCTATTCATAATGTCTTCCATCGGTCATTGTTGCGCAGGTATGAGGTACCGGTTGTGCCTTCCGTGGAGCCTCCTGCTCCGGTGTTGGTTGAGGGTGAGTTGGAGTACGTTGTCGAGAAGATCTTGGACTCCCGTGTTTCCAGACGGAGACTTCAGTATCTGGTCAAGTGGAAGGGCTACGGTCAGGAGGATAACTCTTGGGTGACAGCCTCTGATGTTCATGCCTCCGATTTGGTCCGTGCCTTTCATAGGGCTCATCCTGATCGCCCTGGTGGTTCTGGTGAGGGTTCGGTGCCCCCTCCTTGAGGGGGGGTACTGTTGTGAATTTGGTTTCTGGGCTCCCCCGGTGGTTTCTGGTCGTACTGCACTTGTGTGCTTCATCTCCTCTGTTCACCTGTTTTCCATCTGGATGTGGGAGTTTTCTATTTAGCCTTGCTCCTCAGTCATTTCTATGCCGGCCAACAATGTTACCAGAAGCCTTTCTGTTGCATGTTCCTGCTCCTAGACAACTATCAGCTAAGTTGGACTTGTTGTCCTAAGTTTGTTTTGCATTTTTGTTCCAGTTCTCTGTGATTGAATATTTCTGAGGCTGGAAGCTCTTGTGAGCTGAAATTGCCACTCTGGTGTCATGAGTTGATATTAGAGTCTTAAAGTAATTTCAGGATGGTATTTTGAAAGGGTTTTCAGCTGACCGTGAAGTTCCCTTTTCTGTCTTCCTACTATCTAGTAAGCGGACCTCAATTTGCTAAACCTATCTTCATACTTCGTATGTCAATTTCCTCTAAAATCACCGCCAATATATGTGGGGGCTACTGTCTGCCTTTTGGGGAAAATTTCTCTAGAGGTAAGCCAGGTCTGTATTTTCCTCTGCTAGGGTCAGTCAGTTCTCCGGCTGGCGCTGGGCGTCTAGGGATAAAACGTAGGCACGCTACCCGGCCACTGTTAGTTGTGCGGTAGGTTTAGCTCATGGTCAGCTCGAGTTCCCATCTTCCAAGAGCTAGTCCTTTTGTATGCTTTATTACGTTCTCTTGCCATTGAGAACCATGACACTACCCCTAACCCTAACCGTGACTGAAATACGTGGCACTGAAATACGTGGCACTGAAATACGTGGCACTGAAATACGTGGCACTGAAATACGTCATACGTGGCACTGAAAGACGTGATACGTGGCACTTAAATACGTGGCACTGAAATACGTGGCACTGAAATACGTGGCACTGAAATACTTCATACGTGGCACTGAAATACGTGATACGTGGCACTTAAATACGTGATACGCGGCACTGAAATACGTGGCACTGAAATACGTGGCACTGAAATACGTGGCATCTAAATACGTGGCACTTAAATATGTGGCACTTAAATACGTGGCACTGAAATACGTGGCACTAAAATACGTGGCACTGAAATACGTGATACGTGGCACTGAAATACGTGATACGTGGCACTTAAATACGTGGCACTGAAACACGTGGCACTGAAATACGTGATACGTGGCACTGAAATACGTGGCACTGAAATACGTGGCACTGAAATACGTGGCACTGAAATACGTGGCACTTAAATACGTGGCACTTAAATACGTGGCACTATGACTGTCAGAAAATGTTCATTAAACGGTTAGGGGTGAGGTTAGGGGTAGAGTTAGGGTTAGGGTTTGGATCCCTTTATCACCTTGATGGTGGTGGGTGGCTTTTCAGTGTGTTTTCTGTTTTTTTTTTCGATAAAAACGCATGCGTTTTTAACGCAAACACATGTGCTTAAAAACGCAAGAAAATACTGCAGGTTGTATTTCTGAAAATGAACGCATGCAGAAAAAAACGCATGCGTTTGAAAACGCGTCCAAACGCGTACAAAAAACGCATGCGTTTTCAATGTTAAATATAGGGAAAAAACGCATGCTTTTTTTGTGCAAAAAACGCTGCAGACAAAAACGCAAGTGTGAAACCAGCGACGCTTTTTATAGCAAAAAAGTTTTTGCGTCTCCACATTTTGAGACCTATAATTTTTCCACATTTTGCTCCACAGAGTCATGTGAGGTCTTGTTTTTTGCGGGACGAGTTGACGTTTTTATTGGTAACATTTTCGGACACGTGACCATTTTTGATCACTTTTTATTCCGATTTTTGTGAGGCAGAATGACCAAAAACCTGCTATTCATGAATTTCTTTTGGGAGAGGCGTTTATACCGTTCCGCGTTTGGTAAAATTGATAAAGCAGTTTTATTCGACGGGTCAGTACGATTACAGCGATATCTCATTTATATCATTTTTTTATGTTTTGGCGCTTTTATACGATAAAAACTATTTTATAGAAAAAATAATTATTTTGGTATCGCTTTATTCTCAGGACTATAACTTTTTTATTTTTTTGCTGATGATGCTGTATGGCGGCTTGTTTTTTGCGGGACAAGATGACGTTTTCAGCGGTACCATGATTATTTATATCTGTCTTTTTGATCGCGTGTTATTCCACTTTTTGTTCGGCGGTATGGTAATAAAGCGTTGTTTTTTGCCTCGTTTTTTTTTTTTTCTCTTACGGTGTTTACTGAAGGGGTTAACTAGTGGGGCAGTTTATAGGTTGGGTCGTTACGGACGCGGCGATACTAAATATGTGTACTTTTATTGTTTTGTTTTTTTTATTTAGATAAAGAAATGTATTTATGGGAATAATATATATTTTTTTTTTATTATTTATTTAGGAAATTTTTTTTTTTTTTTTTTACACATGTGGAAAAATTTTTTTTTTACTTTTTTACTTTGTCCCGGGGGGGACATCACAGATCGATGATCTGATAGTGTGCACAGCACTCTGTCAGATCACCGATCTCACTTACATCGGTGCAGGCTTACCAGCGTCTGCTCTGAGCAGGCGCTCGGTAAGCCACCTTTCTCCCTGCAGGACCCGGATGCCGCGGCCATCTTGGATCCGGGACCTGCAGGGAGGAACAAGGTAGGAGACCCTCGGAGCAACGCGATCACATCGCGTTGCTCCGGGGGTCTCAGGGAAGCCCGCAGGGAGCCCCCTCCCTGCGCGATGCTTCCCTATACCGCCGGCACACCGCGATCATGTTTGATCGCGGTGTGCCGGGGGTTAATGTGCCGGGGGTGGTCCGTGACCGCTCCTGGCACATAGTGCCGGATGTCAGCTGCGATAGTCAGCTGACACCCGGCCGCGATCGGCCGCGCTCCCCCCCGTGAGCGCGGCCGATCGCGTATGACGTACTATCCCGTCACCGGGAATTAAGTCCCAGGTCACCTTGACGGGATAGTACGTCATACGGGATTAAGGGGTTAAATATCCTTTTCACTGTGTTTTCATATTTTTGAGCTGGAGATCCCTGAGAGTTGTCTCTAATTTTGTATGCAGAAGACTGATGGCTTATGATTGCCCAGTTTCTGGGTGTATATTTTTTTATCTATAACCCAGGAGATTTTTAGGGACACGAGGGAGAGCCGCCGAGGAGCGGGGGCGCCATATTGCATCCAAGAGGGTGCCAACCTCCGCTGACAGGCAGGGATTACTCTAGGGATCTGGTAGGCAAGATATCTCCATATTTATGCTCCCAGAATATCAGATTGGTTTTATTCACTGCACTAGTTTTTTGGTTGGTTTTGTGTTTTTTTTTTGTCCTACTCCCCCTTTTTTTTTTTGTTATAATCTAGATAAGTCATTGTGTGTTGTATCCCTGTGTAGTGGCATTTTTTATGAATCCCCTATTGGTGTATATACTAGGGATCTGCTAGGGAGATAAGGGCGAGCCGCCGAGGAGCGGGGGCGCCACATTGCATCCAAGAGGGTGCCAACCTCTGCAGACAGGTAGGGTTCAGGTAGGAATTATAAGGGTATAACTGGGATACCCATCTGGAGCGCCCCCAGACGCAGAGCCGCGGGGTACTCGGTACCGGGCCTCTCTGTCTCGGTCCTGGGGTTGTCACGGTGGCTAGACCCGGTCCGTGACCCTGCTAAGGGGCGTCCAATGAAAGATGGTGATGATGATTTGGTGTGTGGTGCGAGGCGCGGAGAATAACGAGGACAGAGGGTTGCAGTCTCTTTACCTCTTTACTGAAGGCTTCGGGATCCGCAATCCAGAGTACTGCTAAGAGGGCTGGCTGAGACCGGCCGGTCCGAAGGCACATCCAGAGTTTCCTTTGCAGGTGGAAATCAGTGCCTACCTACTAGCGCCTGGGTGTTGTAGTACTTCCCTGCTGAGCACCACGGGATAGTCCTCACAACTGTTGTGTCTGTTTCTGATGTTCTTTCTCACAACTCGTATCTGTTCTGATGTTCTTTCTCCGTCCCCCAGATGATATGGCTAGGACGCACCCATATGATGGGTAGGCCTGGAGTTCTTCCGGGACCCTAGCGTCGCCCCTCTCCCACAATTGCCTCCTATGTCTGCTTAGGTGTTTTAGGTGAGACAGCCAACCTATAATTAACTGTCCTGCCGCTGTTTGAAGTAATGCTTGGAGCCCAATACTTCCTCGGCGTTCCGGCCACCGGCTACGCGCCTCAGTAGGCTGTTGCCGATCTCGGGGCACGACTCCTACTGGCTTTATCTCCTTTTTTGCTGCGATCTCGTTTCTCACTTCTCCACAATAAACTTCGCTTCGTATCCTTTCTTAAGATGCCACCGCATTCAAGTGCAGGTGCGGCTCCGTAACAATCTGTCCTGTTCGCTAGGTCACTGTCAAGATCCCACCCCTTACAGAGACCCCCCTGAATCTTCCCCCGCAACACCCTCTGCCACAGGATGTTGCCTGGATCCAACCCAGTCAGCTTCTAACTAACTTCCTATCCAGCCCCCAGTTTTACCCAAGTGTGAGGAGTGGCCTAATACATAGAACCCTTTGCTCCCCCTGGTGGCTGGAGTGTGAAATGTAGTGTGTGACTGTGATACCTGGTCAGGTGAACTCTTTCCATGCAATCAGACGTAACATCACTCCCCTTAGTGGCAGAGCGACATTACTGCAATGACCAGGTCTCTGGGGCGCTGCACTCCCCCCCCCCCGGTTAAATCCAGTACTCCCAGACTGGGAAGAAGAACAACAATACATGTTAGCAAAAAGACATACAAATTTTTGAAATGCAATGAACAAGTAAACATAACAGTGCTTCCCTTTATGGGAGGTGAGGACTCTTGAACGTTACAAACAGAAACATGTTTAAATATTTTAAATAACATACTAATTTTCTGACTATAAATAACTTCTATTACCCAGCCAGGTATTCTACTAAGTGCAAATTCTGAACAATAATTTAACTTTTCCTTTTAGGGCGTATAAGCTGAACCCACTAAAGAATAACCGTGGTCGGGTATTAGCAGCAAAAACATCAGGAAGACAAACAAGTAACTATTTACAGTTTCAGGTTTCCGAGGTTTAGTTGGACGGCTTCCAGGGCGGCACCTGGCACTTAACCCTTCTTGGCCTGGGAAAAGTGAAGTCCAGGGTTACACCCAGTGCTAGATAAATGCCGTTAATCCGTCTTTCATGTACGGTTACGTCATGCGCAGCGATGGAGGTCTGCGCAGCTTGGGTATAGGCATTGGCTGCAGCAGAGGTAGTGCTGCTGCAAGATCAGTCACTGGAACGGAGTCAGCAGCTGTGGCACTAGCAGTCGCTGGGGTGGTGTCGGTCATCAGGGCAGGGTCGTCCTTCATACCTGCTTCAGATGCGGTCCCTCCGGTGCCGGTCTGCTCTGCCTCCGCTGAGGTCTGGAACGCTGGTTGTGGGGCCTTGTGTTGTGAGCTGTGTTTCTGGGCTCCCTCTGGTGGTCACTAACGGTATTGTGTTAGGCATGTCTTGTTGCAGGCCTGAGCTCCAGCTGTGTCGTTAAGCAGCGGGTGTTCCCTATTTAAGTCTCCTCTGGACTCAGTCTCTTGCCTGGCATCGTTGTATCCAGACCTATATGGTCTCCTCCGGATTCCTTTCAGTCTGTCTCATGCAAGAAAAGCTAAGTCTGTTTTGAACAATTTGAATCGTTTGCATTTTTCAGTGTTTTTGTCCAGCTTGCTTATATTTGATTTTCTGGCTCGCTGGAAGCTCTAAGGGTGCTGATGTTCTCCCCCTGCACCGTCAGTCGGTGTGGGGGTTCTTGAATGTTCAGCGTGGATGTTTTTGTAGGGTTTTCTGCTGACCGCATAGTCCACTATCTATTTTCTGCCTATCTAGACTAGTGGGCCTCACTTTGCTGAAATTTAGTTCATCTCTACGTTTGTGTTTTCTTCTTGCCTCACCGTTATTATTTGTTGGGGGCTTTCTATATCTTTGGGGTTCAATTTCTCTGGAGGCAAGTGAGGTCTTATTTTTCCCTCTAGGGATAGTCAGTTCTCCGGCTGGCTCAAGACGTCTAGAACCAACGTAGGCACGTTCACCGGCTACTTCTAGTTGTTTGTGTTAGGATCAGGTATACGGTTAGCCCAGTTTCCACCTCCCTAGAGCAGTATTTATATTTTTTCTATCTTGCCGGAATATCAGAGATCCTCTGCCATTGGGATCATAACAGAATTCCAGGCCAAAAGAAAATGTTTAATGCATCGCAGAAGCGGGATTAAAAAGAAGTTCTGAGTTTTGTTTTTTTTTGCTGCAGTTTGCCTAGCTTCTTCCATCCCCTTTTTCTCTGAGTGGCTGAAACTCTGCTGCAGATATGAATGTCCAGACTCTGACTTCTAGTGTGGATCAGCTTGCTGCTAGGGTGCAAAGCATTCAGGATTTTGTTATCCATAGCCCTGTGTCTGAACCAAAAATACCTATTCCTGAGCCGTTTTTTGGAGATAGATCTAAGTTCCTGAATTTTAGGAATAATTGTAAATTGTTTCTGTCTCTGAAACCTCGTTCCTCTGGTGATTCCGCTCAGCAAGTTAAGATTGTTATTTCCTTCTTGCGCGGCAACCCTCAAGATTGGGCCTTCTCTCTGGCGCCAGGAGATCCTGCATTGGTGAATGTTGATGCGTTTTTCCTGGCGCTTGGTTTGCTTTATGAGGAGCCTAATCTTGAAAATCAGGCTGAAAAAATGTTGCTGGCTATCTCTCAGGGTCAGGACGAAGCTGAGGTATATTGCCAAAAATTTCGGAAATGGTCCGTGCTTACTCAATGGATTGAGTGTGCACTGGCCGCAAATTTCAGAAATGGTCTTTCTGAAGCCATTAAAGATGTGATGGTGGGGTTTCCTATCCCTACAGGTCTGAATGATTCAATGGCTCTGGCCATTCAAATTGATCGACGTTTGCGGGAGCGCAAATCTGTTAATCCTTTGGCGGTGCTGTCTGAACGGTCACCTGATTCTATGCAATGTGACAGAATTTTGACCAGAGCCGAGCGACAAAATCATAGACGTCAAAATGGGTTGTGTTTCTACTGTGGTGATTCAACACATGTTATCTCAGCATGCTCTAAACGTTTAAAAAAAGAAGTTAATCCTGTCACCATTGGTACTTTTCAACCTAAGTTTATTTTGTCTGTGACTTTAATTTGTTCATTATCTTCTTAACCAGTTATGGCTTTTGTGGATTCTGGTGCTGCTTTAAGTCTGATGGATTTGTCGTTTGCCAAGCGCTGCGGTTTTGTCCTGGAGCCTTTGGAGAATCCTATTCCTCTTAGAGGAATTGATTCTACGCCATTGGCAGAGAATAAACCTCAGTATTGGACGCAAGTGACCATGTGCATGACTCCTGTACACCAGGAGGTGATTCGTTTTCTGGTACTGCATAAAATGCATGATGTTGTCGTTTTGGGTCTGCCATGGTTACAGGCCCATAATCCAGTTTTAGATTGGAAAGCTATGACTGTGTCTAGTTGGGGGTGTCAGGGGATTCATGGCGATTCTCCATTGATGTCTATTGCCTCTTCTACTCCTTCTGAGATCCCTGAGTTTTTGTCAGACTTTCAGGATATATTTAATGAGACCAGGTCCAGTGCCCTTCCTCCTCATAGGGACTGTGATTGTGCTATAGATTTGATTCCTGGTAGTAAGTTTCCTAAGGGACGACTCTTTAATTTATCTGTGCCAGAGCATGCCGCGATGCGGAGTTATATAAAGGAGTCTTTGGAGAAGGGACATATTCGCCCATCCTCGTCCCCTCTTGGTGCAGGATTCTTTTTTGTGGGCAAGAAAGACGGGTCTTTGAGACCTTGTATAGATTATCGTCTTCTGAATAAGATCACGGTTAAATTTCAGTATCCTTTGCCATTGTTGTCTGATTTGTTTGCTCCGATTAAGGGATCCAGTTGGTTCACCAAGATAGATCTTCGTGGTGCGTATAACCTTGTGCGCATAAAGCAGGGAGATGAATGGAAAACGGCATTTAATACGCCCGAGGGTCATTTTGAGTACCTGGTGATGCCTTTCGGATTATCTAATGCCCCTTCTGTGTTTCAGTCCTTCATGCATGACATCTTCCAGAAATATCTGGATAAATTTATGATTATTTATCTGGATGATATTTTGTTTTTTTCTGATGATTGGGAGTCCCATGTGAACCAGGTCAGGATGGTGTTTCAGGTTCTGCGGGAGAATGCTCTATTTGTGAAGGGCTCAAAATGTATCTTTGGGGTACAGAAGGTTTCTTTTTTGGGTTTTATTTTTTCCCCTTCTACTGTGGAGATGGACCCAGTCAAGGTCCGTGCCATTCATGACTGGACTCAGCCCACGTCTGTTAAGAGCCTGCAGAAGTTCTTGGGCTTTGCTAATTTTTACCGTCGTTTTATCGCTAATTTTTCCAGCGTGGTTAAACCTTTGACGGATATGACCAAGAAGGGTTCTGATGTTGCTAATTGGTCTCCTGCGGCCGTGGAGGCCTTTCGGGAGCTGAAGCGTCGGTTTACTTCAGCGCCAGTCTTGTGCCAGCCGGATGTCTCTCTTCCCTTCCAGGTTGAAGTTGATGCTTCTGAGATTGGTGCAGGGGCTGTTTTGTCCTGTGGGATTTGTGCTCGGGCTAAGCCTTGCTGTTCTAGTGCCAGCGGGTTGCTTTTGCCCTTGCCTGTCCCAAAGAGGCCTTGGACGCACATTTCCATGGATTTCATTTCGGATCTTCCGGTATCTCGGAAGATGTCTGTCATCTGGGTGGTGTGCGATCATTTTTCTAAAATGGTCCATTTGGTGCCCTTGCCTAAGTTGCCTTCCTCCTCTGATTTGGTCCCTTTGTTCTTTCAGAATGTGGTTCGTTTGCACGGCATCCCTGAGAATATTGTGTCTGACAAAGGATCCCAGTTTGTGTCCAGATTCTGGCGATCCTTTTGTGCTAAGATGGGTATTGATTTGTCTTTTTCGTCGGCTTTTCATCCTCAGACTAATGGCCAGACCGAGCGAACTAATCAGACGTTGGAGACTTATTTGAGATGTTTTGTTTCTGCTGATCAGGACGACTGGGTTACCTTTTTGCCACTGGCCGAATTTGCCCTTAATAATCGGGCTAGTTCTGCCACTTTGGTTTCACCCTTTTTCTGCAACTCTGGTTTTCATCCTCGTTTCTCCTCGGGCCAGGTTGAACCTTCTGACTGTCCTGGGGTTGATTCTGTGGTGGATAGGTTGCAGCGGATTTGGAACCATGTGGTGGACAATTTGAAATTGTCACAAGACAAGGCCCAGCGTTTTGCCAACCGCCGCCGCGGTGTGGGTCCCCGACTTCGTGTTGGGGATTTGGTTTGGTTGTCTTCTCGGCATGTTCCTTTGAAAGTCTCCTCTCCTAAGTTCAAGCCTCGCTTTATCGGTCCTTATAAGATTTTGGAAATCCTTAACCCGGTGTCTTTTCGCTTGGACCTTCCAGCGTCATTTGCTATTCATAATGTGTTCCATAGGTCCTTGTTGCGGCGGTACGTGGTGCCTATGGTTCCTGCTGTTGAGCCTCCTGCCCCGGTTTTGGTTGAGGGCGAGTTGGAGTACGTGGTGGAGAAGATTCTGGATTCTCGTATCTCTAGACGGAAGCTCCTGTATTTAGTTAAGTGGAAAGGCTATGGTCAGGAGGATAATTCCTGGGTTGTCGCCTCTGATGTTCATGCGGCTGATTTGGTTCATGCCTTTCATGCTGCTCATCCTGATCGCCCTGGGGGTCTTGGTGAGGGTTCGGTGACCCCTCCTCAAGGGGGGGATACTGTTGTGAGCTGTGTTTATGGGCTCCCTCTGGTGGTCACTAACGGTATTGTGTTAGGCATGTCTTGTTGCAGGCCTGAGCTCCAGCTGTGTCGTTAAGCCTATTTAAGTCTCCTCTGGACTCAGTCTCTTGCCTGGCATCGTTGTATCCAGACCTATATGGTCTCCTCCGGATTCCTTTCAGTCTGTCTCATGCAAGAAAAGCTAAGTCTGTTTTGAACAATTTGAATCGTTTGCATTTTTCAGTGTTTTTGTCCAGCTTGCTTATATTTGATTTTCTGGCTCGCTGGAAGCTCTTAGGGTGCTGATGTTCTCCCCCCGCACCGTCAGTCGGTGTGGGGGTTCTTGAATGTTCAGCGTGGATGTTTTTGTAGGGTTTTCTGCTGACCGCATAGTCCACTATCTATTTTCTGCCTATCTAGACTAGTGGGCCTCACTTTGCTGAAATCTAGTTCATCTCTAGGTTTGTGTTTTCTTCTTGCCTCACCGTTATTATTTGTTGGGGGCTTTCTATATCTTTGGGGTTCAATTTCTCTGGAGGCAAGTGAGGTCTTATTTTTCCCTCTAGGGATAGTCAGTTCTCCGGCTGGCTCGAGACGTCTAGAACCAACGTAGGCACGTTCACCGGCTTCTTCTAGTTGTTTGTGTTAGGATCAGGTATGCGGTTAGCCCAGTTTCCACTTCCCTAGAGCAGTATTTATGTTTTTGCTATCTTGCCGGAATATCAGAGATCCTCTGCCATTGGGATCATAACAGCCTTGTGCTGCAGCGTTGTCATCTCTGTTTGCAGCATCTCGCTTTCCGGCAGGGCCTTGCTTTCTGGCTTCGGAGCGCTGGAACTTCTTTCCTACTTAGGACCAGACGAGGCTTCCGACAGGCGTCTGGTGAGACTACAGATGAAGATCTTCTTCCACCCGGCCTCAGTGCTCAGCTGCGTCCATAGGAGTTGGTCGCTGAGCTCCTCCACGCCGGCCAGGGACGCCGCTACCATGAGGCGACTTGATCTCTTTGCTTCAGGCGGCAGAAGAGAGGGGGCAGCAGATTCTGTAACTGGATTTGCGCTGCTAGGTTTTTGTTTTTTTTTAAACTCCGGGGTCAAGTGCCCGCCCCCCCTCCTCCCTCCTGCCCCCCCTCCTCCCTCCTGCCCCCCTCCTCCCTCCTGCCCCCCTCCCTGAAGACGTATTACTCACCTTCCTCCAGCGTTGGCTGCAACTGTGTCTCTGTCTGATCTCAGCGCCGGCAGTGCGTCCTGTCTTCAGCAGTCACATGGTACCATCATCAAGGTCATGAATATGCGCATATTCATCACCTTAATGAGCGCCACCATGTGTCCGCTGAAGACAGGAAGGAAGACGCTGCAGAGATGCCGGGAAGTTCTGCGCCGCCTGGTGAGAGGTGAGTATGACAGGGAAAAAGTATGGGGGAGCCACGCATGCAGGGGAGAAGAATGGGGGAGCCATGAAAGCAGGGGAGAAGAATGGGGGAGCCATGAACGCAGGGGAGAAGGATGGGGAGCCATGAACGCAGGGGAGAAGGATTGGGAGCCATGAACGTAGGGGAGAAGGATGGGGAGCCATGAACGCAGGGGAGAAGAATGGGGGAGCCATGAACGCAGGGGAGAAGGATGGGGAGCCATGAACGCAGGGGAGAAGGATGGGGAGCCATGAACGCAGGGGAGAAGAATGGGGAGCCATGAATGCAGGGGAGAAGGATGGGGAACCATGAACGCAGGGGAGAAGGATGTGGGAGCCACGCACGCAGGGGAGAAGGATGGGGAGCCACACACGCAGGGGAGAAGGATGCGGGAGCCACGCACGCAGGGGAGAAGGATGGGGGAGCCACGCACGCAGGGGAGAAGGATGGGGGAGCCACGCACGCAGGGGAGGAGGATGGGGGAGCCACGCACGCAGGGGAGGAGGATGGGGGAGCCACGCACGCAGGGGAGAAGGATGGGGGAGCCACGCACGCAGGGGAGGAGGATGGGGGAGCCACGCATGCAGGGGAGGAGGATGGGGGAGCCAAGCACGCAGGGGAGGAGGATGGGGGAGCCACGCACGCAGGGGAGGAGGATAGGGGAGCCACGCACGCAGGGGAGGAGGATGGGGGAGCCACGCACGCAGGGTGGGAGGATGGGGGAGCCATGCACACAGGGTGGGAGGATGGGGGAGCCACGCACACAGGGTGGGAGGATGGAGTATAAATATGGAGTATAAATACTAGGCCCTATAGGGGGGACACAGTGTGTATAGAAAGGAGAGGTCAGTGTAAAGAGCATGTACCATAAGAGAGACAGTGTGGGGGTCATAGTTTGTGCAGACAATATAGTGAGGGGCAATTTTTCATTCAGGAGCATCATAATGACACTTGTATCTTTAAGGGCATCATGTGGAGACTTTCTGCAAAAGAGCGGAGAAGATGGAAGTCTGCAGAGACGGCTGTGGACGAGAAAACGCATCATGGGGTCTGGATAAGATGAAGAAAAGGAGAACGACTCCAGAGACGACGCCATCTATAAGGTACCTGGATGTAAATGTTATTTGTGATACTGACTAACTCTCATGTTTTTATTTGTTAGGAGCATTAAAGGGGATGTCCAGGTTTGTAATGAGTCTGCAGTCATTCTTTGTGACTGCAGACTTCTGAGTTCTCACAGTGCGCCCTGCAAGCTGTCAGGATTCTCTCGTGCCGGCGATTTACATACATGCAGTCACAATTCAGAAAAAGGAGGAGGGGGGAAGAGGAAGGGTTGAAGCTTGACACGCCGAGACATGCATCTAAGAACCGTTGCAAATATACCGTATACATGCAGTCACATGCTGACTAGACGTGTGTGGCCCCACTCTATGAAAATGAACTGAGTGAGGCCGGGCACGTCTAGTCGGAATGTGGTCAGAAGTATACAAATCACATGCTTGTGCTGACATGACCATCCACCGGCCAGGGAGAATCCTAAAAGTGTGCAGTGCATGAGTTGTGAGAATTCAGAAGCTGCAATGTCAGGATTCAGCTCTGCAGGTTCCAGTAGTCGTCACATGGACACTTCACTCATATGCGATTTTCATACTCATGGTCCTGTGACAACGAGCTTCTCTTCCCGCTTCTCTCAGTTTTTCACTGAACATTGGGAGCAATAGGGAGAGGAGCTCGTGGGTACATGACTGAGTGTGCAAATCGCATATGTCCTTGGTGGAGAGGGGGGCCAAAATGAATTCTTGCCCCTGGTGCCAGAAACCCTAGATACACCTCTGCTGGTATGCTACTGTGAGCGGCGATTACCGGGTTCGGTGGAGGGATGTGTGTGCACAGGCAGTGAGGCAGGGACTGTGTGTGTGTGTGGGGGGGGCGTGGAGAATAATGAGGACACAGGGTTGCAGTCTCTTTACCTCTTTACTGAAGGCTTCAGGATCTGCAATCCAGAGTACTGCTAACAGGGCTGGCTGAGACCGGCCGGTCCGAAGGCACATCCAGAGTTTCCTTTGCAGGTGGAAATCAGTGCCTACCTTCTAGCACCTGTGTGTTGTAGTACCTCCCTGCTGAGCACCACGGGATAGTCCTCACAACTGTTGTGTCTGTTTCTGATGTTCTTTCTCACAACTCGTATCTGTTCTGATGTTCTTTCTCCGTCCCCCAGATGATATGGCTAGGATGCACCCATATGTGTTGTGAAATTGGATTTTGGGCTCCCCCTGTGGCCACTGGTGGAATTGAACTGGTGTGCATCATCCTCTCTGTTCACCTGTTTCCATCAGGGTGTGGGAGTCGCTATTTAGCCTTGCTCCTCTGTCACTTCCATGCCGGTCAACATTGTAATCAGAAGCCTTTCTGTGCATGTTCCTGCTGCTAGACAACTCCCAGCTAAGTTGGACTTTAGTCCTTGTTTGTTTTTGCATTTTGTTCCAGTTCACAGCTGTAGTTTCGTTTCTGTGTCTGGAAAGCTCTTGTGATCTGAAATTGCCACTCTGATGTTATGAGTTAATACTAGAGTCTTAAAGTAATTTCAGGATGGGTTTTGATAGGGTTTTCAGCTGACCATGAAAGTGCCCTTTCTGTCTTCCTGCTATCTAGTAAGCGGACCTCAATTTTGCTAAACCTATTTTCATACTACGTTTGTCATTTCATCTAAAATCACCGCCAATATTTGTGGGGGCCTCTGTCTGCCTTTCGGGGAAATTTCTCTAGAGGTGAGCCAGGACTATATTTTCCTCTGCCAGGATTAGTTAGTCCTCCGGCCGGCGCTGGGCGTCTAGGGATAAAACGCAGGCAACGCTACCCAGCTACTGTTAGTTGTGCGGCAGGTTTAGTTCATGGTCAGTTTAAGTTTCCATCCTTCCAAGAGCTAGTTCTTATGTTTGCTGGGCTATGTTCTCTTGCCATTGAGAACCATAACAGTTTGACCGGCCAAAAAAGGGTTAAATTAATTGACAGAGAAAGGAGAGAAAGGAGAAGTCTGCTGAAGATTTTTTTTTTTTTTTTTTTTCTCAGTTCTGAGTGTGCTTGTAATTGAATCTCTTGCAAGTCTGCCTATATTGCAGCCTTTCTCTCTCTCTCTCCTTCTAATCCTGGAATGGCTCTGTGTTCACCTGTTTAAAATGGATATTCAGAGTTTAGCTGCAGGTTTGAATAATCTCACCACGAAAGTTCAAAATTTACAAGATTTTGTTGTTCATGTTCCTATATCTGAACCTAGAATTCCTTTGCCTGAATTTTTCTCGGGGAATAGATCTTGCTTTCAAAATTTCAAAAATAATTGCAAGTTGTTTTTGTCCCTGAAATCTCGCTCTGCTGGAGATCCTGCTCAGCAGGTCAGGATTGTGATTTCCTTGCTCCGGGGCGACCCTCAGGATTGGGCTTTTGCATTGGCTCCAGGGGATCCTGCGTTGCTCAATGTGGATGCGTTTTTTCTGGCCTTGGGGTTGCTTTATGAGGAACCTCAGTTAGAACTTCAGGCGGAAAAGGCCTTGATGTCCCTATCTCAGGGGCAAGACAAAGCTGAAATATACTGCCAGAAATTCCGTAAATGGGCTGTGCTTACTCAGTGGAATGAGTGCGCCCTGGCGGCGAATTTCAGAGAGGGTCTCTCTGATGCCATTAAGGATGTTATGGTGGGGTTCCCTGTGCCTGCGGGTCTGAATGAGTCCATGACAATGGCTATCCAGATCGATAGGCGTCTGCGGGAGCGCAAACCTGTGCACCATTTGGCGGTGTCTACTGAGAAGACGCCAGAGAATATGCAATGTGATAGAATTCTGTCCAGAAGTGAACGGCAGAATTTTAGACGAAAAAATGGGTTGTGCTTCTATTGCGGTGATTCAACTCATGTTATATCAGCATGCTCTAAGCGTACTAAGAAGCTTGATAAGTCTGTTTCAATTGGCACTTTACAGTCTAAGTTTATTCTTTCTGTGACCCTGATTTGTTCTTTATCATCTATTACCGCGGATGCCTATGTCGACTCTGGCGCCGCTTTGAGTCTTATGGATTGGTCCTTTGCCAAACGCTGTGGGTATGATTTGGAGCCTCTTGAAACTCCTATACCCCTGAAGGGGATTGACTCCACCCCATTGGCTAGCAATAAACCACAATACTGGACACAAGTAACTATGCGGATTAATCCGGATCACCAGGAGATTATTCGCTTTCTTGTGCTGTATAACCTACATGATGTGTTGGTGCTTGGATTGCCATGGCTGCAATCTCATAACCCAGTCCTTGACTGGAAAGCTATGTCTGTGTTAAGCTGGGGATGTAAGGGGACGCATGGGGACGTACCTGTGGTTTCCATTTCATCATCTATTCCCTCTGAGATTCCTGAATTCTTGACTGAATATCGTGACGTTTTTGAAGAACCTAAGCTTGGTTCATTACCTCCGCACCGGGAGTGCGATTGTGCCATAGATTTGATTCCGGGTAGTAAATACCCTAAGGGTCGTTTATTTAATCTGTCTGTGCCTGAGCATGCTGCTGTGGAGGCCTTTCGGGAGCTTAAGCGCCGCTTTTCTTCCGCCCCTGTGTTGCGTCAGCCTGATGTTGCTCTTCCTTTTCAGGTTGAGGTCGACGCTTCTGAAATCGGAGCTTGGGCGGTTTTGTCGCAGAGAAGTTCCGATTGCTCCGTGATGAGACCTTGTGCTTTTTTCTCGCGTAAATTTTCGCCCGCCGAGCGGAATTATGATGTTGGGAATCGGGAGCTTTTGGCCATGAAGTGGGCTTTTGAGGAGTGGCGTCATTGGCTTGAGGGGGCTAGACATCAGGTGGTGGTATTGACTGACCACAAAAATCTAATTTATCTTGAGTCCGCCAGACGCCTGAATCCTAGACAGGCGCGCTGGTCGTTGTTTTTCTCTCGGTTTGATTTTGTGGTGTCCTACCTGCCGGGTTCTAAGAATGTTAAGGCGGATGCCCTTTCTAGGAGTTTTGAGCCTGACTCCCCTGGTAATTCTGAACCTACAGGTATCCTTAAGGATGGAGTGATATTGTCTGCCGTTTCTCCAGACCTGCGGCGGGCCTTGCAGGAGTTTCAGGCGGATAGACCTGATCGTTGCCCACCTGGTAGACTGTTTGTTCCTGATGATTGGACCAGTAAAGTCATTTCTGAGGTTCATTCTTCTGCGTTGGCAGGTCATCCTGGAATCTTTGGTACCAGGGATTTGGTGGCAAGGTCCTTCTGGTGGCCTTCCCTGTCTCGAGATGTGCGAGGCTTCGTGCAGTCTTGTGATGTTTGCGCTCGGGCCAAGCCTTGTTGTTCTCGGGCTAGTGGATTGTTGTTGCCCTTGCCTATCCCGAAGAGGCCCTGGACGCACATCTCGATGGATTTTATTTCGGATCTTCCTGTTTCTCAGAAGATGTCTGTCATCTGGGTGGTGTGTGATCGTTTCTCTAAGATGGTCCATTTGGTTCCCCTGCCTAAGTTGCCTTCTTCTTCCGAGTTGGTTCCTCTGTTTTTTCAAAATGTGGTCCGTTTGCATGGTATTCCGGAGAATATCGTTTCTGACAGAGGTACCCAATTCGTGTCTAGATTTTGGCGAGCATTCTGTGCTAGGATGGGCATAGATTTGTCTTTCTCGTCTGCTTTCCATCCTCAGACTAATGGCCAGACCGAGCGGACGAATCAGACCTTGGAGACATATTTGAGGTGTTTTGTGTCTGCAGATCAGGATGATTGGGTTGCTTTTTTGCCTTTAGCGGAGTTTGCCCTCAATAATCGGGCCAGCTCTGCCACCTTGGTGTCTCCCTTTTTCTGTAATTCGGGGTTTCATCCTCGATTTTCTTCTGGTCAGGTGGAATCTTCGGATTGTCCTGGAGTGGATGCTGTGGTGGAGAGGTTGCATCAGATTTGGGGGCAGGTAGTGGACAATTTGAAGTTGTCCCAGGAGAAGACTCAGCTTTTTGCCAACCGCCGGCGTCGGGTTGGTCCTCGGCTTTGTGTTGGGGACTTGGTGTGGTTGTCTTCTCGTTTTGTCCCTATGAGGGTTTCTTCTCCCAAGTTTAAGCCTCGGTTCATCGGCCCGTACAAGATATTGGAGATTCTTAACCCTGTGTCCTTCCGTTTGGACCTCCCTGCATCTTTTTCTATTCATAATGTTTTTCATCGGTCATTATTGCGCAGGTATGAGGTACCGGTTGTGCCTTCCGTTGAGCCTCCTGCTCCGGTGTTGGTTGAGGGCGAGTTGGAGTACGTTGTGGAAAAAATCTTGGACTCCCGTGTTTCCAGACGGAAACTCCAGTATCTGGTCAAATGGAAGGGATACGGTCAGGAGGATAATTCTTGGGTGACTGCCTCTGATGTTCATGCCTCCGATTTGGTCCGTGCCTTTCATAGGGCTCATCCTGATCGCCCTGGTGGTTCTGGTGAGGGTTCGGTGCCCCCTCCTTGAGGGGGGGTACTGTTGTGAAATTGGATTTTGGGCTCCCCCTGTGGCCACTGGTGGAATTGAACTGGTGTGCATCATCCTCTCTGTTCACCTGTTTCCATCAGGATGTGGGAGTCGCTATTTAGCCTTGCTCCTCTGTCACTTCCATGCCGGTCAACATTGTAATCAGAAGCCTTTCTGTGCATGTTCCTGCTGCTAGACAACTCCCAGCTAAGTTGGACTTTAGTCCTTGTTTGTTTTTGCATTTTGTTCCAGTTCACAGCTGTAGTTTCGTTTCTGTGTCTGGAAAGCTCTTGTGATCTGAAATTGCCACTCTGATGTTATGAGTTAATACTAGAGTCTTAAAGTAATTTCAGGATGGGTTTTGATAGGGTTTTCAGCTGACCATGAAAGTGCCCTTTCTGTCTTCCTGCTATCTAGTAAGCGGACCTCAATTTTGCTAAACCTATTTTCATACTACGTTTGTCATTTCATCTAAAATCACCGCCAATATTTGTGGGGGCCTCTGTCTGCCTTTCGGGGAAATTTCTCTAGAGGTGAGCCAGGACTATATTTTCCTCTGCCAGGATTAGTTAGTCCTCCGGCCGGCGCTGGGCGTCTAGGGATAAAACGCAGGCAACGCTACCCGGCTACTGTTAGTTGTGCGGCAGGTTTAGTTCATGGTCAGTTTAAGTTTCCATCCTTCCAAGAGCTAGTTCTTATGTTTGCTGGGCTATGTTCTCTTGCCATTGAGAACCATAACACATATGATGGGTAGGCCTGGAGTTCTTCCGGGACCCTAGCGTCGCCCCTCTCCCACAATTGCCTCCTATGTCTGCTTAGGTGTTTTAGGTGAGACAGCCAACCTATAATCAACTGTCCTGCCGCTGTTTGAAGTAATGCTTGGAGCCCAATACTTCCTCGGCGTTCCGGCCACCGGCTACGTGCCTCAGTAGGATGTTGCCGATCTCGGGGCACGACTCCTACTGGTTTATCTCCTTATTGCTGCGATCTCATTTCTCACTTCTCCACAATATACTTTGCTTCGTATCCTTTCTTAAGATGCCACCGCATTCGAGTGCAGGCTCGGCTCCGTAACAATCTGTCCTGTTCACTAGGTCACTGTCAGGATCCCACCTGTTGTGAATTTGCTTTTTGCTCCCTCTAGTGGTTACTAGTTTTTTGACTCTGGTTTTTCTGTCATTCCTTTTATCCGCACCTGGGTCGTTAGTTAGGGGTGTTGCTATATAAGCTCCCTGGACCTTCAGTTCAATGCCTGGCAACGTAGTTATCAGAGCTAGTCTGCTGTGCTCTTGTCTACTGATCCTGGTTCCAGTTATATCAGCTAAGTCTGCCTTTTGCTTTTTGCTATTTGTTTTGGTTTTGTATTTTTGTCCAGCTTGTTCCAAATCTACATCCTGACCTTTGCTGGAAGCTCTAGGGGGCTGGTGTTCTCCCCCCGGACCGTTAGACGGTTCGGGGGTTCTTGAATTTCCAGTGTGGATTTTGATAGGGTTTTTGTTGACCATATAAGTTACCTTTCTTTATTCTGCTATCAGTAAGCGGGCCTCTCTGTGCTAAACCTGGTTCATTTCTGTGTTTGTCATTTCCTCTTACCTCACCGTCATTATTTGTGGGGGGCTTCTGTCCAGCTTTGGGGTCCCCTTCTCTGGAGGCAAGAAAGGTCTTTGTTTTCCTCTACTAGGGGTAGCTAGATTCTCCGGTTGGCGCGTGTCATCTAGAATCAACGTAGGAATGATCCCCGGCTACTTCTAGTGTTGGCGTTAGGAGTAGATATATGGTCAACCCAGTTACCACTGCCCTATGAGCTGGATTTTTGTATTCTGCAGACTTCCACGTTCCTCTGAGACCCTCGCCATTGGGGTCATAACAGTTTGCCAGGCCAGTATTAAATGTTTAATGCATTGCAGAAGAGGGATTATAAGAAAGAAGATTCTGAGTTTTTTTTTTTTTTTTTTTTTTCTTTCTTCTTCCCCTTTACCTCAGAGTGGCTATGCTTGCTGCAGACATGAATGTCCAGACCTTGATTACAAGTGTGGACCAGCTGGCTACTCGTGTGCAGGGCATACAAGACTATGTTATCAGAAATCCTATGTCAGAACCTAAAATACCGATTCCTGAACTGTTTTCCGGAGACAGGTTTAAGTTTAGGAATTTCGTGAATAATTGTAAATTGTTTTTGTCCCTGAGACCCTGTTCATCTGGAGATTCTGCTCAGCAAGTAAAAATTGTTATTTCGTTCTTACGGGGCGACCCTCAGGATTGGGCTTTTTCGCTGGCACCAGGAGATCCGGCATTGGCTGATCTTGATGCGTTTTTTCTGGCGCTCGGTTTACTTTATGAGGAACCCAATCTTGAGATTCAGGCAGAAAAGGCCTTGCTGGCTATGTCTCAGGGGCAGGACGAGGCGGAAGTGTATTGCCAAAAATTTCGGAAATGGTCCGTGCTGACACATTGGAACGAGTGTGCACTGGCCGCTAATTTTAGAAATGGCCTTTCTGAAGCCATTAAGAATGTTATGGTGAGTTTTCCCATTCCCACAGGTCTGAATGATACTATGGCACTGGCTATTCAAATTGACCGGCGGTTGCGGGAGCGCAAAACCGCAAATTCCCTCATGGTGTTGTCTGAACAGACACCTGATTTAATGCAATGTGATAGAATCCTGACTAGAAATGAGCGGAAAATTCATAGACGCCGGAATGGCTTGTGCTACTACTGTGGTGATTCTACACATGTTATCTCAGCATGCTCTAAACGTATAGCTAAGGTTGTTAGTCCTGTCACCGTTGGTAATTTGCAACCTAAATTTATTCTGTCTGTAACTTTGATTTGCTCACTGTCATCTTATCCTGTCATGGCGTTTGTAGATTCAGGTGCTGCCCTGAGTCTCATGGATCTCTTATTTGCTAAGCGCTGTGGTTTTACTCTTGAACCATTAGAAAATCCTATTCCTCTTAGGGGTATTGATGCTACACCATTGGCAGCAAATAAACCGCAGTATTGGACACAGGTTACCATGTGCATGACTCCTGAACACCGCGAGGTGATACGTTTCCTGGTTTTACATAAAATGCATGATTTGGTTGTTTTAGGGCTGCCATGGTTACAGACCCATAATCCAGTCCTTGACTGGAAGGCTATGTCAGTGTCTAGTTGGGGCTGTCGTGGTATTCATGAGGATTCCCTGCCTGTGTCTATTGCTTCTTCTACGCCTTCGGAAGTTCCGGAGTATTTGTCTGATTATCAGGATGTCTTCAGTGAGTCTGAGTCCAGTGCACTGCCTCCTCATAGGGACTGTGACTGTGCTATAGATTTGATCCCAGGCAGTAAATTTCCTAAGGGAAGACTGTTTAATCTGTCGGTACCTGAACATACCGCTATGCGTTCATATATCAAGGAGTCTCTGGAGAAAGGACATATTCGTCCGTCTTCTTCCCCTCTTGGTGCGGGATTCTTTTTTGTGGCAAAAAAGGACGGATCTTTGAGACCTTGTATTGATTATCGGCTTTTAAATAAGATCACTGTCAAATTTCAGTATCCTTTACCGCTGTTGTCTGACTTGTTTGCCCGGATTAAGGGTGCCAAGTGGTTCACCAAGATAGACCTTCGTGGTGCGTACAACCTTGTGCGTATTAAGCAAGGTGATGAATGGAAAACCGCATTCAATACGCCCGAAGGTCATTTTGAGTACTTGGTGATGCCTTTTGGGCTCTCCAATGCGCCTTCAGTTTTTCAGTCCTTTATGCATGACATTTTCCGGAAGTATCTGGATAAATTTTTGATTGTTTATCTGGATGATATTTTGGTTTTTTCTGATAATTGGGATTCGCATGTGGAGCAGGTCAGGTTGGTCTTTAAAATTTTGCGTGAAAATTCTTTGTTTGTCAAGGGCTCAAAGTGTCTCTTTGGTGTACAGAAGGTTCCCTTTTTGGGGTTCATTTTTTCCCCTTCTGCTGTGGAGATGGACCCAGTCAAGGTCCGAGCTATTCTTGATTGGACTCAGCCCTCGTCAGTTAAGAGTCTTCAGAAGTTCTTGGGCTTCGCTAACTTCTACCGTCGTTTTATCGCTAATTTTTCTAGCATTGTGAAACCTTTGACGGATATGACCAAGAAGGGCTCCGATGTAGCTAACTGGGCTCCTGCTGCCGTGGAGGCTTTCCAGGAGTTGAAACGCCGGTTTACTTCGGCGCCTGTTTTGTGCCAGCCTGACGTCTCACTTCCCTTTCAGGTTGAGGTGGATGCTTCGGAGATTGGGGCAGGGGCCGTTTTGTCACAGAGAGGCCCTGGTTGCTCTGTTATGAAACCTTGTGCCTTTTTCTCTAGGAAGTTTTCGCCTGCCGAGCGAAATTATGATGTGGGCAATCGGGAGTTGTTGGCCATGAAATGGGCATTTGAGGAGTGGCGTCATTGGCTCGAGGGTGCTAAGCATCGTGTGGTGGTCTTGACTGATCACAAAAATCTGATGTATCTCGAGTCTGCTAAACGCCTCAATCCGAGACAGGCCCGCTGGTCATTGTTTTTCTCCCGCTTTGATTTTGTTGTCTCGTATTTACCAGGTTCAAAGAATGTGAAGGCCGATGCTCTTTCTAGGAGCTTTGTGCCTGATGCTCCTGGAGTCGCTGATCCTGTTGGTATTCTTAAAGATGGAGTTATCTTGTCAGCTATTTCTCCGGATCTGCGACGTGTGTTGCAGAGATTTCAGGCTGATAGGCCTGAGTCTTGTCCACCTGACAGACTGTTTGTCCCGGATAAGTGGACCAGCAGAGTCATTTCCGAGGTTCATTCCTCGGTGTTGGCAGGTCACCCGGGAATTTTTGGCACCAGAGATCTGGTGGCCAGGTCCTTTTGGTGGCCTTCCTTGTCAAGGGATGTGCGGTCATTTGTGCAGTCCTGTGGGACTTGTGCTCGAGCTAAGCCTTGCTGTTCTCGTGCCAGCGGTTTGCTCTTGCCCTTGCCTGTCCCGAAGAGACCTTGGACACATATCTCCATGGATTTCATTTCTGATCTTCCGCTATCTCAGGGCATGTCCGTTATCTGGGTGATATGTGATCGCTTCTCCACGATGGTCCATTTGGTTCCTTTGCCTAAGCTGCCTTCCTCTTCCGATCTGGTTCCTGTGTTTTTCCAGAACATGGTTCGTTTGCACGGCATCCCTGAGAATATTGTGTCAGACAGAGGATCCCAGTTCGTTTCCAGGTTCTGGCGATCCTTTTGTAGTAGGATGGGCATTGATTTGTCGTTTTCGTCTGCTTTCCATCCTCAGACTAATGGACAGACGGAGCGAACCAATCAGACTTTGGAGGCTTATTTGAGGTGTTTTGTCTCTGCTGATCAGGACGATTGGGTGACATTCTTGCCGTTGGCTGAGTTTGCCCTTAATAATCGGGCTAGTTCCGCCACCTTGGTTTCGCCTTTTTTCTGCAACTCTGGTTTCCATCCTCGCTTTTCTTCGGGTCATGTGGAGCCTTCTGACTGTCCTGGGGTGGATTCTGTGGTGGATAGGTTGCAGCAGATCTGGAATCATGTGGTGGACAACTTGAAGTTGTCACAGGAGAAGGCTCAGCGCTTTGCCAACCGCCGCCGCGGTGTGGGTCCCCGACTACGCGTTGGGGATTTGGTATGGCTTTCTTCCCGCTTTGTTCCTATGAAGGTCTCCTCTCCCAAATTTAAACCTCGTTTTATTGGGCCTTACAAGATATTGGAAATCCTTAATCCTGTATCTTTTCGTCTGGATCTTCCTGTGTCGTTTGCTATTCACAATGTATTTCATAGGTCCTTGTTGCGGCGGTACATTGTGCCTGCAGTTCCTTCTGCTGAGCCTCCTGCTCCGGTGTTGGTTGAGGGCGAGTTGGAGTACGTGGTGGAGAAGATCTTGGATTCTCGCCTCTCCAGGCGGAGGCTTCAGTACCTGGTCAAGTGGAAGGGCTATGGTCAGGAGGATAATTCCTGGGTGGTCGCCTCTGATGTTCATGCGGCCGATTTAGTTCGTGCCTTTCATGCCGCTCATCCTGATCGCCCTTGTGGTCGTGGTGAGGGTTCGGTGACCCCTCACTAAGGGGGGGTACTGTTGTGAATTTGCTTTTTGCTCCCTCTAGTGGTTACTAGTTTTTTGACTCTGGTTTTTCTGTCATTCCTTTTATCCGCACCTGGGTCGTTAGTTAGGGGTGTTGCTATATAAGCTCCCTGGACCTTCAGTTCAATGCCTGGCAACATAGTTATCAGAGCTAGTCTGCTGTGCTCTTGTCTACTGATCCTGGTTCCAGTTATATCAGCTAAGTCTGCCTTTTGCTTTTTGCTATTTGTTTTGGTTTTGTATTTTTGTCCAGCTTGTTCCAAATCTACATCCTGACCTTTGCTGGAAGCTCTAGGGGGCTGGTGTTCTCCCCCCGGACCGTTAGACGGTTCGGGGGTTCTTGAATTTCCAGTGTGGATTTTGATAGGGTTTTTGTTGACCATATAAGTTACCTTTCTTTATTCTGCTATCAGTAAGCGGGCCTCTCTGTGCTAAACCTGGTTCATTTCTGTGTTTGTCATTTCCTCTTACCTCACCGTCATTATTTGTGGGGGGCTTCTATCCAGCTTTGGGGTCCCCTTCTCTGGAGGCAAGAAAGGTCTTTGTTTTCCTCTACTAGGGGTAGCTAGATTCTCCGGCTGGCGCGTGTCATCTAGAATCAACGTAGGAATGATCCCCGGCTACTTCTAGTGTTGGCGTTAGGAGTAGATATATGGTCAACCCAGTTACCACTGCCCTATGAGCTGGATTTTTGTATTCTGCAGACTTCCACGTTCCTCTGAGACCCTCGCCATTGGGGTCATAACACCCACCCCTGACAGAGACCCCCCTGAATCTTTCCCCACAACACCTTCTGCCACAGGATGCTGCCTGGATCCAACCCAGTCAGCTTCTAACTAACTTCCTATCCAGCCCCCAGTTTTACCCAAGTGTGAGGAGTGGCCTAATGCATAGAACCCTTTGCTCCCCCTGGTAGCTGGAGTGTGAAATGTAGTGTGTGACTGTGATACCTGGTCAGGTGAACTCTTTCCATGCAATCAGATGTAGCATCACTCCCCTTAGTGGCAGAGCGACATTACTGCAATGACCAGGTCTCTGGGGCGCTGCACATCCCCCAGCCCACCCGTGAGTGTTGTCTAGTGTAGTGGATTAATTATTTCTTGGTGTGGTTTGTTTTTAGGTCATTGGTTATTTTTAAGAGCAATTTAATAAAAATTATTTTTATGGTATTAGTTTTTTTTGGTGAGACGTTGTTTACACTAATCCTGCAATATAGTGAATATACTTTTTTTTGTTTATGCATTCAACAAGAATTCTTAAAGAAATCAAAGTCTCTTTTGGATTCTTCATAACATCTTCAAAACGATTCCTCCCACGGCTGTTAGCAGCACATCAGCTGATCAGATAAGCTGACATGTGCCATAAAAGGTGCAGGCTCATCGCTGGAGCCCGCACCAAACAGGGGGAGGGGTCCAATGACGGATAGATCCGTCATTGGTTGTTAAGGGGTTAAAACGGGAATTATAGAGAGCGTGAACAACTCATCTCCTGTAAACCTGTTTCTCCCTGCAGTGTCCAGGTAATTACCATATATACTTGAGTATAAGCCGAGATTTTCAGCCCATTTTTTTAGGCTGAACGTGCCCCTCTCGGCTTATACTCGAGTCATTGTCCCAGGGGGTCAGCGGGGGAGGGGCGAGTGGTGTCTGTCACATACTCACATGCAGCTCCGATGGTCTTCGGGCACCGGCAGCTTGTTCCTGTGTTCAGAATCAGCAGTCAAGTGGTACTGCTCATTAAAGTATTGAATATGGACACAACTCCACTCCCATAGGAGTGGAGCTCATATTCTTTGCTTTGATGAGCAGTACCAGTGACCGCTGAACATTGGAACAAGCTGCCGATGCCGAGACCATCTGTCAGTGAGAAGCAGGGACAGCGCCGGGAGAAGGTGAGTATAACGGGGGAGGGTGAGCATTGTGATATTCACCTGTCCCCGTTCCACCGCTGGGCGCCACTCCATCTTCCGCATCCTCTGGCTGTGGCGTTCAGGTAAGAGGGCATGATGACGTGATTAGTAATGTAAACAGTCACTGCAGAGACCCAGAAGATGGTGCGGCGCCCGGTGGTGGAACGGGAACAGGTGAATATCGCAAGTGTCGGGGGCCTGGGCGTCGAGAGGTGAGTATGCCATTTTTTTTTAACCGCATCAACAGCATATGGGGCATATTACTCTATGGAGCATCTTATGGGGCCATAATCAACCTTTATGCAGCATTGTATGGGGCAAATGTTTCTATGGAGCGAAGATAAAGAAAGAATGCGGCACTCACCCGACTTCTTCAACTATTAATCATCCTTTATTGAACGTGGCATAACATACCAGACTTGGCAAGATACAGGTTACGGCATGGAGAGGGAGCAGTGGGGGAGTGTACAGAGACAAGATGGACGACGGCCGTTTCACGCAAAGGCGCTTCTACGGGTCCATGTGAGTTGTGCTAATGATGTCATTTCCTTTTATAGGATTCGACACCACACATATAACAAATACAATCAGTTTAAAGTTAAAAGCAACAACATACTTCTGCCTCTACATTCTATACGGATCATATGAAGACTGCCATGTCTAATTTGTCATTAAGCCCCCAAGGTCCTTGTGCGTTAGTTCTCAGGATCCAACGAGCTTCACATTGTAGTAAAAGTTTATTGTGGTCACCGCCTTGCTGGGGGAATTTAACTATCTCCAACCCTCCAAAGGTTAGTGAGTTTGGATCACCGCCATGCACTTCTTGTATGTGCTTGACTAAACGCACTCGTCCCTTCCCTGTGAGAATGGAGTTAAAGTGCTCCCGAAAGCGTACCATTAGGGGTCTAATTGTCTTCCCGATATAAAATCGGTTACAAGGACAGAAAATTACATAAACTAAGAATTTACTTTTACATGTTACAAAATCTCTCACTATGTGATATATCTTACCGATTTTTAAAGGGTTATCAAGCAGAGCACGAAGAGTGATAAATAATCAGACTGCGTTCCACCATGCAGATGGTTGAAATGGAGGATTTGGCTAACGATGGAGAGGCTCCAAGTGGCTTAATGGCAGGCAGAGAGGGAGCAGGGGAGTTCTTTACGGATTGTAATCACAAGGATGAATTAGAACTGATTAGTACTAAAGCATTGGAATCCAAAATCCAGTTTGTTGCAGAAAAAGAAATACGTTTATATTGGACTATAAAATCTCTAAAATCTTACACAGCGTGTAATAGAGTACCGAGAGGATTAAGAGTGTTTAAGGAAATTTCACAGTTTAAAGATGACCCGAGTTTTCAATTGGCATGGAACAGATCCATCTGCAGTGCTCTAAAAATTTGTTGCAACTCGTCATCTCCCAGAATTAAAAGGATTATGGTCTGATTTGTGAACAGCTGGACAAATCAAAAAAGGAATTAAAATCCCGCATTAGTGATGATAATTACAAGGCTTTTGAGAAAAAACTAGAAAAGAAATTGGTGGTAGTACAAATGGACATGAAAGAAAAGAAAAAAGAAAAATTTCTCAGAGACAAACGTGACTTTGAATTGGGTCAAATCTTTACGTGGAATAAAAATAATCCTAACAAGTCTTATTCCAAAAATCGTTCTAAAAAATATGGCAAACATCAAAAAATTCCCCGTGATGGGTGGATTACGGACTCAGACTCAAGTGCAGCCGAGGAAACCACAGAAGACTCAGCTTCCACTTCTAACATAACTCCCTCGACCCCATCTCTTTCAGCAGCCCAAATCCCTTTAGGGGGAAGAAAATTTGGCGGGGGGGGAGAAAAAAGCGCCTGGAGGAAACGCAAACACGTTTCGTGGAGATAACAACCCCACAAAGGGGGGATAACCGGACTGACGATTCCTTACAAATTATTAACTTGTCCAAAAAAATCTTATCTGAAGATCAAATAAAGGTTCTCTCATGGGGTGTTAATTTTTGTTTACCTGAGTCTTTCGACTTGAGTGAATTTAAAATTGACCTGTTCAAGAGTGTTAGAAAGTTACATCTTCATAAATACTTTTGTAAGAGTAAAGAGAACACCGTAGCACCAGTTACTACGGATATACCTGTGAGAGTAGGACCACTGGGCTTTATGGCGCATCCCTCGATGGATCAAAGGGATATTGATATGACTACACTTTTAGCAGGTTTAAGTGAGAATATTGAAGAAATGCCCGAGGAGTGGCATACTGACAATACCTTTATGCCTACCTGTCCTTTTGTTGGTGGCGTTAAGTCCAGCTGGATGCCCCCTATTTCACCCGGCAATAATGTAGATCTTTTCCAGGATATGGTCATCAAAGATATAGAGGCTATCCTGTACAGACAACCATTGCAAAATATGTCTGCACAGGAGAAAAAAGCACTGAGAGAAATCCAACAATGGGAAGATGTCATTATTAGAAGAGCCGACAAAGGCGGCAATTTAGTTATCCTGGAAAAAGTCTATTATATTGAAGAAGCATTATCCCAATTGAATGATTCGAACACGTATTCGGTACTAAATAGTAACCCCACTAATGGCATTAAAATAAAATTGAGATCGTTCTTGCGTAAATACGTAGAGAAAGGGACTATTACACAAAGAAGAGCTGAAAAACTAATACCAGAATGTCCACAGTTTCCAAACTGGTATAGCATCCCTAAGGTGCATAAGAATGCAGAAAGGCCTCCAGGACGTCCAATCGTGTCCGGAAAAAATTCTATCACAGAGCCTCTTTCTCAATTTTTAGATTGGTTATTAAAACCGTTATTGGCAGAAATACCTTCTTTCGTTAAAGATTCAGGGGATTTTTTGTTAGCCCTCAAAGATTTCACATGGCAACCTACCTTTGCTTTGGTTTCAATTGACATTGTTAATTTGTACACCAGAATCCCGCAAAATAAGGGTTTAGAAGCGATTCAACGGATTTTGTCGCATACAGAAAAGGATCAGGATTTCGTATCATTTGTGCTGGAAGGGTTGGATTTTGTATTGTCCAATAATTCCTTTAAGTTTTTGGACAAGTGGTACAACCAGAAGGTTGGTACCGTGATGGGTACTCCGGTGGCGTGCGTTTTCACGAACCTGTTTCTTGCAGCGTTCGAGGAGAAGCACGTCACCGGACCCCTCAACCCTTATCTAAAACACATTCGATTATATCTGCGTTTTGCTGAAGATGTTTTCATAGTGTGGGACGGGGGCGAGCAGATTTTTAATGACTTCGTGAAGTTTCTGAATGAAAACAACGATGAAAACATGAGGTTTACGTCCGTCTACGGTGACAAAGATCTAGAATTCCTTGATGTAAAAATTGAAGTAAGGGAGGGATTATTAATAACGAGTGTCCATAGGAAAATTACCGCAACTAATAATATCCTTCATTTTCAGAGTGCTCACCCAAACCATACGTTAAACAGCATCCCATATAGCCAAATGGTAAGGCTGAGGAAAATCAATAATTGTGAAGAGAGTTACCAAAGCCAAATACAGGAGTTAAAATTGCGTTTTAAAAACAGAGGTTATCCAAACCATATTTTGCAGCAAGCAGAATCGCGGGCGGCTAAATTATCCCAAATGGACCTTTTGAGAAAAGGTAGTGACAACAGGAAAAAAATGAAAAGATTTAACAGGGGGGATTGCCATAATGAAAACGGTATTTTTAACTTTACGTTTAAACATAGTCCGCTTAATATCGAAATTCATGCGGCCATACGTAAAAATTGGCATATAATCACAAATGATTTGGATTTTCGAAATTTGTCAGTATGTAGTCCTCGCTTTGCGTACAAACGCTCAGTTAATATAGGGGATTTGGTGGTAAAAAATCGCCTTACGGGTAGTAATTTTAATTGGATGAAAAAATCCTTACCGCAGGGTAACTTTAAATGTGGTGGATGCATTATGTGTTATTTACACAGAATTGATAACCCTTTAAAAATCGGTACGAGATATCACATAGTGAGAGATTTTGTAACATGTAAAAGTAAATTCTTAGTTTATGTAATTTTCTGTCCTTGTAACCGATTTTATATCGGGAAGACAATTAGACCCCTAATGGTACGCTTTCGGGAGCACTGTAACTTCATTCTCACAGGGAAGGGACGAGTGCGTTTAGTCAAGCACATACAAGAAGTGCATGGCGGTGATCCAAACTCACTAACCTTTGCAGGGTTGGAGATAGTTAAATTCCCCCAGCAAGGCGGTGACCACAATAAACTTTTACTACAATGTGAAGCTCGTTGGATCCTGAGAACTAACGCACAAGGACCTTGGGGGCTTAATGACAAATTAGACATGGCAGTCTTCATATGATCCGTATAGAATGTAGAGGCAGAAGTATGTTGTTGCTTTTAACTTTAAACTGATTGTATTTGTTATATGTGTGGTGTCGAATCCTATAAAAGGAAATGACATCATTAGCACAACTCACATGGACCCGTAGAAGCGCCTTTTCGTGAAACGGCCATCGTCCGTCTTGTCTCTGTATACTCCCCCACTGCTCCCTCTCCATGCCGTAACCTGTATCGTGCCAAGTCTGGTATGTTATGCCACGTTCAATAAAGGATGATTAATAGTTGAAGAAGTCGGGTGAGTGCCGCATTCTTTCTGTATCTTCGTTTATATGTGGACTTTTCACTCTCATTGCGGAGCACCGCCCTAGCTTCAACAGAAGCTGAGTCCGTCCGACCCTTTGAAGAAGGGATTAGCCTTGCAGCTGGATTGTTTTTATGACAGCTCTTTCAGTGCCGGCCATGTGTCGTTTTTCTTTCTTGCGCTTGTGTTTCTATGGAGCATCTTATGGGGCCATAATCAACCTTTACGCAGCACTGTATGGGGCAAATGTTTCTATGGAGCATCTTATGGGGCCATTATTAACCTTTGTGCAGCATTATATGGGGCATATTTTAATATGGAGCATCTTATGGGGCCCATCATAAACTTTATGGAGCATTATATGGGGCGTATTTTGTATAGAGCATTTTATGGGGCCCATCATGAATTGTATGAAGCATATGGGGCTCCTGATTCAATATGGATATTCAAAAACACTTAACCTACTGATGTCTCAATTAATTTTACTTTTATTGTTATCTATTTTTATTTTTGAAGTTGACCATTAGCTGCTGCATTTTCTACCCTAGGCTTATACTCGAGTCATTAAGTTTTCCAAGTTTTTTGTGGCAAAATTAGGGGTCTCGGCTTATACTCGGGTCGGCTTATACTTGAGTATATACGGTAAACAGGAAAAATCTTTTTTCTAGGAACTTGACACCAAAAGGAGATCTGTTTACACAGAATTAATTTTTGTTCTCATCAAAGCATCTTTCATAGACTCTATGTCTTCGGGGTTCAGATAGGAATAGTTATGTTTGTACCGATCCGATATTTAAGGGATATAGATTTTCGGTGTCGTTAAGAAAGTTAACTGAATTAGTGTCAAGGCAGCTAGACATGAAATTGTAAAATCAATTGGAAATAGAATGCAGCAGGACAGATGGACCCTTCACCATGGAAAGCAGACACCCCCAAAAGAACTGCACTCAAAAGACCCCACGAGACACAAAACGAGAATGTTTGGCAAGTGCCAGGCTGTAAAGCCCACATTGGGTAGCCCCACTAGCATCACTCCACTTCCGAGCCCATTATATTAGAGCATTGTGGCTCTTTCCGGGTCATCAGGTGAAGCCAACCAAAGAGAATAGAAGGAACACCAAGGGACCGTGCAGCACATAACACGCCTGTGACAGGAATGATGCCATCAGGACTACCCGATCTATGTGTGAGAGAGCCCGGCACTTAATAACTCTTATTGTTTGGGTCTTGTGGGGTCCTTTCAATTAGATTCTTTTGTCTGTTTTTCTTGGCAAATCCACCATTTTAAGTGGTACAGTACCTTCTGTAAAGAGATGAACAAGAAATATACCGCACTGGTATTTTGACCCACGGACACTATAAGTGGAAAAAGAAAGAGCTATTTCATTGAGTACAAGAAATTAATTACAGTGGACTCCCAGGTCAAAAGTCTCAGCCAACAGATGTACAAGGGAAATGCTAAGAAGCGCACGCGTGGATCAGGTCAGTAACCATTAATTCCTGAGCTGGAAGGCCCGGTCTGTGAATGAGTTGCTGATAGGAGAGCAAAGGCTTTGGTTTGGCTTCGGACATATTTGTATATTTGAGTAAATGTTGATTTTTTTTGTTCAAGAATAAATTTAGACTGTTGTTCATGAAAAAATAAGACATTCCCTGAAAATAAGCCCTAACACATCTTTTGGAGCAAAAAATAGTAAAAGACCCTGTCCTATATATGGGGAAACGCGGTAGTTACTATAGTAACTGACACCTCTATCATCGTGGACACTAAAGAAAGGTTAATAAAATAGCGTCACATAGGGGGATTATGTGTTTTACTTTCCAAAAGGGAAATAGAAAATTATAGAAAGTCCCCATAGGCGGTGGGTAATATGCGGTGTTGGTGGGGTGTAAATACCACCAGTGTCGGGGGATGGGGGGCAGCCAATGCCTCTTCCTTCCCCAGCGTACCGGTAGCCGACCATATTGGAGATAGGAGGTGCCAACGTTTGTAGAGAGGCAAAATCTGAAGGATTCATATGTAAAATATGAGGGACAATCTCAAGGGCCCAACTTTCCATCCGCCGAATATTATGGGAAAATGTGTTTATTTGTAAAGAAACATATGAGACATAGAACAATGGTGATCTTATATAACATAACAATGAGGCTTCAGATGAGCAGCGAGTTTGGGGGGACAGGGGTCTCCCATTTCACGCTACTTCTGTTAGGAATTGTAATGGATAACGGGATAATTATGTTATAAAGATACAACGCAGAAAAATAAAAACTTTACCCCTCTGGTTACAAAGCCGACATTAACACAACGTGATCGCAGATTTATTTTATTTTTGTCTTTTGATTCTTGTGTTATAAGATTTTATTATTGGAGCAGAGTGAAATCCGTCACATATTACTCATGTCACTTTTATATCGCAAATACTTCTCAGGTTACAGACATATAAGATTATTAGTAACTAGATGGTGGCCCGATTCTAACGCATCAGGTATTCTAGAATAAGTATGTATGTATATAGCAGCCACATAGTATATAGCACATGCCACGTAGTATATAGGAGCCATGTAGTATATAGCAGACAAATACTACGTGGCCTGTGCTATATACTATGTGGCTGCTATATACATACATACATACATATTGTAGAATACCCGATGCGTTAGTACAGGCCATGCAATATATAACAGTGGCCACGCAGTATATAAAACAGCCCAAACAGTATATAACACAGCCCACCTACTATATAACAGAGCCCACGCAGTATATAGCAGCCACGCAATATATAATACAAGTGATGTAGTATATAACACAGGCCACGCAGTATATAACAGTGGCCACGTAATATATAGCACAGCCCACGCAGTACAAAACACAGGCCACATAGTATCTAACACTGGCCACGTAGTATATAGCAGCCACGTGGCATCTAACACAGCCCACGTAGTATATAGCAGCCACGCAGTATATAACACAGCCCACGTACTATATAGCAGTGTGGGCACATATCCCTGTTAAAAAAATAATTAAAATAAAAAATAGATAAATACTCATCCGCCAGGATCCAGCAAAGCTCTGGCGATGCGCGCGCGGCTGCCGCCATCTTCCGTTCCCAAGATGCATTGCAAAATTACACACATGACTTAGCGGTCTCGCGAGACCGCTAAGTCTTCTGGGTAATTTCGCAATGCATCTCTGGGAACGGAAGATGGCGACAGCCGCGCGCGCCTGGGCGGACTACGAACGGTGAGAATAGCAGGTTTTTTGTTCTTTTTATTATTTTTAACATTACATCTTTTTACTATTGATGCTGCATAGGCAGCATCAATAGTAAAAAGTTGGGGACACACAGGGTTAATAGCAGCGATAACAGAGTGTGTTACCCGCGGCCCGTTACCACTGGCATTAACCCTGTGTTAGCGATGACTGGAGGGGAGTATGCAGGCGCCAGGCACTGACTGCAGGGGAGTAGGGAGGGACTAATCGGACTGTGCCCGTCGCTGATTGGTCACGGCAGCCATGACAGGCAGCTGGCGAGACCAATCAGCGACACGTGATTTCTGTTACGGAAGTTGCGGACAGAAAGACGGAAGTACCCCTTAGACAATTAAATATATAGATTAGTAATAAGCTGTAATATCAGTGCTATAAAGATACAACAAATCCATGTCCAGTAATATTCTCAGGGCACAGGACACATCCCACCAATTGCACACTTCTCAGTGTTGGAGCTGGGGGGCGCCATCCTGTGATTGACGGATAAATGTCTGACATTTTATTACCTCTGTAAGAAACACAACTTTATTGGGAATGTGAAACACCTATAAAGATGGCGCTTATCAGCCTGCAGATCCCTGCGGGTATGTAGGTGTAAGGGAACCTGCCATGTAATATAAGGCTAATAACGGGCAGATATGGGGTTAATGTATAGGCTAATAGCGCTCTGACACTGTGAGTGAGAGGGTGAGAGATGCTCTCTCTGATGCTCCGGCAGTGCGGGAAATGGTATCAGACACGTTTTTGAGGGATTTTTATTGTGAACCACTAATCACATTTAAAAGAGTATGAATTCACGTGAAATCATGAATTTCAGGAAATTGGACTCAAACTCGATCCTCTGCGGATTGATCCGCTTATCTGTAATATATATGCATATATACTCCTTTCCCACATTAGACGTATAAGTACGTCCAAGGTCGTCTCCTCTACTTGTATGCTTCTGGCTCCGTCGATGAGCCTGCAACCTTTCTGGCACATGTCAGCTTATTTCATTAGCTGACACGTGCCCCTAACAGCCTCGGGTGGAATCATGATCCACCCAGAGCTGTTAACATGTTAAATGCCGCTTTTAATATATCACAGTGGCATTTAACATGATCGCGACGGAAGTGCGTCAGAAACCCCATCCATCGGCTCTCGTGTCACATGACTTTGGGTCGCCGATGGGTTGGTATGACAACCCGGTGTCTGCAGGAGACTCCTGTGGTTGTTATTGTCTGATAGCTATGAGGGGCCGCCCAGCGGTGCTATGTGCAGCACAAGCGATCAGAAGATCGCAGCTTCAAGTCTTATACTCGGCTTATACTCGAGTCACGGTCGGCGGGTGAGGGGGAGAGGGCACTGTCGCATACTTACCTGCTTCGGTGCCGCAGCTCTTCCCCTGTTCAGCGGTCATGTGGGACCGCTCATTAGAGAAATGAATATGGACTCCACTCCACTTCATTTCTCTAATCAGCGGTAATGGTGACCGCTGACAGAGGAAGAGGCTGCGGCCCCGAAGACCAGCTGTCCGGGGGAAGGAGCGGGACGCCGGGAGCAGGTAAGTATTACATATTCACCTGTCCGCGTTCCACACGCCGGGCGTCGCTCCATCTTCCCGGCGCCTCTCTGCACTGACTGTGCAGGTCAGAGGGCGCGATGACGCATATAGTGTGCGCGCCGCCCTCTGCCTGATCAGTCAGTGCGGAGAGATGCCGGGACGGGACGCCGAGGAGCTGCAAGCAAGAGAGGTGAGTATGTATTTTATTATTTTTATTGCAGCAGCAGCAATGGCACAGCTTTCTATGGTACATCTATGGGGCAATAATCAACGGTGCAGAGCATTATATGGCACAGCTATGGGGCAATTATGAACGGTGCAGAGCACTATATGGCACAGCTATGGGGCAATTATGAACGGTGCAGAGCACTATATGGCACAGCTATGGGGCAATTATGAACAGTGCAGAGCACTATATGGCACAGCTATGGGGCAATTATGAACGGTGCAGAGCACTATATGGCACAGCTATGGGGCAATTATGAACGGTGCAGAGCACTATATGGCACAGCTATGGGGCAATTATGAACGGTGCAGAGCACTATATGGCACAGCTATGTTATGAACGGTGCAGAGCACTATATGGCACAGCTATGGGGCAATAATGAACGGTGCAGAGCACTATATGGCACAGCTATGGGGCAATAATGAACGGTGCAGAGCACTATATGGTACAGCTATGGGGCAATAATGAATGGTGCAGAGCACTATATGGCACAGCTATGGGGCAATTATGAACGGTGCAGAGCACTATATGGCACAGCTATGGGGCAATTATGAACAGTGCAGAGCACTATATGGCACAGCTATGGGGCAATTATGAACGGTGCAGAGCACTATATGGCACAGCTATGGGGCAATTATGAACGGTGCAGAGCACTATATGGCACAGCTATGGGGCAATTATGAACGGTGCAGAGCACTATATGGCACAGCTATGTTATGAACGGTGCAGAGCACTATATGGCACAGCTATGGGGCAATAATGAACGGTGCAGAGCACTATATGGCACAGCTATGGGGCAATAATGAACGGTGCAGAGCACTATATGGTACAGCTATGGGGCAATAATGAATGGTGCAGAGCACTATATGGCACAGCTATGGGGCCATAATGAATGGTATGGAGCATCTATTTTTATTTTTGAAATTCACCGGTAGCTGCTTCATTTTCCACCCTAGGCTTATACTCGAGTCAATAAGTTTTCCCAGTTTTTTGTGGCAAAATTAGGGGGGTCGGCTTATACTCGGGTCGGCTTATACTCGAGTATATACGGTACACATTATATATACTTTATAAATATAGAAACATACACTATATATATATATATATATATATATACAGTATACAGACACATACACATATATAAAGTATATGCACACAGAAACATTCAGTTTATATACAGTATGCTCACATATACGGTTTATACATATATATTTACACAATATACGGCACACATGCGCACATGCCGTATACATATATAATAAATACACACACACTGTATACTGTATGTACATGCATATACAGAACTTCAAGCTGTCATTGATGTTAGAGGGGGAACACACGGTAATAAGAAATGGGGTCTGTGAACTTTTGATCAGGGTCATTTGGGTGTTTTGGGTTGTCATTATGATTTATAAAGAGAAAACACAGTAGTTTGACAATAAATGGCTTCACCCAACCACTAACCATGAGTGAAGGAAAAGTTTTGGTGTTATCATTCATATTCTCTGAAAAAAGGCCAAGAAAGAAAAAATTCTGACGGTATGTAAACTTTTGAGCACAACTATATATTTATATATTTACACACCGCAGATATACACAATCATACTATATACTGTATATATGTACACACATACTATATACACACATACACACACTGTATACTGTACATGTACACACAGATACACATATATATGTATACTTACCAGGTCCTGCTGATTCACTTGTGCAGATCCCAGGACAGCGGTTTAGGAGCGGCCATGATGAGTAGGAGGGGACACAGAGAGAGCTGCAGACATCTTCCTGACCCCCGCGCCATCTAAGCTGTGCTGTTAGACGGCCTCTCCCCCTCACTCTCACATTCTAACCCGACATTGCCGGCTATTAAAGTGAAATGAATATTCACTGCTCTCCACGCCCATGAGCTCATTTCTCTTTAGCAGCGGGCACAAGCTTTAGCCAGCAGCCGGCTCCTGCCTCCTGTCACCCGCTGCTCCCCCGCTGCTGGTGCTGGGCAGACCCCCTGACAGGCCCATAGCAGCTGTGTGGTGTGCCGTTATTAGTGACACACCACTGGCTGTGGCCACTGAGGCAGCGGGGGCCCTCAGCAGCTGCCGGCCCTGTATGCCAGCAGATGTCAGTGCCTGGGCCCACTGGAGAATGTTCCGGTGGGCCAGTCCGACCTGGTGTACATGTTTGGTATCTGCATGCTCATACTGACCTGGAGAATCATCATGGCAGGTCAGTTTTAGCATTTGGTGAACATAGTAAAAAAAAAAAAAAAAACAATTGTGGAACTATACTTTTTGTTTTTGCAATTTCAACGCAGTTTGATTTTTTCCCATTTTTCAGTACATTATATGGCAAAACCAATGGTGTCAATCAAAAGTGCAACTCGTCCCGCAAAAAACAAGCCCTCACATGGCCATAGTGATGGAAAATAACAAAGTTATGGGGCAAAAAACAGAAACACCCAAGGTGGTGAAGGGGTTAATTGATGTGATCTACTGGGTCACTTTATTATTATGGTGGAATTACAATTTGTTTTTCACCATTTCACTTCACTTGGGATTATTTTTTCCCCCATTTTTCTGCACATTATGTGGTAACATGAAGGGAGGCTTTCCTTATTACTTTTCAGCCTGCAACAATCAGTCCTTCATGGAAAAATAATGCTTTATGAATTTTGGAAAGGAAAAAGGAAGGAAACTGGAAAATGTCCCAGTCTCCAAGGGGTTAAGAGGTGTGATATAGAGGAGGTCCCAGGAATATCCATTACACAGCAGCAGGGCGAGTGTCTCCTGTGTCTCCTCGCTCTCTGCTCAGGTCATTAGGATGGTCACTGAAGGCTCTTTCTAGCCTGGAGGGGATGGAGCTGAGGAAACCGTGTTGGAAATCCGCTGTCAGGAACACATAAATGATCGGATTCAGGCAGCTGTTCAGACAAGCCAGACTGGTAGTGATAGTGGGTACTATATAGAATGTCCTGTAATACCAATAAAAGTATGCTATGTCATCTCTATAATAGTATCTTATGTAATCTCTATGATACCAGTCTATTAGTGGCCAGATGTAATATGGAAACCAGCAGATGAAGAAACACGATATAACAGCGGTGATGATCCTGGAGGATCTCTGAGATCTCTGGGATCTCTTACTTTTTCTAAGTTTGTAGGAAATGGTGACATAAGAGGCGACGATGATGAGAAACGGGATCACACACATTATAATGAATCTGATCCACTGAATGGCCAGATGTAACTCTGGGTTATAATCATAAATGTAATATCTATATAGACACCATTCAGCTAGATCACCTACATGGTATGTATACACGTAATACACAGCACCGGCCACAGTGACACTCAGCCCCCAGATGATCGCTGCAGTGATTCTCACCAGGTTACGAGATCTATGGACTTTGGCCCAGAATGGCCACATGACGGACACCCAGCGGTCAGTACTCATGGCCGTCAGGAGGAGAACACTGGCGCTCATGTTCACATTAAACAGAACAATGTTCACTATACAAAGTGCAGGATCTGGGGTGTATGAGAAATCTGCAGTCCACTCAGCAATTCTCAGGGGGAGAGATGAGCAGCACAGGAAGTCCGCGATGGCCAGGTGGAGGAACCACACGGCACTGATTGTGTTCTTCATCCTGAATCCGGCAATCCAGATGACTAATCCATTACCGATAATCCCGAGAGCAAAAACAATGCTGTATAATGTAATGGACGTCTTCTGTATAATGTTAAGATAATAATATATCTCGCCGTATCCGCCAGATGACCTGAGGAGACAGAACAGGGCAGACATTAGGGGAATGGAGAGTTTATAGTTCCCTCAGTTTCTCCCTTGTACCTGGAGGACGGGGCTGACATCACAGTGGGGTCACAATGTAGGAAGGTAATAAGGCTAATCTGTAATACATATGGCCGTACATCCAGACACCTCCCAGGTAAAGGGATGGACCATGCACATTCTGGCCACACCCCTGGCCACGCCCATTTCCCATTTCTCCCCCGGCAGGAGGAGTTGTCAGAGGGTCGCTGGTAGTGAGGGACATTCAGCAGACGCCTGAGACTGCCGGGGGTAGACCCAAATCCAGGACTGTCCGCTATATCCGGCACAGGTGGGACTAGAGATGGATCCTGGTGTAACCGGCCAGATTACCCCCGCCCAGAATATACCCGGGGTTACAGTGGTCTAGGCCAGATTATACCCCTCCGCCCAGAATATACCCGGGGTTACAGTGGCCTAGGCCAGATTATACCCCCCGCCCGGAATATACCCGGGGTTACAGTGGCCTAGGCCAGATTATACCCCCCACCCAGAATATACCTGGGGTTACAGTGGCCTAGGCCAGATTATACCCCCCGCCCAGAATACACCCGGGGTTACAGTGGCCTAGGCCAGATTATATCCCCCACCCAGAATATACCAGGGGTTACAGTGGCCTAGGCCAGATTATACCCCCCGCCCAGAATATACCTGGGGTTACAGTGGCCTAGGCCAGATTATACCCCCCGCCCAGAATATACCCGGGGTTACAGTGGCCTAGGCCAGATTATACCACCCGCCCAGAATATGCCCGGGGTTACAGTGGCCTAGGCCAGATTATACCCCTGCCCAGAATATACCCAGAGTTACAGTGGCCTAGGCCAGATTATACCCCCGCCCAGAATATACCCGAGCTTACAGTGCCCTAGGCCATATTATACCCCCTGCCCAGAATATACCTGGGGTCAGGGGCGCACCTATAATGAGGCAATTTGAGCTTGTTGCCTCAGGCGGCACCACCTGCTGGGCGGCAGTGGGAGCGCTCAGTGCAGGAGACTGATGCACAAATTCCTGAGCATTTCTCCTGTGCAGAGCTTGGTGCTGCCTCCAGCACTGGCTCCTTCTCTGTCTTCTCTCCCCCTCACCCTTCGGGGCTGATCAGGACATCGGCAGTGAGGGACAAAGCAGGAGGAGCTCGGAGCCAGAAATCTCCTCAGTGTGTGACAATTACAGTGGCTAGTAGATGGCAGCGTCACAAATTGATGCTGCCCCCTCCTGGCTCCAGATGTAGGGCTGCTCTCACCCCCAGCCCCCACCGCTCCTGAGAAGAACTGCTGACCCTGCCTGCTGGGGCCTCTGTACACTGTCCCCTCCATAACTCCTTCCTAGTTCCTCTGAGATCACAGGAGGCAGTCGGACCAGAGGAGGAGGAGGGGGAGACTGCACAGACTCTTAGAGGAGGCAGCAGCTCCCTGTGTCCTCTGCCCCTGGTGACCTGGGATGGGGCGAGCAGTGACGGCTCTGCTGCAGCACACGGGAGTATATAGAATGGTATTTATAGTGTATGTAATAGTGTGTATAGTGTCTGCTTTCCTGTGTGTGAATGGATGCAGAGGTTTCTTGTGTATGTAATAGTGTGTGTAGTGTACAGTATGTGTGTCTCTGTTTATAAATGAGGGTATTTGGCTATACTGCCTGTGATTCTTGAGTATGATCAGGCCTGAACCCACAATTGTATCTGCTTGGCAGGATCCCACGAAATAAATTCCCCCCAATAACAATCCTTTGCATATATCCAGCACAGTGTAACCTGTGCGCTCTCCTGAGTATCCGGAGTCCTGTCCAGTACTGTGCTGGGGTGCAGGGAGTGCGGTGCTGGTGTATGTGATGTGCGCTCCCCTGAGTATCCGGAGTCCTGTCCAGTAATGTGCTGGGGTGCAGGCAGTGCAGTGCTGGTGTATGTGATGTGCGCTCCCCTGAGTATCCGGAGTCCTGTCCAGTACTGTGCAGGGAGTGCGGGCAGTGTGGTGCTGGTGTATGTGATGTGCGCTCCCCTGAGTATCCAGAGTCCTGTCCAGTAATGTGCTGGGGTGCAGGGAGTGAGGTGCTGGTGTATATGATGTGCGCTCACCTGAGTATCCGGAGTCCTGTCCAGTAATGTGCTGGGGTGCAGCAGTGTGGTGCTGGTGTATATGATGTGCGCTCCCCTTAGTATCCGGATCCTACAAAATAAATTCCCCCCAATAACAAACCTTTGCATATATCCAGCACAGTGTAACCTGTGTGCTCCCCTGAGTATCCAAAGTCCTGTCCAGTTATGTTCTGGGGTGCAGGCAGTGCGGTGCTGGTGTGTGTGATGTGCGCTCCCCTGAGTATCCGGAATCCTGTCCAGTACTGTGCTGGGGTGCAGGGAGTGCGGTGCTGGTGTATATGATGTGCGCTCACCTGAGTATCCGGAGTCCTGTCCAGTAATGTGCTGGGGTGCAGCAGTGTGGTGCTGGTGTATATGATGTGCGCTCACCGAGTATCTGGAGTCCTGTCCAGTAATACGCTGGGGTGCAGCAGTGCGGTGCTTGTGTGTGTGATATGCGCTCCCCTGAGTATCCAGAGTCCTGTCCAGTATTGTGCTGGGGTGCGGGCAGTGCGGTGCTTGTGTATGTGATGTGCGCTCCCCTGAGTATCTAGAGTCCTCTTCAGTAATGTTCTGGGGTTCAGGCAGTGCGGTGCTGGTGTATGTGATGTGTGCTCCCCTGAGTATCTGGAGTCCTGTCCAGTAATGTGCCGGGGTGCAGGCAGTGCGGAGCTGGTGTATGTGATGTGCACTCACCTGAGTATCTGGAGTCCTGTCCAGTAATGGGCTGGGGTGCAGGCAGTGCGGTGCTGGTGTACAGTATGTGATGTGCGCTCCCCTGAGTATGCGGAGTCCTGTCCAGTAATGTGCTGGGGTGCAGGCAGTGCGGTGCTGGTGTATGTGATGTGTGCTCCCCTGAGTATCTGGAGTCCTGACCAGTACTGTGCTGGGGTGCAGGCAGTGCGGTGCTGGTGTATGTTATGTGCGCTCCCCTGAGTATTCAGAATCCTGTCCAGTACTGTGCTGGGGTGCGGGCAGTGCGGTGCTGGTGTACAGTATGTGATGTGCGCTCCCCTGAGCATCCGGAGTCCTGTCCAGTAATGTGCTGGGGTGCAGGCAGTGTGGTGCTGGTGTACGTGATGTGTACTTGCGGCGCGCCCCCACACCGCCGCAGGGCCGAGGGGTACCCGGAGCCGGGCCTCTAGGTCTCAGTCCTGGGGTTGTCACGGTGGCTAGACCCGGTCCGTGGCCCTGTCCGTCAGTGGGGGACGTCCGGTGAAATAAGTGGTGCTAATGGTGGTGTAGCGGTGCAGTTGTGGGGTGCAGGTCGCGGTAAATAACGAGGACACCAGGTTGCAGTCTCTTTACCTCTTTACTGGAGATCTCTGAGTCCTCAGTCCAGAATACGGTTCACCAGGCTGCGCAAGTCCGGCCGGTCCAATGGCACCTCCAGAGTCCTCCTCTCAGGTGGAAATCTGTGCCTTCCTTCTAGCGCTATGTGTTGTAGTCCTTCCCTGCTGTGCTCACGGAAAGTGACCCCACAACGGTTGTGTCTGTTTCTTAAGTTCCCTCACAACTCGATTTGATGTTCCTCTGTAATCCACCCCTCCCTGTATTCAGGTTGGAATGGCACCCGTTTGTCAGGTAGGCCTGGAGTTCTTCCGGGACCCTAGAGACGCCCCTCTCCCGCAATTGCCCCCCAAGACTTCATAGGTGATATGTGGTAGACAGCCCGCCTGAGACCGACTGTCCTGCCGCTGTTTGGAGTATGGCTTGAAGCTGTATTCTAATCCACTCCCTCGGCGTTCCGGCCACCGGTATTGCGCCTCAGCAGGGTGCTGCCTCTTTCAACAAAACCCCTGCTGGTATTCTCCTTCTGCTTGATCTCGTTTCTCACTCAGCACAATCTGCCTCGCTTCTAGTCCTTTCTTGGGCACCGCCGCTAAGCTGAGCAGGCACGGTCCCGTTACGTTCTCTCAATGCCAAGCCTCTGCCAGGGTCCCACCCCTGGCAGAGACCCTACAGTCTCTCCCTTCACAACACCCTCTGCCACAAGGTGTTGCTCCGTTCAATCCCGTCAGCGTTCTCTCTAACTTCCTGCCTGACCCCCAGTTTACCCACTATGGTGGGGAGTGGCCTAATGAATAGCACCCTTAGCTCCCCCCGGAGGCCCTGCTGTGAAACATATTGGTGTCTGTGATACCTGATTGGAGGAACTCCTTCAGTGCCATCGAACGTACCATGGCTCCCCTTAGTGGCAGAGCCACAGTACTGCAACGACCAGGACTCTGGGGCGCTGCACTCCCCCCTGGTTAAACACAGTACTCCGGGACTGGGAAGAAAAACAACAATACAGATTAGTAAACAGACATACAATTTTGTTGAGTGCAAAACAATAAGTATACTTGAACAGGCTTCCCTTTATGGGAGGTGAGGACACTTTTAACGTTACAAACATAGTCAACATTATAAATTACAGGCTATACATAACTCCTGTTACCCAACCGGGTATTCTACTTAGTGCAAATTCTGGAACAATAAATTAACATTGCCTTTAAGAAACATACACTCTTAGTTTACCAAAGGCCTTCCTATAATCACATTACAGGGTAGGGTAACTTCACATCCTCCTACTTTGAACCTGCAGGACCGCCTGTCCCTATGGCACCAGACCTACTGCCTCTCCTTTCTTTTACAGGACCGCCCCGTTCAGCCAGGGCCTACTGCCTTTCGCTACTATACATAGTATAGACATAACATTCCTTTCGTTTAAAGAACTCTGAGCCAGCTCTACTCGGCTCCTTTAAGGACTCACTCTCTAACCCCTACGGGTTCGCTTTCTGTCCTTAGTAACAAAGTAACTTTCTATGGGGACGCAGGGTTTACCTTCTATCCTCACCTTCATCATTACTTCTTTACTTTCAACTATGCAGATCTCTACTTCTACCCCTGCGTGCTCTCTGCATCTTTTCCTTTCACAAAACATTATTTTCAGATTTCACAATTCAAACAATTTAAACACATATAACTTTTCATGTAAAACAGTTACATTCTTTTCAAAGCATCATCATATTACTGTTCTAAAACAGTATCGCTTTCAAGTTCAATTCCACGCATCCCCTTTAAGAGGGGACCAAGCCTTTCTGAGGTAGCTCGTCTTCTCAGCCTACCAGTCCATGCAAAGGCTCCGGATTGGCATCTTCGCAAAGTGTCTTTTAACTAAAACCAGTAGGAAAGGTATCTTCGCAAAGTGTCTTTTAACTAAAACCAGTAGGAGGCACCCTTAAGAAGGTGCAACTATTTACAAGGAAGTTCGAATCATGCACAGTCCATGATTTCACAGTTTATGTAACTTTTGTGCAAAACTTCAAGGAAACAGCAGTAGTGACCCCGGGTCAACAAAGGGGTCACCTTTTAAAGTTTACCCTAGACGGGTTTAGCAGCAACAGGAACAAAGGAACAAACAGTAACTATTTACATTTTCATCAAGCAATAAAATCTCAGAATCCCCCACGAGGCGCCACCTGGCGGGGGAACCCCTGCAATACAGGCAGTTCAGGTTCCAGGTTCACTCCCGCGGCCAGGTACACCCCATGGGTGCGGGTCTGTTGCACAACCAGATCGTGCGCGGTGATGAGGGTCTGCGTTCCCACTTCTCTCTGCGCGGGTACATCAGGAACATCAATCACTCGAAGAGGCACCTCCTTGGCCGCTACGGTGGTCAGGCGGCAGATCGCAGGTTCTGTGATCAGACAGGGTGGGGCGACCGAAGTGGTCACAGATCGGTCACACGGTGGCACTTTGGCTACAGGGGCTGGTTTCTCCTGCTTGTAGACGTTCAGAGCGAACCACCCCTTCTCCCCAAGATGCCTGGTATAGATGACGCTGTCTCCCGGGTAGAGGTCTCGGTCGGGGTGGCCCTCTCTGAGGTGCGACTCGACATCCCGCCGGTTAACAAAGACCTCCGCGTATAGCCCCGGTTATTTAATAAAGCCCCAGCCTCCTCGGAGCTTAAAAATGGTGACGATGCCCTGCCTGCGCGGGGCCTGGTGAGTGGTGGGGTCCTTGCGGGCCCGGTCCTTGACCGCCAGATCTTTCTGATGATGGGCCTCCCGCCCAGCCTGATGTATTTTCTCCTCCTCTCGCCACCGGTGCTCTAGCTGGATTTGGTATTCTTCCCAGCTTAGGGCCTGTACCATCTCCCCCTTCTGGGTCTCCACCCCGGGGAACCCCATAAGATTGGATCCGGGGTTCACCCAGCGGCACACCGTGCGCTCCGCGTGGACCTCACCCAACAAGGGAGTAGGGGTGATCGGGGCTCGCATGCGGTGTTCCATGCCCGTGGCTTCCTCCCAGGGTAGCAGGCGCTGGAGTCTATGGGTTCCCGGGAGAGGTGGTGCCGCTACGGGGCCCACTAACACACCCTCGGCTGGCGGGGCAGGATCGGCGGACTCACCAACTGATGCAAGTTCACTTTCCGCAGCAGGTCCCACTGATTCTTCCGGTGAGGACTCTGATGTCCGGGAACCCTCTACCGGCTCCACCGGGTGCGGAGCCTGGACTCTCACATTCAGTTGGAGGAGCTGGTTATATAAGTCCTCCATCTCGGCTCTCAGGAATCTGGTGTTATCCACGAAGGACGGGCTGCTGGGCTCATCCGGGTAGTCGGGGGAGACTTCTACTTCAACCCCGCTGTCGGGTTCGGAGCTGCTGGCCATAGCGTCCTCCACGTGGGTCACTTCCTGGTCCTTTTCCCGCTCTCTCCTTCGGGAGCGGTTTCGTTTTCTCTGCCTCCGCCCCCCATTAAGGATTAGGAGGCGGATCTCTGCTGCTGACGGACACGTCCTCACCGTGCAGAAATATTTAGACTGGGCGGCCATTACTGTTCGCGCTCTCCAGCTTGCCTACGCCCACTTCACGCCCCTCTTCTCTTCCTGCACTCTCCTTAGCGCTGCAATGGCGGCGGATTTTGGCGGCAAATGGCACAACACACAGTCCTCTCAATAAAGTACAATTCAAGCACAGTAAATCACAGTCTCTAGGCACACATGACCTGATTCTTCAGGCTTAAGTAGATCCTGTTCGTGACGCCAAGATTTGCGGCGCGCCCCCACACCGCCGCAGGGCCGAGGGGTACCCGGAGCCGGGCCTCTAGGTCTCAGTCCTGGGGTTGTCACGGTGGCTAGACCCGGTCCGTGGCCCTGTCAGTGGGGGACGTCCGGTGAAATAAGTGGTGCTAATGGTGGTGTAGCGGTGCAGTTGTGGGGTGCAGGTCGCGGTAAATAACGAGGACACCAGGTTGCAGTCTCTTTACCTCTTTACTGGAGATCTCTGAGTCCTCAGTCCAGAATACGGTTCACCAGGCTGCGCAAGTCCGGCCGGTCCAATGGCACCTCCAGAGTCCTCCTCTCAGGTGGAAATCTGTGCCTTCCTTCTAGCGCTATGTGTTGTAGTCCTTCCCTGCTGTGCTCACGGAAAGTGACCCCACAACGGTTGTGTCTGTTTCTTAAGTTCCCTCACAACTCGATTTGATGTTCCTCTGTAATCCACCCCTCCCTGTATTCAGGTTGGAATGGCACCCGTTTGTCAGGTAGGCCTGGAGTTCTTCCGGGACCCTAGAGACGCCCCTCTCCCGCAATTGCCCCCCAAGACTTCATAGGTGATATATGGTAGACAGCCCGCCTGAGACCGACTGTCCTGCCGCTGTTTGGAGTATGGCTTGAAGCTGTATTCTAATCCACTCCCTCGGCGTTCCGGCCACCGGTATTGCGCCTCAGCAGGGTGCTGCCTCTTTCAACAAAACCCCTGCTGGTATTCTCCTTCTGCTTGATCTCGTTTCTCACTCAGCACAATCTGCCTCGTTTCTAGTCCTTTCTTGGGCACCGCCGCTAAGCTGAGCAGGCACGGTCCCGTTACGTTCTCTCAATGCCAAGCCTCTGCCAGGGTCCCACCCCTGGCAGAGACCCTACAGTCTCTCCCTTCACAACACCCTCTGCCACAAGGTGTTGCTCCGTTCAATCCCGTCAGCGTTCTCTCTAACTTCCTGCCTGACCCCCAGTTTACCCACTATGGTGGGGAGTGGCCTAATGAATAGCACCCTTAGCTCCCCCCGGAGGCCCTGCTGTGAAACATATTGGTGTCTGTGATACCTGATTGGAGGAACTCCTTCAGTGCCATCGAACGTACCATGGCTCCCCTTAGTGGCAGAGCCACAGTACTGCAACGACCAGGACTCTGGGGCGCTGCACACTCCCCTGAGTATCTGGAGTCCTGTCCAGTAATGTTCTGGGGTGCAGGTAGCGCGGTGCTGGTGTATGTGATGTGCGCTCCCCTGAGTATCCGGTGTCCTGTCCAGTAATGTGCTGGGGTGCAGCAGTGCGATGCTGGTGTATGTGATGTGCGCTCTCCTCAGTATCCACAGTCCTGTCCAGTACTGTGCTGCGGTGCGGGCAGTGCGGTGCTGGTGTATGTGATGTGCGCTCTCCTGAGTATCCAGAGTCCTGTCCAGTACTGTGCTGGGGTGCGGGCAGTGTGGTGCTTGTGTATGTGATGTGCGCTCTACTGAGTATCCAGAGTCCTGTCCAGTACTGTGCTGGGGTGCGGGCGGTGCTGGTGTATGTGATGTGCGCTCCCCTGAGTATGCAGAGTCCTCTTCAGTACTGTGCTGGGGTGCAGGCAGTGTGGTGCTGGTGTATGTGATGTGCGCTCCCCTGAGTATCCAGAGTCCTGTCCACTACTGTGCTAGGGTGCAGGCAGTGCGGTGCTGGTGTATGTGATGTGCGCTCCCCTGAGTATCCGGAGTCCTGTCCAGTACTGTGCTGGGGTGCGGGCAGTGCGGTGCTGGTGTGTGTGATATGCGCTCCCCTGAGTATCTGGAGTCCTGTCCAGTACTGTGCTGGGGTGCAGACAGTGCGGTGCTGGTGTATGTGATGTGCGCTCCCCTGAGTATCCAGAGTCCTCTTCAGTAATGTTCTGGGGTGCAGGCAGTGCGGTGCTCGTGTGTGATATGCGCTCCCCTGATTATCCGGAGTCCTGTCCAGTACTGTGCTGGGGTGCGGGCAGTGCGGTGCTGGTGTTTGTGATGTGCGCTCCCCTGAGTATCCAGAGTCCTCTTCAGTAATGTTCTGGGGTGCAGGCAGTGCGGCGCTGGTGTATGTGATGTGCGCTCCCCTGAGTATCCAGAGTCCTATCCAGTACTGTGCTGGGGTGTGGGTAGTGCGGTGCTGGTGTATGTCCTCTTCAGTAGGGTTGAGCGACTTTAATTTTTTTAAGATCGAGTCGGGTTTTGCGAAACCCGACTTTGTCCTAAGTCGAGTCGAGTGAAGTCGGCCGATTATCGCGAAAAGTCGGGGATCGACCGAAACATGAAACCCAATGCAAGTCAATGGGGAAGCATAGTCGGCAGTGAGTGGAGGCCAGGAAAACACCTACAGTGCCCATTTTAATGCCAAAAACATCCATTCTTGTTTCTGAAGCTTGTCAATCTTAATTAACTTTATAATAATAGTTGGGCATTAGAAATTGGTGGTCATTTGGCAAAAGTTGTGGGGGGTAGGGCTGGTTCAAGGTTTTAGTGGGCCCATGAAATGTGGACTACGTCACGGCGGTGGAGCAGGGAGAGGTAAGTATTTCAACGTTGCAAGTGCTGTGATCCTGAGCAAGCAGGGGGGGCCCACTCGTTCGCATTGGCACTGGCACAGGGCCCCTCAAAGTACAGCGGTGTGTTTGCACGGCGGGGGCGCCTCCCACCGGCAGTGACACTTTTGCGTACTCTGAGAGGCCCTGTGCCTGTGACGTCGCCAACGAGTATGCCCCCTACCTGTTAAAGAAACCTGCACTTTCATCTGCACCTTCCTCTTTGTCCCTGTGTAAGGTGGTATAGTATGCGGGAAGGGGAACCTGACTTTCAGCAGGGTCAGATTGTGGCTGTGTAGCGTGCAAGGGGAATGTAGTGGTCTGGGTCAAAGTACCACAAGACTCATGTAGCACCGGCTGGGCAATGGGCAGGATGAGGAGGAAACACTGATATAGGGCCAAATAATAAAGTGGGCTAAATGCAATTCAAAATTGGTAACAGGACTAACCAGGCAGCATTGCTTAGTTCAGTGGAGGACAACTGTAATGAGAGGCAGACACAGTTAGTAGGCCCAAATAATAAAGTGGGCAAAATAAAGTTCAAAATTGGTAACAGGAGTAAACAGGCGGCACTGCTTTGTTCAGTGGAGGAGAACATCTTTGAGCGGCAGACACCGTTAGTAGGCCAACCCAACTAGTAGGCCCTATGCAGTTTAATATTACAAATGAAGGCCGAAAGCCTGAAGATTAAAGGTCAGGAAAATAACACAGGACAACACCAAGGTGCGGCACACACCGTTAGTACGCCCCAACCACCAATTTTTAAAAACAACTACTTAATGAGAGCCAGAAGGTTGAAGCTCAGACAAGGAAACCTGGAGGAGAACACCCAGGAGGAGGAGAACACCCAGGAGGAGGAGAACACCCGGGAGCGTCAGACACCGTTAGTAGGCCCCAACCACCAATTTTTTTTTAAAAAGCACTTAATGAGAGCCAGAAGGTTGAAGCTCAGATTTATACAGTGGAGGACAACACCAGGGAGCGACAGACACCGTTAGTAGGCCCCAACCACCAATTTTTTTTTTAAAAAGCACTTAATGAGAGCCAGAAGGTTGAAGCTCAGATTTATACAGTGGAGGACAACACCAGGGAGCGGCAGACACCGTTAGTAGGCCCTAACCACCAATTTTTTTTTTTTAAAAAGCACTTAATGAGAGCCAGAAGGTTGAAGCTCAGATTTATACAGTGGAGGACAACACCAGGGAGCGGCGGACACCGTTAGTAGGCCCCAACCACCAATTTTTTTTTTTAAATGCACTTAATGAGAGCCAGAAGGTTGAAGCTCAGATTTATATAGTGGAGGACAACACCAGGGAGCGGCAAACACCGTTAGTAGGCCCCAACCACCAAATTTTTAAAAAACAGCACTTAATGAGAGCCAGAAGGTTGAAGCTCAGATTTATACAGTGGAGGACAACACCAGGGAGCGGCAGACACCGTTAGTAGGCCCCAACCACCAAATTTTTAAAAAACAGCACTTGAGGGGGCGTGGCCAAGACGCTGAGGAGAGAGGTCGCACGCTGCTGAGCTCCTGCCAATAACGGCACAAATACCGGCGTTTTCTCCCACCGAACTGACCGTTGGAGGCTGGAGTGGTGTGAGAAGCACCCCCCGGAGAAGCGTTGACCGCATCTGGTCCAGGCTACAAAGCAACTGCAGAGCTGTGGCAGCGGCAGGCTCAGCGTGCTGGAAGCCGACAGACATCAGATCTGCACAACCGATGACTCACCTGCAGTTCGGCTACTCGGTGAGTTGAAGACAGCGGTGGGGCTGAGGGGAGCGTCTGGAGGCTGAACGCTAGGTCCGGATCCCCTGAGGCGGTGGAGGGTCTGTGGCGGGAAATAAGCAGAGGGACAGCGGCCATCTTGGGAGCCCTCAACACGTGGAGTAGGTGGGGAGACTAAGTGTGCCGGAGCCCTGGATCTGGACTTCTGCAGCGGCCGGAGAGCTGGGTGTGCCCGGCTAGAACAGGAGTTAGCTGCTGTTCTCTGTAGAGGGTAAATATTCTCTCCTTCCCCCTGCTGTTGTTTGCTGATGCGATCTGATATTCCCGGCCAGCTGTACAGATTCAGTGAACTTGCAGATCGCAGCTCTCTGCTGCCACCTTGTGCCCTTTTCATGTATTGTGCTAAATCCATATACACCTGAACCATCTGTGAGAGATTTGGGCCTCGGACACAGACGAAGTTGCTTCCCCCCCCCCCCCCGGCGGAGGGGCTGGCGCCGCAGTGGTCTCCCGTCTCCCATAAGTAGCCTTCGGCTCCGCCAGTCCTGCAGGCTCCAGCTGGTATTCATCCGGGTCCCGGAGGCCCCCCGCACAACAGGGTCATACTGAGCGGAGGAGGGGGGACTAGTGAGCGATCCCCTAACCGCCTGGGCTATCTGTGAGAGGGTCTCGACAGTGACATTAAGGCCCGCTGCCTTCCCTGACTGGGCGCTGCAGAGCTGTCTGAAACCTGAGTCGGGACGGTGGACCGACCCCTGCTGAGGCTCCCCTGACTTAGGCTGGCTATTTACCATCATACCAACCCTCCCATTGAAGTTGATATTTATCTCTGACAATCCTCCGCCACGCCTCCACCCCAAATAGGCCCAGCTTATAATACACCTTAAGACTCTTGTAATGCTTTAAAGTGCCCCCCCCTATATCCGCTAGGGGTCGCTCTGCAATATGCCCTCCTTCTGACCCTCTTTCCTTAAAAAGGAAAAGCACCACGGAGCCCCTTTCCTACTCAACTCGCCCTCATGCCTAAAGCACGCAGAGCTAGCTCAAAACAACCCAGCAACAGATTTGCCGCTTTAACAGATCTGGACGGCGATATGTCCTCGGGCCCCTTCTACCAGTCAGAATCCTCTAATTCTTCTATACCTGAGGGTGCGGACTCTGAAATGATTCCAGCTTTAACAACCAAGACCCCTAATACTTCAACCTCAGATCAATCTGCCTTACTATCACAGTTTCAATCAATCTTACAGTCCGAATTACTCAAAATGTCAGAAAAATTGACCAAGGATTTAACTAAGGAGATCAGAGAACTTGGTTCCCGTACCTCTGACCTGGAGGACAAAATGGGCGCTACCCATTCAACCCTTGCTACTCACGAGAAAGACATCGAGATGCTACACGACGAAATTCACACCCTTAACAACAGACTGGAGGATTTCGAAAATCGAGCCCGCAGGTGCAACATCAGAATCAGGGGCATACCCGAAACAATCACCGATCTCCAGTCCACGGCGACGGCTCTCTTTCAGGAACTATCACCAGGAATCCCTATAGAACGCCTAGAAATGGACCGAATTCATAGAGCCCTGAGCAAACGCAAACCGGAAGGTCCACCAAGGGATATCATCCTTAAATTACATCATTACAAAACCAAGGAACAGCTCTTACAAGCAGCTAGAAATTCATCACCGCTGGTATTTCAAGGCCACTCATACGAGCTGTTCTCCGACTTGGCCCCCTCTACCATCGCCAAAAGACGTGCTATGAAACCATACCTGGAGGTCCTACGCTCCAATAATATCAAGTACCGCTGGGGCTTCCCATTTAAACTGATCTTCTCTCATCTCGATATGGTCCATACAGTTCTCTCCCCTGAAGGAACGAGCCGCTGCTTGTCTAAACTACAACTCATGGACCTCCCATCATCCCCCCCACCTTCTTCCTCGAGGCCCCAACCTGCGACCCTCCGTCCCAGACCACGTGATCCTCCGGCTCCCCCATGACGTGCTGGATATCCACTAATTTTAGCTCGTGCCTATACTACTCCACAGGCTTCTCTTCAGGACAATCTCATAGAGTAGTCCCGGATACAACACGCTATACCTTATAATGTTCAATGGAACAAACAGTTCATATGTGTTTTTTTTCAGTTTATTGTTACAGGTGTTCTTGGAGCGTTCAGCTCCACTACCTACCCTACAGAAGCCGTTGCAGCTTCCGCTTCAACCGAACTTCCAGACTGTCAACGCCATTTGACTTGCTCTTCACTTCAGACAAGTGACTATGTTTATTACACGAGCTTTCACAGTGTTCTTCTTTGGTTTTTTTTCTCTTTTCTCCACTTTATAACGTGTTAAGTTGTAAAATTTTATCAGGCCTTTTAAATGGGCAGCCAGGTTTCAATTATCTCACTAGACCATATTAAGCCGTTAATTAACTATGTTTAATATAATGGTTATTTTCAGGTCTCGCATTACGCCCCCTATCCCTAATTCCCACGGCGCTATGAAAAGCCCACTCCTAGCCTGCGAAATTGAATTTCCAGTTTAACTTAACCCACTACCTAGCTTTCACTCCCGTTCTTCACGACATTTAAATATGTTTCATTGCGCCCCCTAGCGGACCCTCATGACCCCACAGTGTCCTTGTACACTGATGCTTCGCACTATGTGCTTAGCCAACAACAGTCCCACCCCCCCTCCCCAAAGAGTTCTTCCTACCCAGTCCTAATCATAGTTATTGTTCAACCTACCCTTCCATCCATACTACTCGCCCGAGTACACTCTACCAATTTGGTCCACCTAACAATAATTTCTCTAACTCTGCCAACGACCCAAAACTTACTGCCAACATAAGCAAATTCAACAACCATTTATCATGCCATTAAAGATCCTATCACACAATGTGAGGGGCCTAAATTCCCCTCACAAACGCACTAAGGCCTTTCGTTATTATAGATCCCAACAGGTAGACGTGGTTTGCCTCCAGGAGACGCACTTCTCAACCAGCTCCTACCCCAAATTTATGTCCACTTCTTATCCACTTTTCTACATGGCAAACGCCCCAAATAAAACCAAAGGAGTCGCGGTCTGTTTTAAAAAATCTGTCCCCTTCGTTTTTAAGTCGTCAGTAGCTGATAAGGAAGGATGCTATATCATGGTGACAGGTTCGATATCAGATGAACTGGTCACTTTTGTCTCATATTATGCTCCCAAATCCCACCAAGCTGCCTTCTTTTCCCAGTTATTGGAATTAGTCTCCGAACATGCCCAAGGCACCACAATACTATGTGGAGACTCCAATTGCATACTGAAAGCTAGCCTCGATAAATCCTCAAACCCCCATTCCTCTAATCCCCCGCAGCCTTACTCTTCTGCGGATTCAACCGCTCTTAATAAGCTTCTCGCCCAACACCACTGGGTGGACTTATGGAGGGAGATCCACCCCTCCAATAGAGACTGCACGTACTTCTCCGCACGCCACTTAGTGTACACTAGAATAGACCACATATTCGCTAACCCATCCTTTCTCCCAAACATCTCTAATATATCCATTCTTTCTACACCCTGGTCGGATCACTCCCCAAATCTCCTCACATGCTCGACGCTCCACCCACGGCCCCGTTCATTCAACTGGACTCTGAATGACTCACTGCTCTCCTATCCCGATATTTCTCAAAGGCTGAAAAATCACATTGACGATTATTTCTCCTTGAATCAACATTCAGCTTCATCGCCAATCTCCCTTTGGGAAGCACATAAAGCTGTGCTAAGAGGTCTCTGCATTCAAGAGGCCTCTCGCAAGAAAAAAGACAGGAACGCGAAGATAGCTGAACTGGAGGGCAGGGTGTTAGCCTTAAGGCCCCGTCTCACATAGCGAGATCGCTAGCGAGATCGCTGCTGAGTCACTAGTTTTGTGATGCAACAGCGACCTCAGTAGCGATCTCGCTATGTGTGACACGTACCAGCGATCAGGCCCCTGCTGCGAGATCGCTGGTCGTGTCGGAATGGCCTGGACCTTTTTTTGGTTGTTGAGGCCCCGCTGACATCGCTGAATCGGTGTGTGTGACACCGATCCAGCGATGTCTTCACTGGTAACCAGGGTAAACATCGGGTTACTAAGCGCAGGGCCGCGCTTAGTAACCCGATGTTTACCCTGGTTACCAAAAAAAACAAACACTACATACTCGCCTTTCGGTGTCCGTCAGGTCCCTTGCCGTCTGCTTCCTGCTCTGACTGAGATCCGGCCGTACAGTGAGAGCAGAGCACAGCAGTGACGTCACCGCTGCGCTCTGCTCTCACTGTACGGCGGCACTGTCAGAGCGGGAAGCAGACGGCAAGGGACCTGACGGACACCGAAAGGCGAGTATGTAGTGTTTGTTTTTTTTGGTAACCAGGGTAAACATCAGGTTACTAAGCGCGGCCCTGCGCTTAGTAACCCGATGTTTACCCTGGTTACCCGGGTGCTGCAGGGGGACTTCGGCATCGTTGAAGACAGTTTCAACGATGCCGAAGTCGTTCCCCTGATCGTTGGTCGCTGGAGAGAGCTGTCTGTGTGACAGCTCCCCAGCGACCACACAACGACTTACCAACAATCACGGCCAGGTCGTATCGCTGGTCGTGATCGTTGGTAAATCGCTATGTGAGACGGGGCCTTTAGAGTCTCAGATGAAAAATAACCCTTCACCAACTACGTATCGCGACCTTCTCCATGCTCGCACTGAATTAGATCTCAGTCTTTCTGAGATAGCAGACCGGGCCATACGATGGTCACAGCAACGCTTCTATGCTCTCAATAATAAAAATAACTCTAATTTAGCCCGACGCTTAAAATGCCTACCCTTACCCAGGCCCCCTATTCGAATACGTACATCTACAGGTATCACATCTAACCCACAACAAATTTCCCACTTCTTCCAACAAAAACTCAAACAGCTGTACAGGGCCCCAACTACCTCGAACTCAGAATCGATAGAGAAATTTTTAGATTCTATTCCCCTGCCGGCTCTCGGCTCTGATTTGATTGAACTCCTCAACCAACCCGTAACGTCAAGTGAAATTGAACTAGCCATTCAACAACTGAAAACCAACAAAAAACCTGGCCCCGATGGTTTTACGGCCCTCTATTACAAGAAATATGCTCCAATTCTGATCCCCCACCTCACTAAATATTTCAACTCCCTGAGAGAAGGTAATAAGCCAGGTGCAGCTTCTCTAATTGCAGCAATATCTATGATACCTAAACCCAATACAGACCACCTACTCTGGTCTAACTATAGACCAATATCCCTTATCAACATAGATCTCAAACTTTTAGCCAAAATACTATCCCAAAGACTGAACTCTGGCCTAGGTACCCTAATCTACAAAGATCAAGTGGGTTTTGTCCCTCGGAGACAAGCTTCAGACAACGTACGGAGGGTCTCCCATCTGTTGCACCTCTGCAAACATCGTGACATACCAAGTATGCTACTGTCATTAGACTTCAAGAAAGCCTTTGACTCTATCTCATGGCCATATTTGTTTGCTGTGCTGCGGAGATGGAAGTTTCCCGACCACTTTCTTTCTTGGATTCACGCCCTTTATAGCTCCCCTTCGGCCTACGTACGTTACAATGGCTTTTCCTCTACATACTTCCCTATTGGTGGGGGGACCAGGCAGGGATGTCCCCTTTCACCCCTGTTGTTTCTTTTGGCGCTTGAACCTTTAGCTATTCATATGCGCCTTAATTCTGAGATTCAGGGAGTGGATGTGGCGTCAGTTTCTCACAAACTTCTGTTATTTGCTGACGACATGCTATTACTTTTGTCGTCCCCTAAGACATCCTTGCCGGCCCTCTTACTTACTCTAGAAAGCTTCGAATCTATATCAGGCCTCCACTTAAACACCAGCAAATCCTACGCTATGAACATATCCCTTTCGCGACCTACTGTATCATTTCTTCAACACAACTTTCCGTTCCAATGGGCCACTGACCACCTGGACTATTTGGGGATTAAACTAACAGCTAACCTAGACTCCCTTTATGCGGCTAATTATCCTCCTATGCTTCGGAAACTTCGCCTCCTGCTCCAATCATGGGAGAAATTGCATCTCAATTGGTTGGGCCGTGTACGTGCGCTAAAAATGACAATCCTCCCCAAACTGCTCTATTTATTTCGCATTCTGCCTATACCTATCCCCTCACACTTTCTCAAAATGGCCCAAAGATCTATAGACACCTTCGTATGGAGGGGAGGCATCCCGAGGGTTAACAAGGCTACTTTATACCGTCACCGCCTGAAAGGGGGTTTGGGAGTCCCCAACCTTTTGAAATATTACCGCGCAGCACAATTAGGCCAACTGACTTTATACCATGCTTATAACGAACCCCCATTATGGCTATCCCTGGAAGCATTCGAAATGCAACCTAGTACGCTTGACACAGTACTATGGATCCTCCCAATTCAACGCAAACACATCTCGAACCCCATTATAAAGCATTCTCTTACAATCTGGGACACTCTAAAATATTCCTCACAACTGATCTCACCCTTTTTACCCCTAACTCCCATTTGGGGTAATACCCTATTCCCCCCAGGCGTGGGATCTATCAAAAGTTTTTATAGATGGATCGAAGCCGGCATAACTAAGGTTTACCAACTGTTCAATATCGACGGGATAATCCCATTCCCGGCCTTACAGGAAAAATACCACTTCCCCCCAGGGGAAATCTTTCGTTACTTACAATTAAAGAATTTTGTCAACTCCTTATTAAAAAATTCTACCCCTCCTTACTCCATGACCCCATTTGAACAAAAGTGTCACCAAAACCCACATGCCTCGGGGATTATTTCTCTCCTCTACTCATACATTAATGCCCCTTCCCATAGGCACAGTTTGAAATATACCGTTCGTTGGGAGTCGGATATCGGATCTACCCTGACTGATTCGGAATGGTCTCAAATTTGGTCCTCTTCTACTGGAGGAATGTTAAATACACTCATGCTGGAAACCAACTACAAAGTGCTAACCCAATGGTATCTGACCCCTGCTAGAATAGCTAAAGCTGTGGCTAACCACTCCCCAAGTTGCTTCAGGGGATGCAATTCTACAGGAGACATGTTCCACATATGGTGGCTTTGCCCGATTGTCAGAAGGTTCTGGATTAGGATATACCATTTGGTTTTTTCCATAGCGAACATCAACCTTAAAAAAAACCCATGGGAGGCGCTACTCAACAAACGCATCCCCAATATCCCTAATCATACCCGATCCCTTATCTCATTTATATTTTTGGCAGAAAAACAAATCATTGCTTTGGCATGGAAAAAACCAAACTTAGACTTTTCCGCGGTCAAAACATGCCTCACCTGGTACATGATCAACGAGAAATTGTCGGCTATTTTAATGGACAAAGTTGGCAAATTCGAGAAAATATGGCTCCCCTGGGCGGAATACACCAACCATACCCCTTTTGCCACACCGGTACTATACCTAACTAACTACACCCAGTCGGATTCAGAATAACCTACCATACCCCTCAGACGCTATACACTCCTTCACTCGGGCTCCCCTCCCCTACTCCCCCTTCCCCTTACTTTGGTTAGGTTGTATGATTGCATGTCAGTTAACCACATGCATTATTGTTCAGATTGTATGTAAAGACTTATTCTGATTTTTTTTTTTGATTACCTTAATTATATCTTATATGCAAACCGAAAACTTTCAATAAAAATGTATTGTTTAAAAAAAAAAACAGCACTTAATGAGAGCCAGAAGGTTGAAGCTCAGATTTATACAGTGGAGGACAACACCAGGGAGCGTCAGACACCGTTAGAAGGCCCCAACCACCAATTTTTTTTTAAAAAAGCACTTAATGAGAGCCAGAAGGATGAAGCTCAGATTTATACAGTGGAGGACAACACCAGGGAGCGTCAGACACCGTTAGTAGGCCCCAACCACCAATTCTTTTTTTAAAAAGCACTTAATGAGAGCCAGAAGGTTGAAGCTCAGATTTATACAGTGGAGGACAACACCAGGGAGCGGCAGACACCGTTAGTAGGCCCTAACCACCAATTTTTTTTTTTAAAAAGCACTTAATGAGAGCCAGAAGGTTGAAGCTCAGATTTATACAGTGGAGGACAACACCAGGGAGCGTCAGACACCGTTAGAAGGCCCCAACCACCAATTTTTTTTTAAAAAAGCACATAATGAGAGCCAGAAGGATGAAGCTCAGATTTATACAGTGGAGGACAACACCAGGGAGCGGCGGACACCGTTAGTAGGCCCCAACCACCATTTTTTTTTTAAATGCACTTAATGAGAGCCAGAAGGTTGAAGCTCAGATTTATACAGTGGAAGACAACACCAGGGAGCGTCAGACACCGTTAGTAAGCCCCAACCACCAATTCTTTTTTTAAAAAGCACTTAATGAGAGCCAGAAGGTTGAAGCTCAGATTTATACAGTGGAGGACAACACCAGGGAGCGGCAGACACCGTTAGTAGGCCCTAACCACCAATTTGTTTTTTAAAAAGCACTTAATGAGAGCCAGAAGGTTGAAGCTCAGATTTATACAGTGGAGGACAACACCAGGGAGCGGCGGACACCGTTAGTAGGCCCCAACCACCAATTTTTTTTTTAAATGCACTTAATGAGAGCCAGAAGGTTGAAGCTCAGATTTATATAGTGGAGGACAACACCAGGGAGCGGCAGACACCGTTAGTAGGCCCCAACCACCAAATTTTTAAAAAGCACTTAATGAGAGCCAGAAGGTTGAAGCTCAGATTTATACAGTGGAGGACAACACCAGGGAGCGTCAGACACCGTTAGTAGGCCCCAACCACCAATTTTTTTAAAAAAAAGCACGTAATGAGAGCCAGAAGGTTGAAGCTCAGATTTATACAGTGAAGGACAACACCAGGGAGCGGCAGACACCGTTAGTAGGCCCTAACTACCAATTTTTTTTAAAAAAGCACTTAATGAGAGCCAGAAGGTTGAAGCTCAGATTTATACAGTGGAGGACAACACCAGGGAGCGGCGGACACCGTTAGTAGGCCCCAACCACCATTTTTTTTTTTTAAATGCACTTAATGAGAGCCAGAAGGTTGAAGCTCAGATTTATACAGTGGAGGACAACAACAGGGAGCGGCGTACACCGTTAGTAGGCCCCAACCACCATTTTTTTTTTTTAAATGCACTTAATGAGAGCCAGAAGGTTGAAGCTCAGATTTATACAGTGGAGGACAACACCAGGGAGCGGCAGACACCGTAAGTAGGCCCCAACCACCAAATTTTTAAAAAACAGCACTTAATGAGAGCCAGAAGGTTGAAGCTCAGATTTATACAGTGGAAGACAACACCAGGGAGCGTCAGACACCGTTAGTAGGCCCCAACCACCAATTCTTTTTTAAAAAGCACTTAATGAGAGCCAAAAGGTTGAAGCTCAGATTTATACAGTGGAGGACAACACCAGGGAGCGTCAGACACCGGTAGTAGGCCCCAACCACCAATTTTTTTTTTAAAAAGCACTTAATGAGAGCCAGAAGGTTGAAGCTCAGATTTATACAGTGGAGGACAACACCAGGGAGCGGCAGACACCGTTAGTAGGCCCTAACCACCAATTTTTTTTAAAAAAGCACTTAATGAGAGCCAGAAGGTTGAAGCTCAGATTTATACAGTGGAGGACAACACCAGGGAGCGGCGGACACCGTTAGTAGGCCCCAACCACCATTTTTTTTTTTAAAATGCACTTAATGAGAGCCAGAAGGTTGAAGCTCAGATTTATACAGTGGAGGACAACAACAGGGAGCGGCGTACACCGTTAGTAGGCCCCAACCACCAATTTTTTATTTAAAATGCACTTAATGAGAGCCAGAAGGTTGAAGCTCAGATTTATACAGTGGAGGACAACACCAGGGAGCAGCAGACACCGTAAGTAGGCCCCAACCACCAAATTTTTAAAAAACAGCACTTAATGAGAGCCAGAAGGTTGAAGCTCAGATTTATACAGTGGAAGACAAAACCAGGGAGCGTCAGACACCGTTAGTAGGCCCCAACCACCAATTCTTTTTTTAAAAAGCACTTAATGAGAGCCAGAAGGTTGAAGCTCAGATTTATACAGTGGAGGACAACACCAGGGAGCGGCAGACACCGTTAGTAGGCCCTAACCACCAATTTTTTTTTTTTAAAAGCACTTAATGAGAGCCAGAAGGTTGAAGCTCAGATTTATACAGTGGAGGACAACACCAGGGAGCGGCGGACACCGTTAGTAGGCCCCAACCACCAATTTTTTTCTTTAAATGCACTTAATGAGAGCCAGAAGGTTGAAGCTCAGATTTATATAGTGGAGGACAACACCAGGGAGCGGCAGACACCGTTAGTAGGCCCCAACCACCAAATTTTTAAAAAGCACTTAATGAGAGCCAGAAGGTTGAAGCTCAGATTTATACAGTGGAGGACAACACCAGGGAGCGTCAGACACCGGTAGTAGGCCCCAACCACCAATTTTTTTTTTAAAAAGCACTTAATGAGAGCCAGAAGGTTGAAGCTCAGATTTATACAGTGGAGGACAACACCAGGGAGCGGCAGACACCGTTAGTAGGCCCTAACTACCAATTTTTTTTAAAAAAGCACTTAATGAGAGCCAGAAGGTTGAAGCTCAGATTTATACAGTGGAGGACAACACCAGGGAGCGGCGGACACCGTTAGTAGGCCCCAACCACCATTCTTTTTTTAAAAAATGCACTTAATGAGAGCCAGAAGGTTGAAGCTCAGATTTATACAGTGGAGGACAACAATAGGGAGCGGCGTACACCGTTAGTAGGCCCCAACCACCAATTTTTTTTTTAAAATGCACTTAATGAGAGCTAGAAGGTTGAAGCTCAGATTTATACAGTGGAGGACAACACCAGGGAGCGGCTGACACCGTAAGTAGGCCCCAACCACCAAATTTTTAAAAAACAGCACTTAATGAGAGCCAGAAGGTTGAAGCTCAGATTTATACAGTGGAAGACAACACCAGGGAGCGTCAGACACCGTTAGTAGGCCCCAACCACCAATTCTTTTTTTAAAAAGCACTTAATGAGAGCCAGAAGGTTGAAGCTCAGATTTATACAGTGGAGGACAACACCAGGGAGCGGCAGACACCGTTAGTAGGCCCTAACCACCAATTTTTTTAAAAAAAGCACTTAATGAGAGCCAGAAGGTTGAAGCTCAGATTTATACAGTGGAGGACAACACCAGGGAGCGGCGGACACCGTTAGTAGGCCCCAACCACCAATTTTTTTTTAAAATGCACTTAATGAGAGCCAGAAGGTTGAAGCTCAGATTTATATAGTGGAGGACAACACCAGGGAGCGGCAGACACCGTTAGTAGGCCCCAACCACCAAATTTTTAAAAAGCACTTAATGAGAGCCAGAAGGTTGAAGCTCAGATTTATACAGTGGAGGACAACACCAGGGAGCGGCAGACACCGTTAGTAGGCCCTAACCACCAATTTTTTTTTAAAAAGCACTTAATGAGAGCCAGAAGGTTGAAGCTCAGATTTATACAGTGGAGGACAACACCAGGGAGCGGCGGACACCGTTAGTAGGCCCCAACCACCAAATTTTTAAAAAGCACTTAATGAGAGCCAGAAGGTTGAAGCTCAGATTTATACAGTGGAGGACAACACCAGGGAGCGGCAGACACCGTTAGTAGGCCCTAACCACCAATTTTTTTTAAAAAAGCACTTAATGAGAGCCAGAAGGTTGAAGCTCAGATTTATACAGTGGAGGACAACACCAGGGAGCGGCGGACACCGTTAGTAGGCCCCAACCACCATTTTTTTTTTTTTAAATGCACTTAATGAGAGCCAGAAGGTTGAAGCTCAGATTTATACAGTGGAGGACAACAACAGGGAGCGGCGTACACCGTTAGTAGGCCCCAACCACCAATTTTTTATTTAAAATGCACTTAATGAGAGCCAGAAGGTTGAATCTCAGATTTATACAGTGGAGGACAACACCAGGGAGCAGCAGACACCGTAAGTAGGCCCCAACCACCAAATTTTTAAAAAACAGCACTTAATGAGAGCCAGAAGGTTGAAGCTCAGATTTATACAGTGGAAGACAACACCAGGGAGCGTCAGACACCGTTAGTAGGCCCCAACCACCAATTCTTTTTTTAAAAAGCACTTAATGAGAGCCAGAAGGTTGAAGCTCAGATTTATACAGTGGAGGACAACACCAGGGAGCGGTGGACACCGTTAGTAGGCCCCAACCACCAATTTTTTATTTAAAATGCACTTAATGAGAGCCAGAAGGTTGAATCTCAGATTTATACAGTGGAGGACAACACCAGGGAGCAGCAGACACCGTAAGTAGGCCCCAACCACCAAATTTTTAAAAAACAGCACTTAATGAGAGCCAGAAGGTTGAAGCTCAGATTTATACAGTGGAAGACAACACCAGGGAGCGTCAGACACCGTTAGTAGGCCCCAACCACCAATTCTTTTTTTAAAAAGCACTTAATGAGAGCCAGAAGGTTGAAGCTCAGATTTATACAGTGGAGGACAACACCAGGGAGCGGCAGACACCGTTAGTAGGCCCTAACCACCAATTTTTTTTTAATAAAGCACTTAATGAGAGCCAGAAGGTTGAAGCTCAGATTTATACAGTGGAGGACAACACCAGGGAGCGGCGGACACCGTTAGTAGGCCCCAACCACCAATTTATTTTTTTAAATGCACTTAATGAGAGCCAGAAGGTTGAAGCTCAGATTTATATAGTGGAGGACAACACCAGGGAGCGGCAGACACCGTTAGTAGGCCCCAACCACCAAATTTTTAAAACACAGCACTTAATGAGAGCCAGAAGGTTGAAGCTCAGATTTATACAGTGGAGGACAACACCAGGGAGCGGCGGACACAGTTAGTAGGCCCTAACCACCAATTTTTTAAAAAACAGCACTTAATGAGAGCCAGAAGGTTGAAGCTCAGATTTATACAGTGGAGGACAACACCAGGGAGCGGCAGACACCGTTAGTAGGCCCTAACCACCAATTTTTTTTTAATAAAGCACTTAATGAGAGCCAGAAGGTTGAAGCTCAGATTTATACAGTGGAGGACAACACCAGGGAGCGGTGGACACCGTTAGTAGGCCCCAACCACCAATTTTTTATTTAAAATGCACTTAATGAGAGCCAGAAGGTTGAATCTCAGATTTATACAGTGGAGGACAACACCAGGGAGCAGCAGACACCGTAAGTAGGCCCCAACCACCAAATTTTTAAAAAACAGCACTTAATGAGAGCCAGAAGGTTGAAGCTCAGATTTATACAGTGGAAGACAACACCAGGGAGCGTCAGACACCGTTAGTAGGCCCCAACCACCAATTCTTTTTTTAAAAAGCACTTAATGAGAGCCAGAAGGTTGAAGCTCAGATTTATACAGTGGAGGACAACACCAGGGAGCGGCAGACACCGTTAGTAGGCCCTAACCACCAATTTTTTTTTAATAAAGCACTTAATGAGAGCCAGAAGGTTGAAGCTCAGATTTATACAGTGGAGGACAACACCAGGGAGCGGCGGACACCGTTAGTAGGCCCCAACCACCAATTTGTTTTTTTAAATGCACTTAATGAGAGCCAGAAGGTTGAAGCTCAGATTTATATAGTGGAGGACAACACCAGGGAGCGGCAGACACCGTTAGTAGGCCCCAACCACCAAATTTTTAAAAAGCACTTAATGAGAGCCAGAAGGTTGAAGCTCAGATTTATACAGTGGAGGACAACACCAGGGAGCGGCGGACACAGTTAGTAGGCCCTAACCACCAATTTTTTAAAAAACAGCACTTAATGAGAGCCAGAAGGTTGAAGCTCAGATTTATACAGTGGAGGACAACACCAGGGAGCGTCAGACACCGTTAGTAGGCCCTAACCACCAATTTTTTTTTTAAAAAGCACTTAATGAGAGCCAGAAGGTTGAAGCTCAGATTTATACAGTGGAGGACAACACCAGGGAGCGTCAGACACCGTTAGTAGGCCCCAACCACCAATTTTTTTTTTAAAAAAGCACTTAATGAGAGCCAGAAGGTTGAAGCTCAGATTTATACAGTGGAGGACAACACCAGGGAGCGGCGGACACCGTTAGTAGGCCCCAACCACCAATTTTTTTTTAAAATGCACTTAATGAGAGCCAGAAGGTTGAAGCTCAGATTTATATAGTGGAGGACAACACCAGGGAGCGGCAGACACCGGTAGTAGGCCCCAACCACCAAATTTTTAAAAAGCACTTAATGAGAGCCAGAAGGTTGAAGTTCAGATTTATACAGTGGAGGACAACACCAGGGAGCGGCGGACACCGTTAGTAGGCCCCAACCACCAAATTTTTAAAACACAGCACTTAATGAGAGCCAGAAGGTTGAAGCTCAGATTTATACAGTGGAGGACAACACCAGGGAGCGTCAGACACCGTTAGTAGGCCCCAACCACCAAATTTTTATTTAAAAAGCACTTAATGAGAGCCAGAAGGTTGAAGCTCCGATTTATACAGTGGAGGACAACACCAGGGAGCATCAGACACCGTTAGTAGGCCCTAACCACCAAATTTTAAAAAAACAGCACTTAATGAGAGCCAGAAGGTTGAAGCTCAGATTTATACAGTGGAGGACAACACCAGGGAGCGTCAGACACCGTTAGTAGGCCCCAACCACCAATTTGTTTTTTAAAAAGCACTTAATGAGGGCCAGAAGGTTGAAACTCAGATTTATACAGTTGAGGACAACACCAGGGAGCGGCAGACACCGTTAGTAGGCCCTAACCACCAATTTTTTTAAAAAAAGCACTTAATGAGAGCCAGAAGGTTGAAGCTCAGATTTATACAGTGGAGGACAACACCAGGGAGCGGCGGACACCGTTAGTAGGCCCAAACCACCATTTTTTTTTTTAAAATGCACTTAATGAGAGCCAGAAGGTTGAAGCTCAGATTTATACAGTGGAGGACAACACCAGGGAGTGGCAGACACCGTTAGTAGGCCCCAACCACCAAATTTTTAAAAAACAGCACTTAATGAGAGCCAGAAGGTTGAAGCTCAGATTTATACAGTGGAGGACAACACCAGGGAGCGTCAGACACCGTTAGTAGGCCCCAACCACCATTTTTTTTTTAAAAAAGCACTTAATGAGAGCCAGAAGGTTGAAGCTCAGATTTATACAGTGGAGGACAACACCAGGGAGCGGCAGACACCTTTAGTAGGCCCTAACCACCAATTTTTTTTTAAAAAGCACTTAATGAGAGCCAGAAGGTTGAAGCTCAGATTTATACAGTGGAGGACAACACCAGGGAGCGGCGGACACCGTTAGTAGGCCCCAACCACCAATTTTTTTTTAAAATGCACTTAATGAGAGCCAGAAGGTTGAAGCTCAGATTTATACAGTGGAGGACAACACCAGGGAGCGGCGTACACCGTTAGTAGGCCCCAACCACCAATTGTTTTTTTTTAAATGCACTTAATGAGAGCCAGAAGGTTGAAGCTCAGATTTATACAGTGGAGGACAACACCAGGGAGCGGCAGACACCGTTAGTAGGCCCCAACCACCAAATTTTTAAAAAACAGCACTTAATGAGAGCCAGAAGGTTAAAGCTCAGATTTATACAGTGGAAGACAACACCAGGGAGCGTCAGACACCGTTAGTAGGCCCCAACCACCAATTCTTTTTTTAAAAAGCACTTAATGAGAGCCAGAAGGTTGAAGCTCAGATTTATACAGTGGAGGACAACACCAGGGAGCGGCAGACACCGTTAGTAGGCCCCAACCACCAAATTTTTAAAAAACAGCACTTAATGAGAGCCAGAAGGTTGACGCTCAGATTTTTACAGTGGAGGACAACACCAGGGAGCGTATGACACTGTTAGTAGGCCCCAACCACCAATTTTGTTTTGAAAAAAACACTTAATGAGAGCCAGAAGGTTGAAGCTCAGATTTATACAGTGGAGGACAACACCAGGGAGCGGCAGACACCGCTAGTAGGCCCTAACCACCAATTTTTTTTAAAAAAAAGCACTTAATGAGAGCCAGAAGGTTGAAGCTCAGATTTATACAGTGGAGGACAACACCAGGGAGCGGCGGACACCGTTAGTAGGCCCCAACCACCAATTTTTTTTATTTTAAATGCACTTAATGAGAGCCAGAAGGTTGAAGCTCAGATTTATATAGTGGAGGACAACACCAGGGAGCGGCAGACACCGTTAGTAGGCCCCAACCACCAAATTTTTAAAAAACAGCACTTAATGAGAGCCAGAAGGTTGACGCTCAGATTTTTACAGTGGAGGACAACACCAGGGAGCGTATGACACTGTTAGTAGGCCCCAACCACGAATTTTGTTTTGAAAAAAGCACTTAATGAGAGCCAGAAGGTTGAAGCTCAGATTTATACAGTGGAGGACAACACCAGGGAGCGGCGTACACCGTTAGTAGGCTCCAACCACCAATTTTTATTTTTTTTTAAATGCACTTAATGAGAGCCAGAAGGTTGAAGCTCAGATTTATACAGTGGAGGACAACACCAGGGAGCGGCAGACACCGTTAGTAGGCCCTAACCACCAATTATTTTTAAAAAGCACTTAATGAGAGCCAGAAGGTTGAAGCTCAGATTTATACAGTGGAGGACAACACCAGGGAGCGGCGTACACCGTTAGTAGGCCCCAACCACCAATTTTTTTTTTAAAATGTACTTAATGAGAGCCAGAAGGTTGAAGCTCAGATTTATACAGTGGAAGACAACACCAGGGAGCGTCAGACACCGTTAGCAGGCCCCAACCACCAATTCTTTTTTTAAAAAGCACTTAATGAGAGCCAGAAGGTTGAAGCTCAGATTTATACAGTGGAGGACAACACCAGGGAGCGGCAGACACCGTTAGTAGGCCCTAACCACCAATTTTTTTTTTAAAAAAGCACTTAATGAGAGCCAGAAGGTTGAAGCTCAGATTTATACAGTGGAGAACAACACCAGGGAGCGGCGGACAACGTTAGTAGGCCCCAACCACCAATTTTTTTTTTAAAATGCACTTAATGAGAGCCAGAAGGTTGAAGCTTAGATTTATATAGTGGAGGACAACACCAGGGAGCGGCAGACACCGTTAGTAGGCCCCAACCACCAAATTTTTAAAAAACAGCACTTAATGAGAGCCAGAAGGTTGAAGCTCAGATTTATACAGTGGAGGACAATTTGAATTAGGGACTGCAGACAGACTTAGTAGGCTGTCCCCTGTGGACCATTCATCCACCACATTAACCCATTGCGCCGTAATGGACTCGTATCCGTCCGTGGCCATGCCTACAGGTCCTTGCGTCTGTTGTCAGGTGCACCTTTGTACTCACAGATTGCCAGAGTGCATGGACAATGCAGTTTTTTACATGCTGGTGGAGGGCTGGGATGGCTTTTCTCGCAAAAGAAGTGTCGACTGGGTAGCTCGTAGCGTGGGACAGCGTAGTCCATTATGGCTTTATTAATATTACATAAAATAAAGAAATAGGCTCTATGTACTTTAAAATAGGTTCCAGGGGTACACGGGCAGCATTGGTGTGGTCAGCGGAGGAGGATTGCAAGGAGGGACTGCAGACAGGCTTAGTACGCCTACAATGTCAAAATGTGGATCTATGCACTTTTAAATAGGTTCCAGGGGTACACGGGCAGCATTGGTGTGGTCAGCGGAGGAGGATTGCAAGGAGGGACCGCAGACAGGCTTAGTACGCCTACAATGTCAAAATGTGGCTCTATGCACTTTTAAATAGGTTCCAGGGGTACATGGGCAGCATTGGTGTGGTCAGCGGAGGAGGATTGCAAGGAGGGACCGCAGACAGGCTTAGTACGCCTACAATGTCAAAATGTGGCTCTATGCACTTTAAAATAGGTTCCAGGGGTACACGGGCAGCATTGGTGTGGTCAGCGGAGGAGGATTGCAAGGAGGGACCACAGACAGGCTTAGTACGCCTACAATTTAAAAATGTGGCTCTATGCACTTTAAAATAGGTTCCAGGGGTACACGGGCAGCATTGGTGTGGTCAGATGAAAACGATTGCAAGGAGTGTCTGACACAGTTAGTACTCCCAAAAAATAAATAGATGTTAATGTCTCGCAAAACAACAAAAAAAAAAACAAAAGTGTGGCATACTTAGGTACAGGGGTGGGCTCCTCTGCTGAGTTTCAGACATAGTAATTTGGCACTACGTATTTACTGGTGTCAATATAGGACACTGACCCACACTATTTTGACTAGCATCATACATGTCAACAAATTGGTATTGTCAGTGCCAGGCATTGAAGGATGTCAGTGCAGCGACCCAGAGTCCTGGTCGTTGCAGTACTGTGGCTCCGCCACTAAGGGGAGCTATGGTACGTCTGATGGCACTGAAGGAGTTCATCTGACCAGGTATCACAGACACCAATACATTTCACCGCCGGGCCTCCAGGGGGAGCTAAGGGTTCTATTCATTAGGCCACTCCCTACACACTGGTAAAACTGGGGGTCAGGCTGGAAGTTAGACAGAAAGCTGACTGGGTTGGAGCCAGGCAACACCTTGTGGCAGAGGGTGTTGTGGGGGGAAGATTCAGTAGGGTCCCTGTCAGGGGTGGGATCCTGACAGAGGCTTGGCAACTTGAGCGAACGTAACGGGACCGTGCCTGCTCAGTATAGCGGCGGTGCCCAAGGAGGGATTGGAAGCGAGATAGATTGTGCTGAGTGAGAAACGAGATCAAGGCAACAAGGAGAATACCAGTAGGAGTAGTGCTGTAAGACCGAGGCAACATCCTACTGAGGCGCACAACCGGCGGCCGGAACGCCGAGGGAGTATTACAATATTCAGCTTCAAGCAATACTCTAAACCAACGGCAGGACAGTCAGTCAAAGGCGGGCTGTCTCATCTAAATCACCTATGCAGTCTTGAGGGGCAACTTGTGGAGAGGGGCGACTCTAGGGTCCCGGAAGAGCTCCGAGCCTACCCGTCATACGGGTGCCGTCCTAACCGTAACATCAGGGAGGGACAGAGGATTAGCAGAACATCATCTAATCGAGTTGTGAGGGAACTTAAGAAACGGACACAACAGTTGTGGGGACTTTCCGTAAGCACAGCAGGGAAGGACCGCAACACATAGCGCTAGCAGGAAGGCACAGATTTCCACCTGTTAAGAGAACTCTGGAGGTGCCATTGGACCGGCCGGACTTGCGCAGCCTGGTTATCCGGATTCCGGACTGAGGACCCAGAGATCTTCAGTAAAGAGGTAAAGAGACTGCAACCTGGTGTCCTCGTTATTTACTGCACCGCACCACTACAGCCTTACTACCACCATCATCCATCATACCTATTACTGTACGCCCCTCAGCAGGGTCACGGACCGGGCCTAGCCACCGTGACTACCCCAGAGCAGAGACTCAGAGGCCCGGTACCGGGTACCCCTCGGCCCTGCGGCAGTGGGGGCGCTACAACTGTGCATAGACTAAACATTGTTGGAGCTGTGAGAGATAATTTTGCACGTGGTAGAGCACAGTTTGAGCTGTGGTGGGGGAACTCTCTTGTGGCCGGCGGTACAGGCCCAGGGCCCCTCATGTTACAACGGTGTGTCTGACATTGGTTGCGCGCCACCACCGCCAGAGACACTTTATTGTACTATGAGAGACCCAGTGGCAGTGCCGTCGACCAAAAGCGGGCACACCCACCTCTTCAGACAAACGGCACTTTAACGGGTGCTTGCGCCAAGTGTAGAGCCCACGGCCCCGTGGGGGGATTTTTCCCATTTAGGGAGGTGTACACATGTCGTATGCTGGACAAAAAGCTGCTGCAAATTAAGAGATTGGAACACTCAGTAAGACCAATCCACAAGCAAGACCTTTTTATAGGAAAGCTAGGTGTCAGCCGGGAAAGGTGGGGCAAAATAATTTGAAATCCAGGAGTGGTTCATTTTAATGAAGGTTAGATCATCAACATTTTGGGTAGCCAGACGAGTCCTTTTTTCGGTTAATATTGAACCAGCAGCACTGAATACTCTTTCTGATAGCACACTAGCTGCATGGCAAGCAAGGTCCTGCAATGCATATTCAGCCAATTCAGGCCAGGTGTCTAATTTGGATGCCCAGTAATCAAATGGGAATGACAGTTGAGGGAGAACATCGATAAGGGATGAAAAATAGTTAGTAACCATACTGGACAAATGTCTCCTGTCACTTTGAATAGATGCTGCAGTACCTGTCCTGTCTGCGGTCATTGCGAAATCACTCCACAACCTGGTCAGAAAACCCCTCTGTCCAACGCCACTTCTGATTTGTGCACCTCTAACACCTCTGCCCTGTAGCCCCCTGCAGCTTGTGTGAGACCCATCACCGGCGCTGTGTGCTGGGAATGCCTGAATCAAACGTTCTACAAGAGTTGCTTGTTTGGTTGCTAATATTTGTTCGAGGTTCTCATGTGGCATAATATTTAGCAATTTGCCTTTATAGCGAGGATCAAGGAGGCAGGTCAACCAGTAATCATCATCGCTCATCATTTTAAGAATGCGTGGGTCCCTTTTGAGGATACGTAAGGCATAATCCGCCATGTGGGCCAAAGTTCCAGTAGTCAAATCTGCGGTTGTGCTGGTTTGAGGGGCTGTTACAGGCAAATCGACGTCACTTGTCTGCCTCAAAAAACCTGAACCCGGCCTTGCCACACCTGCAATTTCCATTGGACCCGGAGAAGCTTCCTCATTTAAAAAATACTCATCCCCATCATCCTCCTCGTCCTCCCCCTCTTCGCCCGCTACCTCATCCTGTAGACTGCCCTGACCAGACAATGGCTGACTGTCATCAAGGCTTTCCTCTTCCTCGGCTGCAGACGCCTGCTCCTTTATGTGCGTCAAACTTTGCATCAGCAGACGCATTAGGGGGATGCTCATGCTTCTTATGGCGTTGTCTGCACTAACCAGCCGTGTGCATTCCTCAAAACACTGAAGGACTTGACAGAGGTCTTGGAGCTTCGACCACTGCACAGCAGACAACTCCATGTCTGCCATCCAACTGCCTGCCAGTGTATGTGTATCCTCCCACAAATACATAACAGCACGCCTCTGTTCGCACAGTCTCTGAAGCATGTGCAGTGTTGAGTTCCACCTTGTTGCAACATCGATGATTAAGCGATGCTGGGGAAGGTTCAAAGACCGCTGATAGTTCTGCATACGGCTGGAGTGTATGGGCGAACGGCGGATATGAGAGCAAAGTCTGCGCACTTTGAGGAGCAGGTCGGGTAACCCCGGATAACTTTTCAGGAAGCACTGCACCACCAGGTTTAAGGTGTGAGCCAGGCAAGGAATGTGTTTCAGTTGGGAAAGGGCTATGGCAGCCATGAAATTCCTTCTTTTATCACTCACTACCTTGCCTGCCTCAAGATGTACAGTGCCCAGCCATGACTGGGTTTCTTTCTGCAAGAACTCGGACAGAACTTCCGTGGTGTGTCTGTTGTCGCCCAAACACTTCATTGCCAATACAGCCTGCTGACGCTTGCCACTAGCTGTCCCATAATGGCACACCTGGTGTGCAACAGTGGCAGTTGCAGATGGAGTGGATGTGCGACTGCGGTCTGTGGACGAGCTCTCGCTTCTGCAGGAGGAGGCGGGGGGCCAACACCTACAGCCAACTGTTTCCTAGACCGTGGGCTAGGCAGAACTGTCCCAATATTGCTGTCCCCTGTGGACCCTGCATCCACCACATTCACCAAGTGTGCCGTGATGGACACGTAACGTCCCTGGCCATGCCTACTGGTCCATGCATCTGTTGTCAGGTGCACCTTTGTAGTCACAGATTGCCTGAGTGCATGGACGATGCGCTCTTTAACATGGTGGTAGAGGGCTGGGATGGCTTTTCTAGAAAAGAAGTGTCGACTGGGTAGCTCGTAGCGTGGGACAGCGTAGTCCATCAGCGCTTTGAAAGCTTCGCTTTCAACTAACCAGTAGGGCATTCATCTCTAATGAGATTAGTCTAGCAATGTGGGCGTTCAAACCCTGTGTACGCGGATGCGAGGATGAGTACTTCCTTTTCCTAACGAGAGTCTCATGAAGGGTGAGCTGGACTGGTGAGCTGCATACGGTGGAACTAGCGGCGGTGCCGGTGGACATGGGTGACTGAGAGAGGGTTGGAGATAGTATTCTTGCTGGTGCCCTACATGCAGTGTTTCCTACTACGAACCTGGTGATTCCCTGACTGCTTTGGCCTGGCGACGAAAGCTGCACAGATACTGCAGGTGGTGCGGGAAATGGTGGGCTTACAGGGAGGGAAGGGATGTAGCGTTGCTGACTAGCTTCATTGGCCGAGGGTGCTGCAACCTTTAGGGACGTTTGGTAGTTAGTCCAGGCTTGCAAATGCATGGTGGTTAAATGTCTATGCATGCAACTTGTATTTAGACTTTTAAGATTCTGACCTCTGCTTAAGGTAGTTGAACATTTTTGACAGATTACTTTGCGCTGATCATTTGGATGTTGTTTAAAAAAAATGCCAGACTGCACTCTTTCTACTATTGGATACCTTTTCAGGCATTGCAGACTGAGCTTCTTTAACCGGATGGCCACGCTGTCCTCCAACTGCTTTTGGTTTTGCCAAGCTTTTTTGGCCAGATACGGGCCCGGCAGATGGAACCTGTTGTGATGTTGATGCTTGCTGCGGCTCCTCCTCCTCCGCTTCAGAACTACTGCCGCCTGCACCCTGTTCCCCCAATGGCTGCCAATCGTGGTCAACAACTAGGTCATCTATGACCTCCTCTTCTATGTCGTGTGCAACTTCATCTGTGTCACCGTGTAAGCCGGTGGTATAGCGTTCGTGACGGGGCACCATAGTCTCCGCTGGGTTTGATTCTGGCTCAGTACACTGCGAGGGCAATGTTCTGGTCTGAGTCAAAGGAACAGCATAGTAATCTGGCTGTGGCTGTGCATCTGTGCACTCCATGTCCGATTCAACTTCTAATGGGCATGGCCTGTTAACTGTTTCACTGTCTAACCCAGGAACGGTATGTGTAAAGAGCTCCATGGAGTAACCCGTTGTGTCGCCTGACGCATCCTTCTCTCTTGTTCTGGGTGAAGAAGACAAGGAAGCGACTTGTCCCTGACCGTGAACATCCACTAAGGACGCGCTGCTTTTACATTTAGCACTTTCAGAAGAGGAGGCAAAAGAGCTAGAGGCTGAGTCAGCAAGGAAAGCCAAAACTTGTTCTTGCTGCTCCGGCTTTAAAAGCGGTTTTCCTACTCCCAGAAATGGGAGCGTTCGAGGCCTTGTGTAGCCAGACGACGAACCTGGCTCAACATCTCGAGACTTAGGTGCTGTACTGCTTTTACCACGACCACCTGATGCTCCACCACCACTACCATCATTACCAGCTGACAATGACCGCCCACGGCCTCTTCCACTAGACTTCCTCATTGTTTGCAAAACGTAACCAAAGTAACAGTATTTATTACTGTAAAACAACTTATAAGGTGAACTCAAACTTATGTAGGATTTATATATACCTTTACAGGTGCCGGACACTGAAAGGAAAATCAGGCCCAATGTTGCACACTTGGTTTTCTGTGCCCCAATAATTTGAGACAGATGGCACACACAGGACCGGCACTCAAGCAGAAATGCCAATCTTAATCTCCCACAATTTTTTTTATTAAGGGAGAATTTAAAAAAAAAAAATATATATATATATATATATATATATATATATTACACACTGGTTTTCGGTGGCACACAATGAGAGACAGATGCCACACACAGGACTGGCACAGAGGCAGACTTGCCAATCTTTATCTCCCACTATTAATTTTTTTTTAAACAGGGAGAATTTACCCCCCCAAAAAAAATGGCCCAGTATTACACACTGGTTTTCGGTGGCACACAATGAGAGACAGATGCCACACACAGGACTGGCACAGAGGCAGACTTGCCAATATTTATCTCCCACTATTAATTTTTTTTTAAACAGGGAGAATTTACCCCCCCCCCAAAAAAATGGCCCAGTATTACACACTGGTTTTCGGTGGCACACAATGAGAGACAGATGCCACACACAGGACTGGCACAGAGGCAGACTTGCCAATATTTATCTCCCACTAATTTTTTTTTTTTGAAAAGGGAGAATTTAGAAAAAAAAAAAAATGGCCAAGTATTACACAGTGGTTTTCGGTGGCACACAATGAGAGACAGATGCCACACACAGCAATGGCACAGAGGCAGACTTGCCAATATTTATCTCCCGGCAGTAATCTCAGGAAAGTATGGCAGGCAGCTATAAAAAGGACTGCTGCACACAAAAGTGTGGACAAACACACAAGATAGCTGTGCAGAAAGGAAGGAAAAACAGGATTTGTGCTTTGAAAAAAGCAGTTGGTTTGCACAGCGGCGTACACACAAAGCAATGCAGCTATCAGGGAGCCTTCTAGGGCAGCCCAATGAGCTACAGCACTGAGGAAAAAAAAATGTAGCTTCCACTGTCCCTGCAAACAAAAGGTGGTGTTGGACAGTGGAAATCGCTACAGCACAAGCGGTTTGTGGCTTTATGTACCCTGCCTATCACTATCCCTGCTTCTGAAGAAGCGGCAGCAACCTCTCCCTACGCTCAGATCAACAGCAGTAAGATGGCGGTCGGCGGGAACGCCCCTTTATAGCCCATGACGCCGCAGAAAGCAAGCCAATCACTGCAATGCCCTTCCCTAAGATGGTGGGGACTGAGATCTATGTCATCACGCTGCCCACACTCTGCGTCCACCTTCATTGGCTGAGAAATGGCGCTTTTAGCGTCATTGAAACGTGACTTTGGCGCGAAAGTCGTGTACCGCATGGCAGACCCCACACAGTCGGTTTCATGAGACGCCGACTTTGCCAAAAGTCGGCGACTTATGAAAATGAACGATCCGTTTCGCTCAACCCTAGTAATCGTCATCGGTCATCATTTTGATAATGCGGGGGTCCCTTTTTAGGATACGCAAGGCATAATCCGCCATATGGGCCAATGTTCCAGGTGTCAATTCACTGCTTGTGCTGGGTTGAGGAGCACTTTCTGGCAAATCAACATCACTTGTCTCCCTCAAAAACCCTGTACCTGACCTTGCTAAGCCACCAGTTTGTATTGGCCCCTGAGAAGCTTCCTCCTCCCATAGATATTCATCCCCATCATCCTCCTCGTCCTCCTCCTCTTCGTCCACCACCTCGTCCAGTAGACTTCCCTGAGCAGACAGTGGCTGACTGTCATCAAGGCTTCCCTCGTCCTCGGCTGCAGACGCCTGCTCCTTTATGTGCATCAAACTTTGCATCAGCAGACGCATTAGGGGGATGCTCATGCTTATGATGGCATCGTCTGCACTAACCAGGCGTGTGCATTCCTCAAAACACTGAAGGACTTGACACAGGTCTTGTAGCTTCGACCACTGCACACCTGACAACTCCATGTCTGCCATCCAACTGCCTGCCTGTGTATGTGTATCCTCCCACAAATACATTACAGCACACCTCTGTTCGCACAGCTTCTGAAGCATGTGCAGTGTGAAGTTCCACCTTGTTGCAACGTCGATTATTAGGCGGTGCTGGGGAAGCTTCAAAGATCGCTGATGGTTCTGCATACGGCTGGAGTGTACGGGTGAATGGCAGATGTGCGAGCAAAGTCTGCGAACCTTCGGGAGCAGGTCGAGTAACCCCGGATAACTTTTCAGGAAGCACTGCACCACCAGGTTCAAGGTGTGAGCCAGGCAAGGAATGTGTTTCAGTTGTGAAAGGGCTATGGCAGCCATAAAATTCCTTCCGTTATCACTGACTACCTTGCCTGCCTCAAGATGTACACTGCCCAGCCATGACTGAGTTTCTTGCTGCAAGAACGCGGACAGAACTTCCGCGGTGTGTCTGTTGTCGCCCAAACACTTCATTTCCAACACAGCCTGCTGACGCTTGCCACTAGCTGTTCCATAATGGGACACCTCAGGTGCAACAGTGGCAGCTGCGGATGGAGAGGTCGTGCGAATGCGGTCTGTGGACGAGCTCTCGCTTCTGCTGGAGGACGAGGAGGAGGGGTGGCGAACGCCTACAGCCAACTGTTTCCTACACCGTGGGCTAGGCAGAACTGTCCCAATCTGGCTGTCCCCTGTAGACCATGCATCCAGCACATTAACCCAGTGTGCCGTGATGGACACGTAATGTCCCTAGCCATGCCTACTGGTCCATACATCTGTTGTGAGGTGCACCTTTCTACTGACAGATTGCTGGAGTGCATGGACAATGCGGTCTTTGACATGCTGGTGGAGGGCTGGGATGGCTTGTCTCGCAAAGAAGTGTCGACTCGGTAGGTCGTAGTGTGGTACAGCGTAGGCCATCAGGGCTTTGAAAGCTTCGCTTTCAACCAACCGGTAGGGCATCATCTCTAATGAGATTAGTCTAGCAATGTGGGCGTTCAAACCCTGTGTACACGGATGAGAGGCTGAGTACTTCCTTTTCCTAACGAGAGTCTCTTGTAGGGTGAGCTGGACTGGAGAGCTGCATATGGTGGAACTAGCAGGGGTGGTGGTGGACATGGAAGACAGAGAGGGTTGGTGATGGTATTCTTGCTGTTGGCCTACATACAGTGTTTCCTCCCAAGAACCTGGTGATTCCCTGACTGCTTTGGCCTTGTGATGATACCTCCACATTTGCTGCAGGTGGTGTCATAAATGGTGGGCTTACAGTGAGGGAAGGAATGTAGCGTTGCTGACTAACTTCATTGTGAGCGGGTGCAACAATGTTACGGGACGTTTGGTAGTTAGTCCAGGCTTGCAAGTGCATGGCGGTTAAATGTCTAGGCATGCAACTTGTATTTAAATTTTTGACATTCTGACCTATGCTAAAGGTCCTTGAGCATTTCTTACAGATCACTTTGCGCTGATCATTCGGATCTTGTTTAAAAAATTGCCAGACTGCACTCTTCCTACTATCGGATACCTTTTCAGGCATTGCACACTGTGCTACTTTAACCGGATGGCCACGCTGTCCTACAACTGTTTTTTGTTTTGACAAAAGTTTTTGGCCAGATACGGGCCTGCCAGATGAAAGCTGTTGCGATGTTGATGCCTGCTGTGGCTCCTCCTCCGCTTCAGAGCTACTGCCAGCGGCACTGGCTGCCAATCGGAGTCAACAACTGGGTCATCTATCACCTCCTCTTCTATTTCCTGTGCACCTTCCTCTGTGTCACCGTGTAAGCCGGTGCTATAGCGTTCGGGACAGGGCACCATAGTCTCATCAGTGTCAGATTCTGGCTCGGTACACTGCGAGGGCAATGTTGTGATCTGAGTCAATGGAACAGCATAATAATCTAGCTGTGGCTGTGCATCTGTGCACTCCATGTCCGAATCATCTTGTAATGGGCATGGCCTGTTAACAATTTCCGTTTCTAACCCAGGCACGGTATGTGTAAAGAGCTCCATGGAGTAACCTGTTGTGTCGCCTGAAGCATCCTTCACTGTTGTTTTGGGGGAAGGACACAAAGAATCAACTTGTTCCTGACCGTGAGCATCCACCGACGACTGGCTACTTTTCAATTTTGAACTATCCGAAGAGGAGGCGAAAGAGCTAGAGGCAGAGTCAGCAAGGAAAGCCAAAACTTTTTCCTGCTGCTCCGGCTTTAACAGCGGTTTTCCTACCCCAAGAAAAGGGAGCGTTCGAGGCCTTGTGTAGCCAGAAGATGACGCTGGCTCAACAACTCGAGACTTAGGGGCTATATTGCTTTTCCCACAACCACCTGATGCTCCACGACCACCACCACTACCATCATTACCAGCTGGCAATGACCGCCCACGGCCACGACCTCTTCCACCAGACTTCCTCATTCTTGGAAAAATGTAACCAAACTAACAACCGTTATATGGTCCTGTCAAACCAGGTAGAAGGTGTACGTAAACTTGTTGTGAATTTAAATCTCCCTTTTTATGTGTGGGAGAATGCAGGAAACAATCAGGCCCACTGTATTACACTACACAGTTTTAATGGCAGAAAGAGGCTGTCAGATATGCCACTAACAGGACTGACGCAGATGCACACACTGGCAATATAAATCTCCCTCTTTATGTGTGGGAGACAGCAGAAAAATCAGGCCCACTGTATTACACTACACAGTTTGATTGGCAGAAAGAGGCTGGCAGATATGCCACTAACAGGACTGACGCAGATGCACACACTGGCAATATAAATCTCCCTCTTTATGTGTGGGAGACAGCAGAAAAATCAGGCCCACTGTATTACACTACACAGTTTGATTGGCAGAAAGAGGCTGGCAGATATGCCACTAACAGGACTGACGCAGATGCACACACTGGCAATATAAATCTCCCTCTTTTTTTTATATGGCAGACTAGTCAATAAATCAGGCTCACTGTATTACAGTATAGTTTCTGTGGCTACAAATGACTGACAGATACCACAGACAGGACTGGCGCAGATGCACAGATTAGGCAATATTAATCTCCCTCTTTTTTTTATATGGGAGACTAGTCAATAAATCAGGCCCACTGTATTACAGTATAGTTTCTGTGGCTGAAAATGACTGACAGATACCACAGACAGGACTGGCGCAGATGCACAGATTAGGCAATATTAATCTCCCTCTTTTTTTTTTATATGGGAGACTAGTCAATAAATCAGGCCCACTGTATTACAGTATAGTTTCTGTGGCTGAAAATGACTGACAGAAATACCACAGACAGGACTGGCGCAGATGCACTGATTGGCAATATTAATCTCCCTTTTTAGGTGTGGGACAGTGCAGAAAAATACAGGCTCACTATTTTACACTACACAGTTTCAGGGGCTGAAAGTGGCTTGAAAATATATTTAAAAAAAAAGGGGACTGTACTACAATTACTATCTCCCTACAATAATCTCAGAAAAGTATGGCAGGCAGCAATAAAAAGGACTGCTGCACACAAAAGTGTGGACAAACAAACAAGATAGCTGTGCAGAAAGGAAGGAGCAGCAGGATTTGTGCTTTGAAAAAAGCAGTTGGTTTGCACAGCGGCATACAAACAGCAATGCAGCTATCAGGGAGCCTTCTAGGGCAGCTGTTGTGGATTCTGTTTGTGGGCTCCCTCTGGTGGTTACTGCTGGTACTGGGTGACTTTGGTGGGTTGCGGCCTTTGGTTTCCACCTGTCCATCAGTGGCTGGGTGTTTCCTATTTTACCTGGCCTTTCTGTCATTTCCCTTGCCGGCTATCAATGTATTCAGATGTGCTCTGTTTGGTTCCTGCCTACCTGCTCCCAGATCTTTCAGGATAAGCTAAGTGCTGATTTTCAGTTGTTTGGTTTTTTTGTCCAGCTTGCTTATTATGTCTCTATGCTAGCTGGTAGCTCTAGTGGACTGAGGTTCTCCCCATGTGCCATGAGTTGGCACATGAGTTCTTGTAATCTCAGGATGGTTTTTTTGATTAGGGTTTTTTGCTGACCGCTCAGTCCCCTTTTGTATCGTTCTGCTTTCTAGTTTACAGCGGGCCTCAATTTGCTAAAACTATATATATCATCTCTATGTGTGTGCCTTCCTCTCATTTCACCGTCAATACATGTGGGGGGCAACTATATCTTTTGGGGTTCATTCCGCTGGAGGCAAGTGAGGTCTTTATTTTCTCTGCAGTGCTAGTTAGCTCTTAGGCTGGTGCGTGGCGTCTAGAACCAACGTAGGCACGCTCCCTGGCTATCTCTAGTTGCGTTTGTCAGGCGTAGGGCAGCGGTCAGCCCAGGTTCCATCACCCTAGAGCTCGTCCGTAATATATTTGTACTTTGCTTGTCCTGTGCTATCCCTAGCCATTGGGATTCATGACAGTATAGCCGGCCCACAAAGTGTTAATTGTTTGGGCTGAAGCAGGAGAAAGAGAAGTGTTTAAGGGAAATTTTTTTTTTTTTTCCCTTCAGAGTTTTGCTGCCTAGCCCTTAATTGCTGTCTAGCTGCTTCTTACCTCCTCTTAACCCTTGAATGGCTCTGATCTTAGCTGTTTAACATGGATGTCCAGAGTTTGGCTTCCAGCCTGAGTAATCTCGCGGCAAAAGTTCAAAACATACAGGATTTTGTTGTTCACACTCCCATGTCTGAACCTAGAATTCCTATTCCAGAGTTCTTTTCTGGAGATAGATCTACCTTCCTGAATTTCAGGAACAATTGTAAATTGTTTCTTTCTTTAAAATCTCGCTCCTCTGGAGACCCTGCTCAACAGGTCAAGATTGTAATATCTTTCCTGCGGGGCGACCCTCAGAATTGGGCATTTGCATTGGCACCAGGGGATCCTGCATTGCTCAGTGTGGATGCGTTTTTTCTGGCATTGGGATTGCTCTATGAGGAACCTAACCTGGAGATTCAGGCTGAAAAGGCTTTATTAGCCCTCTCTCAGGGGCATGATGAAGCGGAGATATATTGTCAGAAGTTTCGGAAATGGTCGGTGCTTACTCAGTGGAATGAGTGCGCCCTGGCTGCAAACTTCAGAAATGGTCTTTCTGAGGCCATTAAGGATATTATGGTGGGGTTCCCTACGCCTACAGGTCTGAATGAGTCTATGGCTATGGCCATTCAGATTGATCGGCGTTTACGGGAGCGCAAACCCGTGCACCAGTTGGCGGTGTCTTCTGAACAGGCACCTGAGACTATGCAATGTGATAGAATTCAGTCCAGAAGTGAACGGCAAAATTATAGGCGGAAAAATGGATTGTGTTTCTATTGTGGTGATTCAGCTCATGTTATATCAGCATGCTCTAAACGCACAAAAAGGGTTGATAAATCTTTTGCCATTGGTACTCTGCAGCCTAAGTTCATTTTGTCTGTGACTCTGATTTTTTCACTGTCTTCCATTTCCGTCGATGCCTATGTGGATTCGGGCGCTGCCCTGAGTCTTATGGATTGGTCATTTGCTAAACGCTGCGGTTTTAGTCTGGAACCTCTGGAAGTTCCTATTCCTCTGAAGGGAATTGACTCTACACCATTGGCTATGAATAAACCGCAGTATTGGACACAAGTGACCATGCGCATGACTCCCGTTCATCAGGAGGTGATTCGCTTCCTTGTACTTTAAAATTTACATGATGTACTAGTGCTTGGTCTGCCATGGTTACAAACTCATAATCCTGTCCTGGACTGGAAAACAATGTCTGTGTTAAGCTGGGGATGTCAGGGGGTTCATGATGATGCACCTCCGATTTCTATCGCTTCATCTACTCCTTCTGAGATCCCTGCGTTTTTGTCTGACTATAGGGATGTTTTTGAGGAGCCTAAGCTCAATTCGCTCCCTCCGCATAGAGATTGTGACTGTGCTATAGAATTGATTCCTGGCAGTAAGTTCCCTAAGGGTCGTTTATTTAATCTGTCACTGCCAGAGCATACTGCTATGCGGAATTATATTAAGGAGTCCTTGGAAAAGGGACATATTCGTCCATCTTCGTCCCCTCTGGGAGCAGGTTTTTTTTTTGTGGCAAAAAAAGATGGTTCCCTGAGGCCTTGTATAGATTATCGCCTTCTGAATAAGATTTCAGTCAAGTATCAGTATCCATTGCCATTATTGACTGATTTGTTTGCTCGCATTAAGGGGGCTAGGTGGTTCACTAAGATAGATCTTCGCGGTGCGTATAATCTGGTGCGGATAAAACAGGGTGATGAGTGGAAAACCGCATTTAATACGCCTGAGGGCCATTTTGAGTATTTGGTAATGCCATGTGCATTCTTCTCTAGAAAATTCTCGCCCGCCGAGCGCAATTATGATGTGGGTAATCGGGAGCTTTTGGCCATGAAGTGGGCATTTGAGGAGTGGCGTCATTGGCTTGAGGGTGCTAAACATCATGTGGTGGTCTTGACTGATCACAAGAATCTCATTTACCTTGAGTCTGCCAGGCGTTTGAATCCTAGACAGGCTCGTTGGTCGTTGTTTTTTTCTCGTTTCAATTTCGTGGTTTCATACCTGCCAGGTTCAAAGAATGTGAAGGCAGATGCTCTTTCCAGGAGTTTTGTGCCTGACTCTCCTGGAGACTCTGGGCCTACTGGTATCCTTAGGGATAGGGTAATATTGTCCGCCGTATCCCCAGACTTGCGACGTGCATTGCAGGAGTTTCAGGTGGATAAACCGGATCGTTGTCCACCAGAAAGACTGTTTGTTCCAGATGATTGGACCAGTAGAGTCCATTCTTCTGGGTTGGCTGGTCATCCTGGAATATTTGGTACTAGAGACTTGGTGGCCAGGTCTTTTTGGTGGCCTTCCTTGTCTAGGGATGTGCGTACCTTTGTGCAGTCTTGTGAAGTGTGTGCTCGAGCTAAGCCTTGCTGTTCTCGGGCCAGTGGGTTGTTGTTATCCTTGCCCATCCCGAAGAGGCCTTGGATGCACATTTCCATGGATTTTATTTCTGATCTCCCGGTTTCACAGAAAATGTCCGTTATCTGGGTTGTGTGTGACCGCTTTTCTAAGATGGTTCATTTGGTGCCCTTGCCTAAGTTGCCTTCCTCCTCTGAGTTGGTCCCTTTATTTTTTCAGAACGTGGTTCGTTTGCATGGGATTCCGGAGAATATCGTTTCTGACAGGGGATCCCAGTTTGTGTCTAGATTTTGGCGGACGTTTTGTGCCAAGATGGGCATTGATTTGTCTCTCTCGTCTGCATTCCATCCTCAGACGAATGGCCAGACGGAGCGAACTAATCAGACCTTGGAAACTTATTTGAGGTGTTTTGTTTCTGCTGATCAAGATGACTGGGTTGCTTTTTTGCCACTGGCCGAATTTGCTCTTAATAATCGGGCTAGTTCGGCCACGTTGGTCTCTCCTTTTTTTTGTAATTCGGGGTTTCATCCTCGTTTTTCCTCTGGTCAGGTGGAGCCTTCGGATTGTCCTGGAGTGGACGTGGTGGTGGACAGGCTACATCAGATTTGGAATCAGGTGGTGGACAATTTGAAGTTATCTCAGGAGAAGACTCAGCAGTTTGCTAATCGCCGTCGCCGCGTGGGTCCCCGACTTCTTGTTGGGGATTTGGTGTGGTTGTCTTCTCGTTTTGTCCCTATGAAGGTCTCTTCTCCTAAGGATACCAGTAGGCCCAGAGTCTCCAGGAGAGTCAGGCACAAAACTCCTGGAAAGAGCATCTGCCTTCACATTCTTTGAACCTGGCAGGTATGAAACCACGAAATTGAAACGAGAAAAAAACAACGACCAACGAGCCTGTCTAGGATTCAAACGCCTGGCAGACTCAAGGTAAATTAGATTCTTGTGATCAGTTAAGACCACCACACGATGTTTAGCACCCTCAAGCCAATGACGCCACTCCTCAAATGCCCACTTCATGGCCAAAAGCTCCCGATTACCCACATCATAATTGCGCTCGGCGGGCGAGAATTTTCTAGAGAAGAATGCACATGGCTTCATCACCGAGCCATTAGAACTTCTCTGTGACAAAACCGCCCCCGCTCCAATCTCAGAAGCATCAACCTCAACCTGAAAAGAAAGTGAAACATCTGGTTGACACAACACAGGAGCAGAAGAAAACCGGCGCTTAAGTTCCTGAAAGGCCTCCACGGCCGCAGGAGACCAATCAGCAACATCAGCACCCTTTTTAGTCAAATCAGTCAAAGGTTTAACAATACTGGAAAAATTAGCAATGAACCGACGATAAAAATTAGCAAACCCCAAGAACTTCTGAAGGCTCTTAACAGATGTAGGTTGTGTCCAGTCTCAAATCGCCTGAACCTTGACGGGATCCATCTCAATAGTAGAAGGAGAAAAAATGTACCCCAAAAAAGAAATCTTCTGGACTCCGAAGAGACACTTTGAGCCCTTCACAAACAGAGAATTGGCCCGCAGAACCTGAAACACCTTCCTGACCTGTAGAACATGAGACTCCCAGTCATCAGAAAACACCAAAATATCATCCAAATACACAATCATAAACTTATCCAGATATTCACGGAAAATATTGTGCATAAAGGACTTAAAGACTGACGGAGCATTGGAGAGTCCAAAAGGCATTACCAAATACTCAAAATGGCCCTCAGGCGTATTAAATGCGGTTTTCCACTCATCACCCTGTTTTATCCGCACCAGATTATACGCACCGCGAAGATCTATCTTAGTGAACCACCTAGCCCCCTTAATGCGAGCAAACAAATCAGTCAATAATGGCAATGGATACTGATACTTGACTGTAATCTTATTCAGAAGGCGATAATCTATACAAGGCCTCAGGGAACCATCTTTTTTTGCCACAAAAAAAAAACCTGCTCCCAGAGGGGACGAAGATGGACGAATATGTCCCTTTTCCAAGGACTCCTTAATATAATTCCGCATAGCAGTATGCTCTGGCAGTGACAGATTAAATAAACGACCCTTAGGGAACTTACTGCCAGGAATCAATTCTATAGCACAGTCACAATCTCTATGCGGAGGGAGCGAATTGAGCTTAGGCTCCTCAAAAACATCCCTATAGTCAGACAAAAACGCAGGGATCTCAGAAGGAGTAGATGAAGCGATAGAAATCGGAGGTGCATCATCATGAACCCCCTGACATCCCCAGCTTAACACAGACATTGTTTTCCAGTCCAGGACAGGATTATGAGTTTGTAACCATGGCAGACCAAGCACTAGTACATCATGTAAATTATAAAGTACAAGGAAGCGAATCACCTCCTGATGAACGGGAGTCATGCGCATGGTCACTTGTGTCCAATACTGCGGTTTATTCATAGCCAATGGTGTAGAGTCAATTCCCTTCAGAGGAATAGGAACTTCCAGAGGTTCCAGACTAAAACCGCAGCGTTTAGCAAATGACCAATCCATAAGACTCAGGGCAGCGCCCGAATCCACATAGGCATCGACGGAAATGGAAGACAGTGAAAAAATCAGAGTCACAGACAAAATGAACTTAGGCTGCAGAGTACCAATGGCAAAAGATTTATCAACCCTTTTTGTGCGTTTAGAGCATGCTGATATAACATGAGCTGAATCACCACAATAGAAACACAATCCATTTTTCCGCCTATAATTTTGCCGTTCACTTCTGGACTGAATTCTATCACATTGCATAGTCTCAGGTGCCTGTTCAGAAGACACCGCCAACTGGTGCACGGGTTTGCGCTCCCGTAAACGCCGATCAATCTGAATGGCCATAGCCATAGACTCATTCAGACCTGTAGGCGTAGGGAACCCCACCATAATATCCTTAATGGCCTCAGAAAGACCATTTCTGAAGTTTGCAGCCAGGGCGCACTCATTCCACTGAGTAAGCACCGACCATTTCCGAAACTTCTGACAATATATCTCCGCTTCATCATGCCCCTGAGAGAGGGCTAATAAAGCCTTTTCAGCCTGAATCTCCAGGTTAGGTTCCTCATAGAGCAATCCCAATGCCAGAAAAAACGCATCCACACTGAGCAATGCAGGATCCCCTGGTGCCAATGCAAATGCCCAATTCTGAGGGTCGCCCCGCAGGAAAGATATTACAATCTTGACCTGTTGAGCAGGGTCTCCAGAGGAGCGAGATTTTAAAGAAAGAAACAATTTACAATTGTTCCTGAAATTCAGGAAGGTAGATCTATCTCCAGAAAAGAACTCTGGAATAGGAATTCTAGGTTCAGACATGGGAGTGTGAACAACAAAATCCTGTATGTTTTGAACTTTTGCCGCGAGATTACTCAGGCTGGAAGCCAAACTCTGGACATCCATGTTAAACAGCTAAGATCAGAGCCATTCAAGGGTTAAGAGGAGGTAAGAAGCAGCTAGACAGCAATTAAGGGCTAGGCAGCAAAACTCTGAAGGGAAAAAAAAAAAAATTTCCCTTAAACACTTCTCTTTCTCCTGCTTCAGCCCAAACAATTAACACTTTGTGGGCCGGCTATACTGTCATGAATCCCAATGGCTAGGGATAGCACAGGACAAGCAAAGTACAAATATATTACGGACGAGCTCTAGGGTGATAGAACCTGGGCTGACCGCTGCCCTACGCCTGACAAACGCAACTAGAGATAGCCAGGGAGCGTGCCTACGTTGGTTCTAGATGCCACGCACCAGCCTAAGAGCTAACTAGCACTGCAGAGAAAATAAAGACCTCACTTGCCTCCAGCGGAATGAACCCCAAAAGATATAGTTGCCCCCCACATGTATTGACGGTGAAATGAGAGGAAGGCACACACATAGAGATGATATATATAGTTTTAGCAAATTGAGGCCCGCTGTAAACTAGAAAGCAGAACGATACAAAAGGGGACTGAGCGGTCAGCAAAAAACCCTAATCAAAAAAACCATCCTGAGATTACAAGAACCCATGTGCCAACTCATGGCACATGGGGAGAACCTCAGTCCACTAGAGCTACCAGCTAGCATAGAGACATAATAAGCAAGCTGGACTAAAAACCAAACAACTGAAAATCAGCACTTAGCTTATCCTGAAAGATCTGGGAGCAGATAGGCAGGAACCAAACAGAGCACATCTGAATACATTGATAGCCGGCAAGGGAAATGACAGAAAGGCCAGGTAAAATAGGAAACACCCAGCCACTGATGGACAGGTGGAAACCAAAGGCCGCAACCCACCAAAGTCACCCAGTACCAGCAGTAACCACCAGAGGGAGCCCACAAACAGAATCCACAACAAGACTCCCAATCATCGGAAAAAAACAAAATATCATCCAAATACACAATCATGAATTTATCCAGATAATTCCGGAAGATATCATGCATAAAGGACTGAAATACCGATGGAGCATTAGAGAGCCCGAATGGCATCACAAGATATTCAAAATGGCCTTCGGGCGTATTAAATGCTGTTTTCCATTCATCACCTTGTTTAATACGCACGAGATTATACGCCCCTCGAAGGTCGATTTTACTAAACCAACTGGCACCCTTAATCCGAGCAAACAAATCAGAAAGTAAAGGCAAAGGGTACTGGAATTTGACCGTGATCTTATTGAGAAGGCGATAATCTATACAGGGTCTCAAGGAGCCATCCTTCTTGGCAACAAAAAAGAATCCCGCTCCCAATGGTGACGAAGACGGGCGAATATGCCCCTTCTCCAAGGACTCCTTTACATAACTCTGCATAGCGGCATGCTCTGGCACAGACAGATTGAAAAGTCGGCCCTTAGGGAACTTACAGCCAGGAATCAAATTAATGGCACAATCACAGTCCCTATGAGGAGGCAGGGAACTGGACTTGGGCTCATCAAATATATCCTGGAAAACCGACAAAAACTCAGGAACTTCCGAAGAAGGGGACGCGGAAATGGACATCAAAGGAATATCACTATGTATCCCCTGACAACCCCAACCAGTTACAGACATAGATCTCCAATCCAGCACTGGATTATGTACCTGTAACCATGGAAAACCCAGCACAACAACATCATGCAAATTATGCAACACCAAAAAGCGAATATTTTCCTGATGTGCTGGAGCCATGTACATGGTTAACTGTGTCCAGTACTGAGGTTTATTCTTGGCCAATGGCGTAGCATCAATCCCCCTTAAGGGAATAGGGCTCTGCAAAGGCTCCAAGGAAAAACCACAGCGCTTGGCAAATTCTAAGTCCATTAAGTTCAGGGCAGCGTCAGAATCCACAAATGCCATAACAGAAAAGGACGACAATGAGCAAATCAGGGTAACAGACGAGAGAAATTTAGGCTGTACAGTACTAATGGTAACAGACCGAGGGACCCTCTTAGTACGCTTAGGGCAATCAGAAATAGCATGAGCAGAATCACCACAGTAAAAACACAGGCCATTCTGACGTCTGAATTTCTGCCTTTCTGCTGTAGTCAAAATCCTATCACATTGCATAGGCTCAGGACTCTGCTCAGAGGACACTGCCATATGGTACACCACCTTGCGCTAGCGCAGACGCCGATCAATCTGAATGGCCAAAGACATTGACTCATTCAGACCAGCAGGCGTGGGAAACCCCACCACAACATCTTTAAGGGCTTCAGAAAGACCCTTTCTGAACATCGCTGCCAGGGCATACTCATTCCATTTTGTGAGCACAGACCACTTTCTAAATTTCTGGCAGTAGACTTCTGCCGCTTCCTGACCCTGACACAGAGCCAGCAAAATTTTTTCTGCTTGATCCACAGAATTAGGCTCGTCATAAAGCAATCCGAGCGCTTGAAAAAATGTGTCAATATTGAGCAATGCAGGATTTCCTGGCTCAAGGGAGAATGCCCAGTCCTGCGGGTCGCCACGCAGCAAAGAAATAACAATCTTCACCTGCTGAATGGGGTCACCAGAGGAACGGGGTCTCAGAGCAAAAAACAATCTGCAATTATTTTTAAAGTTCAAAAATTTAGATCTATCCCCAGAAAACAAATCAGGAATAGGAATTCTAGGCTCCAATACCGGAGTCTGGACAACATAATCTTGGATACTCTGTACCCTTGCAGCGAGTTGATCCACACGCAAGGACAGACCCTGAACCTCCATATCAGCACCAAAATCCTGAACCACCTAGAGATTAAGGGGAAAAAAAAGACCAAACAAGCTACAAAGTAAAAAAAATGACGCAGAACTTTCTTTTCCCTCTTTTGAGATGCATTTAACACATTGTGGGCCTGCTGTACTGTTATGACCTGGTGGTTAAGAGGCCACACTGGTATGACCTGGTGGCTAAAACACAACATGGGACGAGCTCTGAGAAGGTGGTATCTCTACTGACCGCAGTCCCTAATCCTAACAACAACACTAGTAATAGCCGTGGGATGTTCCTGACTCTCCCTAGACATCTCTTCACAGCCTAAGAACTAACTACCCCTAAAGAAGGAAATAGAAAGCTATCTTGCCTCAGAGAAAACCCCAAAAGGAAAGACAACCCCCCACAAATATTGACTGTGAGTGGAGAGGGAAATGACGTACACAGAAATGAAATCAGACTTCAGCAAAGGAGGCAAATACTAAACTTGATAGACAGAGAGAAAAGGATACTGTGCGGTCAGTATTAAAAACTACAAAATCCACGCAGAGTTTATAAAAATGAACTCCACACCGACTCACGGTGTGGAGGTGCAAATCTGCTTTCCCAGAGCTTCCAGCTAGCCTGAATATGACATAGTGACAAGCTGGACAAAAAGAGACATATTTGCAAGGCAATAGAGTCCAAAACAAATGGACAAGCAAGGACTAGCAAGAACTTATCTTTTGCTGACAAGGACAGGCCATATGAGAAATCCAAGGAGAGAACAAATCCAACCCAGAACATTGACAGCAGGCCTGAACTAAAGCCCAGAGCAGGTTTAAATAACAAACCCAGGCAAGGCGATCAGTGGAGGCAGCTGCTACAGCTACCTAAAAGAGCAGCAGTTCCACTCGAAACCACCAGAGGGAGCCCAAGGGCAGAACTCGCAAAAATACCATTAGCAACCACAGGAGGGAGCTCCAGAACGGAATTCACAACACCGAGCCCAGTTCAGTGTTAGGGGTGAAGTGTCTCTAGTTGGCCACTAGAAGGGGGGCACTATATGATACAGTGAGAATAGGAGGTGCAAGGTGGGGATAAGTTAGAGAGAGCTTCCTGGTTGGGACAGTCAGGGCCTGTGTGCCCGGGCAGCTCACTGGGCTGCCTGGCCAGGAGTCATCGTGCCCTGCAACGTTCAAGGAAGGGGCTCAGCATAGTACACGTAGCACAGAAAGGTTCCTCTAGGAGGAAGAAGTGCGGCAGTGCTGCGGATGCAGCTGAAGAGAATCTGTCCCCTTAAAAGAGTAAAGTCTGATCAGCACGGGCAGTACAAGCACGATCTGGCAGAGCTTTGCCTAGGCAGAAGTTCTTAGAACCATTGCGAAACGGTGTATGACTCCCCCATTTGAGGCAAGGATTCTGGAGGACACAGACTCTACGGGACCGGAAGATACGATCCGACTCGGGGATGAACATAGAGGAGGAGAGGACAGAGCAGGGACAGAAAAGAAGGTACTGACTGCCTGTATTTGAGCAAGCTGTGCTGAGTAAACAAGTTCATATTGAAGTTAAAAATATATACAAAATATGTATACACTTGCGCTACGTCCTACGTTGTCATCCCGAAACGCGTTGGTTAATATTTTTGGCTCCCATCGTTACCCGTACTTTTCAAAGAGCAGCATCACGTGACCGCTGAAACACGTGGTACGAAGGTCTTTCACTACTTCCAGCGGAGATCTATAACTACGCGCGTGTCCGTCACCGGCCGGGACGGCGTGCGCCGAAGATCCAAGCTTCCACAGCCACTACAAGACCCCAACAGAATAAGGACAGATAAGTAACGCTGTTGCGTGATCTCTATATATATCCTTTTTGCTATGATGCGTTAACCCCGGATTTGACTCTGCCCATTCCAGCCGCAATTTTCGGCTACAGAAATAGCCGATCAGCTGCGGCATTTCCCTTACAGTTTTATAAACAGGTACAAAGCAGTTACCAGCTCTGTTGATATTAGACCTGTTTTAAAGTGTCCTAATCTTCTCGGTGCATATATTTCTGCAGGTTTATATTCAGAATATTCATCTTTATGCCTAAGATATCCTGAAGACACGCTACATAACGTTTCAACATATAGTGACTACCTCAATGTGTGTGTATGTATATATATATACATTCGAGCACGGCATCTGAATATATACCTAAATATTTACCTTTATCTTCCTTTTAGAAAGCACACCTTTACACCATTAGTGATTTGCTTCACGTTAGAACAAATTCAAGTGCTCCATTCCTTTGAGCAGGTAAATTTCACCCTAATGGTATTTCTATTGATGACAACGTAGGACGTAGCGCAAGTGTATACATATTTTGTATATATTTTTATTGTTAGTACCATATATCCCTAGTGATAAAGGGTTTCACTTGCAGCAGTCCATATTTACCATACGCAACAGCGCCGCTACCTATACTGTTATGACCCCAATGGCGAGGGTCTCAGAGGAACGTGGAAGTCTGCAGAATACAAAAATCCAGCTCATAGGGCAGTGGTAACTGGGTTGACCATATATCTACTCCTAACGCCAACACTAGAAGTAGCCGGGGATCATTCCTACGTTGATTCTAGATGACACGCGCCAGCCGGAGAATCTAGCTACCCCTAGTAGAGGAAAACAAAGACCTTTCTTGCCTCCAGAGAAGGGGACCCCAAAGCTGGATAGAAGCCCCCCACAAATAATGACGGTGAGGTAAGAGGAAATGACAAACACAGAAATGAACCAGGTTTAGCACAGAGAGGCCCGCTTACTGATAGCAGAATAAAGAAAGGTAACTTATATGGTCAACAAAAACCCTATCAAAATCCACACTGGAAATTCAAGAACCCCCGAACCGTCTAACGGTCCGGGGGGAGAACACCAGCCCCCTAGAGCTTCCAGCAAAGGTCAGGATATAGATTTGGAACAAGCTGGACAAAAATACAAAACCAAAACAAATAGCAAAAAGCAAAAGGCAGACTTAGCTGAAATAACTGGAACCAGGATCAGTAGACAAGAGCACAGCAGACTAGCTCTGATAACTACGTTGCCAGGCATTGAACTGAAGGTCCAAGGAGCTTATATAGCAACACCCCTAACTAACGACCCAGGTGCGGATAAAAGGAATGACAGAAAAACCAGAGTCAAAAAAAACTAGTAACCACTAGAGGGAGCAAAAAGCAAATTCACAACAGTACCCCCCCCTTAGTGAGGGGTCACCGAACCCTCACCACGACCACCAGGGCGATCAGGATGAGCGGCATGAAAGGCACGAACTAAATCGGCCGCATGAACATCAGAGGCGACCACCCAGGAATTATCCTCCTGACCATAGCCCTTCCACTTGACCAGGTACTGAAGCCTCCGCCTGGAGAGGCGAGAATCCAAGATCTTCTCCACCACGTACTCCAACTCGCCCTCAACCAACACCGGAGCAGGAGGCTCAGCAGAAGGAACTACAGGCACAATGTACCGCCGCAACAAGGACCTATGAAATACATTGTGAATAGCAAACGACACAGGAAGATCCAGACGAAAAGATACAGGATTAAGGATTTCCAATATCTTGTAAGGCCCAATAAAACGAGGTTTAAATTTGGGAGAGGAGACCTTCATAGGAACAAAGCGGGAAGAAAGCCATACCAAATCCCCAACGCGTAGTCGGGGACCCACACCGCGGCGGCGGTTGGCAAAGCGCTGAGCCTTCTCCTGTGACAACTTCAAGTTGTCCACCACAAGATTCCAGATCTGCTGCAACCTATCCACCACAGAATCCACCCCAGGACAGTCAGAAGGCTCCACATGACCCGAAGAAAAGCGAGGATGGAAACCAGAGTTGCAGAAAAAAGGCGAAACCAAGGTGGCGGAACTAGCCCGATTATTAAGGGCAAACTCAGCCAACGGCAAGAATGTCACCCAATCGTCCTGATCAGCAGAGACAAAACACCTCAAATAAGCCTCCAAAGTCTGATTGGTTCGCTCCGTCTGTCCATTAGTCTGAGGATGGAAAGCAGACGAAAACGACAAATCAATGCCCATCCTACTACAAAAGGATCGCCAGAACCTGGAAACGAACTGGGATCCTCTGTCTGACACAATATTCTCAGGGATGCCGTGCAAACGAACCACGTTCTGGAAAAACACAGGAACCAGATCGGAAGAGGAAGGCAGCTTAGGCAAAGGAACCAAATGGACCATCTTGGAGAAGCGATCACATATCACCCAGATAACGGACATGCCCTGAGATAGCGGAAGATCAGAAATGAAATCCATGGAGATATGTGTCCAAGGTCTCTTCGGGACAGGCAAGGGCAAGAGCAAACCGCTGGCACGAGAACAGCAAGGCTTAGCTCGAGCACAAGTCCCACAGGACTGCACAAATGACCGCACATCCCTTGACAAGGAAGGCCACCAAAAGGACCTGGCCACCAGATCTCTGGTGCCAAAAATTCCCGGGTGACCTGCCAACACCGAGGAATGAACCTCGGAAATGACTCTGCTGGTCCACTTATCCGGGACAAACAGTCTGTCAGGTGGACAAGACTCAGGCCTATCAGCCTGAAATCTCTGCAACACACGTCGCAGATCCGGAGAAATAGCTGACAAGATAACTCCATCTTTAAGAATACCAACAGGATCAGCGACTCCAGGAGCATCAGGCACAAAGCTCCTAGAAAGAGCATCGGCCTTCACATTCTTTGAACCTGGTAAATACGAGACAACAAAATCAAAGCGGGAGAAAAACAATGACCAGCGGGCCTGTCTCGGATTAAGGCGTTTAGCAGACTCGAGATACATCAGATTTTTGTGATCAGTCAAGACCACCACACGATGCTTAGCACCCTCGAGCCAATGACGCCACTCCTCAAATGCCCATTTCATGGCCAACAACTCCCGATTGCCCACATCATAATTTCGCTCGGCAGGCGAAAACTTCCTAGAGAAAAAGGCACAAGGTTTCATAACAGAGCAACCAGGGCCTCTCTGCGACAAAACGGCCCCTGCCCCAATCTCTGAAGCATCCACCTCAACCTGAAAGGGAAGTGAGACGTCAGGCTGGCACAAAACAGGCGCCGAAGTAAACCGGCGTTTCAACTCCTGGAAAGCCTCCACGGCAGCAGGAGCCCAGTTAGCTACATCGGAGCCCTTCTTGGTCATATCCGTCAAAGGTTTCACAATGCTAGAAAAATTAGCGATAAAACGACGGTAGAAGTTAGCGAAGCCCAAGAACTTCTGAAGACTCTTAACTGACGAGGGCTGAGTCCAATCAAGAATAGCTCGGACCTTGACTGGGTCCATCTCCACAGCAGAAGGGGAAAAAATGAACCCCAAAAAGGGAACCTTCTGTACACCAAAGAGACACTTTGAGCCCTTGACAAACAAAGAATTTTCACGCAAAATTTTAAAGACCAACCTGACCTGCTCCACATGCGAATCCCAATCATCAGAAAAAACCAAAATATCATCCAGATAAACAATCAAAAATTTATCCAGATACTTCCGGAAAATGTCATGCATAAAAGACTGAAAAACTGAAGGCGCATTGGAGAGCCCAAAAGGCATCACCAAGTACTCAAAATGACCTTCGGGCGTATTGAATGCGGTTTTCCATTCATCACCTTGCTTAATGCGCACAAGGTTGTACGCACCACGAAGATCTATCTTGGTGAACCACTTGGCACCCTTAATCCGGGCAAACAAGTCAGACAACAGCGGTAAAGGATACTGAAATTTGACAGTGATCTTATTTAAAAGCCGATAATCAATACAAGGTCTCAAAGATCCGTCCTTTTTTGCCACAAAAAAGAATCCCGCACCAAGAGGGGAAGAAGACGGACGAATATGTCCTTTCTCCAGAGACTCCTTGATATATGAACGCATAGCGGTATGTTCAGGTACCGACAGATTAAACAGTCTTCCCTTAGGAAATTTACTGCCTGGGATCAAATCTATAGCACAGTCACAGTCCCTATGAGGAGGCAGTGCACTGGACTCAGACTCACTGAAGACATCCTGATAATCAGACAAATACTCCGGAACTTCCGAAGGCGTAGAAGAAGCAATAGACACAGGCAAGGAATCCCCATGAATACCACGACAGCCCCAACTTGAGACTGACATAGCCTTCCAGTCCAGGACTGGATTATGGGTCTGTAACCATGGCAGCCCTAAAACAACCAAATCATGCATTTTATGTAAAACCAGGAAACGTATCACCTCGCGGTGTTCAGGAGTCATGCACATGGTAACCTGTGTCCAATACTGCGGTTTATTTGCTGCCAATGGTGTAGCATCAATACCCCTAAGAGGAATAGGATTTTCTAATGGTTCAAGAGTAAAACCACAGCGCTTAGCAAATGAGAGATCCATGAGACTCAGGGCAGCACCTGAATCTACAAACGCCATGACAGGATAAGACGACAGTGAGCAAATCAAAGTTACAGACAGAATAAACTTAGGATGCAAATTACCAACGGTGACAGGACTAACAACCTTAGATATACGTTTAGAGCATGCTGAGATAACATGTGTAGAATCACCACAGTAGTAGCACAAGCCATTCCGGCGTCTATGAATTTTCCGCTCATTTCTAGTCAGGATTCTATCACATTGCATTAAATCAGGTGTCTGTTCAGACAACACCATGAGGGAATTTGCGGTTTTGCGCTCCCGCAACCGCCGGTCAATTTGAATAGCCAGTGCCATAGTATCATTCAGACCTGTGGGAATGGGAAAACCCACCATAACATTCTTAATGGCTTCAGAAAGGCTATTTCTAAAATTAGCGGCCAGAGCACACTCGTTCCAATGTGTCAGCACGGACCATTTCCGAAATTTTTGGCAATACACTTCAGCCTCGTCCTGCCCCTGAGACATAGCCAGCAAGGCCTTTTCTGCCTGAATCTCAAGATTGGGTTCCTCATAAAGTAAACCGAGCACCAGAAAAAACGCATCAAGATCAGCCAATGCCGGATCTCCTGGCGCCAGCGAAAAAGCCCAATCCTGAGGGTCGCCCCGTAAGAACGAAATAACAATTTTTACTTGCTGAGCAGAATCTCCAGATGAACAGGGTCTCAGGGACAAAAACAATTTACAATTATTCACGAAATTCCTAAACTTAAACCTGTCTCCGGAAAACAGTTCAGGAATCGGTATTTTAGGTTCTGACCTAGGATTCCTGATAACATAGTCTTGTATGCCCTGCACACGAGTAGCCAGCTGGTCCACACTTGTAATCAAGGTCTGGACATTCATGTCTGCAGCAAGCATAGCCACTCTGAGGTAAAGGGGAAAAAGAAAAAAAAAAAAAAAAAAAACTCAGAATCTTCTTTCTTATAATCCCTCTTCTGCAATGCATTAAACATTTAATACTGGCCTGGCAAACTGTTATGACCCCAATGGCGAGGGTCTCAGAGGAACGTTGAAGTCTGCAGAATACAAAAATCCAGCTCATAGGGCAGTGGTAACTGGGTTGACCATATATCTACTCCTAACGCCAACACTAGAAGTAGCCGGGGATCATTCCTACGTTGATTCTAGATGACACGCGCCAGCCGGAGAATCTAGCTACCCCTAGTAGAGGAAAACAAAGACCTTTCTTGCCTCCAGAGAAGGGGACCCCAAAGCTGGATAGAAGCCCCCCACAAATAATGACGGTGAGGTAAGAGGAAATGACAAACACAGAAATGAACCAGGTTTAGCACAGAGAGGCCCGCTTACTGATAGCAGAATAAAGAAAGGTAACTTATATGGTCAACAAAAACCCTATCAAAATCCACACTGGAAATTCAAGAACCCCCGAACCGTCTAACGGTCCGGGGGGAGAACACCAGCCCCCTAGAGCTTCCAGCAAAGGTCAGGATATAGATTTGGAACAAGCTGGACAAAAATACAAAACCAAAACAAATAGCAAAAAGCAAAAGGCAGACTTAGCTGAAATAACTGGAACCAGGATCAGTAGACAAGAGCACAGCAGACTAGCTCTGATAACTACGTTGCCAGGCATTGAACTGAAGGTCCAAGGAGCTTATATAGCAACACCCCTAACTAACGACCCAGGTGCGGATAAAAGGAATGACAGAAAAACCAGAGTCAAAAAAAACTAGTAACCACTAGAGGGAGCAAAAAGCAAATTCACAACACTATACATACTAATCATATTGAAGTTAAGCTGGAGTGTGTCTCCTTTATTTCGGAACCGTCCGTGAGGAATATATCCCCGTATCGGGCAAGTTCAGATGGCCAGAGAGTCAGCACAGAGGTAACGCAGCAGAGAAATGTGAACTTTTGCTGGGAAGGGACCAGGGAGTGATCCAAGGATTGCTGTTGGCCATGACGACCTCCCTGGCTCCCTCTTCCTACATTTGGTGTAGTCTCGGCAGGATCTCACTGCCCCATATGGCGGAGAAGGCGGCATGGCGAAGAGGAAAGGCAGAACTGTGACTGATGTGACTAAAGATGAAACTCCGGTAGGAATGGATGCCCTTGAGGTGATAAGAACACTGGATAGGTCTACAGATTCATCAAGGACTGATTTGACAAAGATGGCAGCTGAGGTGCCAAAGACACATTGCTTTATGCCTACTGAGATTGCTGGAGAGAGAATGGGAGGAGCGACAGGAAGTGACCCAGCGCTGGAACGGGTGGGGCCCAGAAGAGAGTCACAGGTGCAGCTGGCGGTATCTTTACACGACTCGGAACCAGCAACAATGCATCTTTCGGTGTCTCTGGAGGGGTTAGCCGCCTAGAGTAGCAATGGCGACAGGAGAGAGGTTAGACCCATTTCGTGCAGCGGAGCAGTGAGGAGTGGGGACCAATGCCCTTGCCTGAAGCCGGAAGACCTCGGCCACTGCCTGAGGTCATATGTTATCCAGATGGAGACAAGCAACAGAGCCCTGTTGGGCGGAGCAACCAACATCGGAAGCCTGTGGAGTAGGAGTCCGGATGTCCATCGAGACAAGAGCCGTCGGCTTAAAGGCCAAAGCCTTCATGACCATTGGAGCCTGAACTGGAAGCTAGGCCGCAGCCAGGACTACTTCTGGAGAGACTGCTCCGCGCCACCTCCTCGGAAATAGACAGCAGCCACGCCAACAATGGGGCTGGAAAGCTACAACAAGAGGTGATGAGCGAGCCTCGACCTGTGTCCCAAGGCAGTGAGACCCCTTCCATGTCACCTGCTCCTGGGGTCCCATCCCAGCCCATCCACAGGTAGTCAGAAGTCCAGAGCCACACTACAGCTCACCGGGTGCTGGAGGGGAGGTGCGCCATGTATCACCAGGCGCCACAGGGAGTTGCGGGTCCTGCTCACCTCACGCAGGGTCCCTTCCCCAACCAACAGGCATGGATCACTGGGGTCGTAGAACAAAAGAGGAGGGAGAAGATAGTTCAGGCTGAGTTGCGCCAGTCGGGAGGTGGCGATATGGCTGGTCGTCGCACATATGGCCAGCTTACTTATGTGGAAACAGGACGTGGCTACGGCTTTATTTGCGAGGTCAAGACCCATCATAAGGTCTACGTGAACACGGCCTCAGTAAAATTTGGAAGGCTTCTAGAGGAGGCACACTGGGTCTATTTCTACAGAGAGAACTGCCCTCGGGGCTATTTTGCAGTGGCGGTGGCCCTATGCAACCCAGAGGAGATAGCATAACATGCATACTCGAGCTTGGCATGGTCGAGTGCCCGTGATGTTCCTGCCTCCTAGTCTCCTGCCACCCCTGCCTCTCCGAGGCAACCTGTAATTGCTGCGACCACAGAGTCACCCCTGTCCCGGGATCAGGAAAGGGAATATGATGTTATCAGAGCATCACGAGGCGCGTGCAGTTGAGATAAGAGACTGCAACCATAAAGTTTGTGGTGCTGTTGCACTGTATGTGAAAGGACTTGTCAGGGTGGAGGAGAGGCCATGCTGCTTTTCCCAGTATATAGGGAAGTTTTTTTGACCGGAAGAGGTTATAAGGCCTTATGTTCGCTGTTCATTTGCCTGATCTGGAGGATTGCAAGCTGTGCATTATATTTAGAGCCTATGGACTCTTTTTCTATTTGTTGCACTCGTTGTACCCATTCTTCTGGAGAAGCAGGACTCTCGAGGGAACTATGTTTTCTGATACAGGAGTACCATATTTAAAGGAAGGGGCTGGTCTCCCATTGAATATATTATGGACTTGACTCATATTAAGTCCTTTCTACTGTTTTATGATGTTTCCATATTAAAGTTTTGTAATGGTTGGGGACAATCATCTTAAGGCCTGTCCCACACGTCCAGATAATTCCGGTACCGGAAAAATCGGTACCGGAGTTATCCGTGTTCGTGTGTCCGTGAGCTCACGTAGGCATCCGTGTGGCACACGTGCGGCACACGTGCCGCAGCCGTGTGCTGCCTGGGTACCACACGGACCGTGCAGGAGAGACAGCGCTACAGTAAGCGCTGTCCCCCCAGCATGGTGCTGAAGCCGCCATTCATCCATTCTCTCCAGCGCTCGCTGGGGAGAAGGGATGAAAAATCTTTTTTATTTTGTTTTTCTGTGTTTAAAATAAACTTTAGGGCATCCTCCCCGCTCCCACCCCCTGTGCGCCCGGCCGCCGGCATTAAAATACTCACCCGCCTCCCTCGCAGTGTCCTGTCCTGGCCGCAGCTTCTCCTGTATGCGGTCACGTGGGGCCGCCAATTACAGTCATGAATATGCGGCTCCACCTCCCATAGGGGTGGAGCCGCATATTCACTTCTGTAATGGGCGGCCCCACGTGACCGCTCATACAGTAGAAGCTGCGGCCAGGACAGGACACTGCGAGGGAGGCGGGTGAGTATTTTAATAACAGCGGGCGGGCGCACAGGGGGTGGGGACAGGGATCTTTATGTTAAACACGAGAAACAAAAAAAAAAGGATTATTCACATCTTCTCTACAGCAGACGCTGCTGCAGAGAAGATATGAATGGCGGCTTCAGCACCATGTGGGGGGGACAGCGCTTATTGTAGCGCTGTCTCCTGCATGGCACACGGACTGCACACGGACAACGTCCGTGTGCGGTACGTGTTTTACACGGACCCATTGACTTTAATGGGTCCGTGTAATACGTGCGCTCCCATGAACACTGACATGTCTCCGTGTTTGGCACACGGAGACACGGTCTGCAAAAAATCAATGACATCTGCACAGATGCATTGATTTCAATGTGTCTACGTGTGTCAGTGGCTCCGGTACGTGAGGAAACTGTCACCTCACGTACCGGAGCCACTGACGTGTGAAACCGGCCTAAAAGAAAGGGGGAAATGTAGAGGATGTGAAATGTTTATTGTCCCCTTCTTCTCCAAAACCCCTTTCAGTGTAAATACTGTATGTTATTGATGTGTTCATACACGGTGGTACTGCTAAACATAAACTGTATTACCACCGTGTATAAGAGTACTGCTACACATTACAAGTATATTGCTCTGATTTTATATATATATACACTCACTGGCCACTTTATTAGGTACACCTGTCCAACTTCTTGTTAACACTTAATTTCTAATCAGCCAATCACATGGCGGCAACTCAGTGCATTTAGGCATGTAGACATGGTCAAGATAATCTCCTGCAGTTCAAACCGAGCATCAGTATGGGGAAGAAAGGTGATTTGAGTGCCTTTGAACGTGGCATGGTTGTTGGTGCCAGAAGGGCTGGTCTGAGTATTTCAGAAACTGCTGATCTACTGGGATTTTCACGCACAACCATCTCTAGGGTTTACAGAGAATGGCCCGAAAAAGAAAAAAAATCCAGTGAGCGGCAGTTCTGTGGGCGGAAATGCCTTGTTGATGCCAGAGGTCAGAGGAGAATGGGCAGACTGGTTTGAGCTGATAGAAAGGCAACAGTGACTCAAATCGCCACCCGTTACAACCAAGGTAGGCCTAAGAGCATCTCTGAACGCACAGTGCGTCGAACTTTGAGGCAGATGGGCTACAGCAGCAGAAGACCACACCGGGTACCACTCCTTTCAGCTAAGAACAGGAAACTGAGGCTACAATTTGTACAAGCTCATCGAAATTGGACAGTAGAAGATTGGAAAAACGTTGCTTGGTCTGATGAGTCTCGATTTCTGCTGCGACATTCGGATGGTAGGGTCAGAATTTGGCGTAAACAACATGAAAGCATGGATCCATCCTGCCTTGTATGGAGCATCTTTGGGATGTGCAGCCGACAAATCTGCGGCAACTGTGTGATGCCATCATGTCAATATGGACCAAAATCTCTGAGGAATGCTTCCAGCACCTTGTTGAATCTATGCCACGAAGAATTGAGGCAGTTCTGAAGGCAAAAGGGGTCCAACCCGTTACTAGCATGGTGTACCTAATAAAGTGGCCGTGGCCGGTGAGTGTATATATATATATATATATATATATATATATATATATATGTGTATATATATATATATATATATATATATATATGTTTTACATGTTTGGCATAATTTGCACACCGCTGATAGGGAAAGTTTGTCCCCGGGCCCAGTTTAGTGTTATGGGCATAGTGTCCCTAGTTGGCCACTAGAGGGGTGCACTATAGGATACAGTTAGAAGAACAGGAGGGGCATGGTGGGGATAAGTTAGTGAGATTTCCTGGTTGGTACAGTCGGGGCCTGGGCGCCCGGGCAGCTCACTGGGCTGCCTGGCCAGGAGCCATCGTGCGGAAGAAGCCCAGCATATTACGCCTAGCACAGAAAGGTTCCTCTAGGAGGAAGAAGTGCGACAGTGCTGCGGATGCAGCTGAAGAGAATCTGTCCCCCTAAAAGAGAAGTCTGATCAGCCCGGGCAGTACAAGCACGATGTCGCAGAGCTTTGCCTAGACAGCAGTTCTTAGAACCATTGCGAAATGGTGTATGACTCCCCCATTTGAGGCAAGGATTCTGGAGGACACAGACTCTGTGGGACCGGAAGATACGGTCCGACCCGGGGCTGAACATAGAGGAGGAGAGGACAGAGCAGGGACAGAAAAGAAGGTACTGACTGTGATACCCGAAGTGCCTGTATTTGAGCAAGCTGTGCTGAGTAAACAAGTTCATATTGAAGTTAAGCCAGAGCGTGTCTCCTTTATTTCGGGACCGTCCGTGAGGAATACATCCCCCTATCAGGCAAGTTCAAGTGGGGCAGAGAGTCAACACAGAGGTAACGCAGCAGAGAAATGTGAACTTTTGGTAGGAAGGGACCAGAGAGTCATCCAAGGATTGCTATTGGCCATGACAACCTCCCTGGTTCCCCCTTCCTACATGAGTACAGTAAGTAGTTGTATGGGAGCAGTGTGTGTACAGTATGTGATTTTATGGGGGCAGTGTGTGTACAGTATGTGATTTTATGACTGCAGAGTGTGTACAGTATATGATTGTATGAAAGCAGCATGTGTACAGTATTTGATTGTTTGGGAGCAGTGTGTGTACAGTATGTGATTGTATAGGTACAGTGTGGTTGAATGTGTGTAGTGTGTGTATAGTATGTGATTGTAAGGATGCAGTATACTGTATGTGCAGTGTGTAATTATATGGGTACATTTTGCAAGCCCCAACAGGCCATCTGCCCAAGAGGGAAAATACCCTCTGGGCTGCAACGCTGAGCTTCTTAGTGGGCCACCAGATGTTTTTGTTTATCACCGGCTCTTTAAGTGAAGACAGCGTGCATGATTCTGCCAGGGTGCACACACGGACTTTACCATTACTGACTCTGGCCACAAGTCAGGAAATTTTTTTGTGGGCAGAAATTGCACTCTTCCCTGTCCCCGCGTCTTCATGGAATCAACTACACATTGAGGCGTTTCATCTTAACCTCATCAGGATCTGGGTCAGTCCGAATATGGAGCGTTTGTTACTGTATATAGAGCACTGAGCCTCCTATCCTGTATATACTGCACTCAGCCTCCTTTAGTGTGTATACAGCACTCAGTCTCCTATCATGTATATACAGCACTCGGCCTCCTATCATGTATATACAGCACTCGGCCTCCTATCCTGTATATACAGCACTCAGCCTCCTTTAGTGTGTATACAGCAATCAGTCTCCTATCATGTATATGTAGGAGGATGGAATGGCTAGTGGTCCCTCTTGCGTGTCTGGGCCGGAACTGTCGGAGCTGTCACCATTGTTGCTAGGGGAAGGACTTTCAAGCCAGAGGAGGCCTTTGCACCTGACTGTTTTGGGCGGTTTTATATAAAAGAGACTGAGAACGGGCTTTTAGGCGGGTACCGAGCGTGTGCGACAAGAGAATGTTGACTCCCTCTCCGCTGACTGACGACAACCTACAGGCCTGCGTCACACCCTTCCATCCCCCGCACATACGGACTGTGTACCTCCAGAGACCCTTTCCTGGCTATCCTCTGACCTCAACAGTACTAAGCGGTCTGTACCGCTGACAACTGCTGACACACATCTCAGTACTGATCCTTCGGTGCACCCTGTTTGTAGTAGTGAGACTGCGGCCTCTGCTCCAGGACTTTGTACACCATTTACGGTTCTTCAGACCTCCCTTCGGTCAGCACCTCGTTCCAGGAACACAGGACCACGTGTGAGAAGACCAGAATACTTCACCGCTGTGCAGAGACAGTGCTTCACTTACCTCCAAGACCAGCTCAGAGACTTCTCGCGCCACCTACGGCGCCATCGTGGGATTTTCCAGCCTCCACCATCCAGGAACCAGAGACTGATAAATTAACTCGTTATTTGACCCTCTGTTATTACCCTATTACCGTTAACACTTTGCGTTTCTATATATTCTCACCCCAGTACTCCCTGAGTATTTACTGCTGTTATAACTTTATATAAAAAAAACCCGTTAACCCTTGGTCTGCCTCCTGCTCGTCACTGCATCCCGTGTTCCTGCTAGTACCCTACATATATATAGCACTAAGCCTCCTATACTGTATATACAGCACTCAGCCTCCTATAGTATATATACAGCACTCAGCTTCCTATCATGTATGTACAGCACTGAGCCTCCTATCATGTATATGCTGCGCTCAGCCTCCTATACTGTATATACAGCACTCAGCCTCTTATAGTATACATACAGCACTCAGCTTCCTATCATGTATATGCTGCACTCAGCCTCCCATCATGTATATACAGCACTCAGCCTCCTATCATGTATATACAGCACTCGGCCTCCTATCATGTATATACAGCACTCAGCCTCCTATCATGTATATACAGCACTCAGCCTCCTATCATGTGTATACAGCACTCAGCCTCCTATCATGTATATAAAGCACTCGGCCTCCTATCATGTATATACAGCGCTCAGCCTCCTATCATGTATATACAGCACTCGGCCTCCTATCATCTATATACAGCACTCGGCCTCCTATCATGTATATACAGCACTCGGCCTCCTACCATGTATGTACAGCACTCGGCCTCCTACCATGTATGTACAGCACTCGGCCTCCTACCATGTATATACAGCACTCGGCCTCCTATCATGTATGTACAGCACTCGGCCTCCTATCATGTATATACAGCACTCGGCCTCCAATCATGTATATACAGCACTCAGCCTCCTATCATGTATATTATGCACTCGGCCTCCTATCCTGTATATACAGCACTCAGCCTCCTATCATGTACATACAGCACTCGGCCTCCTATCATGTATATACAGCACTCGGCCTCCTACCATGTATGTACAGCACTCGGCCTCCTACCATGTATATACAGCACTCGGCCTCCTATCATGTATGTACAGCACTCGGCCTCCTATCATGTATATACAGCACTCGGCCTCCTATCATGTATATACAGCACTCGGCCTCCTATCATGTATATACAGCACTCGGCCTGCTATCGTGTATATACAGCACTCGGCCTCCTATCGTGTATATACAGCACTCGGCCCCCTATCATGTATATACAGCACTCGGCCCCCTATCATGTATATACAGCACTCAGCCTCCTATCATGTATATACAGCACTCACCCTGCTATCATGTATATACAGCACTCGGCCTCCTATCATGTATATACTGCACTCGTCCTCCTATCATGTATATACAGCACTCGGCCTCCTATCATGTATATACAGCATTCGGCCTCCTATCATGTATATACAGCACTCGGCCTCCTATCATGTATGTACAGCACTCGGCCTCCTATCATGTATATACAGCACTCGGCCTCCTATCATGTATATACAGCACTCGGCCTCCTATCGTGTATATACAGCACTCGGTCTCCTATCGTGTATATACAGCACTCGGCCTCCTATCGTGTATATATAGCACTCGGCCTCCTATCGTGTATATATAGCACTCGGCCTCCTATCGTGTATATACAGCACTCGGCCTGCTATCGTGTATATACAGCACCCGGCCTCCTATCGTGTATATACAGCACTCGGCCCCCTATCATGTATATACAGCACTCAGCCTCCTATCATGTATATACAGCACTCACCCTGATATCATGTATATACAGCACTCACCCTGCTATCATGTATATACTGCACTCGGCCTCCTATCATGTATATACAGCACTCGGCCTCCTATCATGTATATACAGCACTCGGCCTCCTATCATGTATATACAGCACTCGGCCTCCTATCATGTATATACAGCACTCGGCCTCCTATCATGTACATACAGCACTCGGCCTCCTATCATGTATATACAGCACTCGGCCTCCTATCATGTATATACAGCACTCGGCCTGCTATCATGTATATACAGCGCTCGGCCTCCTATCATGTATATACAGCGCTCGGCCTCCTATCATGTATATACAGCACTCAACCTCCTATCATGTATATACAGCACTCGGCCTCCTATCATGTATATACAGCACTCGGCCTCCTATCATGTATATACAGCACTCGGCCTCCCATACCTCCCAACCGTCCCGATTTCAGCGGGACAGTCCCGCTTTGGCACCGGGGTCCCGCTGTCCCGCTTCGGGCATTTAAAATCCCGAATTTGCGGCCGCCGGTGAAGCCCCGCCCACTTCCGGGACGTAGAGAGAGCCAGCCTGTTTTTTTTTTTTTTTTTTATAAAAGCTGCCTCCTGACCGCCCGCGCAACACCCCCCCCCCTCCCGCCCCCTGTGCGGCGCTGCCACGCTGAAGGAGAGAGCCTGCAGCAATCAAGAAGAAAGGTCAGCGATTCACTACCTCTGGCTGTGTGTGCACGGAGCTCCGGCTTCTGCTCTTAGCTGCTATCCCGGCAGAGAAGGAGAGACGGGGGAGGTGCCGGGATAGTGCAGAGCTGTGAGCAGGAGACTGAAGACTTCAGCAGAGAGCTGCACATGGACATCAGCCGCCCCTGCATCACAGAGGAGATTGTGTGTGTGTGATGTGTGTGATGGCTGCGTGTGTGTGTGTGATGGCTGCGTGTGTGTGTGTGATGGCTGCGTGTGTGTGTGTGATGGCTGCGTGTGTGTGTGTGATGGCTGCGTGTGTGTGTGTGATGGCTGCGTGTGTGTGTGTGATGGCTGCGTGTGTGTGTGATGGCTGCGTGTGTGTGTGTGTGATGGCTGCGTGTGTGTGATGGCTGCGTGTGTGTGATGGCTGCGTGTGTGTGATGGCTGTGTGTGTGTGTGTGATGGCTGTGTGTGTGTGTGTGATGGCTGTGTGTGTGTGATGGCTGTGTGTGTGTGATGGCTGTGTGTGTGTGATGGCTGTGTGTGTGTGATGGCTGCGTGTGTGTGTGTGAATGATGGCTGCGTGTGTGTGTGTGTGTGTGATGTCTGCGTGTGTGTGATGGCTGCGTGTGTGTGTGATGACTGCGTGTGTGTGTGTGTGTGTGATGGCTGCGTGTGTGATGCATTTGTGTCAAAGCTGCATGTGTTTGTGAGCTGCGTGCGTGTGAGCTGCGTGCCTGTGTGTGAGCTGCGTGCCTGTATGTCATTATACAGTCTGGAGCATCATGTGCGGTCATTATACAGTCTGGAGCATCATGTGCGGTCATTATACAGTCTGGAGCATCATGTGCGGTCATTATACAGTCTGGAGCATCATGTGCGGTCATTATACAGTCTGGAGCATCATGTGCGGTCATTATACAGTATGGAGCATCATTTGCGGTCATACAGTATGGAGCATCATTTGCGGTCATACAGTATGGAGCATCATGTGCGGTCATTATACAGTATGGAGCATCATGTGCGGTCATTATACAGTATGGAGCATCATGTGGGGTCATTATACAGTATGGAGCATCATGTGCGGTCATTATACAGTCTGGAGCATCATGTGCGGTCATTATACAGTATGGAGCATCATTTGCGGTCATACAGTATGGAGCATCATGTGCGGTCATTATACAGTATGGAGCATCATGTGCGGCCATTATACAGTATGGAGCATCATGTAGGGTCATTATACAGTATGGAGCATCATGTGCGGTCATTATACAGTATGGAGCATCATGTGTGTTCATTATACAGTATGGAGCATCATGTGGGGTCATTATACAGTATGGAGCATCATGTGCGGTCATTATACAGTATGGAGCATCATGTGTGGCCATTATACAGTATGGAGCATCATGTGTGGCCATTATACAGTATGGGGCACTGTGTGGCCATATTTTTTTGTTTATAATTATTGTATATGAAACAGTGTGATCGGCAGTGCTAAATGGGTGTGGTTGGGATGTGGATATGGGTGTGACTAATTATGAATGGGTGTGGTCAGAGGCGTGGCCTAAAATTTGCCGCGGCGCGCAAGGCGCGCCGCAAACTTTGTCCCTCTTTCCCATCTTCAAAAGTTGGGAGGTATGGGCCTCCTATCATGTATATAAAGCACTCGGCCTCCTATCATGTATATACAGCGCTCAGCCTCCTATCATGTATATACAGCACTCGGCCTCCTATCATCTATATACAGCACTCGGCCTCCTATCATGTATATACAGCACTCGGCCTCCTACCATGTATGTACAGCACTCGGCCTCCTACCATGTATGTACAGCACTCGGCCTCCTACCATGTATATACAGCACTCGGCCTCCTATCATGTATGTACAGCACTCGGCCTCCTATCATGTATATACAGCACTCGGCCTCCAATCATGTATATACAGCACTCAGCCTCCTATCATGTATATTATGCACTCGGCCTCCTATCCTGTATATACAGCACTCAGCCTCCTATCATGTACATACAGCACTCGGCCTCCTATCATGTATATACAGCACTCGGCCTCCTACCATGTATGTACAGCACTCGGCCTCCTACCATGTATATACAGCACTCGGCCTCCTATCATGTATGTACAGCACTCGGCCTCCTATCATGTATATACAGCACTCGGCCTCCTATCATGTATATACAGCACTCGGCCTCCTATCATGTATATACAGCACTCGGCCTGCTATCGTGTATATACAGCACTCGGCCTCCTATCGTGTATATACAGCACTCGGCCCCCTATCATGTATATACAGCACTCGGCCCCCTATCATGTATATACAGCACTCAGCCTCCTATCATGTATATACAGCACTCACCCTGCTATCATGTATATACAGCACTCGGCCTCCTATCATGTATATACTGCACTCGTCCTCCTATCATGTATATACAGCACTCGGCCTCCTATCATGTATATACAGCATTCGGCCTCCTATCATGTATATACAGCACTCGGCCTCCTATCATGTATGTACAGCACTCGGCCTCCTATCATGTATATACAGCACTCGGCCTCCTATCATGTATATACAGCACTCGGCCTCCTATCGTGTATATACAGCACTCGGTCTCCTATCGTGTATATACAGCACTCGGCCTCCTATCGTGTATATATAGCACTCGGCCTCCTATCGTGTATATATAGCACTCGGCCTCCTATCGTGTATATACAGCACTCGGCCTGCTATCGTGTATATACAGCACCCGGCCTCCTATCGTGTATATACAGCACTCGGCCCCCTATCATGTATATACAGCACTCAGCCTCCTATCATGTATATACAGCACTCACCCTGATATCATGTATATACAGCACTCACCCTGCTATCATGTATATACTGCACTCGGCCTCCTATCATGTATATACAGCACTCGGCCTCCTATCATGTATATACAGCACTCGGCCTCCTATCATGTATATACAGCACTCGGCCTCCTATCATGTATATACAGCACTCGGCCTCCTATCATGTACATACAGCACTCGGCCTCCTATCATGTATATACAGCACTCGGCCTCCTATCATGTATATACAGCACTCGGCCTGCTATCATGTATATACAGCGCTCGGCCTCCTATCATGTATATACAGCGCTCGGCCTCCTATCATGTATATACAGCACTCAACCTCCTATCATGTATATACAGCACTCGGCCTCCTATCATGTATATACAGCACTCGGCCTCCTATCATGTATATACAGCACTCATCCTCCTATCATGTATATACAGCACTCAGCCTCCTATCATGTATATACTGCACTCGTCCTCCTATCATGTATATACAGCACTCGGCCTCCTATCATGTATATACAGCATTCGGCCTCCTATCATGTATATACAGCACTCAGCCTCCTATCATGTATATACAGCACTCAGCCTCCTATCATGTATATACAGCACTCAGCCTCCTATCATGTGTATACAGCACTCAGCCTCCTATCATGTATGTACAGCACTCGGCCTCCTATCATGTATATACAGCACTCAGCCTCCTATCATGTATATACAGCACTCAGCCTCCTATCATGTATGTACAGCACTCGGCCTCCTATCATGTGTATACAGCACTCGGCCTCCTATCATGTATATACAGCACTCGGCCTCCTATCGTGTATATACAGCACTCGGCCTCCTATCATGTATATACAGCACTCGGCCTCCTATCATGTATATACAGCATTCGGCCTCCTATCATGTATATACAGCACTCAGCCTCCTATCATGTATGTACAGCACTCGGCCTCCTATCATGTATATACAGCACTCGGCCTCCTATCATGTATATACAGCACTCGGCCTCCTATCGTGTATATACAGCACTCGGTCTCCTATCATGTATATACAGCACTCAGCCTCCTATCATGTATATACTGCACTCGTCCTCCTATCATGTATATACAGCACTCGGCCTCCTATCATGTGTATACAGCATTCGGCCTCCTATCATGTATATACAGCACTCAGCCTCCTATCATGTATGTACAGCACTCGGCCTCCTATCATGTATATACAGCACTCGGCCTCCTATCATGTATATACAGCACTCGGCCTCCTATCGTGTATATACAGCACTCGGCCTCCTATCATGTATATACAGCACTCGGCCTCCTATCATGTATATACAGCATTCGGCCTCCTATCATGTATATACAGCACTCAGCCTCCTATCATGTATGTACAGCACTCGGCCTCCTATCATGTATATACAGCACTCGGCCTCCTATCATGTATATACAGCACTCGGCCTCCTATCGTGTATATACAGCACTCGGTCTCCTATCATGTATATACAGCACTCGGCCTCCTATCATGTATATACAGCACTCGGCCTCCTATCATGTATATACTGCACTCGTCCTCCTATCATGTATATACAGCACTCGGCCTCCTATCATGTATATACAGCATTCGGCCTCCTATCATGTATACACAGCACTCAGCCTCCTATCATGTATATACAGCACTCGGCCTCCTATCATGTATATACAGCACTCGGCCTCCTATCATGTATATACAGCACTCGGCCTCCTATCATGTATATACTGCACTCGTCCTCCTATCATGTATATGCAGCACTCGGCCTCCTATCATGTATATACAGCACTCGGCCTCCTATCGTGTATATACAGCACTCGGTCTCCTATCGTGTATATACAGCACTCGGCCTCCTATCGTGTATATAGAGCACTCGGCCTCCTATCGTGTATATACAGCACTCGGCCTCCTATCGTGTATATACAGCACTCGGCCTCCTATCGTGTATATACAGCACTCGGCCCCCTATCATGTATATACAGCACTCAGCCTCCTATCATGTATATACAGCACTCACCCTGCTATCATGTATATACAGCACTCACCCTGCTATCATGTATATACTGCACTCGGCCTCCTATCATGTATATACAGCACTCGGCCTCCTATCATGTATATACAGCACTCGGCCTCCTATCATGTATATACAGCACTCGGCCTGTTATCATGTATATACAGCACTCGGCCTCCTATCATGTATATACAGCACTCGGCCTCCTATCATGTATATACAGCACTCGGCCTCCTATCATGTATATACAGCACTCGGCCTCCTATCATGTATATACAGCACTCGGCCTGCTATCATGTATATACAGCACTCGGCCTCCTATCATGTATATACAGCACTCGGCCTCCTATCATGTATATGTAATAGGATGCAGGTACTGAGTATGTCACCACGGAACAGACAGACCAACAGTTGAGGGGTTTAATAACAGGAATAAGGTTCTCCTCGCAGGGAGGAAGCAATGCAAAATAACTGACAATGAAACAATGCAAAAATACGGGAGTTAAACAATATAAGAGAATTAACCCCTTAACGACCGCCGATACGCCTTTTAACGGCGGCCGCCAAGGGTACTTAAACCACAGCGCCGTTAATTAACGGCGCTGTGGAAAAAGTGAATAGCTCCCCCCAGAGTCGGTTTTTCTCTGGGGTCTCGGTTGCCGAGGGTAGCCGAGACCCCAGAGAACATGATTCGGGGGGTTTTTACCGACCCCCGAGTTGCGATCGCCGGAAATTAACCGTTTACCGGCGGTCGCAACAAAAGAAAAAAAAGCGATTTGCCATTTAATTTCTCTGTCCTCCGATGTGATCGCACATCAGAGGACAGAGAAATAGGGTCCCCGATGGCCCCCAATAGCCCCCCAATACTCACCTATCTCCCCCGGTGCTCCTCGTGGCTCCCGATGGGCGCCGCCATCTTTTTTCCGGGGAAAAAATGGCGGGCGCATGCGCAGTGCGCCCGCCGCCCAGCACCCGGAAGATCTTTGGGGTCTCGGCTGCCGGGGGTAGACCCCAAAGAACATGATCGGGGTCGGTTTTTACCGACCCCTGTTTTGCGATCGCCGGTAATTAACTGTTTACCGGTGACCGCAAAAAAAAAAAAGCGATCTGTAATTCTCTGTCCTCTGATGTGATCGCACATCAGAGGGCAGAGAAATAGGGGGATTCGGGGACCCTATCATACTCAACCGGTGTCCCTGGGTTCTCCTGCGTCTCCTCCTGCCGGCTGGCTTCTTCCCCGGGAAAGAAAATGGCGGGCGCATGCGCAGTGCGCCCGCCATCTGCTGCCATCTGCCGGCCGGCAGGAGAGACGAGTTGGGGCTAAAATTAGGGTTAGGGTTAGGGTTGGGGTTAGGGCTAGGGCTAGGGTTAGGGCTAGGGTTAGGGTTAGGGCTATTGTTGGGGCTAGGGTTAGGGTTAGGGTTAGGCTACTTTCACACTAGCGTTTTTTGGCTTCCGTCGCAATGCGTCGTTGGAGAAAAAACGCATCCTGCAAAAGTGCTTGCAGGATGCGTTTTTCCTCCATTGACTTGCATTAGCGACACATTGCGACGGATTGCCACACGTCGCATCCGTCGTGCGACGGATGCGTCGTGCTTTGGCGGACCGTCGGCACAAAAAACGCTACATGTAACTTTTTTGTGCGACGTGTCCGCCATTTCCGAGCGCGCATGCGTGGCCGGAACTCCGCCCCCGCCTCCCCGCACCTCACAATGGGGCAGCGGATGCGTTGAAAAAACAGCATCCGCTGCACCCGTTGTGCGGCGCTTACAAAGCTAGCGTCGGTACGTCGGCCCGACACACTGCGATGGGCCGAGTACGACGCTAGTGTGAAAGTAGCCTTAGGCTTCTTTCACACTTGCGTCGGTACGGGGCGGTCGCAATGCGTCAGCCCGACGTACCGACGCACGTTGTGAAAATTGTGCACAACGTGGGCAGTGGATGCAGTTTTTCAACGCATCCGCTGCCCAGTCTATGTCCTGGGGAGGAGGGGGCAGAGTTACGGCCACGCATGCGCGGAAATGGCGGACGCGACGTACAAAAAAAGGTTACATTGAACTTTTTTTGTGACGACGGTCCGCCAAAACACAACGGATCCAGTGCACGATGGACGCGACGTGTGGCCATCCGTCGGTAATACAAGTCTATGGGCAAAAAAGGCATCCTGTGGGCACATTTGCAGGATCTGTTTTTTGTCCAAAACGACGGATTGTGACGGATGCCACACGACGCAAGTATGAAAAAAGCCTTAGGGTTAGGGTTGGGGCTAAAGTTAGGGCTAGGGTTAGGGTTAAATTTAGGGTTAGGATTGAGGCTAAAGTTAGGGTTAGGGCTAAGGCTGGGGCTAAAATTAGGGTTAGGGTTAGGGTTGGGGCTAAAGTTATGGTTAGGGTTGGGGCTAAAGTTAGGGCTAGGGTTGGGGCTAAAGTTAGGATTAGAGTTGGGATTAGGGTTAGGGTTTGGATTAGGGTTGGTATTAGGGTTACGTTTGGGATTAGGGTTGGGATTAGGGTTGCGTTTGGGATTAGGGTTGGGATTAGGGTTAGGGTTGGGATTAGGGTTAAGGTTAGGGTTGGGATTAGGGTTAGGGGTGTATTGGGATTAGGGTTAGGTTTGAGGTTAGGGTTGAGATTAGGGTTAGGGGTGTGTTGGATTTAAGGTTTTGATTAGGGTTATGGTTAGGGTTGAGATTAGGGCTGTTTTGGGGTTAGGGTTGTGATTATCGTTAGGGTTGTGATTAGGATTATGGATCGGGTTGAGATTAGGGTTAGGGGTGTGTTGGAGTTAGGGTTGGAGTTAGAATTGGGAGGTTTCCACTGTTTAGGTACATCAGGGGGTCTCCAAACACGACAGCCAATTTTGCGCTAAAAAAGTCAAATGGTGCTCCCTCCCTTCTGAGCTCTGCCGTGCGCCCAAACAGTGGTTTACCCCCACATATGCGGCATCAGCGTACTCAGGATAAATTGGACAACAACATTTGGAGTCCAATTTCTCCTGTTACCCTTGTGAAAATAAAAACTTGGGGGCTAAAATTCTTTTTTGTGGGAAAAAAAATATTTTTTTATTTTCACTACTCTGCATTATAAACTTCTGTGAAACACTTGAGCATTCAAAGTTCTCACCACATATCTAGATAAGCTCCTTAGGGGGTCTAGTTTCCAAAATTTGGTCACTTGTGGGGGGTTTCTACTGTTTAGGTACATCAGGGGCTCTGCAAACGCAACATAACACCCACAGACAATTCTATCAAAGTCTGAATTCCAAAATGGCGCTCCTTCTCTTCCGAGCTCTGCCGTGTGCCCAAACAGTGGTTTACCCCCACATATGGGGTACCAGCATACTCAGGACAAATTGGAGAACAAATATTGGCATCCAATTTCTCTTGTTACCCTTGTGAAAATAAAAACTTGGGGGCTAAAAAATCTTTTTTGTGGAAAAAAAAAATATTTTCTATTTTCACTACTCTGCATTATAAACTTCTGTGAAACACTTGAGCATTCAAAGTTCTCACCACATATCTAGATAAGCTCCTTAGGGGGTCTAGTTTCCAAAATTTGGTCACTTGTGGGGGGTATCTACTGTTTAGGTACATCAGGGGCTCTGCAAACGCAACATAACACCCACAGACAATTCTATCAAAGTCTGAATTCCAAAATGGCGCTCCTTCTCTTCCGAGCTCTGCCGTGTGCCCAAACAGTGGTTTACCCCCACATATGGGGTACCAGCATACTCAGGACAAATTGGAGAACAAATATTGGCATCCAATTTCTCTTGTTACCCTTGTGAAAATAAAAACTTGGGGGCTAAAAAATCTTTTTTGTGGAAAAAAAAATATTTTCTATTTTCACTACTCTGCATTATAAACTTCTGTGAAGCACTTGGGCATTCAAAGTTCTCACCACATATCTAGATAAGCTCCTTGGAGGGTCTAGTTTCCAAAATGGGGTCACTTGTGGGGGGTTTCTACTGTTTAGGTACATCAGTGGCTCTGCAAACGCAACATAACGCCCGCAGACCATTCTATCAAAGCCTGCATTCCAAAATGGCGCTCCTTCCCTTCCGAGCTCTGCCGTGCACCCAAACAGTGGTTTACCCCCACATATTGGGTACCAGCATACTCAGGACAAACTGGACAACAACTTTTGGGGTCCAATTTCTCTTGTTACCCTTGTGAAAATAAAAATTTGGGGGCTAAAAATCTTTTTTGTGGGAAAATATATTTTTTATTTTCACTACTTTGCATTATAAACTTCTGTGAAGCACTTGGGCATTCAAAGTTCTCACCACATATCTAGATAAGTTCCTTGGGGGGTCTATTTTCCAAAATGGGGTCACTTGTTGGGGGTTTCTACTGTTTAGGTACATTAGGGGTCTGCAAACGCAACATAACGCCAGCAGACAATTCTATCAAAGTCTGCATTCCAAAACGGCGCTCCTTCCCTTCCGAGCTCAGCCATGCGCCCAAACAGTGGTTTACCCCCACATATGGGGTACCAGCATACTCAGGACAAATTGGAGAACAAATATTGCCATCCAATTTCTCTTGTTACCCTTGTGAAAATAAAAACTTGGGGGCTAAAAAATCTTTTTTGTTAAAAAAAAAATATTTTTTATTTTCACGACTCTGCATTATAAACTTCTGTGATGCACTTGGGCATTCAAAGTTCTCACTACACATCTAGATAAGTTCCATGGGGGGGTCTAGTTTCCAAAATGGGGTCACTTTTGGGGGGTTTCTACTGTTTAGGCACATCAGGGGCTCTCCAAACGCGACATGGCGTCCGATCTCAATTCCAGTCAATTTTGCATTGAAAAGTCAAATGGCGCTCCTTTGCTTCCGAGCTCAGCCATGCGCCCAAACAGTGGTTTACCCCCACATATGGGGTGTCAGCGTACTCAGGACAAATTGTACAACAACTTTTGGGGTCCATTTTCTCCTGTTATTCTTGGTAAAATAAAAATTTGGAGGCAAAAATATCATTTTTGTAGAAAAAATTTGATTTTTTTCTTTTCACGGCTCTACGTTATAAACTTCTGTGAAGCACCTGGGGGTTTAAAGTGCTCACCACACATCTAGATAAGTTCCTTAAGGGGTCTAGTTTCCAAAATGGTGTCCGTTGTGGGGGGTTTCCACTGTTTAGGCACATCAGGGGCTCTCCAAATGTGACATGGCGTCCGATCTCAATTCCAGCCAATTTTTCACTGATAAAGTAAAACGACACTCCTTCTCTTCCAAGCTCTGCGGTGCGCCCAAACAGTGGTTTACCCCCACATATGGGGTATCGACGTACTCAGGAGAAATTGCACAACAAGTTTTGTGGTCTAATTTCTCCTGTTACCCTTGTGAAAATAAAAATTTGGGGGCAAAAATTCATTTTTGTAAAAAAAATGCGATTTTTTATTTTCACGGCTCTACGTTATAAACTTCTGTGAAGCACTTGGGGGTTCAAAGTGCTCACCACACATGCTAGATAAGTTCCTTAAGGGGTCTAGTTTCCAAAATGGTATCACTTGTGGGGGGTTTCCACTGTTTAGGCACATCAGGGGCTCTCCAAACGCGACATGGCATCCGATCTCAATTCCAGCCAATTCTGCATTGAAAAAGTCAAACGGTGCTCCTTCACTTTCAAGCTCTGCGGTGCGCCCAAACAGTGGTTTACCTCCACATATGGGGTATCGACGTACTCAGGAGAAATTGCACAACAACTTTTGTGGTCTAATTTCTCCTGTTACCCTTGTGAAAATAAGAATTTGTGGGCGAAAAAATCATTTTTGTGAAAACAAATGCGATTTTTTATTTTCCCGGCTCTACGTTATAAACTTCTGTGAAGCACTTGGGGGTTCAAAGTGCTCACCACACATCTAGATAAGTTCCTTAATGGCTTAATGACTTGGCAGGTACCTCTTCCATATGGGTAAGCACTATTGAGAATATTGACCATATGCACTTAGCACTTTACTAGGGGACGGTGGCACATGGGCCTGTTTACAACTGACTATATAATGTCTTCTTACCTATGATAATGTCGGCTCTCTTGCACGCCGTCTCTGGGATACATATCTGTATACTGTATGTGTCAGGGCCTTTGAAGTGAGGTCTGACACTTTTCTTTTTGGTCTATATTCCCCTTTTTGGATTGCTTGGAACTTTCTCTTTGGTACTGCCATGTCTTTGTACTTTGTCATCACCAAGTTTCTACCATTCTACTGTGTTTTTATGATCTTTTGTATGTACTAATAAAATGAATTGTTTTTGTCACTACATTATGTACATTATTGTATTTTTTGGGGGCGTCATACTCTATCGGTCTCTATAGGTTCTAAGTTCCTTAATGGGTCTAGTTTCCAAAATGGTGTCACTTGTGGGGGGTTTCCACTGTTTAGGCACATTAGGGGCTCTCCAAACGCGACATGGCGTCCGATCTTAATTCCAGCCAATTCTACATTGAAACAGTCAAACGGTGCTCCTTCACTTCCAAGCTCTGCGGTGCGCCCAAACAGTGGTTTACCTCCACATGTGGGGTATCGGCGTACTCAGGAGAAATTGCACAACAAAATTTGTGGTTACATTTCTGTTTTTACACTTGTGAAAATTAAAAAAAATGGTTCTGAAGTAAAATATTTGCAAAAAAAAGTTAAATGTTCATTTTTTTCTTCCACATTGTTTCAGTTCCTGGGAAGTACGTAAAGGGTTAATAAACTTCTTGAATGTGGTTTTGAGCAGCGTGAGGGGTGCAGTTTTTAGAATTGTCACACTTGGTTATTTTCTATCATATAGACCCCTCAAAATGACTTCAAAGGTGATGTGGTCCCTAAAAAAAACATGGTGTTGTAAAAATGAGAAATTGCTGGTCAACTTTTAACCCTTATAACTCCCTAACAAAAAAAAATTTGTTTCCAAAATTGTGCTGATGTAAAGTGGACATGTGGGAAATGTTATTTATTAACTATTTTTCGTGACATATCTCTCTGATTTAAGGGCATAAAAATAAAAAATTTGAAAATTGCTAAATTTTAAAAATTTTCGCCATATTTCCGTTTTTTTCATAAATAATCGCAAGTAATATCGAAGAAATGTTACCACTAACTTGAAATACAATATATCACGAAAAAACAATCTCAGAATCAGCGGGATCCGATAAAGCGTTCCAGAGTTATAACCTCTTAAAGTGACAGTGGTCAGAATTGTAAAAATTGGCTCGGTCATTAAGTACCAAATTGGCTCTGTCACTAAGGGGTTAAGCAGGATTCCTTGAGAAAAGAACACTTATCAGTCTGAAGATGACTTGCTTGGAGGGTCGTCTTCTCCAACGTAGGCGCCGAGAAACAGCGGCACTTGTCGTCCCTCTGTTGTCCGTGGGCAGAGTAGTCTCTGAGAGCCTGCTGCCTGGGGTTTCGGGAGTTAATGTGGTATGCACAGGCTCTGAGTCTTTAACTTTTACAGCACAACCAGGAAATTGGGGCTCCGCACTGTTGTCTCTATACCAGGAAAACAGGGGCTCTGCACTGTTAAGTCTCTGTACCAGGAGTCAGGGGCTCTGTACTGTTAAGTCTCTGTACTGATACCGCAGGGACCAGGGTGTCGTACTCTCTAAACGGGTCTCAAAGCGCCCCTCTCCAGTCACAGCAGAGTCTGCTTTATTTACTCACGAGATACAGTATTTCTGGGCAGTCTCTCTCTATTTGTCCTCAGACTGGGAGCTCTCTCTCTTCTGGAGCGCAGCTGCACCCTGCTCTGCACGCTGCTCTGCACGCTGCTCTGTCTCCTGCGCGTGTCCCTTTCCCGCCCTCTGGCTGCTTTCTTTCTGTCCCAGTCTCTCAGTCTCTCCCTAGGGAACCCGCAGCACAGCTCAATGGTTCCGGGCACAGAGCCGAGAAGGTAACCGCCCCCAGACTCTTCTTGTGCTTTTAACTCCTTACATTCCCCCCCTCTTTCTGCTCGCCATTCCACGGGCGATATCTTCAGGAGTTCCTGTTGGCAATCTTCCAGTCCTTGCACAATCTGCTGCCAGATGAACTCATCCTGATTGTAGCGAACAGGGGGTACACCAGCCGTTGAACGTTCAGAGCTTCTCAAACCAGCAGGTGTGGTGGTGTCAGCTGCTGTGGGAGGAGTCGAGGCTTCCTCCAATACGTTGGTAGAATCTGGCACCAGCCCTGTTCCTGGGTTCACTGGAAGAGATTCGGAGTCTTCCTCGTCTTCCACATCTACATTGATCACTGGCGCCGCCGGTGGGGGTGCTGGAGTCAATTGGACTGATTCAGGATCTTGAGACAAACATGGACGCAACATATTCCTGTGCAGCGTGCGGGTGGGAGTCCCTTCTTCCATTTCGGGCTGGACCTCATAAACGGGACTCCCGTTGCCGAGCCGCCGCTTCACTCGGTACGGCCTTTTCTCCCACCGGTACTCTAGTTTGTTGTGTGGGCGCTCTTCCCTCACTAAGACTCGGTCTCCAGTGTTGTGAACTGTATTTCTTGGCTCCTTCTTGTGATCACTAGCGGTTTGACACTTTGATTGTCTTTCTCCAGGTTGGTACCCACCTGGTTCGTTAGGCCTTGGGTGTTCCTATTTAGACTTCCTGGAATCTCAGTCTAGTGCCTGGAATCGATGTAATCAGTCTATGTCTGTTTTCTCCTGACTCCTGGTCCTCTGATTTTTGCAAGAAAAGCTAAGTCCGCTTTCTTATTTTGGTTTATTGCATTTGTTCTTATTTTGTTCCAGCTTGTACAAAATGTGATTCCTGTTTTTGCTGGAAGCTCTAAGGGGGCTGATATTCTCCCCCCACACCGTTAGTCGGTGCGGGGGTTCTTGGATATTCAGCGTGGATATTTTTGTAGGGTTTTTGCTGACCGCATAAGTCCACTTCCTATTTTCTGCTATTAATTAGTGGGCCTCTCTTTGCTAAATCTAGTTCATTCTTACGTTTGTCTTTTCTTCTTACCTCACCGTTATTATTTGTTGGGGGCTTGTATTATTAACTTTGGGGTCTTTTCTCTTGAGGCAAGTGAGGTCTTATTTTCTCTGAAAGGGTTAGTTAGTTCTCCGGCTGGTGCGAGACGTCTAGAATCAACGTAGGTACGTTCCCCGGCTATTTCTAGTTGTTGTGCTAGGATTAGGTATATGGTCAGCCAAGTTACCACCTCCCTATGAGCTGGTTTTTGTGTTTGCGGACTTAGCTGGAACTTCTGAGATCCTCTACCACTAGGATCATAACAGTATTCCAGGCCAAAAAGTGAATATTTAATGCATTGCAGAAGCGGGATTAAAAGAAAAGAAGTTCTGAGGTTTTTTTCTTCCCCTTTTTTCCTCTGAGTGGCTTGAAGCTCTGCTGCAGACATGAATGTTCAGACTCTGATTACTTGTGTGGATCAGCTTGCTGCACGAGTGCAGGGCATTCAGGATTTTGTTACAAGTAGTCCTATGTCAGAGCCTAAGATACCTATTCCTGAGCTGTTCTCTGGAGATCGATTTAAATTTAGGAATTTTAGGAATAATTGTAAATTGTTTCTTTCTTTGAGACCTCGTTCGTCTGGAGACTCAGCTCAGCAAGTAAAAATTGTTATCTCCTTCTTGCGTGGCGACCCTCAGGATTGGGCTTTCTCATTGGCGCCAGGAGATCCGGCATTGGCAAATATTGATGCGTTTTTTCTGGCGCTCGGATTGCTTTATGAGGAGCCCAATCTTGAAATTCAGGCAGAAAAAGCGTTGCTGGCTATTTCTCAGGGCCAGGATGAAGCTGAGGTATATTGCCAAAAATTTCAGAAATGGTCCGTGCTTACTCAATGGAATGAGTGTGCTCTGGCCGCAAATTTCAGAAATGGCCTTTCTGAAGCTATTCAGAATGTGATGGTGGGCTTTTCCATTCCTACAAGTCTGAATGATTCTATGGCTCTTGCTATTCAAATTGATCGGAGTTTGCGGGAGCGCAAATCTGCTAATCCTCTGGCGGTGTTGTCTGAAGGGGCACCTGACTCAATGCAATGTGATAGAATTCAGACTAGAACCAAACGACAAAATCATAGACGTCAGAATGGGTTGTGTTTTTACTGTGGTGATTCTACACGTGTTATCTCAGCATGCTCTAAACGCCTAGCAAAGGTTGTTAGTCCTGTCGCCATTGGTAATTTGCAACCTAAGTTTATTTTGTCTGTGACTTTAATTTGCTCATTGTCTTCCTACCCTGTTATGGCATTTGTGGATTCAGGTGCTGCCCTGAGCCTTATGGACTTGTCGTTTGCCAAGCGCTGTGGTTTTGTTCTGGAGCCTTTAGAAAATCCTATTCCTCTTAGAGGAATTGATGCTACGCCATTGGCGGAGAATAAACCGCAGTATTGGACACAAGTGACCATGTGCATGACTCCTGAACATCGGGAGGTGATTCGTTTTCTTGTTCTGCATAAAATGCATGATTTGGTCGTTTTAGGTCTGCCATGGTTACAGACCCATAATCCAGTTTTGGAATGGAAGGCAATGTCTGTGTCAAGTTGGGGTTGTCAGGGAATTCATTGTGATTCCCCGTCGGTGTCTATTGCTTCTTCTACTCCTTCTGAAGTTCCGGAGTATTTGTTGGACTATCAGGATGTGTTCAGTGAGTCCAGGTCCAGTGCCCTTCCTCCTCATAGGGACTGCGACTGCGCAATAGATTTGATTCCTGGTAGTAAATTTCCTAAGGGACGATTATTTAATCTATCTGTACCTGAGCATGCCGCAATGCGTTCTTATATAAAGGAGTCTTTGGAGAAGGGACATATTCGTCCATCCTCTTCCCCTCTTGGTGCGGGATTCTTTTTTGTAGCCAAGAAAGACGTGTCTTTGAGACCTTGTATAGACTATCGGCTTCTGAATAAAATCACGGTCAAATTTCAGTATCCTTTGCCACTATTGTCGGACTTGTTTGCCCGGATTAAGGGTGCCAAGTGGTTCACCAATATAGATCTTCGGGGTGCGTACAACCTTGTGCGCATTAAGCAGGGAGATGAATGGAAAACTGCGTTTAATACGCCCGAAGGTCATTTTGAGTACTTGGTGATGCCTTTTGGGCTCTCTAATGCTCCTTCAGTGTTTCAGTCCTTTATGCATGACATCTTCCGGAAGTATCTAGATAAATTTATGATTGTTTATCTGGATGATATTCTGGTTTTTTCTGATGATTGGGATTCTCATGTAAAACAGGTCAGGATGGTGTTTCAGGTTTTGCGTGATAATGCTTTGTTTGTGAAGGGCTCAAAGTGTCTCTTTGGAGTGCAGAAGGTTTCCTTTCTGGGTTTCATTTTCTCCCCTTCTACAGTAGAGATGGACCCAGTCAAGGTCCGAGCTATTCATGATTGGACTCAACCCACGTCTGTTAAGAGTCTACAGAAGTTCTTGGGTTTTGCTAATTTCTACCGTCGTTTTATTGCTAATTTCTCTAGCGTTGTTAAACCTTTGACGGATATGACCAAGAAAGGTTCTGATGTTGCTAATTGGGCTCCGGCAGCCGTCGAGGCTTTCCGGCAGCTGAAGCGCCGGTTTACTTCGGCGCCTGTTTTGTGCCAGCCTGATGTCTCACTTCCCTTTCAGGTTGAAGTGGACGCTTCTGAGATCGGTGCAGGGGCTGTTTTGTCGCAGAGAGGCTCTGGTTGCTCTGTGATGAGACCTTGTGCTTTTTTTTCTAGGAAATTTTCGCCTGCGGAGCAGAACTATGATGTTGGTAATCGGGAGTTGTTGGCCATGAAGTGGGCATTTGAGGAGTGGCGTCATTGGCTCGAGGGAGCTAAGCATCGTGTGGTGGTCTTGACTGATCACAAAAATTTGATGTATCTCGAGTCTGCTAAGCGCCTGAATCCTAGACAGGCTCGTTGGTCGTTGTTTTTCTCCCGTTTTGACTTTGTGGTCTCATACCTGCCTGGTTCGAAGAATGTGAAGGCTGATGCTCTTTCTAGGAGTTTTGTGCCTGACTCTCCGGGAGTCTCAGAGCCAGCTGGTATTCTTAAAGAGGGAGTAATCTTGTCGGCCATTTCTCCTGATTTGCGACGTGTGTTGCAGAGATTTCAGGCTGGTAGACCTGATCCTTGCCCACCTGATAGACTGTTTGTTCCTGATAAATGGACCAGCAGAGTTATCTCCGAGGTTCATTCCTCAGTGTTGGCAGGGCATCCTGGGATTTTTGGTACCAGAGATTTGGTAGCTAGGTCCTTTTGGTGGCCTTCCTTGTCGCGGGATGTGCGTTTGTTTGTGCAGTCCTGTGGGATTTGTGCTCGGGCTAAGCCTTGCTGTTCTCATGCCAGCGGGTTGCTTTTGCCCTTGCCCGTCCCGAAGAGGCCCTGGACACACATTTCCATGGATTTCATTTCAGATCTTCCGGTGTCTCAAGGAATGTCTGTCATCTGGGTGGTATGTGATCGCTTTTCCAAGATGGTCCATTTGGTGCCCTTGTCTAAGTTGCCTTCCTCTTCCGATCTGGTTCCTTTGTTCTTTCAGAATGTGGTTCATTTGCATGGCATTCCTGAGAATATCGTGTCTGACAGAGGATACCAGTTTGTGTCCAGATTCTGGCGATCTTTTTGTGCTAAGATGGGCATTGATTTGTCGTTTTCATCTGCCTTTCATCCTCAGACTAATGGCCAAACGGAGCGAACTAATCAGACACTGGAGGCTTATTTGAGATGTTTTGTTTCTGCGGATCAGGATGATTGGGTGACCTTCTTGCCATTGGCTGAGTTTGCCCTCAATAATCAGGCTAGTTCCGCTACTTTGGTTTCGCCATTTTTCTGCAACTCTGCTTTTCATCCTCGTTTTTCCTCGGGGCATGTTGAATCTTCTGACTGTCCTGGGGTGGATTCCGTGGTGGATAGGTTGCAGCGGATTTGGAATCATGTGGTGGACAACTTGAAGTTGTCACAGGAGAAGGCTCAGCGTTTTGCCAACCGCCGCCACGGTGTGGGTCCCCGACTTCGTGTTGGGGATTTGGTTTGGTTGTCTTCTCGGTATGTCCCTCTGAAGGTTTCCTCTCCTAAGTTTAAGCCTCGCTTTATTGGTCCTTATAAAATTTTGGAAGTCCTTAATCCGGTGTCTTTTCGTTTGGATCTTCCGGTGTCGTTTGCCATTCACAATGTGTTCCATAGGTCTTTGTTGCGGCGGTACGTTGTGCCTGTGGTTCCTGCTGTTGACCCTCCTGCTCCGGTCTTGGTTGAGGGCGAGTTGGAGTATGTGGTGGAGAAGATCTTGGATTCTCGTCTCTCTAGACGGAGGCTTCAGTATCTGGTCAAATGGAAGGGCTATGGTCAGGAGGATAATTCCTGGGTGGTCGCCTCTGATGTTCATGCGGCCGATTTGGTTCGTGCCTTTCACGCTGCTCATCCTGATCGCCCTGGTGGTCGTGGTGAGGGTTCGGTGACCCCTCCTTAAAGGGGGGATACTGTTGTGAACTGTATTTCTTGGCTCCCTCTTGTGATCACTAGCGGTTTGACACTTTGATTGTCTTTCTCCAGGTTGGTACCCACCTGGTTCGTTAGGCCTTGGGTGTTCCTATTTAGACTTCCTGGAATCTCAGTCTAGTGCCTGGAATCGATGTAATCAGTCAATGTCTGTTTTCTCCTGACTCCTGGTCCTCTGATTTTTGCAAGAAAAGCTAAGTCCGCTTTCTTATTTTGGTTTATTGCATTTGTTCTTATTTTGTTCCAGCTTGTACAAAATGTGATTCCTGTTTTTGCTGGAAGCTCTAAGGGGGCTGATATTCTCCCCCCACACCGTTAGTCGGTGCGGGGGTTCTTGGATATTCAGGGATGGACACAGACAGCTTGGGGCCCCTGTGCAAGAAATGTATCTAGCTCCCCCTCCTTTCATGGCGACCAAGCTACATATATACATATTTTTTTACAGTCTCCTCCCATTATATATATTGCCACCCCTTATTACACAGTGACCTCTATTTATGTATAGCACCATTCCTTATCACATAGTTCCCTCTTGTTATGTAAAGCATCATCCCTTACATATCAGTTTCTCATTATTTTTGTTATTTATACCTCCCTGTTCTTTTTTCCATATCGTCCGCTCTTGATAGATATAAACTGAAATGATGGCTAATGGAGCATGGGAAAGCTTTTCGGACAATCAGTGGCCTTAATCATAATGTCGCCTTTCGTAGGTTGTTTTCTAGAATTTGAACATGTAGTATCGTTGAGGTAGATAAATATGAGGGTGTATACATACAATCCACACTGAGGGAAACAAATTTTTGCACTGGGGTCCAAAAGACGCCAACATAGGAATGCATACAGTGTACACCGACAGGCAATAAGATTGGTATTTAGTTTTGAAAAAAGAACACGTCCGTGTTTGAATGGAGTTACTGTGCTGGTTGGCGTTAGTGATACAGTGGAAATGCTGAGATATATAAATCCAGGCAAGGAGGATATTATGGCCAATAGAGGGTTCGGAAACATGTCCGTTGGTGGCACAGCTGTGCCTGCAGATCAGGCAGTTTCCCTGGAGTTGCTGCAGAAGCCAGCGTTGGTGGCTAAATGAGAGATGCTGACACAGACGTGTTTGAGCAGAAGGAGCAGCTGCTCTTCTGGTCTTCTGATCAGATGCTGCTCCATCAGCTGTCATTTTACATTTTACACGAGAGGACACTATGCAATAAAGAGAGGGCACTGTGAATAACAAAAATAATGAGAATACACAATGTAAGGGACGGTGCTGTAGATGACAAGAGATGATACTGTGTAATAATGGATGGTGCTCCACATAACAGGACGCTATATAATAAAGGACGGCACCATACATAAATAGAGAGGATGTTACGTAATAAGGGACGGGAGGGTATCGGTACCGCAGACGCGATTTCAGGATACGGACACCGCTGAAGCAGTCACAGGAAGCGAGCACTAATAACAGTACACAGGGTATTGGATATGGGATACTATATCAGACTAGGGATGGGGGACATGGCAACATACGGTTGCATACACGCCAACCACCTCACATACTGTAACTATAGGGATTGCTCTGGCACCTCCGTATTGGGGAGGGTACGTTTTATGCAAGATGTCTCCAAGCTATTGGCTGGGAGACACATTGCAAGTGAATACACATTTAGCTAATTGTCTTCCAGCTGTTGCTGGGAGCATTTTACGACATGACACACTTTATTAATCCCGGGGGAAATTATGGAATTTCCATGTGCATGTGCTGCCCTTTTTAGAACACACGCACCCTAGGCACACCGTCGGGACACAGTGCAGCGTGCATAGGGAGAAGGCAGGAGTATGACCATGGGCCAGTGAGTAAGGTGGCATCCTTGCATGGAGTGAGGAGGGGACGTCATGTCGTACATAGCGCTACATGCCCCTTTCTCTGATAATTTGTCTTTTTATTCTGCAACTCATGAAAAAAACCCTGATTTTCTCCGCTCCCACGCCACACAGCGTCCTCTTCTGCAACCGGCGCAAGAGAAGCCAGCTGACTTCAGCATCCCCACCATTGCTCATGTCGACAATGCTATATGCCCCCCAGTCATGGACACACCGAGGTCAGATCCTGGACGCAAATTGGTCAGCGGCGTGTACTGCAGTGGAACTGGAGAATCACCTCTGCTGCAATATATTTCAGCTGAAAGTGCGTCCAAAGATGCAAATCGAGCTGAAATATTCGCTGGTGTCAATGGCCTCACTCCACTTCTGTGCCCGATGCAGCTGCATTGGCAATTTGTCTGGCCCCGGGAATGCCCCGTTAAAGCGAACCTATCACCAGGTTTGGCCGATATAAGATCCAGCCACCACCTTTGAGGGCTTACATACAGTATTCTATAATGCTGTAGATAAACCCCCGTTCTGACCTGAAAGATAAGAAAAATAAGTTTTATTATACTCACCAGGGAGAGGTCCGGTCCGATAGGTGTCGCAGGTCAGGCGATCCAACTTCAGTGGAAATGCCTCTAAGCAAGTAAATGATGCTCGGTAGTGTGTGTGTGGCCTCCACATGCCTGTATGACCTCCTTACAATGCCTGGGCATGCTCCTGATGAGGCGGCAGATGGTCTCCTGAGGGATCTCCTCCCAGACCTGGGCTAAAGCATTCGCCATCTCCTGGACAGTCTGTGGTGCAACGTGATGTTGGTGGATGGTGCGAGACATGATGTCCCAGATGTGTTCAATCGGATTCAGTTCTGGGTAACGGGCGGGCCAGTCCATAGCTTCAATGCCTTCATCTTGCAGGAACTGCTGACACTTCAGCCACTTGAGGTCTGGCATTGTCCTGCATTAGGAAGAACCCAGGGCCAACCTAACCCAGGGCGGTACCTAATGGCAGTCAGTCTACTTCTGGCGAGCACATGGAGGGCTGTGCGGCCCTCCAAAGAAATGCCACCCCACACCATTACTGACCCACTGCCAAACCAGTCATACTGAAAGATGTTGCAGGTAGCAGATCGCTCTCCACGGCATCTCCAGATTCTGTCACGTCTCTCACATTGTGCTCAGTGTGAACCTGCTTTCATCTGTGAAGAGCACAGGGCACCAGAGGCGAATTTGCCAATCCTGGTGTTCTGTGGCAAATGCCAAGCATCCTGCATGGTGTTCGGCAGTGAGCACAACCCCCATCTGTGGACATCGAGCACTCAGACCATCCTCATGGAGTCGGTTTCTAACCTTTGTGCAGACACATGCACATTTGTGGCCTGCTGGAGGTCATTTTACAGGGCTCTGGCAGTGCTTCTTCTGTTCCTCCTTGCACAAAGGCTGAGGTAGGGGTCCTGCTGCTGGGTTGTTGCCCTTCGATGGCCGCCTCCACATCTCCTGGTGTAGTGGCCTGTCTCCTGGTAGCACCTGGACACTATGCTGACAGACACCGCAAACCGTCTTGCCACAGCTCGATTTGATGTGCCATCCTGGATGAGCTGCACTACCTGAGTCACTTGTGTGGGTTGTAGAGTCCATCTCATGCTACCACGAGTGTGAAAGCACAACCAACATTCAAAAGTGACCAAAACATCAGCCAGAAAGTATTGGTACTTAGATGTGGTCTGTGGTCCCCACCTGCAGAACCACTCCTTTATTGAGTGTGTCTTGATAATTGCCAATAATTTCCATCTGTTGTCTATTACATTTGCACGACAGTATGTGAAATTGATTATCAAACAGTGTTGCTCCCTAAGTGGACAGTTTGATTTCACAGAAGTTTGATTTACTTGGAGTTATATTCTGTTGTTTAAAGGGAATCTGTCACCTCATTTTTCGGATATAAGCTGCGGCCACCGCCATCAGGGGCTTATCTACAGCATTCTGTAATGCTGTAGATAAGCCCCCAATGTAACCTGAAAGATAAGAAAAACAAGTTAGATTATACTTACCTGGCGGGCGGTCCGGTATGATGGCCGTCGCAGTCCGGGTTCGGCGCCTCCCATCTTCATGCAATGACGTCCTCTTCCTTGCTTCCTGTCGCGGCTCCTGCTGCACAGGTGTACTTTATCTGCCCTGTTGAGGGCAGAGTAAAGTACTGCAGTGTGCAGGCGCTGGGCTTCTTGGACCTTTCCCGCACCTGCGCACTGCAATGTGCATATAAGTATTCATTTTGATGGTATCCATAGATTCTTAAAGAAAAAAAAACAGTTTTAAAATGGTGCCAGCTGCGCATGCGCAGAAGGGGCTATCGGTGATCTGAAAAGGCTCGTTACCAAGATGGAGACTATGGGGCCATTAAGCAGACCCTATGTCACGATCCCTTAGCCGCGGCCAGCAGTTTGTCACAAAATCCCCAGGGATTCCTGACCACTGCCACCAATATGTCACGGATTGGGGTGGCTTTAGACCAACAGACGGCTATCACATGTGCAGGGGGGGCTTATCTTAGTTATCCCTCCACTGCCACAATGTGATTAAAAAAAACACACACACAAGGCTATTGACCTCTTAGTTTACAGCAGGGGCTTATTTTAGGTATCCCACTGCTCTTCCATATACCATGAACTGCAGGGATTTGTGTATATCCCGCTTACAGTTCCACTTAAACCTTGCAGCTCTCTGGTGCCCCCCTTACTGTCAGGTCAGATTAGGTACTGCACCTAGGGTAATTAGTCGCCAGAAAGGCTGCCTGCTATGTACTGGCTATTGGGCACGCTGCAGCGACGCGCTAAACTACTCCCACTCAGGCAGGAACAATAATTATCAATGCCGCAGTCGTTGCAATGTCACCCAAAGGCCTGCACACGGTAGTGCCGCCACCAGCTTCGATTAAACGGGTCCGAAGCTAACCCAAAACAGAAGCGTAAATTCCCTTCAAGAGACAGGGTACATTTTTAGAGCAGGAGAACGAGTCTAGTATTAATTATTATACTCATAAAGTTTATGCAGTGTTTATAAAAAGTTCTATAAAGATGTTACAATATGAGACAATTGCAAATATGTACAAAGTAATTATAAAAAAAAGGATTACAGGAGAATAACACTTACAGTTGTTCAAAGCGTTGCAGGCAACCCGGCTAGTGAAGTTTCCATCTATCCCAGTGCATCAGGGAGTGCACTCTGGGCCCTTCAGGTAAAAACTCAAATCTGACTCTCTTGGACGCCTGCCAGCACTTAAAACCTACAGCCTGTGACCTCACAGAAAGGGCTGGCTTTTCCAAACCCTCCTACCTCTTCAGTTTTACTAACTGGGCATTAAATATATCTGATGCCCGTTACTTCGCTACAGAACATGTCATAATCATACCCCACCGAGCCTTCATCTCGTATTATCGCTAGCATTCTAGGGAGATCAAATATGTCCTATTTGGGATGTATATTTACAGAGAAATCCCTACTTCTTTACCAGATGGAGTTAGAAACTCGTGTTTAGAGTGATGGATAGCTCCACCGAGGGGAAGTAAGAATATATATTTTTGTGTTCCTATCTTAAATGATTTGCCTAATATCTTACAAAAACAGAACAAAGGACTTTCATGATTCTGGAAGTTTCTCATCCAGTTAAAGCTGGTCACTTTCCACTACAGGAAATGCCAGTCGTAAATACCTTGGCGAGGGGGATGAGGGCTTGTGAGCTGAAAGTCAGGAATTTGCAGCTACAAGCTGTTGCAGAGTTACTCCAAGAAGGGGGGCTTAGCCCACAGCATGCTAGCAAGAGAACTAAACTTATATGATATTTCATACCATATCGTGACACCTCCCCCTTTTGGCGTGCGCTACAGAGGTAGAACCCCACGGTATGCCTCCATGCGCACCTCAGTAGGTTCACCCTGATGGGACAGTCCATCTGCATTCCCATGCTCCCTGCCTGCTTTATGTTCAATGGTGAAGTCAAATTGCTGAAGGGCAAGGCTCCAGCGTAGCAACCTGCCGTTGGTTCCACACATGGCGTTTAGCCAGCACAGAGGGTCGTGGTCGGTCACCACAGTGAAGGTGCGACCGTACAAGTAGGGCTGCAAGCGCTGCAGGGCCCAGACTATGGCCAGGCACTCCTTCTCGATGGTGGAGTAGGCCACTTCCCTCGGGAAAAGTTTCTGGCTCAGGTACAACACGGGGTGCTCTTGGTCCTCCGAGTCAATCTGGCTGAGCACAGCACCGAGGCCAAACTCGCTGGCGTCAGTCTGTACCAAGAACGGTCGACTGCTTTCAACAAAAGGCGTTGCAAAGTGCGGTTTTCAACGCCTGGAAGGCCCCCTCACAGCCATCTGTCCAGTTGACGATGTGGGGTAGCTTCTTCCTGGTGAGGTCCGTCAAAGGTTTTGCCACGCTACTATAGTGCTGTACGAAGCACCGATAGTACCCCGCAGTGCCCAGGAAGGACATCACCTGTTTCTTGGTCCCAGGAGTGGGCCAGTTCACGATCGCGCCCACTTTGTCAGGCTCTGGCTTTAGGGTGCCTCCGCCTACCCGGTGCCCCAGGTAGTTGACCTCCCTCATGCCCATCTGGCACTTTCCCGGCTTGATAGTCAGTCCTGCTCGGTGAATTCGCCTGAGCACCTCCTCGAGATGCTGCAGGTGTTCATCCCAGGAGGAACTGAAGATGGCAATGTCATCTAAGTACGCCACTGCGTACTTCTCCAGTCCCTGAAGCAGGAGATTGACCATCCGCTGGAAATTGGCAGGGGAATTCTTCATGCCGAAGGGCATGACCGTGGACTCGTACAGTCCGAAGGGTGTGATAAAGGTGGACTTCTCCTGTGCCTCGGGGCTCAGGGGAATCTGCCAGTATCCGCGACTCAGATCCATTATTGTCAGGTATTTTGCGCCAGCTAACTTCTCAAGCAGCTCCTCGATGCGCGGCATTGGGTGCGTGTCAGAGGCTGTAATGGCGTTGAGCCCCCTGTAGTCCACGCAGAAACGGGTGGTCCGGTCCTTCTTTGGCACGAGAACTACAGGTGAGGCCCATGCGCTCTTTGACCGTCGAATCACCCCCAGCTGTAACATCTCATCGATCTCCTGGCGCATAATCTGCTGCACCTGGTCAGAGATTCGATAGGGTGTTCGCCGTAGTGGGGCGTGATTCCCGGTGTCCACCTCGTGGACGGCTAACTCAGTCCTCCCAGGTCGGTTGGAGAACACGACCCGGAAGGGTTACAGTGTGGTTTGCAACTGCAACCGCTGTGGTTCATCTAGCGAGGCGCTTACCTCCACGTCCTCAATGGACCCACCGGCCTTGGCTTGGGCCACCATGTCCAGGAGGGCATCTTCCTCCCCGTCTTCGGGTGCGCTGCAGACCGGTAGGACGAAAGGTTCACGTTCATGATGAGCCTTCATCATGTTGACATGAAAGGCCTTTCGCCTACCCCGAGCGTGGTCAAGCGTGACCACGTAGGTGACCGGGTTGAGCTGTTGGTGGACGATGTACGGGCCCTCCCAGGCTGCCTGAAGCTTATCCGTTGGTACGGGGACCAGCACCCACACCTTTTGACCCACGTGGTAGGTCCGCTCCCAGGCGTTCTGGTCGTACCAGTGCTTCTGATCAGCCTGAGCCTGCGTCATGTTGTCATGCACCAACTGCGTCAAGGTCTGCATCTTGTCACGGAAGCGCATGACATACTCCACTATGGACACTTCAGAAGGGTTCGGCTCCTCTTCCCAGGATTCTCTTACCAAACCAAGGGGTCCCCGGACTCGCCTGCCGTACAGGAGCTCGAAGGGGGAGAACCCCGTCGAGGCCTGCGGAACCACTCGGTAAGTGAACAGCAGGTGTGGGAGGTACCGCTCCCAGTCGCGCCCTTGTGTCTCAACCAGCATGCGTAGCATCTGTTTGAGGGTACCATTGAAGCATTCACACAAGCCATTGGTCTGTGGGTGATACGCACTCGATACCAGGTGCTTCACCTGCATTTTCTTACAGAGAGCCTCCATTAGGCGAGACATGAATTGGGTCCCTTGATCAGTAAGCATCTCCGTGGGAAATCCTACACGTCAAAGATAGCCAACAGGGCATCGGCCAGCTTATCTACCCTGGTTGATGACAGAGCTACTGCATCTGGGTACCGGGTAGCGTAGTCTACCACAGTAAGGATGTATTGCTTTCCAGAGCTGCTGGGGACGGCCAGCGGGCCCACAATGTCCACCGCAATCCTCTGGAAAGGCTCCTCTATCACTGGCAAAGGGATCAGGGGAGCCTTAAGAGCAGGCCCCGCCTTCCCCACTCTTTGACAGGTGATACAGGAGCGGCAGTAGTTTGACACATCTGTCCCCATCTTAGGCCAATAGAAGTGTTGAGACAGCCGGGCCTTAGTTTTGCTGATCCCCAAGTGTCCAGCTAGCGGAATCTCATGGGCAATCCGCAAAAACTCACCCCGGAATTGCTGCGGGACGACCAGCTGTCTTTCCCTCAACCACTCCTTTTGTGATTCTCCGGGTACTGTCTCCCGGTACAACCTTCCTCCTTCCCAGAACACCTTCTCCTTATCAGTCTCGGAGAATGGCGTCCCGGCGAGTTGTCTCAAACTCTCTAGGCTCGCATCTGTGTGCAGAGCGGCCTGAAACTCCTGGCTGGGGGAAGCCAGAAGCGACGTCAGGGTCCCTTCCCCACGGGAGCCCTCTGGGACCTGCTCTGGGTCCACCTCTGGTTCAGTCATACTGATGACTGAGGAGGGTCCGGGAGGCAGACAGTTATCTGTGTTCCGGGCACTCTGACTGCGGGTGACAGCAGCTACGTAGGCTGTCTCCCCGGGGGTTTCTACAGACCCATCAGCCGACGCTGCTATGGGCTCTATCTCCCCATCCACCCCATTACCTCAGGAGCATTGCTATTTATGGGCCAGTTACCTTCCTCAGTGGCACTGGTCAATTGCATGGCATCACCTTCCTCATGGTTCCCATGTATCTCCCCATTTCCGGTAGCACCGACACTTGCCCCTGCTAGGGGTTCCTCAGCCGTCTCACTCCGCAGAGCGACGGGGCTGAGCACTCCTGTACCTATGGACACATCAACTTTCACAGAAACATCATTATCAGGTTCAGTTGGCACAGGTACAACATTTTCACCATCAATCCTAGGGAAAAGATGGTTATCAGATGCATCATTACAAGATAAAGAATGGTCAGGTAACACATGCGATTTCCCATCATCATCATCATTATCATCATCATCAGGGTTAACGTTACCCTCATTAGTAGATTGGGGAGGGGTGTCAGTGACAACCTTCCCAAATCAGTCCCCTACAAAACATCAGTGGGCAAATTATCAGACAGCCCCACTTCCTTCACCCCGCTCCCAGCACCCCAATCAATATAAACCCGGGCCATCGGTAAGGGACAGCTGATGCCCCCAATCCCCGAGACAGTTAGGGTTTCCCCGGAATGATTTCTTCAGGGGCCGCCAGTTCGGGTCGGATGAGGGTTCGTTCAGCCCCGGTGTCTTTGAGGCCTGTAGAAACATGACCTTCCACAGTGACGTGCTGTACGTTGTCACACACCCTCCCAACCACACCACCCACCAAAAGAACTGCTGCATTAGGTCCTGGGGCCTTGGCTGGGGGTTCTTCTGCTTGCCTGGACAGTTGGGACTGATATGACCAGGCTGCCTGCAGTGGTAACACTGGCGAAGTTCGGTGGTAGGTCTGGTGCTGTTGGCCACGGGGACAGGACCTCTGGTGTGTTGGCTGGCAGGGGTACGGGCGTTGGTTGCCGGCTTACCCCCTCTCCAGCTGGTGGTGACTGGCTTCCGCACTTCCGATCTACGGTTGGCCTCATAGGCATCGGCAATCTGCGCTGCTTTCGTCACGTCTTTGGGTTGTCTGTCCATCACGAACTGTCGCACCTCAGCTGGGCAAAGATGGAAGAACTGGTCTTTGATCATCAGGTCTCGCAGCTGTGCAAAGGTGGTCACTGACAGTCCTTGGGTCCACTGGTCAAAGTGGGTCCCCAGTCCATGCACCACATCACTGTAACTGTCGTGTGGGCCACGTTGGAGGGTCCGGAACTTTTTACGGTACACCTCGGGTGTAAGCTGGTGTCGGGGTCGTCACGACAATAACCCTCATTCACCAGTCATCCCAAATTAGACTATAAGCATGTGGTACCGGGTAAGAATGAGTCAGACAAAAAGCTGGTTCAATCTCAGTGCATGCTCGTGCTTGTTTAAGTGTCGGCAACGATCACAGCAACTGACTTTATTTCCGTATACGCAATACTATATCATTTTAGGAAAAGGAATGCAATAGGCGGGGTTTAAGCAATATATGTCTAGTATTCAGTCTTTCTGATTTGTCCTGACGCCTCCTAGTGAATCCTCCTTTCTTCAAATTCCTCAAGTTTCGATTTCTGAAGAAATGATACTTCTTTCCTCAGAGACGAAAAATAGGGCAAAGGTGAATACTGGCAGCCATTTTAAATACAGTTTCATTAGCATTAGCTGGCAAAAAGGGAAAACATTGTTTCACAGTATAAGAATATAACAGTACAAAAAGAGTATAAAATGTATATTTTCACCTTGACAATGGTACTTAGCTATCAGAGCCTGCTTGATGGCCTCATAATCACCATCTTGTTCTTGAGGGAGGGCAGCAAACGCCTCCAGAGCTTTTCCTCTCAGCCCTAGTGTCAGGTATCGTGCCCATTCTTGTGTAGGCAGCTGGTACTGTCTGCAGGCTTTCTCAAAGGCCCGCAGAAAAGTGTCCAAGTCCCCGTCCTTTTCCATAACAGGGAAGTGATCGGGCCGGGGCTTTGGTATCTGAGCGCTGCTGGGCTCACGGCTGGACTGGGACGACCCCTGAATTTGCAGTCGGGCCATCTGCAGCTGGTACTCCCGCTGCGCTTGGGCCTCTCGTTCAGCTCGCTGGGCCTCTCGCTCGGCTCGGGCCTCGGCCTCCTGCCGGTATTGCTGAATCAGCTGCCGACGTCCCTCATGGTCATCAGTGGGGAATTCTTTCAAGGCCGCCTGCAGGTGGTGGTCCAATTCGCCCGGATTGCTAACAGGGCCAGCATTCAGTGGTTGGACCTCTGCTGCAGCACCATGTTCGCTGGTGCTGGCTTCTGCAGCCTCTGGGCTCTGTGAGTGGTCTAGAGCGGCTTCCCATTGCACCAGTTCAGCGACCATTTGAGTCTTGGTCTTGCCCTGGGGGTTCAGGCCATGGTACATGCATATCCCAGCAAGAGTGTCCCTCTTCTGCTGGGTGTACCAGGCTTCTCCTATTGCAGCCATGGTTGCCAAATAAAAGATAGGATAGAAAAATGAAGAGAAAGAGAGGGGATAATTACCAGCACACAATTGTCTCACGACTAGTGTTGAGCATTCCGATGCTGCAAGTATCGGGTATCGGCCGATACTTGCTGTATCGGAATTCCGATACCGGGATTCCGATACTCTTGTGGTATCGGGTATCGGGTATCGCAACAACATTAATGTTAAAATGTGTAAAAGAGAGAATTAAAATAAAAAATATCGCTATACTCACCTGTCCGACGCAGCCGGGACTTCAGCGAGGGAACCGGCAGCGTTGTTTGTTTAAAATTCGCGCTATTACTTGGTTACGTGAATTCCCGGCTTGTGATTGGTCAGGTCGGCCACGTTGCCGGGACGCGGACCAATCACAGCAAGCCGTGACGAAATTACGTCACGGCTTGCTGTGATTGGTCCGCGTCCCGGCAATATGGCCGCCCTGACCAATCACAAGCCGTGACGTCACGGGAGGCTGGACACGCGCCCATTTTAAAATGAGCGCGTCCAGCCTCCCGGCTTGTGATTGGTTGACCGCGGCGCAACCAATCACAAGCCGTGACGTCACGGGAGGCTGGACACGCGCCCATTTTAAAATGAGCGCGTCCAGCCTCCCGGCTTGTGATTGGTTGACCGCGGCGCAACCAATCACAAGCCGTGACGTCACGGGAGGCTGGACACGCGCCCATTTTAAAATGAGCGCGTGTCCAGCCTCCCGTGACGTCACGGCTTGTGATTGGTCAGGGCGGCCATATTGCCGGGACGCGGACCAATCACAGCAAGCCGTGACGTAATTTCGTCACGGCTTGCTGTGATTGGTCCGCGTCCCGGCAACATGGCCGACCTGACCAATCACAAGCCGTGACGTCACGGGAGGCTGGACACGCGCTCATTTTAAAATGGGCGCGTGTCCAGCCTCCCGTGACGTCACGGCTTGTGATTGGTTGCGCCGCGGTCAACCAATCACAAGCCGGGAGGCTGGACGCGCTCATTTTAAAATGGGCGCGTGTCCAGCCTCCCGTGACGTCATGGCTTGTGATTGGTTGCGCCGCGGTCAAGCCGGGAATTCACGTAACCAAGTAATAGCGCGAATTTTAAACAAACAACGCTGCCGGTTCCCTCGCTGAAGTCCCGGCTGCGTCGGACAGGTGAGTATAGCGATATTTTTTATTTTAATTCTTTCTTTTACACATTTTTATGGTTCCCAGGGCCTGAAGGAGAGTTTCCTCTCCTTCAGACCCTGGGAACCATCAGGAATACCGTCCGATACATGAGTCCCATTGACTTGTATTGGTATCGGGTATCGGTATCGGATTGGATCCGATACTTTGCCGGTATCGGCCGATACTTTCCGATACCGATACTTTCAAGTATCGGACGGTATCGCTCAACACTACTCACGACTAATAAACACTGAGTTCGTTCTCCAAACTTATTTGCGCAGAGTCCTCGCAAGAACTTTCTGCAAGTTTTTAGTGAGAGGAATGATTGCTGAAACCAAATCATTAATGCTCTAATATCCCACCGCCTTGCCACCAATTTGTCACGATCCCTTAGCCGCGGCCAGCAGTTTGTCACAAAATCCCCAGGGATTCCTGACCACTGCCACCAATATGTCACAGATTGGGGTGACTTTAGACCAACAGATGGCTATCACATGTGCAGGGGGGGCTTATCTTAGTTATCCCTCCACTGCTCCAATGTGATAAAAAAAACACACACACAAGGCTATTGACCTCTTAGTTTACAGCAGGGGCTTATTTTAGGTATCCCACTGCTCTTCCATATACCATGAACTGCAGGGATTTGTGTATATCCCGCTTACAGTTCCACTTAAACCTTGCAGCTCTCTGGTGCCCCCCTTACTGTCAGGTCAGATTAGGTACTGCACCTAGGGTAATTAGTCACCAGAAAGGCTGCCTGCTATGTACTGGCTATTGGGCACACTGCAGCGACGCGCTAAACTACTCCCACTCAGGCAGGAACAATAATTATCAATGCCGCAGTCGCTGCAATGTCACCCAAAGGCCTGCACACGGTAGTGCCGCCACCAGCTTCGATTAAACTTGTCCGAAGCTAACCCAAAACAGTAGCGTAAATTCCCTTCAAGAGACAGGGTACGTTTTTAGAGCAGGAGAACGAGTCTAGTATTAATTATTATACTCATAAAGTTTATGCAGTGTTTATAAAAAGTTCTATAAAGATGTTACAATATGAGACAATTGCAAATATGTACAAAGTAATTATAAAAAAAAAGGATTACAGGAGAATAACACTTACAGTTGTTCAAAGCAATACAGGCAACCTGGCTAGTGAAGTTTCCATCTATCCCAGTGCATCAGGGCGTGCACTCTGGGCTCTTCAGGTAAAAACTCAAATCTGACTCTCTTGGACGCCTGCCAGCACTTAAAACCTACAGCCTGTGACCTCACAGAAAGGGCTGTCTTTTCCAAACCCTCCTACCTCTTCAGTTTTACTAACTGGGCATTAAATATATCTGATGCCCGTAACTTCGCTACAGAACATGTCATAATCATACCCCACCCAGCATTCATCTCGTATTATCGCTAGCATTCTAGGGAGATCAAATATGTCCTATTTGGGATGTATATTTACAGAGAAATCCCTACTTCTTTACCAGGTGGAGATAGAAACTCGTCTTTAGAGTGATGGATAGCTCCACCGAGGGGAAGTAAGAATATATATTATTGTGTTCCTATCTTAAATGATTTGCCTAATATCTTACAAAAACAGAACAAAGGACTTTCATGATTCTGGAAGTTTCTCATTCAGTTAAAGCTGGTCACTTTCCACTACAGGAAATGCCGGTCGTAAATACTTTGGCGAGGGGGATGAGGGCTTGTGAGCTGAAAGTCAGGAATTTGCAGCTACAAGCTGTTGCAGAGTCACTCCAAGAAGGGGGGCTTAGCCCACAGCATGCTAGCAAGAGAACTAAACTTATATGATATTTCATACCATATCGTGACACCCTATTAAAAAAGTACCAGCTTACTCCTGAAGTTTACCGGAAAAAGTTCTGAGACCTCCAGTGTGAACCACATGACAGCTATGGTGATGTGGTAGATGAGTTCAGGACCAAATTTGAGCAGTGGGTTCAAGGACTGTTGGTTACCACCTTCAAGGACTTGAAGGATGTCATGGTAAAGGACCAGTTTCTTCATCTTTGCCCACTTAATGTACAACAGTTTGTGCTGGACCAGGAGCCAAAGGAGGCCGTGAAAGCAGAACAGGTCGCCAATGCGTATGAGCCTAATCACACACAGGAGGTGCCGGAGTCATCCATTGCCAGCTGGCAAGGGGGTAAGTTTGTGTTATCGGATCTCATTCTGGGAAAGACCCTGACTGTCAGTGGATTTGGGGGCGTTCTCCGTCTCTAACCGATGGCCTTGGTTTTTCTGGATTGTGGTGCTGGGAGCGAGATAAGAGAAGTGGGAATGTCGGAGAATCTCCTCACAAATGTTTTATTGGGAACTGTTCTGGGACAGTTGATTGTCCAATACTTCCCTGACAATCCTCCCAGACCTGATATGTCATGTGTAGTGTTGAGCATTCCGATACCGCAAGTATCGGGTATCGGCCGATACTTGCGGGTATCGGAATTCCGATACCGAGATCCGATACTTTTGTGGTATCGGGTATCGGTATCGAAACAACATTAATGTATTAATGTGTAAAAGAAAGAATTAAAATAAAAAATATTGCTATACTCACCTCTCCGACGCAGCCTGCACCTTACCGAGGGAACCGGGAGCGTTCTTTGCTTAAAATTCGCGCATTTACTTCCTTACGTGAAGTCCCGGCTTGTGATTTGTCGTGTGCCGCCCATGTGGCCGCGACGCGACCAATCACAGCAAGCCGTGACGTAATTTCAGGTCCTTCAGGATTTTAAAATTACGTTCTGGCTTATGACTGGTCGCGTCGCGGTCACATGGGCGACGCGACCAATCACAAGCCGTGACGTCACGGGAGGCTGGACACGCGCGCATTTTAAAATGAGAGTTTCCTCTCCTTCAGATCCTGGGAACCATCAGGGATACCGTCCGATACTTGAGTCCCATTGACTTGTATTGGTATCGGGTATCGGTATCGGATTGGATCCGATACTTTGCCGGTATCGGCCGATACTTTCCGATACCGATACTTTCAAGTATCAGACGGTATCGCTCAACACTAGTCATGTGACGCAAGTATCAATATTGTCAATGTTATGCATAAAAAAATATGTTCTGTGGTAAGGGAGAACTCAGCCAGATTCCCTAAGAGTAGCCAACATAAGTGCTAAAGTCGATGGGAGCAGGCACGGAGACCATCAAGCAGCTGGTGCTGTCCAACTGACCAGTGTCACGACAGACTATGACATGGCCGGTGGTAGCTGACACATGATTGGCACAGCTCCTAAGTAGTGTTGAGCATTCCGATAACGCAAGTATCGGGTATTGGCCGATATTTGCGGTATCGGAATTCCAATACCGAGATCCGATACTTGCCGCATATCGGATACCGGAATCGGAAGTTCTCAATTCAAACAGCACGAATTCAGCCAATGAGGACTGATTACAAGTGTGGGCACATCCTGTTCAGCATGGTGGGCATGAAACTACTGGCAAGGCTGTGATTGGCTGCTGAAATGATGTCATGCTGCAGTTTAAAAGTCAGTGGCGCCATTTTGGGCTCACTCTGCTGTGAATTCAGTTAGGCATAGGACGCTGTGTTCTGACTGAGGGCCAGTTGAGATAGCGATTTGCTTCTTTGTGCTTTTCCCAGGCTAATTTAGCAACCGCTGTGTGTTCACCTTGCTTTTGCCTTGCAGTGCTGTTTTCACAGCGATCTGCAAGGTCTCTGTGTGTGTGTGTGTGTGTGAGTGAGTGCAGCCCACTCTGTAGTCTGTGTGCAGCCATAGCAGGTTGTATCCAGCTCAGGGTGGTTCACTGACTCATACAGTTCTATCCATTCCATTGTCCTTTTTTGCAAATAGTGCAGGCCGCTGCACATTTTTTCAAATAATTCCTATTAGTGGCTTTCCACCCGTATGCAGCTAAATTGTGGAAAAACACTACATAGGATAAGGTAGAGGAGGTTTTTGGGGCCTTGCAGCGCCATTTACGGATGTCTGCACGGTCTCCGTGTGAGTGCAGCTCGCCCTGTAGTCTGTGTGCAGCCACAGCCGGTTGTATCCAGCTCAGGGTGGCTCACTGACTCATACAGTTCTATCCATTCCATTGTCCTTTTTTGCAAATAGTGCAGCCCGCTGCACATTTTTTCAAATAATTCCTATTAGTGGCTTTCCACCCGTATCCAGCTAAATTGTGGAAAAACACTACATAGGATAACATAGAGGAGGTTTTTGGGGCCTTGCAGCGCCGTTTACGGCTGTCTGCACGGTCTCCGTGTGAGTGCAGCTCGCCCTGTAGTCTGTGTGCAGCCACAGCCGGTTGTATCCAGCTCAGGGTGGTTCACTGACTCATACAGTTCTATCCATTCCATTGTCCTTTTTTGCAAATAGTGCAGCCCGCTGCACATTTTTTCAAATAATTCCTATTAGTGGCTTTCCACCCATATCCAGCTAAATTGTGGAAAAACACTACATAGGATAACGTAGAGGAGGTTTTTGGGGCCTTGCAGCGCCGTTTACAGCTGTCTGCACGGTCTCCGTGTGAGTGCAGCACGCCCTGTTGTCAGTTCAGCCCAAAAAAAATAAATAAATAATAAAGTTCACCAAACACACCACTTTACAGTTGTGTAGGCCACATTAGCTCATATTAAAGTCTAGTCCACTCTTTAGAAAATTAGTGTTTCTTATACCTGTTAGGAGCTGTTCAGGAATAAGCACACTAAGCCGTTAGTACTTTTCTGCTTATCTTTATCAGTCAACCAAGATGAAGAAGGCAGGGAGTAAGGCACGTGGGCGTGGGCGCGGAGCAGGGAGAGGACGTGGGGATTCTGTGCCTGCTGCGGGCACCGGTGACTCATCATCACCTAGTTTTAGCAGGGAACAGTCCTTCATGCGCAGCTTTGTCGGAGAGCGCCGTACACCGCTGCTGCGTGAAGACCAAATTGAAGCCGTTGTCGGATGGATGGCAGCTAACGCTTCAACTTCAATTAGTGCCACATCCTCTCAGACACAGAGCACTGGAGAGCACCCATCTGTCTCTTCGCCACCTGCCAAATTGCCCAGGCAGACAGAGAGCCCAGGACAGGAGCCGTCTCTACTTCTGTTCTCTGAATCTCTTGGCTTGGAAACAGGGGGCCAGCCAAGCAGCACTGGAGAAATGGAAGAAGAGGCAGTGTGCAGTGATTCCCAACAGCTTTTTCTCTCTGAGTCTGAAGAGGCGGGTGGGCCAGTGCCTCAGGTCACCACACCGCAGAACACATCCGCTGATGACACTCAGGTGCCACTTTCTGGTGCATGCTGTGCTGCTGAGACTACCCAGGAGGAGCAGTTGGTGGCAGAGGGTAGTGTAGATGATGAGGTCCTTGACCCATCGTGGCGTGAGGGACAGGAAGGTGGTGGGAGCAGCTCTGAGGAAGAGATTCCCCGAACGGGCCAAAGAGGGAGAGGGAGGGGGAAGACTGCGGATCCTGTAGCCTCCACTTTGGCACCCGTTAGGAGCATGTCTCTTCCAAAAGCCAAAAAGGGCGCTTCCAAGACTTGCAGTGCCTGGTCCTTTTTTGACACAGTTGCAGATGACATTTGCTATGTCAAATGCAAGGTGTGTCATCATAAAATAAAAATAGGGAAAAATGTCAGCAACCTCAATACCTCCAACATGTGGAAACATGTGAGGACCAGGCACGCGGCGGAGTTACAAAAACACACTGAAGACCTAGGCCAACCAACAGCGGCAGCTACCAACTCTTTATCTCGTGTTGCCTCTTCCTCCAGCTCACACACAGCTGGTTCAGCTTCCTCCCAGGATTGCCATGGAAGAACCTCTGGCACTGTTGTCTAGAGACCCACTGTAATTCCACCCGCAGCACCACGTTCCCAGTCATCCTCACACTTCCAGCCCAGTCTACAGCCATCGGTAGTACAGGCATGGGAGAAAAGGCGGCCTTTCTCGGCAAACCACCCACGAGCACAGGCTCTGACTGCAGGCATTGCCAAACTTCTGTCACTGGAAATGCTGTCATTCAGGCTGGTGGAGACTGACAGCTTCCGTGACTTGGTGTCATTGGCAGTCCCACAGTACAATGTGCCCAGCCACTTTTATTTCAGCAGGCAAACCGTCCCTGCCCTGCACAAGCATGTGGAGGGACACATAAAACACGCGCTACTGAACGCCATCAGTAGCAAGGTCCACCTCACCACTGATGCGTGGACCAGTCACCATGGACAGGGGCGATACCTTTCCCTCACTGCCCATTGGGTTAATGTTGTTGAGCCGGGTACAGATCGTGCGAGTGGCACAGGACGTGTCCTGCCCACTCCAAGGATTGCAGGAATCCAGTTTGTACGCATTGACTCCTCCTCTTACACAAGTTCCTCAGAATCATCGCTGCAGGAGCCGTCACAGTCCACCTCCACATGGACCCGTGAACGTTTACCTGTTATGACCGACATGAGCACAGCCGTGGCCAAACGTCAACAGGCTGTCTTGAAATTAATTTCTTTGGGGAATCGAAGCCACACAGCGCAGAAGCTCTGGAATGCCATCAAGCAGGAGAGCGATGTGTGGTTTGTGGCAGCGAATCTCCAGCCAGGCATGGTAGTGTGTGATAATGGCCGAAATCTGGTGGCAGCTCTGGGCCTCGGCAACCTCACTCACATCCCATGTCTGGCACATGTGCTCAACTTGGTCGTGCAGAGTTTTTTGAGGGACTATCCGGATCTTGATGCACTGCTGCACAAGGTCCGCCTAGAGTGTGCTCACTTGCGGCGTTCCAGCACGGCAAAATCGCGCATTGCGGCTCTGCAGCGCCGATTCCGCCTTCCGGAACATCGCATCATATGTGACCTACCTACCAGGTGGAATTCCATGTTACATATGTTGGAGCGGTTGTGTGAGCAGCAGCAAGCAGTAATGGAGTACCAGCTGCATCAGGCGCAAAGAAGTCGCACTCCGCGCCGTTCAGACTTGACAACCACAGAGTGGGCCACTATGAAGGACGTCTGCCAGGTTTTGCGTCCCTTCGATTATTCCACGCGGATGGCGAGTGCAGATGATGCACTAGTCAGCATGACTGTCCCCCTTATCTGCCTGCTTGAAAAATCACTGCAAGCGCTAAGGGATGATGTTGTGGAAGAGGTGGAGGATGAGGATTCACCATTTCCATCATCTTCTGGACAGTCAGCGCCACGTGGTTCCTCACAAACGCGTAGGCAGGGGACTCTTTGTGAGGAGGATGAGGAGGAGTCAATGGAGGAGGAAGACATCGTTCCAGAGGAGGGAGTTACACAATTGTCCAGTAGTCAGTGTGTACAGCGAGGGTGGGGTGATGACGAGCGGGCAGAGATCACGCCTCAAGCAGGGGACAGCGTTTCTTGGCCAGTTGGCAGTCTGCAGCACATGGTTGATTACATGTTGCAGTGCCTGAGAAACGACCGCCGCATCGCCCACATTCTCAACATGTCTGATTATTGGGTGTTCACCCTCCTCGATCCTCGCTACCGGGACAACGTACAAAGCCTCATCACACCGTTGAACCGGGAGCGTAAAATGCGGGAGTACCAAGACACACTGGTGAATTCTATCATCTTCTCCAGTCCAACTGAGAGAAGTGCTGCTAGTGCTTTACAAAGCAGCTCAGTGCGTCCAGGCAGTGGAGGAGGCTCTGCACAAAGAGGGAGCAGAAGCAGTGCCTCTGCCCAAGGCAAGACCAGTATGGCCCAACTGTGGCACAGTTTTGTGTGCCCGCCACAAATGTCTACACCATCACAGACGGCTCCAGTCAGCAGGAGGCAACGGTTGCGTCAGATGGTGACAGACTACATGTCTTGCCCTCTTGCTGTACTCCCAGACGGCTCTTCCCCTTTCAAGTTTTGGGTCTCTAAGCTGGATACATGGCCAGAGCTAAGCCAGTATGCATTGGAGGTGCTGGCTTGCCCTGCGGCTAGTGTATTATCGGAACGCGTCTTTAGTGCTGCAGGTGGTGTACTACCAGACCGTCGCATGCGACTATCCTCCGATAACGTTGACCAGCTTACTTTCCTGAAAATGAACCAGGCCTGGATCTCGCAGGAATTTGCCACTCCTCTTCCTGATTAAATAATTGGGTGACGGTCTACAGTATCCAGGTCTCCTGTTGTGTTCATCTTTCTACCACCTGAACTGTAATTCCTGGGCTCCAGCACCGCCAGTTGAGGCTCAGAAGTGCCGACTACACAGTCAAAACATACGACCCAGTGTTATTGGGTGTCAGTAACGTCAGCTGATCCCCAGCTGTGTAGCCGGCAATGTGTCCTGCGACCGCCACGCTGACACAACAACTGAAATGTAAGGGAACCTGTCCTCCCCCCCCCCAGGCGTTTGTTACTGAAAGAGCCACCTTGTGCAGCAGTAATGCTGCACAAGGAAAAGGTAACTATTTTTGTTTAGCTCTGTCACGATCCCTTAGCCGTTGCCACCAATTGGTCACGAAATCCACAGGGATTCCTGACCACTGTCACCAATATGTCACGGATTGGGGTGACTTTAGACCAACAGATGGCTATCACATGTGCAGGGGGGCTTATCTTAGTTATCCCTCCACTGCCACAATGTGATGAAAAAACACACACAAGGCTAGGCACCTCTTAGTTTACAGCAGGGGCTTATTTTAGGTATCCCACTGCTCTTCAATATACCATGAACTGCAGGGATTTTTGTGTATCCCGCTTACAGTTCCACTTAAACCTTGCAGCTCTCTGGCGCCCCCCTTACTGTCAGGTCAGATTAGGTACTGCACCTAGGGTAATTAGTCGCCAGAAAGGCTGCCTGCTATGTACTGGCTATTGGGCACGCTGCAGCGATGCAATAAACTACTCCCACTCAGGCAGGAACAATAATTATCAAGCCGCAATCGCTACAACACCCAAAGGCCTGCACACGGTAGTGCCGCCACCAGCTTCGATTACACGGGTCTGAAGCTAACCTAAAACAGTAGCGTAATTCCCTTCAGAGACAGGGTACGGTTTAGGGCAGGAAGAACGAACTAGTATTAAATATTATACCCCATAAATGATTTTTAGGCAGTGTTTATAAAAAGTTATTTTACAAGGATGTTACAAAAGAGACAATTGCAAATATGTACAAGGTAATTATAAAAAAAACAGGGAATAACATGAGAAATAACACTTACAGTTGTTCAAAGCATTGCAGGCAACAGGCTAGGGGAACTTTCCATCTATCCCAGTGCATCAGGGCGTGCACTCTGGGTTCTTCAGGTAAAAACTCAAATCTCACACTCTTGGACGCCGGCCAGCACTTAAAACCTACAGCCTGTGACCTCACAGAAAGGGCTGGCTTTTCCAAACCCTCCTACCTCTTCGGTTTTACTAACAGGGCATGAAATATATCTGATGCCCGTCACTTTGCTACAGAACATGTCATAATCATACCATACCCAGCATTCATCTCTTATCGCTGGCATTCTAGTGAGATCAAATATGTCCTATTTGGGATGTATATTTACAGAGAAATCCCTACTTCTTTACCTGATGTAGTTAAAAGCTCATGTTTCGAGTGCTGGATAGATGCTCCGATGGAGATTAAAAATATATGTTTTTGTGGTCTTAACTTAAATGGTTTGCGTAATATCTTACAAAAACAGAACAAAGAACTTTCATGGATTCTAGAAGTTTCTAGTCCAGTTATAGCTGGACAAGAGCTTACACGGCAGGAAATGCCGGTCGTAAATACCTTGGCTCTCATAACCCCCACACTCTCTGAGAAGGAAAGTCAGGAATTTGCAGCTACAAGCTGTTGCTGAATCACTCCAAGGAGGGGGGCTTACATGCTAGCAAGAGAACTAAACTTATGATATTTCATACCATCGTGACAAGCTCCTTGCACACGCAGAACTTAACACTTTTAAAGTGTGTCCACTGATACCGTAAAACCATCCTGGAGGTGGGACTTTCCTTTGTAATGTGACGCAGCACAGCCGTCATTCCTACCCCCTTGGCACCGTGCGCCGCCTCCTCCGCGTTGTTTAATTCTGTCCCGGAGCCAGCGCTGTTATGTTATCCCTTGGCCAGGCACACTTTGCGGTGCCCGTCTTCTGACATAATTTGGTGTCAGGCTGGCTGCGCCTGTGCGGCCGGGTTGGCCGAGATCACGCCTCGCAGTGTCTTCTGATTTAATCACACTGCGGGCCTGGGATCCATGGGCATGCGCAGTGCATATCTTCACCTCAGGCTGCTGTCACTCATCTCCCTCCGCCTTCTTCAGACTGTGCGCCGTCAGCTGATCCCTAATAGCATGCCACGGCCGTGACACCGCACAGTCTGAAGAATCCGGAGGGAGGGGAGTGAGAAGCGAGGATATGCACTGCGCATGACCACGGATCCCTGGCCCGCGGTGGGATTACATTAGACGGTTGGGGTTCAGTAACGTCAGCTGCTCCCCTGCTGTGTGTGCTGCAAACCTCCTATCTGATCCTTCTGCTGTCCCTGGGCTCCAACACCGCTAGTTGGTGCCTGGAAGTGCTGTCCGCACAGTCAACAGTCGCTCCTCTGTTATTGGGGTTCAGTAACGTCAGCTGCTCTTCTGCTGTGTGTGCTGCAATACCTCCTATCTGATCCTCCTGCTGTCCCTGGGCTCCAACACCGCTAGTTGGTGCCTGGAAGTGCTGGATGCACAGTTAACACTTGCTGCCGTGTTATTGGGGTTCAGTAACGTCAGCTGCTCCCCTGCTGTGTGTGCTGCAATACCTCCTATCTGATCCTCCTGCTGTCCCTGGGCTCCAACACCCCTAGTTGGTGCCTGGAAGTGCTAGCTGCACAGTTAACACTTGCTGCCGTGTTATTGGGGTTCAGTAACGTCAGCTGCTCCCCTGCTGTGTGTGCTGCAATACTTCATATCTGATCCTCCTGCTGTCCCTGGGCTCTAACACCGCTAGTTGGTGCCTGGAAGTGCTGTCCGCACAGTCAACAGTCGCTCCTCTGTTATTGGAGTTCAGTAACGTCAGCTGCTCCCTTGCTGTGTGTGCTGCAATACCTCCTATCTGATCCTCCTGCTGTCCCTGGGCTCCAACACCACTAGTTGGTGCCTGGAAGTGCTGGATGCACAGTTAACACTTGCTGCCGTGTTATTGGGGTTCAGTAACGTCAGCTGCTCCCCTGCTGTGTGTGCTGCAATACCTCCTATCTGATCCTCCTGCTGTCCCTGGGCTCTAACACCGCTAGTTGGTGCCTGGAAGTGCTGTCCGCACAGTCAACAGTCGCTCCTCTGTTATTGGGGTTCAGTAACGTCAGCTGCTCCCCTGCTGTGTGTGCTGCAATACCTCCTATCTGATCCTCCTGCTGTCCCTGGGCTCCAACACTGCTGGTTGCTGCCCGGAAGTGCTGTTTGCACAGAGCCAAACACCTCGCCAATGTGTTAGTGGGGTTCAGTAACGTCAGTTGCTCCCCTGCTGTGTATCCGGCAACGTGTCATGCGACCGCCATGCTGGCACAACTAAAACTTAAGGTAACCTGCCCACCCCCACCCCCCCAGGCATTTGTTACTGAAAGAGCCACCTTGTGCAGCAGTAATGCTGCAGAAGGAAAAGGTGGCTCTTAATTATGCTCCATTCAAAAGCTGAACTACACACTTATGAAATGTGTCCCCTCACACCGTTAAACCGTCCCGGAGGTGGGACTTTCCTTTGCAATGTGACGCAGCACAGCCATCATTCCTACCCCCTTGGCGCCGTGCGCCGTCTCCTCAGCGTTGTTTGATTCTGTGCCGGAGCCTGCGCTGTTATGTTATCCCTTGGCCAGGCACACTTAGCGCTGCCCATCATCTGACATCATTTGGTGTCAGGCTGGCTGCGCCTGTGCAGCCGTGCTGGCCGAGATCCCGCCTCGCAGTGTCTTCTGATTTAATCACACTGTGGGCCTGGGATCCATGGGCATGCGCAGTGCATATCTTCACCTCAGGCTGCTGTCACTCATCTCCCTCCGCCTTCTTCAGACTGTGCGCCGTTAGCTGATCCCTAATAGCATGCCACGGCCGTGACACCGCACAGTCTGAAGAAGCCGGAGGGAGGGGAGTGAGGATATGCACTGCGCATGGCCACGGATCCCTGGCCCGCGGTGGGATTACATTTTACGACACGGCGCCAAGGGGGTAGGAATGACGGCTGTGCTGCGTCACATTACAAAGGAAAGTCCCACCTCCGGGACGGTTTAACGGTGTGAGGGGACACATTTCATAAGTGTGTAGTTCAGCCTTTGAAAGGAGCATAATTAAAAGAGCCACCTTTTCCTTTTGCATCATTAGTGCTGTACAAGATGGCTCTTTCAGCAACAAACGCCTGGGGTGGGGGTTAAAGGTTCCCTTTCAACTTGCTCCAGTGCCGGCTTCGGCCTACACTCTGCTCCTCCTGCTGACCCTGGGCTCTAACACCGCCAGTTGGCGCCCGGAAGTGCTAGCTGCACAGAGGAAAACACCAGCCAATGTGTCAGTGGGGTTCAGCAACGCCAGCTGTTCCCCTGCTGTGTAGCCGGTATCGTGTGCTGCAAACGCCACGCAGACACAACAGACCTAAAACTGCCTCCAGGGCAGGCTTCGGCCTACACTCTGCTCCCTCTGCTCCTCCTGCTGACCCTGGGCCCTAACACCGCCAGTTGGCGCCCAAAAGTTCTAGCTGCACAGAGGAAAACACCAGCCAATGTGTCAGTGGGGTTCAGCAACGCCAGCTGTTCCCCTGCTGTGTAGCCGGCATCGTGTCCTGCAAACGCCATGCAGACACATCAGACCGAAAACTGCCTCCAGTGCAGGCTTCGGCCTACACTCTGCTCCCTCTGCTCCTCCTGCTGACCCTGGGCTCTAACACCGCCAGTTGGCGCCCGGAAGTGCTAGCTGCACAGAGGAAAACACCAGCCAATGTGTCAGTGGGGTTCAGCAACGCCAGCTGTTCCACTGCTGTGTAGCCGGCAACATGTCCTGTAAACACCACGCAGACACAAGAACTGAAATTGAAGGGAACCTGTCCCCCCCCAGGTGTTTGTATGTATAACAGCCACCTTGTACAGCAGTAATGCTGCATTTGTACAAGGTGGCTCATTCAGTTATTGTCCTTGCACACGTCGAACTCAACACGTATAAAATGTGTCCTCTGAGACCATTAAACCGTCCCTGAGGTGTGACTTTCCTTTGTAATGACACGCAGCAGCCCCCTTGGTAGCGCTGCCCGTCTTCTGACATCATTGGTTGGCTGGCTGCGCCTCTGCGGCCTCCCTGCCTGACACAACGCCCCTCGGTGTCTTATTTATTTTGACTGCGATGGTGTGATTGATGGGCATGAGTAGTGCATATGTTCGCCTGTCACTCATCTCCTTCCACCTTCTTCAGACTGTGCGGCTTCATGGCCGCGGCATGCGATAAGGGATCAGCTGACACCACACAGTCTGAAGCAGGTGTAAGGACCCGAGCGAGAGGCGAACATATTGACTGCGCAAGGCCATGAATCCCAGCCCCACAGTGTGAATTAAGGAAAAGACACTACAGGGCTGGGATACATGGTCAACGCGAACCGCACCGGCCGACATGAAATGATGTCAGAAGACGGGCAGCGCTAACAGCGCATGGCCAAGGGATAACACAACAGCGCAGACTCCTGTACAGCTAATAATGACGCTCAGGAGGCTGCGCCGAGCACCAAGGTGTTTTTTTTGACAGCTGTGCTGCGTCTCATTAAGAAGGAAAGTCACGCCTCCAAGACAGTTTGACTGTATAAGGGGCTAAATGTTATACGTGTTTCATTCAGCGTCTGCAAGATTCAAAACTTAAAGAGCAAACTTTGACTTGTGCAGCATTACAGCTGCACAAGGTGTGGCTCTTCTAGTTTTTAACACCTGAGGGGGGGTTAAAGGTTACCTTTAAAATTGGTTCAATTAGGCTTCGGCCTACACTCTGCTCCCTCTCCTCCTGCTGTCCCTGGGCTCTAACACCGCCAGTTGGCGCCCAGAAGTGCTAGCTGCACAGAGAAAAACACCCGCCAATGTGTCAGGGGGTTCAGCAACGCCAGCTGTTCCCCTGCTGTGTAGCCGGCAACGTGTCCTGCAAATGCCACGCAGACACAAAGCTGCCGCCAGTGCAGGCTTCGGCCTACACTCTGCTCCATCTCCTCCTGCTGACTCTGGGCTCTAACACCACCAGTTGGTGCCCGGAAGTGCTAGCTGCACAGAGAAAAACACCCGCCAATGTGTCAGTGGGGTTCAGCAACGCCAGCTGTTCCCCTGCTGTGTAGCCGGCAACGTGTCCTGCAAACGCCACGCAGACACAAAGCTGCCGCCAGTGCAGGCTTCGGCCTACACTCTGCTCCCTCTCCTCCTGCTGACCCTGGGCTCTAACACCGCCAGTTGGCGCCCGGAAGTGCTAGCTGCACAGAGAAAAACACCAGCCAAGGTGTCAGTGGGTTTCAGCAGCGCCAGCTGTTCCCCTGCTGTGTAGCCGGCATCATGTCCTGCAAATGCCACGCAGACACAACAGACCTCCAAATGCCTCCAGTGCAGGCTTCGGCCTACACTCTGCTCCCCCTGCTGACCCTTTGCTCCAACCCCACCAGTTGGGGCTCTAAGAAGACAAGCTTGAATAGGTCCCCATCCTGGTTCCAGTACCGTCAGCTGGTTCCGGGCAGAGCCTTTGGCTTAGGTGCCTCCCTCTGGGTATCCGAGTTCCACCAACGTCAGGTGGTCCTTGGTAGTGCTTTCAGGCACGGGTACCTCCTGCTTAGTAACCGGGTTCCAGTAACGTCAGCTGGTCCTCAGTAGTTCCATTGGCTCTTGGACCTTCGGCTACCCATCCGGGTTCCAGTACCGTCAGCTGGTTCTCGGCAGTGTCTTTTGCTTAGGTGCCTCCCTCTGGGTATCCGAGTTCCACCAACGTCAGGTGGTTCTTGGTAGTGCTTTCAGGCATGGGTACCTCCTGCTTAGTAACCGGGTTCTAGTAACGTCAGCTGGTCCTCGGTAGTTCCATTGGCTCTTTGACCTTCGGGTAGCCATCCGAGTTCCAGTTCCATCAGCTGTTTCTCGGCATTTTCTCAGCCTTCTTGTACCTTCTGCTACATTTCCAAGTTCAAGACCCTAAAGACGATGACCCGGAAGACCACCCCTAAGATGACGACGACACCAGAGACGACAACCACTGAGATGACGACGACCCTGGAGACGACGACGACATGGGAGACCGAGACGCAGAAGAACAAGAGACTGCAGAACAAAGAGCAGAAGAACATTAAGCATAACACTAAATATCAGAGCAAAAGATATTATCTAAATTATAAGCAGAAGAAGACTAAGCAGTGTATGGGGGTGAGTCCGTTCCTCCTCGTGGTGCCCCTGGATAACGCCTGATGCTGCAGGCCAAACTGAACGCGGACAAATCTAACTGTTTTGTGACAGGCAGAACGGAAGGTGTAATCTTCAAACTTTTATAGATAACAACTACGGGAATGCCTGTCACAAATAAGAATATGATGAAGAATTTGAATATGAAGAAGAATAATAGTTAAATAAAAAGAATATGAACAATGTAACAAAAAAAAATTATAGGTAGAAGATGAAGAAGAAGATGAATAAGGTGAAGAAGAACTTGATGTCAAAGATGCTGATGATGAAGAAGAAAGTGTGGGAGAAGTAAAAAAGAGGGTGAAGGGCGTGGAAGTAGTGAAACATCAATATCTGACAAAATAAAAAAATCTTACCATAGTCAATATCTTTGTAACTCCGAACGTCTTAAAAAAAAATTAAAATTCCTGCTATTCTATTTGATTGGGCTAAACCTCTAAGCCTTTAATGTCTCCGCCACCTCCCCCAATACATCCTACATTATTCTTAATTGTTTTTCTTCATGTAGAATGAACCTACAAGGAAAGAAAGGGTTTATTTTAATTCCGATATTTTCATCCCATTGACTTGCATTGGTATCAGTATCGGCGAGATCCGATATTTTGCCGGTATCGGCCGATACTTTCCGATACCGATACTTTCCGATATCGGAAGGTATCGCTCAACACTAGGGTTGAGCGAAACGGGTCGATCATTTTCAAAAGTCGCCGACTTTTGGCTAAGTCGGCGTCTCATGAAACCCGATCCGACCCCTGTGCTTGTCGGCCATGCGGTACGCGACTTTCGCGCCAAAGTCGCGTTTCAATGACGCGAAAAGCGCCATTTCTCAGCCAATGAAGGTGAACGCAGAGTGTGGGCAGCGTGATGACATAGATCCTGGTCCCCACCATCTTAGAGAAGGGCATTGCAGTGATTGGCTTGCTGTCTGCGGCGTCACAGGGGCTATAAAGGGGCGTTCCCGCCGACCGCCATCTTACTGCTGCTGATCTGAGCTTAGGGAGAGGTTGCTGCCGCTTCGTCAGAAGCAGGGATAGCGTTAGGCAGGGTCCACTAACCACCAAACCGCTTGTGCTGTAGCGATTTCCACTGTCCAACACCACCTTCGGTGTGCAGGAACAGTGGAAGCTATTTTTTTTTTTTTTCCTCAGCGCTGTAGCTCATTGGGCTGCCCTAGAAGGCTCCGTGATAGCTGTATTGCTGTGTGTACGCCACTGTGGAAACCAACTGCTTTTTTCAAAGCACATATCCTCTTGTTCCTTTCTGCACAGCTATCTTTTTTGTTTGTCCACACTTTTTATTTAATTTGTGCATCAGTCCACTCCTATTGCTGCCTGCCATACCTGGCTTAGATTACTGCAGGGAGATAGTAATTGTAGGACAGTCCCTGTTTTTTTTTTTTTTGTGGGAGATTAAGATTGGCATTTCTGCTACAGTGCCATCCCTGTGTGTGCCATCTCTCACTGAGTGGGCCATAGAAAGCCTATTTATTTTTTCCGTGATTTGTGTTCTAAATTCTACCTCAACACAAAAACACTACATCAATCAGTGGTAGAAAAATATTGGCCTCAGTCAGGGCTTGTGTGCCACTGCTGTGTGTGCTATCTCTTATTCAGTGGGCTATAGAAAGCCTATTTATTTATTTATTTTTTTTCTTATTATCTGGTTTCTAAAGTCTCCCTGAAAAAAAAATAAATAAATAAAAAAACAGTGGGAGAGTAATATTGCCCTTTCAGCTTGTGTGCCAGTCTTGACTCCTGGGTGTGCCACCTCTCTCTCTAATTGTGGGCCATAGAAAGCCTTTTTTTTTTTTTTTTTTTAAATATTATTTGGTTTCTAAAGTCTCCCTTAAAAACAAAAAATACATAAAAAAACAGTGGGAGAGTAATATTGCCCTTTCAGCTTGTGTGCCAGTCTTGACTCCTGGGTGTGCCACCTCTCTCTCTCATTCAGTGGGCCATAGAAAGGCTATTTATTTTTTTGGTTTTTTTAATATTATTTGGTTTCTAAAGTCTCCCTGAAAAAAAAAAAAACATAAAAAAACAGTGGGAGAGTAATATTGCCCTTTCAGCTTGTGTGCCAGTCTTGACTCCTGGGTGTGCCACCTCTCTCTCTCATTCAGTGGGCCATAGAAAGGCTATTTATTTTTTTGGTTTTTTTAATATTATTTGGTTTCTAAAGTCTCCCTGAAAATAAAAAATAAAAAACTTAAAAAAACAGTGGGAGAGTAATATTGCCCTTTCAGCTTGTGCGCCAGTCTTGACTCCTGGGTGTGCCACCTCTCTCTCTCTAATTGTGGGCCATAGAAAGCCTTTTTTTTTGTTTTGTTTTTTAATATTATTTGGTTTCTAAAGTCTCCCTTAAAAAACAAAAAATACATAAAAAAACAGTGGGAGAGTAATATTGCCCTTTCAGCTTGTGTGCCAGTCTTGACTCCTGGGTGTGCCACCTCTCTCTCTAATTGTGGGCCATAGAAAGCCTTTTTTTTTTTTTTTTTTTTTAAATATTATTTGGTTTCTAAAGTCTCCCTTAAAAAACAAAAAATACATAAAAAAACAGTGGGAGAGTAATATTGCCCTTTCAGCTTGTGTGCCAGTCTTGACTCCTGGGTGTGCCACCTCTCTCTCTAATTGTGGGCCATAGAAAGCCTTTTTTTTTTTTTTTTTTTAAATATTATTTGGTTTCTAAAGTCTCCCTTAAAAAACAAAAAATACATAAAAAAACAGTGGGAGAGTAATATTGCCCTTTCAGCTTGTGTGCCAGTCTTGACTCCTGGGTGTGCCACCTCTCTCTCTCATTCAGTGGGCCATAGAAAGGCTATTTATTTTTTTGGTTTTTTTAATATTATTTGGTTTCTAAAGTCTCCCTGAAAAAAAAAAAAAACATAAAAAAACAGTGGGAGAGTAATATTGCCCTTTCAGCTTGTGTGCCAGTCTTGACTCCTGGGTGTGCCACCTCTCTCTCTCATTCAGTGGGCCATAGAAAGGCTATTTATTTTTTGGGGTTTTTTAATATTATTTGGTTTCTAAAGTCTCCCTGAAAATAAAAAAAAAAAAACTTAAAAAAACAGTGGGAGAGTAATATTGCCCTTTCAGCTTGTGCGCCAGTCTTGACTCCTGGGTGTGCCACCTCTCTCTCTCTAATTGTGGGCCATAGAAAGCCTTTTTTTTTTTTTTTTTTTTAAATATTATTTGGTTTCTAAAGTCTCCCTTAAAAAACAAAAAATACATAAAAAAACAGTGGGAGAGTAATATTGCCCTTTCAGCTTGTGTGCCAGTCTTGACTCCTGGGTGTGCCACCTCTCTCTCTCATTCAGTGGGCCATAGAAAGGCTATTTATTTTTTTGGTTTTTTTAATATTATTTGGTTTCTAAAGTCTCCCTGAAAATAAAAAAAAAAAAACTTAAAAAAACAGTGGGAGAGTAATATTGCCCTTTCAGCTTGTGCGCCAGTCTTGACTCCTGGGTGTGCCACCTCTCTCTCTCTAATTGTGGGCCATAGAAAGCCTTTTTTTTGTTTGTTTGTTTTTTTAATATTATTTGGTTTCTAAAGTCTCCCTTAAAAAACAAAAAATACATAAAAAAACAGTGGGAGAGTAATATTGCCCTTTCAGCTTGTGTGCCAGTCTTGACTCCTGGGTGTGCCACCTCTCTCTCTCATTCAGTGGGCCATAGAAAGGCTTTTTATTTTTTTGGTTTTTTTAATATTATTTGGTTTCTAAAGTCTCCCTGAGAAAAAAAAAAAAATAAATTAGGTGGGAGATTAATATTGACATTAGTGCTTGAGTGACAGTCCTGCGTGTGTGTCATCTCTGTGATTTTGTGCCACAGAAAACAGAGTGTGTAACATTGTGCCTGATTTTCCTTGTGGTCTCACCAACCTGTTAAGGGATATTGAAATCATACTGAAGTTATAGCTCACCGTGTAAGTTGTTTGACAGCAACAAATAAAGTTACTTTGGTTAAGATTTTAAAACAATGAGGAAGTCTGGTGCAAGAGGTCGTCGTGGGCGTTCATTGTCAGCTGGTAATGATGGTAGTGGTAGTGGAGCATCAGGTGGTCGTGGGGATAAAAATATTCCACCTAAGTCTGGAGCTGTGGAGCCAGTTTCGTCGTCAGGCTACACAAGGCCTCGAACGCTCTCTTTTCTGGGAGTAGGAAAACCGCTTTTAAAGGCGGAGCAGCAACAGCAAGTTTTGGCTTACATTGCAGACTCAGCCTGTAGCTCTTTTGCCTCCTCTTCCGAAACTGGTAAATGTAAAAGCAGCGCGTCGCTTGTGGATGTTCACGGTCAGGGACAAGTCGCTTCCTTGTCCTCCTCAGCAAAAACTACAACAAGAGAGAAGGATGCAGCAGGCGACACAACGGGTCACTCCATGGAGCTCTTTACACTTACCGTCCCTGGCTTAGAAAGTGAAACATTTAACAGGCCATGCCCATTACAAGTAGATTCTGACATGGAGTGCACTGATGCACAGCCACAGCCAGAGTACTATGCTGCTCCTTTGACTCAGACCACCACATTGCCCTCTCAGGGTACAGATCCACAATCAGACCCTGATGAGACTATGTTGCCCCGCCACGAACGCTATACCACCGACCGACACAGTGACACAGACGAAGTTGCACACGAGCTCGAAGAGGAGGTAATAGATGACCCAGTTATTGACCCCGATTGGCAGCCATTGGGGGAACAGGGTGCAGGCGGCAGTAGTTCAGAAGCGGAGGTGGAGGAGGGGCCGCAGCAGGCATCAACATCGCAACAGGTTCCATCTGCCGGGCCCGTATCTGGCCCAAAACGCGTGTCAAAGCCAAAACCTGTTGGAGGACAGCGTGGCCATCCGGTTAAAGCTCAGTCTGCAATCCCTGAAAAGGGATCCGAGTCTAGGAAGAGTGCAGTCTGGCATTTTTTTAAACAACATCCAACTGATCAGCGCAAAGTCATCTGTCAAAAATGTTCAACTAGCTTAAGCAGAGGTCAGAATCTGAAAAGTCTAAATACTAGTTGCATGCATAGACACTTAACCACCATGCATTTTCAAGCCTGGACTAACTACCAAACGTCCCTTAAGGTTGTAGCACCCTCGGCCAATGAAGCTAGTCAGCAACGCAACATCCCTTCCGTCACTGTAAGGCCACCATTTTCCGCACCACCGGCAGTATCTGTGCAGGTTTCTTTGCCAGCCAAAAGCAGTCAGGGTCAGGGAACCACCAGTTTTGTAGGAGGAAATATTGCATCTAGGGCACCGGCGGAAACAATACCGTCTCCAACCGTCTCTCAGTCTGCCATGTACACCGGCACACCCGAAAGTTCCACGATCTCCAGCTCTCCAGTCCAGCTCACCCTACATGAGACTCTGGTTAGAAAAAGGAAGTACTTATCCTCGCATCCGCGTACACAGGGTTTTAACGCCCACATAGCTAGACTAATCTCGTTAGAGATGATGCCCTACCGGTTAGTTGAAAGCGAAGCTTTCAAAGCCCTGATGGAGTACGCTGAACCACGATACGAGCTACCCAGTCGACACTTTTTTTCCAGAAAAGCCATCCCAGCCCTGCACCAGCATGTTAAACAGCGCATCGTCCATGCACTCAGGCAATCTGTGAGTACAAAGGTGCACCTGACTACAGATGCATGGACCAGTAGGCATGGCCAGGGACGTTATGTGTCCATCACGGCACACTGGGTGAATGTGGTGGATGCAGGGTCCACAGGCGACATCAATTTAGGGACAGTTGTGCCTAGCCCACGGTCTAGGAAACAGTTGGCTGTAGGCGTTCGCACCCCCTCCTCCTCCTCCTCGTCCTCCTGCAGAAGCTACAGCTCTTCCACAGAACGCAGTCTGCCAACCACTCCATCGGCAGATGACACTGTTGCACACCAGTTGTCCCATTATGGGCCAGCTACTGCCAAGCGTCAGCAGGCTGTATTGGCTATGAAGTGTTTGGGCGACAACAGACACACCGCGGAAGTTCTGTCCGAGTTCTTGCAACAAGAAACGCAGTCGTGGCTGGGCACAGTAGATCTTGAGGCAGGCAAGGTAGTGAGTGATAACGGAAGGAATTTCATGGCTGCCATCTCCCTTTCCCAACTGAAACACATTCCTTGCCTGGCTCACACCTTAAACCTGGTGGTGCAGTGCTTATTGAAAACTTATCCTGGGTTCTCCGACCTGCTCCTCAAAGTGCGTGCACTTTGCTCACATATCCGACGTTCGCCTGTACACGCCAGCCGTATGCAGACCTATCAGCGGTCTTTGAACCTTCCCCAGCATCGCCTAATCATAGACGTTGCAACAAGGTGGAACTCAACACTGCACATGCTTCAGAGACTGTGCGAACAGAGGCGTGCTGTTATTTATTTGTGGGAGGATACACGGGCAGGCAGTAGGATGGCAGACATGGAGTTGTCAGGTGTGCAGTGGTCTAAGATACAAGACATGTGTCAAGTCCTTCAGTGTTTTGAGGAATGCACACGGCTGGTTAGTGCAGACAACGCCGTAATAAGCATGAGCATCCCCCTAATGCGTCTGCTGATGCAAAGTTTGACGCACATAAAGGAGCAGGCGTCTGCACCAGAGGAAGAGGAAAGCCTTGATGACAGTCAGCCATTGTCTGGTCAGGGCAGTGTACAGGACGAGGTAGCGGGCGAAGAGGAGGTGGAGGACGAGGAGGATGATGGGGATGAGTATATTTTTAATGCCGAACCTTTCCCGGGGGCACAGGAAATTGGTTGCGTGTCACGGCCGGGTTCTGGTTTTTTGAGGGACACAAGTGACGTAGATTTGCCTGCAACTGCCCCTCAACCAATCACAACCGGAGATTTGACAACTGGAACTTTGGCCCACATGGCGGATTATGCCTTACGTATCCTAAAAAGGGACACACGCATTACGAAAATGATGAACGATGACGATTACTGGTTGGCCTGCCTCCTTGATCCACGCTATAAAGGCAAATTGCAAAATATTATGCCACATGAGAACTTGGAACTAATATTAGCAACCAAACAATCAACTCTTGTTGACCGTTTGCTTCAGGCATTCCCAGCACACAGCGCACGTGATCGTTCTCACACGAGCTCCAGGGGGCAGCAGACTAGGAGTGTTAGGGGTGCACACATCAGAAGTGGCGTTGGACAGAGGGGTTTTCTGACCAGGTTGTGGAGTGATTTTGCTATGACCGCAGACAGGACAGGTACTGCTGCATCAATTGAAAGTGACAGGAGACAACATTTGTCCAGTATGGTTACTAACTATTTTTCATCCCTTATCGATGTTCTCCCTCAACCGTCATTCCCATTTGATTACTGGGCCTCCAAATTAGACACCTGGCCAGAATTGGCAGAATATGCATTGCAGGAGCTTGCTTGCCCGGCAGCAAGTGTCCTATCAGAAAGAGTATTCAGTGCTGCAGGTTCAATATTAACCGAAAAAAGGACTCGTCTGGCTACCCAAAATGTTGACGATCTAACATTCATTAAAATGAACCACAACTGGATTTCGAAATCTTTTGCCCCACCTTGCCCGGCCGACACCTAGCTTTCCTATGAAAAGCTCTTGCCTGTGAATTACTTTTCTAATGTCTAATTTGCTGCAGCTGATTGTACAGCATACGACATGTTTACACCTCCCTAAATGGCAAAACTCCCCACACGGGGCCGTGGTATCGCGACTTGGCGCAAGCACCCGTGAGACTGCTGTTTGTCTGAAGAGGTGGGTGTGCTCGCTTTTGGTTGACGGCATTGCTACTGGGTCCCTCATAGTACAATGTAGTGTCTCTGGCGGTGGTGGTGCGCACCCAACGTCAGACACACCGTTGTAACATGAGGGGCCCTGGGGCGGTCCCGCCGGCCTCAAGAGAGTTCCCCCCTACCCCAGCTCAAAATGTGCTCTACCACGTGCAAAATTATGTCGCACAGCTCCACCAATCTTTAGTCTATTCGCTGACATCATTCAATGTCTGGCACTGACAATACAAATTTGTAGACATCTATGATGCAACTTAAAGTAGTCTGTGTCTGTGTCCTATATTGGCACCATTAAATAGTTCCTGCCAAATTACAATGTCAGAAACTCAGTAGATGAGCCCACCCCTGTACCTAAGTATGCCACCTTTTTTTTTGTTTTGGTTGTTTTGCGAGACATTAACATCTATTTATATTTTGGGAGTACTGGGACAGACACTCCTTGCACTACTCCTCCACTCACCACCAAGCTGCCTGTGTATCCATGTAACCGCTGTAAAACTGCCATGAGCCTATTGTTTGTTATTTTAGGCCTTTGATAGCCTGTCTGCGGTCCCTACTTTAAATACTCCTCCACTCATCACCAGCTGCCTGCCCGTGTATCCATGTAACCGCTGTAAAACTGCCATGAGCCTATTGTTTGTTATTTTAGGCCTTTGATAGCCTGTCTGCGGTCCCTACTTTAAATACTCCTCCACTCACCACCAAGCTGCCTGCCCGTGTATCCATGTAACCGCTGTAAAACTGCCATGAGCCTATTGTTTGTTATTTTAGGCCTTTGATAGCCTGTCTGCGGTCCCTACTTTAAATACTCCTCCACTCATCACCAGCTGCCTGCCCGTGTATCCATGTAACCGCTGTAAAACTGCCATGAGCCTATTGTTTGTTATTTTAGGCCTTTGATAGCCTGTCTGCGGTCCCTACTTTAAATACTCCTCCACTCACCACCAAGCTGCCTGCCCGTGTATCCATGTAACCGCTGTAAAACTGCCATGAGCCTATTGTTTGTTATTTTAGGCCTTTGATAGCCTGTCTGCGGTCCCTACTTTAAATACTCCTCCACTCATCACCAGCTGCCTGCCCGTGTATCCATGTAACCGCTGTAAAACTGCCATGAACCTATTGTTTGTTATTTTAGGCCTTTGATAGCCTGTCTGCGGTCCCTACTTTAAATACTCCTCCACTCACCACCAAGCTGCCTGCCCGTGTATCCATGTAACCGCTGTAAAACTGCCATGAGCCTATTGTTTGTTATTTTAGGCCTTTGATAGCCTGTCTGCGGTCCCTACTTTAAATACTCCTCCACTCATCACCAGCTGCCTGCCCGTGTATCCATGTAACCGCTGTAAAACTGCCATGAGCCTATTGTTTGTTATTTTAGGCCTTTGATAGCCTGTCTGCGGTCCCTACTTTAAATACTCCTCCACTCACCACCAAGCTGCCTGCCCGTGTATCCATGTAACCGCTGTAAAACTGCCATGAGCCTATTGTTTGTTATTTTAGGCCTTTGATAGCCTGTCTGCGGTCCCTACTTTAAATACTCCTCCACTCATCACCAGCTGCCTGCCCGTGTATCCATGTAACCGCTGTAAAACTGCCATGAGCCTATTGTTTGTTATTTTAGGCCTTTGATAGCCTGTCTGCGGTCCCTACTTTAAATACTCCTCCACTCACCACCAAGCTGCCTGCCCGTGTATCCATGTAACCGCTGTAAAACTGCCATGAGCCTATTGTTTGTTATTTTAGGCCTTTGATAGCCTGTCTGCGGTCCCTACTTTAAATACTCCTCCACTCATCACCAGCTGCCTGCCCGTGTATCCATGTAACCGCTGTAAAACTGCCATGAGCCTATTGTTTGTTATTTTAGGCCTTTGATAGCCTGTCTGCGGTCCCTACTTTAAATACTCCTCCACTCACCACCAAGCTGCCTGCCCGTGTATCCATGTAACCGCTGTAAAACTGCCATGAGCCTATTGTTTGTTATTTTAGGCCTTTGATAGCCTTTCTGCGGTCCCTACTTTAAATACTCCTCCACTCATCACCAGCTGCCTGCCCGTGTATCCATGTAACCGCTGTAAAACTGCCATGAGCCTATTGTTTGTTATTTTAGGCCTTTGATAGCCTGTCTGCGGTCCCTACTTTAAATACTCCTCCACTCACCACCAAGCTGCCTGCCCGTGTATCCATGTAACCGCTGTAAAACTGCCATGAGCCTATTGTTTGTTATTTTAGGCCTTTGATAGCCTGTCTGCGGTCCCTACTTTAAATACTCCTCCACTCATCACCAGCTGCCTGCCCGTGTATCCATGTAACCGCTGTAAAACTGCCATGAGCCTATTGTTTGTTATTTTAGGCCTTTGATAGCCTGTCTGCGGTCCCTACTTTAAATACTCCTCCACTCACCACCAAGCTGCCTGCCCGTGTATCCATGTAACCGCTGTAAAACTGCCATGAGCCTATTGTTTGTTATTTTAGGCCTTTGATAGCCTGTCTGCGGTCCCTACTTTAAATACTCCTCCACTCACCACCAAGCTGCCTGTGTATCCATGTAACCGCTGTAAAACTGCCATGAGCCTATTGTTTGTTATTTTAGGCCTTTGATAGCCTGTCTGCGGTCCCTACTTTAAATACTCCTCCACTCATCACCAGCTGCCTGCCCGTGTATCCATGTAACCGCTGTAAAACTGCCATGAGCCTATTGTTTGTTATTTTAGGCCTTTGATAGCCTGTCTGCGGTCCCTACTTTAAATACTCCTCCACTCACCACCAAGCTGCCTGTGTATCCATGTAACCGCTGTAAAACTGCCATGAGCCTATTGTTTGTTATTTTAGGCCTTCGAAGCCTGTCTGCAGTCCCTCCTTCCAATAGGCCTCCACTGACCAGACCACTGCTGCCCGTGTACCCCTGGAACCAATTTTAAAGTGCCTACAGCCAGCCAATTTTATTGTGTTAGGCCTTCGAAGCCTGTCTGCGGTCCCTCCTTCCAATAGGCCTACACTGACAAAGGTACACCTGACAACAGACACATGGACCTGTAGGCATGGCCACGGAAGGTTACGTGTCCTTTGTGGCTCAATGGGTTAATGTATTGGATGCATGGTCCACACAGGGGACAGCCTGCTAAGTCTGTATGCAGTCCCTAATTCAAGTTGTCCTCAACTGAATAAAGCTGAGCTTCTACCTTCTGGCTCTCATTAAGTGTTTTTTAAAAAAACAAAATGGTGGTTAGGGCCTACTAACGGCTTCTGCCCCTCCCTGGTGTTGCCCTCAACTGAATAAAGCTGAGCTTCTACCTTCCGGCTCTGATTAACTGCTGTTTTTAAACACATTGCTGGTTCCGGCCTACTAACAGTGTCTGCCCCTCCCTGGTGTTGCCCTCAACTGAATAAAGCTGAGCTTCTACCTTCCGGCTCTGATTAACTGCTGTTTTTAAACACATTGCTGGTTCCGGCCTACTAACGGTGTCTGCCCCTGCCTGGTGTTGCCCTCAACTGAATAAAGCTGAGCTTCAACCTTCTGGCTCTCATTAAGTGTTTTTTAAAAAACGAAATGGTGGTTCCGGCCTACTAACGGTGTCTGCCCCTTCCTGGTGTTGCCCTCAACTGAATAAAGCTGAGCTTCAACCTTCTGGCTCTGATTAACTGCTGTTTTTAAACACATTGCTGGTTCCGGCCTACTAACGGTGTCTGCCCCTCCCTGGTGTTGCCCTCAACTGAATAAAGCTGAGCTTCTACCTTCCGGCTCTGATTAACTGCTGTTTTTAAACACATTGCTGGTTCCGGCCTACTAACGGTGTCTGCCCCTCCCTGGTGTTGCCCTCAACTGAATAAAGCTGAGCTTCTACCTTCCGGCTCTGATTAACTGCTGTTTTTAAACACATTGCTGGTTCCGGCCTACTAACGGTGTCTGCCCCTCCCTGGTGTTGCCCTCAACTGAATAAAGCTGAGCTTCTACCTTCCGGCTCTGATTAACTGCTGTTTTTAAACACATTGCTGGTTCCGGCCTACTAACGGTGTCTGCCCCTGCCTGGTGTTGCCCTCAACTGAATAAAGCTGAGCTTCAACCTTCTGGCTCTGATTAACTGCTGTTTTTAAACACATTGCTGGTTCCGGCCTACTAACGGTGTCTGCCCCTCCCTGGTGTTGCCCTCAACTGAATAAAGCTGAGCTTCAACCTTCTGGCTCTCATTAAGTGTTTTTTAAAAAACAAAATGGTGGTTAGGGCCTACTAACGGTGTCTGCCCCTCCCTGGTGTTGCACTCAACTGAATAAAGCTGAGCTTCAACCTTCTGGCTCTCATTAAGTGTTTTTTTAAAAAACAAAATGGTGGTTAGGGCCTACTAACGGCTTCTGCCCCTCCCTGGTGTTGCCCTCAACTGAATAAAGCTGAGCTTCTACCTTCCGGCTCTGATTAACTGCTGTTTTTAAACACATTGCTGGTTCCGGCCTACTAACGGTGTCTGCCCCTGCCTGGTGTTGCCCTCAACTGAATAAAGCTGAGCTTCAACCTTCTGGCTCTCATTAAGTGTTTTTTAAAAAACAAAATGGTGGTTAGGGCCTACTAACGGCTTCTGCCCCTCTCTGGTGTTGCCCTCAACTGAATAAAGCTGAGCTTCTACCTTCCGGCTCTGATTAACTGCTGTTTTTAAACACATTGCTGGTTCCGGCCTACTAACGGCTTCAGCCCCTCCCTGGTGTTGCCCTCAACTGAATAAAGCTGAGCTTCTACCTTCCGGCTCTGATTAACTGCTGTTTTTAAACACATTGCTGGTTCCGGCCTACTAACGGTGTCTGCCCCTCCCTGGTGTTGCCCTCAACTGAATAAAGCTGAGATTCAACCTTCTGGCTCTCATTAAGTGTTTTTTAAAAAACAAAATGGTGGTTAGGGCCTACTAACGGCTTCTGCCCCTCCCTGGTGTTGCCCTCAACTGAATAAAGCTGAGCTTCTACCTTCCGGCTCTGATTAACTGCTGTTTTTAAACACATTGCTGGTTCCGGCCTACTAACGGTGTCTGCCCCTGCCTGGTGTTGCCCTCAACTGAATAAAGCTGAGCTTCAACCTTCTGGCTCTCATTAAGTGTTTTTTAAAAAACAAAATGGTGGTTAGGGCCTACTAACGGCTTCTGCCCCTCCCTGGTGTTGCCCTCAACTGAATAAAGCTGAGCTTCTACCTTCCGGCTCTGATTAACTGCTGTTTTTAAACACATTGCTGGTTCCGGCCTACTAACGGTGTCTGCCCCTGCCTGGTGTTGCCCTCAACTGAATAAAGCTGAGCTTCAACTTTCTGGCTCTCATTAAGTGTTTTTTAAAAAACAAAATGGTGGTTAGGGCCTACTAACGGCTTCTGCCCCTCCCTGGTGTTGCCCTCAACTGAATAAAGCTGAGCTTCTACCTTCCGGCTCTGATTAACTGCTGTTTTTAAACACATTGCTGGTTCCGGCCTACTAACGGCTTCTGCCCCTCCCTGGTGTTGCCCTCAACTGAATAAAGCTGAGCTTCTACCTTCCGGCTCTGATTAACTGCTGTTTTTAAACACATTGCTGGTTCCGGCCTACTAACGGTGTCTGCCCCTGCCTGGTGTTGCCCTCAACTGAATAAAGCTGAGCTTCAACCTTCTGGCTCTCATTAAGTGTTTTTTAAAAAACAAAATGGTGGTTAGGGCCTACTAACGGCTTCTGCCCCTCCCTGGTGTTGCCCTCAACTGAATAAAGCTGAGCTTCTACCTTCCGGCTCTGATTAACTGCTGTTTTTAAACACATTGCTGGTTCCGGCCTACTAACGGTGTCTGCCCCTGCCTGGTGTTGCCCTCAACTGAATAAAGCTGAGCTTCAACCTTCTGGCTCTCATTAAGTGTTTTTTAAAAAACAAAATGGTGGTTAGGGCCTACTAACGGCTTCTGCCCCTCCCTGGTGTTGCCCTCAACTGAATAAAGCTGAGCTTCTACCTTCCGGCTCTGATTAACTGCTGTTTTTAAACACATTGCTGGTTCCGGCCTACTAACGGTGTCTGCCCCTGCCTGGTGTTGCCCTCAACTGAATAAAGCTGAGCTTCAACCTTCTGGCTCTCATTAAGTGTTTTTTAAAAAACAAAATGGTGGTTAGGGCCTACTAACGGCTTCTGCCCCTCCCTGGTGTTGCCCTCAACTGAATAAAGCTGAGCTTCTACCTTCCGGCTCTGATTAACTGCTGTTTTTAAACACATTGCTGGTTCCGGCCTACTAACGGCTTCTGCCCCTCCCTGGTGTTGCCCTCAACTGAATAAAGCTGAGCTTCTACCTTCCGGCTCTGATTAACTGCTGTTTTTAAACACATTGCTGGTTCCGGCCTACTAACGGTGTCTGCCCCTGCCTGGTGTTGCCCTCAACTGAATAAAGCTGAGCTTCAACCTTCTGGCTCTCATTAAGTGTTTTTTAAAAAACAAAATGGTGGTTAGGGCCTACTAACGGCTTCTGCCCCTCCCTGGTGTTGCCCTCAACTGAATAAAGCTGAGCTTCTACCTTCCGGCTCTGATTAACTGCTGTTTTTAAACACATTGCTGGTTCCGGCCTACTAACGGTGTCTGCCCCTGCCTGGTGTTGCCCTCAACTGAATAAAGCTGAGCTTCAACCTTCTGGCTCTCATTAAGTGTTTTTTAAAAAACAAAATGGTGGTTAGGGCCTACTAACGGCTTCTGCCCCTCCCTGGTGTTGCCCTCAACTGAATAAAGCTGAGCTTCTACCTTCCGGCTCTGATTAACTGCTGTTTTTAAACACATTGCTGGTTCCGGCCTACTAACGGTGTCTGCCCCTGCCTGGTGTTGCCCTCAACTGAATAAAGCTGAGCTTCAACCTTCTGGCTCTCATTAAGTGTTTTTTAAAAAACAAAATGGTGGTTAGGGCCTACTAACGGCTTCTGCCCCTCCCTGGTGTTGCCCTCAACTGAATAAAGCTGAGCTTCTACCTTCCGGCTCTGATTAACTGCTGTTTTTAAACACATTGCTGGTTCCGGCCTACTAACGGCTTCTGCCCCTCCCTGGTGTTGCCCTCAACTGAATAAAGCTGAGCTTCTACCTTCCGGCTCTGATTAACTGCTGTTTTTAAACACATTGCTGGTTCCGGCCTACTAACGGTGTCTGCCCCTGCCTGGTGTTGCCCTCAACTGAATAAAGCTGAGCTTCAACCTTCTGGCTCTCATTAAGTGTTTTTTAAAAAACAAAATGGTGGTTAGGGCCTACTAACGGCTTCTGCCCCTCCCTGGTGTTGCCCTCAACTGAATAAAGCTGAGCTTCTACCTTCCGGCTCTGATTAACTGCTGTTTTTAAACACATTGCTGGTTCCGGCCTACTAACGGTGTCTGCCCCTGCCTGGTGTTGCCCTCAACTGAATAAAGCTGAGCTTCAACTTTCTGGCTCTCATTAAGTGTTTTTTAAAAAACAAAATGGTGGTTAGGGCCTACTAACGGCTTCTGCCCCTCCCTGGTGTTGCCCTCAACTGAATAAAGCTGAGCTTCTACCTTCCGGCTCTGATTAACTGCTGTTTTTAAACACATTGCTGGTTCCGGCCTACTAACGGCTTCTGCCCCTCCCTGGTATTGCCCTCAACTGAATAAAGCTGAGCTTCTACCTTCCGGCTCTGATTAACTGCTGTTTTTAAACACATTGCTGGTTCCGGCCTACTAACGGTGTCTGCCCCTGCCTGGTGTTGCCCTCAACTGAATAAAGCTGAGCTTCAACCTTCTGGCTCTCATTAAGTGTTTTTTAAAAAACAAAATGGTGGTTAGGGCCTACTAACGGCTTCTGCCCCTCCCTGGTGTTGCCCTCAACTGAATAAAGCTGAGCTTCTACCTTCCGGCTCTGATTAACTGCTGTTTTTAAACACATTGCTGGTTCCGGCCTACTAACGGTGTCTGCCCCTGCCTGGTGTTGCCCTCAACTGAATAAAGCTGAGCTTCAACCTTCTGGCTCTCATTAAGTGTTTTTTAAAAAACAAAATGGTGGTTAGGGCCTACTAACGGCTTCTGCCCCTCCCTGGTGTTGCCCTCAACTGAATAAAGCTGAGCTTCTACCTTCCGGCTCTGATTAACTGCTGTTTTTAAACACATTGCTGGTTCCGGCCTACTAACGGTGTCTGCCCCTGCCTGGTGTTGCCCTCAACTGAATAAAGCTGAGCTTCAACCTTCTGGCTCTCATTAAGTGTTTTTTAAAAAACAAAATGGTGGTTAGGGCCTACTAACGGCTTCTGCCCCTCCCTGGTGTTGCCCTCAACTGAATAAAGCTGAGCTTCTACCTTCCGGCTCTGATTAACTGCTGTTTTTAAACACATTGCTGGTTCCGGCCTACTAACGGTGTCTGCCCCTCCCTGGTGTTGCCCTCAACTGAATAAAGCTGAGCTTCAACCTTCTGGCTCTCATTAAGTGTTTTTTAAAAAACAAAATGGTGGTTAGGGCCTACTAACGGCTTCTGCCCCTCCCTGGTGTTGCCCTCAACTGAATAAAGCTGAGCTTCTACCTTCCGGCTCTGATTAACTGCTGTTTTTAAACACATTGCTGGTTCCGGCCTACTAACGGTGTCTGCCCCTGCCTGGTGTTGCCCTCAACTGAATAAAGCTGAGCTTCAACCTTCTGGCTCTCATTAAGTGTTTTTTAAAAAACAAAATGGTGGTTAGGGCCTACTAACGGCTTCTGCCCCTCCCTGGTGTTGCCCTCAACTGAATAAAGCTGAGCTTCTACCTTCCGGCTCTGATTAACTGCTGTTTTTAAACACATTGCTGGTTCCGGCCTACTAACGGTGTCTGCCCCTGCCTGGTGTTGCCCTCAACTGAATAAAGCTGAGCTTCAACCTTCTGGCTCTCATTAAGTGTTTTTTAAAAAACAAAATGGTGGTTAGGGCCTACTAACGGCTTCTGCCCCTCCCTGGTGTTGCCCTCAACTGAATAAAGCTGAGCTTCTACCTTCCGGCTCTGATTAACTGCTGTTTTTAAACACATTGCTGGTTCCGGCCTACTAACGGCTTCTGCCCCTCCCTGGTGTTGCCCTCAACTGAATAAAGCTGAGCTTCTACCTTCCGGCTCTGATTAACTGCTGTTTTTAAACACATTGCTGGTTCCGGCCTACTAACGGTGTCTGCCCCTGCCTGGTGTTGCCCTCAACTGAATAAAGCTGAGCTTCAACCTTCTGGCTCTCATTAAGTGTTTTTTAAAAAACAAAATGGTGGTTAGGGCCTACTAACGGCTTCTGCCCCTCCCTGGTGTTGCCCTCAACTGAATAAAGCTGAGCTTCTACCTTCCGGCTCTGATTAACTGCTGTTTTTAAACACATTGCTGGTTCCGGCCTACTAACGGTGTCTGCCCCTGCCTGGTGTTGCCCTCAACTGAATAAAGCTGAGCTTCAACTTTCTGGCTCTCATTAAGTGTTTTTTAAAAAACAAAATGGTGGTTAGGGCCTACTAACGGCTTCTGCCCCTCCCTGGTGTTGCCCTCAACTGAATAAAGCTGAGCTTCTACCTTCCGGCTCTGATTAACTGCTGTTTTTAAACACATTGCTGGTTCCGGCCTACTAACGGCTTCTGCCCCTCCCTGGTGTTGCCCTCAACTGAATAAAGCTGAGCTTCTACCTTCCGGCTCTGATTAACTGCTGTTTTTAAACACATTGCTGGTTCCGGACTACTAACGGTGTCTGCCCCTGCCTGGTGTTGCCCTCAACTGAATAAAGCTGAGCTTCAACCTTCTGGCTCTCATTAAGTGTTTTTTAAAAAACAAAATGGTGGTTAGGGCCTACTAACGGCTTCTGCCCCTCCCTGGTGTTGCCCTCAACTGAATAAAGCTGAGCTTCTATCTTCCGGCTCTGATTAACTGCTGTTTTTAAACACATTGCTGGTTCCGGCCTACTAACGGTGTCTGCCCCTGCCTGGTGTTGCCCTCAACTGAATAAAGCTGAGCTTCAACCTTCTGGCTCTCATTAAGTGTTTTTTAAAAAACAAAATGGTGGTTAGGGCCTACTAACGGCTTCTGCCCCTCCCTGGTGTTGCCCTCAACTGAATAAAGCTGAGCTTCTACCTTCCGGCTCTGATTAACTGCTGTTTTTAAACACATTGCTGGTTCCGGCCTACTAACGGTGTCTGCCCCTGCCTGGTGTTGCCCTCAACTGAATAAAGCTGAGCTTCAACCTTCTGGCTCTCATTAAGTGTTTTTTAAAAAACAAAATGGTGGTTAGGGCCTACTAACGGCTTCTGCCCCTCCCTGGTGTTGCCCTCAACTGAATAAAGCTGAGCTTCTACCTTCCGGCTCTGATTAACTGCTGTTTTTAAACACATTGCTGGTTCCGGCCTACTAACGGCTTCTGCCCCTCCCTGGTGTTGCCCTCAACTGAATAAAGCTGAGCTTCTACCTTCCGGCTCTGATTAACTGCTGTTTTTAAACACATTGCTGGTTCCGGCCTACTAACAGTGTCTGCCCCTGCCTGGTGTTGCCCTCAACTGAATAAAGCTGAGCTTCAACCTTCTGGCTCTCATTAAGTGTTTTTTAAAAAACAAAATGGTGGTTAGGGCCTACTAATGGCTTCTGCCCCTCCCTGGTGTTGCCCTCAACTGAATAAAGCTGAGCTTCTACCTTCCGGCTCTGATTAACTGCTGTTTTTAAACACATTGCTGGTTCCGGCCTACTAACGGTGTCTGCCCCTGCCTGGTGTTGCCCTCAACTGAATAAAGCTGAGCTTCAACCTTCTGGCTCTCATTAAGTGTTTTTTAAAAAACAAAATGGTGGTTAGGGCCTACTAACGGCTTCTGCCCCTCCCTGGTGTTGCCCTCAACTGAATAAAGCTGAGCTTCTACCTTCCGGCTCTGATTAACTGCTGTTTTTAAACACATTGCTGGTTCCGGCCTACTAACGGTGTCTGCCCCTGCCTGGTGTTGCCCTCAACTGAATAAAGCTGAGCTTCAACCTTCTGGCTCTCATTAAGTGTTTTTTAAAAAACAAAATGGTGGTTCCGGCCTACTAACGGTGTCTGCCCCTGCCTGGTGTTGCCCTCAACTGAATAAAGCTGAGCTTCAACCTTCTGGCTCTGATTAACTGCTGTTTTTAAACACATTGCTGGTTCCGGCCTACTAACGGTGTCTGCCCCTCCCTGGTGTTGCCCTCAACTGAATAAAGCTGAGCTTCAACCTTCTGGCTCTCATTAAGTGTTTTTTAAAAAACAAAATGGTGGTTAGGGCCTACTGTCATGATTCTCAATGGCGAGAGAACATAGCCCAGCATATATGAGAACTAGCTCTTAGAAGATGGAAACTATACTGACCATGAACTAAACCTGCCGCACAACTAGAAGTGGCCGGGTAGCATGCCTACGTTTTTTTATCCCTAGATGCCCAGCGCCAGCCGGAGAACTACCTAATCCTAGCAGAGGAAAAGACAGTCCTGGCTCACCTCTAGAGAAATTTTCCCAAAAGGCAGACAGAGGCCCCCACATATATTGGCGGTGATTTTAGATGAAATGACAAACGTAGTATGAAAATAGGTTTAGCAAAATCGAGGTCCGCTTACTAGATAGCATGAAGACAGAAAGGGCACTTTCATGGTCAGCAGAAAACCCTATCAAAACACCATCCAGAAATTACTTTAAGACTCTAGCATTAACTCATAACACCAGAGTGGCAATTTCCGCTCACAAGAGCTTTCCAGACACAGTAACGAAACAGCAGCTGTGAACAGGAACAAAATGCAAAAACACACAAGGACAAAAGTCCAACTTAGCTGGGAGTTGTCTAGTAGCAGGAACATGCACAGAAAGGCTACTGATTACATTGTTGACCGGCATGAAACTGACAGAGGAGCAATGTTATATAGCGACTCCCACATCCTGATAGGAGCAGGTGAACAGAGGGGATGATGCACACAAGTTAAATTCCACAAGTGGCCACCGGGGGAGCCCAGAATCCAATTTCACAACAGTACCCCCCCCTCAAGGAGGGGGCACCGAACCCTCACCAGAACCACCAGGGCGATCAGGATGAGCCCTATGAAAGGCATGGACAAGATCGGAGGCATGAACATCAGAGGCAGTGACCCAAGAATTATCCTCCTGACCGTATCCCTTCCATTTGACCAGATACTGGAGTTTCCGTCTGGAAACACGAGAGTCCAAGATCTTTTCCACAACTTACTCCAACTCACCCTCAACCAACACCGGAGCAGGAGGCTCAACGGAAGGCACAGCTGGTACCTCATACCTGCGCAACAATGACCGATGAAAAACATTATGAATCGAAAAGGATGCAGGGAGGTCCAAACGGAAGGACACAGGGTTAAGAATCTCCAATATCTTGTACGGGCCGATGAACCGAGGCTTAAACTTAGGAGAAGAAACCCTCATAGGGACAAAACGAGAAGACAACCACACCAAGTCCCCAACACAAAGCCGAGGACCAACACGACGACGGCGGTTGGCAAAAAGCTGAGTCTTCTCCTGGGACAACTTCAAATTGTCCACCACCTGCCCCCAAATCTGATGCAACCTCTCCACCACAGCATCCACTCCAGGACAATCCGAAGATTCCACTTGACCGGAGGAAAATCGAGGATGAAACCCCGAATTACAGAAAAACGGGGACACCAAGGTGGCAGAGCTGGCCCGATTATTGAGGGCGAACTCCGCCAAAGGCAAAAAAGCAACCCAATCATCCTGATCCGCAGACACAAAACACCTCAAATATGTCTCCAAGGTCTGATTAGTCCGCTCGGTCTGGCCATTAGTCTGAGGATGGAAAGCAGACGAAAAAGACAAATCTATGCCCATCCTAGCACAGAATGCCCGCCAAAATCTAGACACGAATTGGGTCCCTCTGTCAGAAACGATATTCTCCGGAATACCATGCAAACGAACAACATTTTGAAAAAACAGAGGAACCAACTCGGAAGAAGAAGGCAACTTAGGCAAGGGAACCAGATGGACCATCTTAGAGAAACGGTCACACACCACCCAGATGACAGACATCTTCTGAGAAACAGGCAGATCCGAAATAAAATCCATCGAGATGTGCGTTCAAGGCCTCTTCGGGATAGGCAAGGGTAACAACAATCCACTAGCCCGAGAACAACAAGGCTTGGCCCGAGCACAAACGTCACAAGACTGCACAAAGCCTCGCACATCTCGTGACAGGGAAGGCCACCAGAAGGACCTTGCCACCAAATCCCTGGTACCAAAGATTCCAGGATGACCTGCCAACGCAGAAGAATGAACCTCAGAGATGACTCTACTGGTCCAATCATCAGGAACAAACAGTCTACCAGGTGGGCAACGATCAGGTCTATCCGCCTGAAACTCCTGCAAGGCCCGCCGCAGGTCTGGAGAAACGGCAGACAATATCACTCCATCTTTAAGGATACCTGTGGGCTCAGAATTACCAGGGGAGTCAGGCTCAAAACTCCTAGAAAGGGCATCCGCCTTAACATTCTTAGAACCCGGTAGGTAAGACACCACAAAATTAAACCGAGAGAAAAACAACGACCAGCGCGCTTGTCTAGGATTCAGGCGCCTGGCAGACTCAAGGTAAATTAAATTTTTGTGGTCAGTCAATACCACCACCTGATGTCTGGCCCCCTCAAGCCAGTGACGCCACTCCTCAAAAGCCCACTTCATGGCCAAAAGCTCCCGATTCCCAATATCATAATTCCGCTCGGCGGGCGAAAATTTACGGGAAAAAAAAGCACAAGGTCTCATCACGGAGCAGTCGGAACTTCTCTGCGACAACACCGCCCCAGCTCCGATTTCAGAAGCGTCGACCTCAACCTGAAAAGGAAGAGCAACATCAGGCTGACGCAACACTGGGGCGGAAGAAAAGCGGCGCTTGAGCTCCCGAAAGGCCTCCACAGCATCAGGGGACCAATCAGCAACATCAGCACCCTTCTTAGTCAAATCAGTCAATGGTTTTACAACATCAGAAAAACCAGCAATAAATCGACGATAAAAGTTAGCAAAGCCCAAAAATTTCTGAAGACTCTTAAGAGAAGAGGGTTGCGTCCAATCACCAATAGCCTGAACCTTGACAGGATCCATCTCGATGGAAGAGGGGGAAAAAATGTATCCCAAGAAGGAAATCTTCTGAACCCCAAAAACACACTTAGAACCCTTCACACACAAGGAATTAGACCGCAAAACCTGAAAAACCCTCCTGACCTGCTGGACATGAGAGTCCCAGTCATCCGAAAAAATCAGAATATCATCCAGATACACAATCATAAATTTATCCAAATAATCGCGGAAAATGTCATGCATAAAGGACTGGAAGACTGAAGGGGCATTTGAAAGACCAAAAGGCATCACCAAATACTCAAAATGGCCCTCGGGCGTATTAAATGCGGTTTTCCACTCATCCCCCTGCTTGATTCGCACCAAATTATACGCCCCACGGAGATCAATCTTAGAGAACCACTTGGCCCCCTTTATACGAGCAAACAAATCAGTAAGCAGTGGTAACGGATATTGATATTTAACCGTGATTTTATTCAAAAGTCGATAATCAATACACGGCCTCAAAGAGCCGTCTTTCTTAGACACAAAGAAAAAACCGGCTCCTAAGGGAGATGACGAAGGACGAATATGTCCCTTTTCCAAGGACTCCTTTATATATTCTCGCATAGCAGCGTGTTCAGGCACAGACAGATTAAATAAACGACCCTTAGGGTATTTACTACCCGGGATCAAGTCTATGGCACAATCGCACTCCCGGTGCGGAGGTAGTGAACCAACCTTGGGTTCTTCAAAAACATCACGAAAGTCAGACAAGAATTCAGGAATCTCAGAGGGAATAGATGATGAAATGGAAACCAAAGGTACGTCCCCATGAGTTCCTTTACATCCCCAGCTTAACACAGACATAGCTCTCCAGTCGAGGACTGGGTTATGAGATTGCAGCCATGGCAATCCCAGCACCAAAACATCATGTAGATTATACAGCACCAGAAAGCGAATAACCTCCTGGTGATCCGGATTAACACGCATAGTCACTTGTGTCCAGTATTGTGGTTTATTACTAGCCAATGGGGTGGAGTCAATCCCTTTCAGAGGTATCGGAGCCTCCAATGGCTCCAAACCATACCCACAGCGTTTGGCAAAGGACCAATCCATAAGACTCAAAGCAGCGCCAGAGTCGACATAGGCGTCCGCGGTAATAGATGACAAAGAACAAATCAGGGTCACAGATAGAATAAACTTAGACTGTAAAGTGCTAATTGAAACAGACTTGTCAGGCTTCTTAGTACGCTTAAAGCATGCTGATATAACATGAGTTGAATCACCACAATAGAAGCACAACCCATTTTTTCGTCTAAAATTCTGCCGCTCGCTTCTGGACAGAATTCTATCACATTGCATATTTTCTGGCGTTTTCTCAGTAGACACCGCCAAATGGTGCACAGGTTTGCGCTCCCGCAGACGCCTATCGATCTGAATAGCCATCGTCATGGACTCATTCAGACTCGCAGGCACAGGGAACCCCACCATAACATCCTTAATGGCATCAGAGAGACCTTCTCTGAAAATCGCCGCCAGGGCGCACTCATTCCACTGAGTAAGCACAGACCATTTGCGGAATTTTTGGCAGTATATTTCAGCTTCATCTTGCCCCTGAGACAAGGACATCAAGGCCTTTTCCGCCTGAAGCTCTAAATGAGGTTCCTCATAAAGCAACCCCAAGGCCAGAAAAAACGCATCCACATTGAGCAACGCAGGATCCCCTGGTGCCAATGCAAAAGCCCAGTCTTGAGGGTCGCCCCGGAGCAAGGAAATTACAATCCTGACCTGCTGTGCAGGGTCTCCGGCAGAGCGAGACTTCAGGGACAAAAACAATTTGCAATTATTTTTAAAATTTTGAAAGTGAGATCTATTCCCCGAGAAGAATTCAGGCAAAGGAATTCTAGGCTCAGACATAGGTGCATGAACAACAAAATCTTGCAAATTTTGTACCTTTGTGGCGAGATTATTCAAACCTGTAGCTACACTCTGAAGATCCATTTGAAACAGGTGAACACAGAGCCATTCAAGGATTAGAAGGAGAGGAAGAGAGGAAGGCTGCAGTATAGGCAGACTAGCAAGTGATTCAATTAAGAGCACACTCAGAACTAGAGGGAAAAAAAAAAAAAAAAAAAAAAATTGTAGCAGACTTCTTTTTTCTCTCCTTTCTCAGCCAGTAATTTAACCCTTTTTTGGGCCGGTCAAACTGTCATGATTCTCAATGGCGAGAGAACATAGCCCAGCATATATGAGAACTAGCTCTTAGAAGATGGAAACTATACTGACCATGAACTAAACCTGCCGCACAACTAGAAGTGGCCGGGTAGCATGCCTACGTTTTTTTATCCCTAGATGCCCAGCGCCAGCCGGAGAACTACCTAATCCTAGCAGAGGAAAAGACAGTCCTGGCTCACCTCTAGAGAAATTTTCCCAAAAGGCAGACAGAGGCCCCCACATATATTGGCGGTGATTTTAGATGAAATGACAAACGTAGTATGAAAATAGGTTTAGCAAAATCGAGGTCCGCTTACTAGATAGCATGAAGACAGAAAGGGCACTTTCATGGTCAGCAGAAAACCCTATCAAAACACCATCCAGAAATTACTTTAAGACTCTAGCATTAACTCATAACACCAGAGTGGCAATTTCCGCTCACAAGAGCTTTCCAGACACAGTAACGAAACAGCAGCTGTGAACAGGAACAAAATGCAAAAACACACAAGGACAAAAGTCCAACTTAGCTGGGAGTTGTCTAGTAGCAGGAACATGCACAGAAAGGCTACTGATTACATTGTTGACCGGCATGAAACTGACAGAGGAGCAATGTTATATAGCGACTCCCACATCCTGATAGGAGCAGGTGAACAGAGGGGATGATGCACACAAGTTAAATTCCACAAGTGGCCACCGGGGGAGCCCAGAATCCAATTTCACAACAGCCTACTAACGGTGTCTGCCCCTCCCTGGTGTTGCCCTCAACTGAATAAAGCTGAGCTTCAACCTTCTGGCTCTCATTAAGTGTTTTTTAAAAAACAAAATGGTGGTTAGGGCCTACTAACGGTGTCTGCCCCTCCCTGGTGTTGTCCTCAACTGAACAAAGCTGAGCTTCCACATTCTGGCTTTCGGCCTATACTATCAGATATTAAACTGCATTTGGCCTACTAGTGTGGTTAGGCCCTTGAAACAGTGTCTGCTGCTCTTGGGTTTGCTACTCCACTGAACAAAGCAATGCCGCCTGTTTAGTCCTGTTACCAATTTTGATCTGCATTTAGCCTACTTTATTCTTTGGCCCTATATCTGTTTCCTCATCATCCTGCCCATTGCCCAGCCACTGCTAGATGAGTCTGCTGGTACATTGACCTAGACCACTACATTCCCCTTGTACTCTACACAGCCAGAATCTGACCCTGCTGAAAGTAAGGTTCCCCTTCCCGCATATTATACCACCTTACACAGGGACAAAGAGGAAGGTGCAGATGAAAGTGCAGGTTCCTTCATCAGGTGGGGGGGCATACTCGTTGGCGACGTCACTGGCACAGGGCCACTCAGAGTACGCAAAAGTGTCGCTGCTGGTGGGAGGCGCCCCCGCCATGCAAACACACCGCCGTACTTTGAGGGGCCCTGTGCCAGTGCCAATGCGAACGAGTGGGCCCCCCCTGCTTGCTCAGGATCACAGCACTTGCAACGTTGAAATACTTACCTCTCCCTGCTCCACCGCCATGACGTAGTCCATGTTTCCTGGGCCCACTAAAACCTTGAACCAGCCCTACCCCCACAACTTTTGCCAAATGACCCCCAATTTCCAGTGCCCAACTATTATTATAAAGTTAATTAAGATTGACAAGCTTCAGAAAACAAGAATGGATGTTTTTGGCAGTAAAATGTGCACTGTAGGTGTTTTCCTGGCCTCCACTCACTGCCGGCTATGCTTCCCCATTGACTTGCATTGGGTTTCGTGTTTCGGTCGATCCCCGACTTTTAGCGATAATCGGCCGACTTCACTCGACTCGACTCTGGACTAAATCGGGTTTCACAAAACCAGACTCGATCTTAAAAAAATGAAAGTCGCTCAACCCTACTCAACACTACTCCTAAGGTCAAGGGAAAGGTTGGGGAGAAGCACAGGGATTACAAGGAAGGTGGTCCCTTGCAGCTGACCAAGGGCATGACGAACCATGAAGTGGCCAGTGGTAGCGGCCTCACAATTTAGCACAGTTTTTTAGGTAACAAGGAGGGCAGGGTGAGGGAAGGTATATCCTATAGCCGGGTAGAGTGAGGAGAAAGTGTGTCTCACGGTCTGTCAGGAGGATGGGAAAAAGGTACCCCTAGCCTGTCAGAGGGCTGGAAAAACTGTACTCAGAGTCGGTCAGGGTGATCAAAAAGCAGGAACCACAGTCAGTCAGGGTGGTGGGCAGGTGTCTCCCACAACTTGTCGGACAAATAAGAAAATGTTGTTATCCCCTGGGGAGACAGCCTGTCTAGGCACTGTCATCTGTGGTATAAGACCCCAGGACACAGGTAACATCCTGTCTTCTGGACCCTTATCATCCAGCGGGATAACAGGACCAGTAACTGACCCAGAACAGGTCCCGGAGTGTTCCTGTGAGATTGGAGCCTTAGTGTCAGTACAGGACAGATTCGGACTGGGGTGTCTGGGGCCCACAGGGGGAATTGACCCTAGGGGTCCACCTTACAGCTATATGCCAATAACTTAGCCATTATCCCTGATATAGTGGTGTGTCAACAGTAAAACACAGGCGGCTCCTGCACATATACTTTGCACAATGTAACTGGGATGTACAATTATGGTAGTTTGCATTAAAGGGTGCTTTGATGAAAGTAAGTTATCTCCGATCCACAGGTTACAAAGGTGATAACTTATTGATCGGTGGAATCCGATCACTGGAAACAGCACTGATCGAGAGAATGGGGAACTTTTAACCCTGACAGGACACTTTTATCCCCATTTTAAAATGGAGTGTCAGGTGTGATGTCTAACCGCACCTCCATTCATCCTCTTTGGGGGCTTCCAGAAAAAGCCAAGTGTATCCCCTTAGGGAATGAATGGATCAGTTGCCGAGTCATACATGCCGCTCCATACTAATGGGGATAAGAGTTCACATTCTACAGATCGGTACAGGTCCCAGCAGTCGGACCCTCGCCAGTCTATAACATCACTTATCCTTTGGCCACGTTCAGTATTTGGTCAGTATTTTACATCAGTATTTGTAAGGCAAAACCAGGAGAGGAACAATCAGAGGAAAAGTATAATAGAAAAAGTCACCACTTCTGCTTTTATTACCTACTTCTGGCTTTGGCTTACAAATACTTACACAAAATACTGACCAAATACTGAATGTTTGAACATGGCCTTAGGATAGGTGAATACTTGTTTTAGCCTTAGAACCACTGTAAGTGGATATTTGCTACTGTGTAATAGTAACAGGACAGGGAGGGGTTAAACGCCCAAGTATTTAATCTCTGATTGAAATCAAGAATCTTCTCCTTATTGATATCAGCGAAAATAAGTGACCTCCATGCACAACACAGTCCCAAATAATACCACATACACAGGACAAAAACTACCACACCACGACCAGACCACATATTACCACCATATTATGACTGAATAATACCACATACAGGGAACAAAAACTGCCACACCATGACCAGACCACATATTATCACCACACAGTGACTGAATAATATCACATACAGGTCGTTAATACAGTCACATCATGACCAGACCACAGTGCCTGAATAATACCGCATACAGTCGATTAACACAGTCACATCATGACCAGACCACATAGTGACCAAATACTACTACATACAAGAGAAATACCACCAAATCATGACCAGATCACATATTACCACCACAAATTGAGAGTACTACAATACTGATCATTAATAAAAACCACAATACTATAAAACACTAAAATTACCACTGGTGACATTATACACAGGAGCTCTGTATATAGTGTATACTGTACGGGTAATACAGTGATCACCAGTGACATTATATACAGGAGCTCTGTGTATAGTGTCAGTGTACAGGTAATACAGTGATCATCCATTACATAATACACAGGAACTCTGTATATTGTGTCAGTGTACAGGTAATACATTGATCACCAGTGACATTATACACAGGAGCTCTGTATATAGTGCATAGTGTACAAGTAATACAGTGATCATCAGTGACATTATACACAGGAGCTCTGTATATAGTGTCATGTACAGGTAGTACAGTGATCACTGGTTGTTAGGGCTAGTGGAATGCACCAAATAATTAGAAAGACAGAGTAAGGTGCAGAGATGGAACCTGCTGCTAAGTAATGACGGACTATATGGCGGTACAATATGGATTCACACACGGGATAACTTCACCCAGTATGAAGAAAGTGAACCCTGTTGCGTCACAGGGCCGCGGTACCGCACAAAGAGCGCAAGCAAGGAGTCACAGAACTCTACCTCTAGACTCGGGATTAGAGTACAACTAGACCTCTTGCGCTCGACACCACAACTGAGGTGTCAGCGTAACCAAAATAATAATTTAGATGCACGGGAGTGCGTGCGGCGCCGCTCTGGCAGACGCCACTAACCACCCAGGCTTGGGTAAGGAAAGCGCTGTGAAAGCGCACGGCTCCGTACTGGCTGTCACAGCAATCTGACACTGTATTGTGTTTCACGTGCTGATGGCTAAGTCGGGCGCTAGATAGCAATCATCCACCCTACGCGAGCAGTCATACACAAGGGAGGGGATAATTAATGAACGACTTTCACACATCATTACACACACGTTTACAAGTGTACACTAGCGCATGGCCGTGCGGCCATGCGAACCTTTTATAGCTGCAGCAAGTACTGGACCTTCCCAGAAGGACCAATAGGAGGCTGCCACAGAAGTTGAGCACCTTCAGAACCTTCCTAGAGGACCAATGGGATTTGCTGCAGTATCTAAGCATGTGACCCTTGATCTCCAATGAGAGATCTTGCCCTGGGCATGCTCAGAAAGGGAAAAGCAGGACTTAGTCCCAAAAACGTCTGCTCGCCGCTGCCCAGTACTGGCTACAATGGCAGAAGCTGGAAAGGCAGCAGAAACCCTTTGCACAGAGTCAGACTGAGCAAGACGTAGGGACCTATGTCTCTGCTGAGCAGACTCCACTGCGGCTGGAGAAGAATGGGAGACCGCAGCGGAGATGGTTCGAAATTCCCCCTGTGCAGAGGCGGGAACTCGACACCTAACACTGGTGACATTATTTTCAGGAGCTCTGTATATATTGTCAGTGTATAGGTAATACAGTGATCATCAGTGACATTATACACATGAGCCCTGTATATAGTGTCAGTTGACAGGTAATACAGTGATTACTAGTGTAACATTATACACAGGAGCTCTGCATAAAGTGTCTGTGTACAGGTAATAGTGATCACCAGTGTCATTATACACAGGAGCTCTGTATATAGTGTCAGTGTACAGGTAATACAGTGATCAACAGTGACATTATATACAAGAGCTCTGTATATAGTGTGAGTGTACAGGTAATACAGTGATCACCAGTGACATTATACATAGGAGCTCTGTATATAGTGTCAGTGTACAGGTAATACAGTGATCACCAGTGACATTATACATAGGAACTCTGTATATAGTGTCAGTGTACAGGTAATATAGTGATCACCAGTGACATTCTACACAGGAGCTCTGTATAAAGTGTCTGTGTTCAGGTAGTACAGTGATCACTGGTGACATTATACACAGGAGCTCTGTAGATAGTGTCAGTGTATAGGTAATTCAATGATCACTGGTGACATTTGACACTATATACCGAGCTCCTGTGTATGTGTACAGGTAATATAGTGATCACCAGTGACATTATACACAGGAGCTCTGTATATAGTGTAAGTGTAGAGGCAATACAGTGATCATCAGTGACATTATACACAGGAGCTCTGCATAAAGTGTCTGTGTACAGGTAATACAGTGATCACCAGTGACATTATAGACAGGAGCTCTGTATATAGTGTAAGTGTACAGGTAATACAGTGATCATCAGTGACATTATACACAGGAGCTCTGCATAAAGTGTCTGTGTACAGGTAATACAGTGATCACCAGTGTCATTATACACAGGAGCTCTGTATATAGTGTCAGTGTACAGGTAATACAGTGATCAACAGTGACATTATATACAAGAGCTCTGTATATAGTGTGAGTGTACAGGTAATACAGTGATCACCAGTGACATTATAGACAGGAGCTCTGTATATAGTGTAAGTGTACAGGTAATACAGTGATCACCAGTGACATTATACACAGGAGCTCTGCATAAAATGTCTGTGTACAGGTAATACAGTGATCACCAGTGACATTATACTCAGGAACTCTGTATATATAATACATATTATATATGTTTTTCTCACTTTTTTTGATATCTCTTACCAATGCAGATGATGCTAAATGAAAAAATATATTTTTTATCTACAAATAAATATTTTTTATCTGATTAAATAGAAGTTTTGACTGATGTGCATTGTAACTACTGTAAATATTGATATTAACTGTAGTTTATGGTTGGATTTATTTGCTGTCATTTTCCTTGTATACATCCTTTGTGCTGACTGTATGTTATTTGTCTTACACAGTTATCTGAAGAAGGCCTATAGAAGACCGTAACGTCATATATGATTGCTGAGGATTGCAATTAAATCAATTCTTCACATGTTATTTGAGAGCCAAGTTCTTTACATATTATATCCCAGATTGGGCTCCTACATGAGCATGGATCTACCAGGAGTGCCGTGCCCTAATTATTAAGGCTATTTCCTGACTTTATTCTGAGACACTTACATCCAGCTCTGCGGTTTGGGGGCTTATTGCTGTCACTAATAAATGATTGCAGTGCAGTTCTCTATGCCTGGCTGTGGTTTTATATATTATTATACAGGAGCCACAGTGCAGAGCAGAATCCTCTGCCCCACAGACACCACTGACTCCTGATGGACAACAGTGAGGGCAGAGGGGCTTGATGGGTTCTTCAGAGTTTCCATAATTGTGGTAGGAATATTCGCTGCAGATGGAGCTTATTTATCCCCATGAATACGGATGTAATCGGGGCGGAGGCTCGGATATAGATGAGAATGGAGTCTGCATTGATCTCTCATGAGAAATACAGAAATAGGAATATAAACTTACCAGTCGTAGTCCAGAGTTGTATTAGATGTGGTCAGATTTTCAGCAGCATCGGCCATTCTGAGGAGTCACCTAGAGTAAGAATAATATTAATACAACAGACTTATGTAAATTATGGTGTGTTAAATGATGATGGAGTAGACTGGAGCTGCGCTGGAAATGGCAGATGACGGCGGCTGGTAACTATTGTAAGACACTCTCTCCATACACATTACTGATTGCTAGTGTAACGCGACTCGGGGTGGTAGTGCTGGTGAGTCACTCGTCTCCTCATCCTGCGCCCCAGCGCTCTACATTAACTTGTAGATCCTGGCTGAGTGTAGATACTCCTGTGTGTTGGCGTTGCGTCCGTGCAGGCCACCTGTATTTGGTGATGTTGGCTGGACAGGACCATAGGTTCCACAGTTCAATAAAGGAGACTTCTGTTCAAAAACTGTTTTTACTAAGCAGTAACTTGGTAAGGGTTATATACAAGGGATAGCAAGTACCAAGTCTTATTGGTGTTTACTAGAGATGAGCGAATAGTGAAATATTCGGATTCGGGAAAATCGGCACAAATAATTTCTAATCTCCGTGTATTCGTACCGAATAACAAATTCAATGCAAGGCAATGGGAAAGCCGAATATTTTTCAGCTGAACCCAACAAACAGGTCTGGGAGCCTGAGAAAAAAGCTAAAATTGATGGGAAAGAGAAAAAAAACTAAATGGGAACAGCATGGAGAAGATGTCTGCATTCCTTTCTGACTCACATAAGGTATCTGGGATTAATGTTGTCAGACTTTTGCACCTGTTTTACAGATTTTTAAAAAGACCTTCCAAACCAACAAAAACATTTTTTTAAAGGTAAAAATGCTAAGAAACAACATTATGAAGAAAACAACATTATGAAGAAATGTCTTCATAATTACAGGTATATGTGACGCCCCAGGGTCCTGGTTGTCACAGTGGCATTGCTTTCCTCACGGGGAGAGTGATGTCACGCTTGGAAGCGATGGAAGATTCCTTTTAACAGGTAATTAGCACATACAACACCATTCTGACTTCAGGTCAGAAGGGGGAGCTCTACACCCAAAATCAGGGGAGCTGCTCTCTCTTTGGTCGGGAGGAGGAGTTAGTTGCTAGGCAGTTGCTAGGCAGTTGGGAAGATTTAGACAGTTAGTGCCAGACAGCAGACTGGAGCAGTCTGAGGCAGAAGGACGGGTGAGGGGCCGTACAGCCTGAGGTACTGTAGCTGCTAGATAGCGAGATAAAGAAAGAAGAACAGCCTTTAGCTAACATGCTGGAGAGCGAAGCACAGGAGAGTGACAACAAGGGAGAATAGCTGTGACAGGGCTACCTCCCTGATAGAGCGCAGAAACCGGTAGCCGGAAGACCGAGGCTTTTGTGGGACTCTAAGGCACATAGCTGAAACCGGCAGGACAGCTGGATTATACATCACATGTTCGCCCTAACACCCAGGAGACACAGTGACACATACAGCCCGGGTCGTGATAGAGACCCTGTTAAATGGCTCGAGTCAGCTGTCATAGAGGTTTGTGTCTAAGTTCAAGAAAGGACAGAGATAACTGAGAGGACCTTGCTACAAAGCCATAGGCAGTAAGAAACTATAACAACACAGCACTAGAAAGAAGGTTTTTAACTCCACCTGATAAAGCTGGACTCTGAAATTGCTTCCAGACGGCCGGACCCTGCCTGTACCTGTGATCTGTTGCCCTGGACTGTGGCTACCTGCTACCATCAGTAAACCAGGTAAAAAGACTGCACAACTGTGTCGTTCAATCTTTACTGCACCACTCACCATCCTCCATCTATTCATCGGTTCCCTGGGGACCTACTTCACCTGTGCGAAATTATACCATCCGGCTGCCATAACATCACCACAGAGGACGCCTTTAAGCAGCGTCGCTCCCCACTGACCAAATACCACAGGTGGCGTCACAAACTTTCCTAATTTCAAAAACCCCTTTAAAGACCTTCACTCTAACATGGGCGCCCAGGGCCACGGACCGGGTCACTGCCGCTATGACACGTCCCTTTAAGGACCCGACCCGGTACCGAGTACCCCACGGCCCTGGCGGGCAACTCATATAATGCAAAATAATAATTAAAAAAAATTATACCTCCCCTTTAGCATATATGCACATGGAGCATTTTGGCTTTAGTTTTTCCTTTAACATTTGTGAGGGCTGTCACTCCTACATTTGGGAGGTCCCTCCCTCATGCCAAATAGTTAGCAAGATAGTGGAATACATATTCCCCATCCCTTTACAATGCCATTTCAAACATGCCCACTTGAATTTTGGGCTTCGCCCACCGCCATCACATCCACCGCCATGTAATTATGCGTCCCTCGCTTAGAATTTGCAGAGTGCCAGCAAGTGCCATGAAACCTGATTTTGTAAGGGCCCTCAAGTGGTCCTGTGTCACGACCCACAAGGGTCAGACCAGCAGATGGCACAACAAACACCAACAACGGGGATGGAAAAATGGAGAGGAAGGCCCAAAAAATAGGGAATGATGGATGGGCACCTCCTAACACAGCCTGTGCCTATCCCTAAGCTCCCCTAATGCCCTATGTGGGTCCTTCCCCCTGCCGCTGTCACGCACCTAATCCCTAGCTGTCACCTCACTAATCCCTGGCTAGTGCACTGGCCAGCAAGGACGCTAGCATCACCACTGCAGATGGTGTAAAGACAGGGGGTAGTGACAAGCGTGAGACAGACAAAAATAGGGAACAAGAAAACCTAGCTTTCAAGCTTCTGCTGCAATCTCCACACAGCAGAGGGTACAGAACCAGGACCGCAAGCAGCTCAACCACGCTGGCATCAGAGAGCTCCCAACTCCTCTGCTGATCTCCAGAGAAAAACTCTATCACCAACAGTCAGCTGATGCATCAGGTAAATATTTAAAGGATGGTGGGAGTGGTCAATCACCACCCACATCAGCTGACCAGCAAACACAGCAGCTGCCAGCAAGGAAACTGACATTAACTCTTGCTGGCCCAAAAGGAAAACCCACATCTAAATTAAAGCAGAACCAGAACTGTCACAGAATGAGTCGCAACACCCTGTATCATACATTTGGGAGACATCTCACTCCTACATTTGGGAGGTCTCTCCCACATGCCAAATAGTTAGCAAGATAATGGAATACATATTCCCTATCCCTTTACAATGCCATTTCAAACATGCACATTTGAATTTTGGGCATCGCCCTCCATCACCACCACATCCACCGCCATGTAATTATGCGTGAAACCTGCATTTTGTAAGCTCCACAGTTCATTTTTGCTGCCAGATCCCATTGGAATAACTGTCATAGCGGATGAAGCCGCTGCAAGGTGAATATAATGCAGGAGTTGGGGGAGCTGTATGCTCAATGCCAGTAAATTGGATTCTAACAGACACAGAAAGCATTAGAATTACATTCTGAATACAGTGGATGCAAGCGAGGGCCTGTACTGTGCTCAGTCTGTCATGCCTGAAACCCATGTCAGGAACATGTGCAACATGTACAAGCCCCATTTTACTTGGAAGCAGCCACCTCAAGGGAAGAGAAAGGAGTGCCATTGACCAATCTGCACAAGCCTACACAGTTCTTCTAGAAACTACCTGACCAGGCAGAAGGTATCTTTTGCATGGTTTGAGCAACAATGAAATAATTACAGGATATGTCCCAGAGAGTGTCAAGGTCTATGGACTGTATTACTCAGGTGACAGGCAGTGCTACAGAGCTCAGTAAAGACCTTAGGGTGGCAATGGCCATGTTCCAATATATGTAAGGCTGCAGCCTGAATAGGTCTGTGGAGCATATTAACCTAGTCTCTTAGAATGTACATAAACTGGCCAATACCCCATCACCATTTTTTTTGTAAGGACCCAAAATTATAAAATGAAAGATAAGCGACAGTTTAGTAAAGAGACAGAAATCTCATTTAGGAGCCTGGAAAAGTCAGCAACGGTCTTAGCACCATACACAGTACAGACCAAAAGTATGAATTAACACACATGGAATTATATACTTAACAAAAAAGTGTGAAACAACTGAAATTATGTCTTATATTCTAGGTTCTTCAAAGTAGCCACCTTTTCCTTTGATGACTGCTTTGCGCACTCTTGGCATTCTCTTGATGAGCTTCAAGAGGTAGTCACTGGGAATGGTATTCCAACAATCATGTATATATGCTAAGAAAGAGAAAGTAGCGGGCACCGCATAAATATATCGGGGATCAACCATATACACATACAAAAAAGACAATACATATAGAAAAAAGAAAGAAGATATGCATACCAATGGGATCAACCTCAACAAATAATGTTTATTATAAATACCAATACAAAACACAACAAGGCAAGACACAATATATTAAAAACATTTAAAAACCCAAGAAACATGTGGGCATTTGTATGTGCAGCGCCCCAGAGTCCTGGTTGTTGCAGTACTGTGGCTCCGCCACTAAGGGGAGCTATGGTACGTCTGATGGCACTGAAGGAGTTCATCTGATCAGGTATCACAGACACCAATACATTTCACAGTCGGGCCTCCGGGGGGAGCTAAGGGTTCTATTCACTAGGCCACTCCCCACCATAGTGGGTAAACTGGGGGTCAGGCAGGAAGTTAGATCAGAAAGCTGACTGGGTTGGAACCAGGCAACACCTTGTGGCAGAGGGTGTTGTGGGGGAAGATACAGTAGGGTCTCTGTCAGGGGTGGGATCCTGACAGAGGCTTGGCAACTGGAGCGAATGTAACGGGACCGTGCCTGCTCAGGATAGCGGCGGTGCCCAAGGAAGGATCAGAAGCGAGATAGATTGTGCTGAGTGAGAAACGAGATCAAGCAATAAGGAGAATACCAGTAGGAGTCGTGCTGTAAGACCGAGGCAACATCCTACTGAGGCGCAAAACCGGTGGCCGGAACGCCGAGGGAGTATTACAATATTCAGCTTCAAGCAATACTCTAAACAGCGGCAGGACAGTCAGTCTAAGGCGGGCTGTCTCACTTAAATCACCTATGTAGTCTTGGGGGGCAACTTGTGGAGAGGGGCGACTCTAGGGTCCCGGAAGAGCTCCGAGCCTACCCGTCAAACGGGTGCCGTCCTAACCGTAACATCAGGGAGGGACGGAGGATTAGCAGAACATCATCTAATCGAGTTGTGAGGGAACTTAAGAAACAGACACAACAGTTGTGGGGACTTTCCGTAAGCACAGCAGGGAAGGACCGCAACACATAGCACTAGAGGGAAGGCACAGATTTCCACCTGTGAAGAGAACTCTGGAGGTGCCATTGGACCGGCCGGACTTGCGCAGCCTGGTGAACCGTATTCCGGACTGAGGACCCAGAGATCTTCAGTAAAGAGGTAAAGAGACTGCAACCTGGTGTCCTCGTTATTTACTGCACCGCACCACTACAGCCTCACCACCACCATCATCCGTAATACCTATTACTGTACGCCCCTCGGCAGGGTCACGGACCGGGCCTAGCCACCGTGACAACCCCAGAGCAGAGACTCAGAGGCCCGGTACCGGGTACCCCTCGGCCCTGCGGCTGTGGGGGCGTTGCATATGCACACCCAACCAACACTAGATAATGCTAACTAGGCTGATTACCTTTAAGATCGATGGGTACACGAGGATATTCTGGCAGGCTATACTTGCTCTGTTTTCGTCTAGTCTAAAAATGTCAAAGAATTATGTGTTTGGGATATTTTTCTGATATTAGGCGCAAGCGCATAAGTATAAAAGCAATGTGTGTCCACTATTTCATCCTTCTTCTCCGCTAGATTTCTCAAACTTAACATGGACAAAACAGAATTCATCATCTTTCCCCCATCTCATGTGACCCCCCCAACGAACCTATCCATTACAGTAAATGGCTGCCCACTCTCCCCAGTCCCACAAGCTCGCTGCCTCGGGGTTATCCTTGACGCTGATCTCTCCTTCAAACCACATATCCAAGCCCTTTCCACTTCCTGCCGACTTCAACTCAAAAATATTGCACGAATCCGTTCATTCCTCAACCAAGAATCTGCAAAAACCCTAGTCCATGCCCTCATCATCTCTCTCCTTGACTACTGCAACCTCCTGCTCTGTGGCCTCCCCTCAAACACTCTCGCACCCCTCCAATCTATTCTAAACTCTGCTGCCCGACTAATCCACCTGTCCCCCCGCTATTCTCCGGCCTCTCCCCTCTGTCAATCCCTTCACTGGCTCCCCATTGCCCAGAGACTCCAGTACAAAACCCTAACCATGACGTACAAAGCCATCCACAACCTGTCTCCTCCTTACATCTGTGACCTCATCTCCCGGTACTTTCCTACACGCAACCTCCGATCCTCACAAGATCTCCTTCTCTACTCCCTTCTTATCTCCTCTTCCCACAATCGTATACAAGATTTCTCTCGCGTATCACCCCTACTCTGGAACCCTCTACCACAACACATCAGACTCTCGCCCACCATCGAAACCTTCAAAAAGAATCTGAAGACCCACCTCTTCCGACAAGTCTACAACCTGCAGTAACCACCGATCGACCAAACCGCTGCATGACCATCTCTACCCTCACCTACTGTATTCTCACCCATCCCTTGTAGATTGTGAGCCTTCGCGGGCAGGGTCCTCTCTCCTACTGTACCAGTTATGACTTGTATTGTTCAAGATTATTATACTTGTTTTTATTATGTATACCCCTCCTCACTTGTAAAGCGCCATGGAATATATGGCGCTATAACAATAAATAATAATAATAATAATAATAATAATAATGTGTCACTTGTAACCATGGGAATCCCCGCGCCGACACCGTGTGTTTTTACATTCTCGGCAGAGTGGCCTTTTGCGCAGGCGCGGACATGTGAATTTTTTGAACCGGAAGTAGTTTCCTCTGTATATACGCTGTTACTAATCTGCACGCCGCCGCACTCTCACAGATGGTAATTATTTCATTTCATTATTTATGTATATATAAGACGGGGCTGGATGGTGTCCTTCACATTTCCCCTGATGAAGACGCTTTAACAGCGTCAATACGCGTGGGGCTTCAGTTCCTTTTTCTCCCTATGGCTAGTACCTGACTATTGGTCATTGCATTTCCATTTGACCATCCAGACTTTGAGGGTTTCATACCAATAGTTTTAGTTACGCCTACAGGTTCCCTGGTGGTGTCTTGTGTCACCTTTTGGCCCTGATTTCTGCACAGCAATCCTGGTAAATATGCCTATATTGACGTTTCTGTACCCAATACTTGGGATTTAATAATCTAAGATATATTGTGTCACAGTGCAACCTGGTGTAGCTGGCAGCAGATTGGTAGGGAACCTGCTGTGTTCTTCATTAACTTGTACCTACTGTCTGGATAATTTATCTGTCATGAGGTGCTCATATATTTCTTTATTTGCCTGGGGGGGAATGTATGGCTTACCTGCCATGTTTCTTGGGTTTTTAAATGTTTTTAATATATTGTGTCTTGCCTTGTTTTGTTTTGTATTGGTGTTTATAATAAACATTATTTTTTGAGGTTGATCCCATTGGTATGCATATCTTCTTTCTTTTTTCTATATGTATGGTCTTCCAACAATCTTGAAGGAGTTCCCAGAGATGCTTAGCACTTGTTGGCCATTTTGCCTTCACTCTGCGGTCCAGCTCACCCCAAACCATCTCAATTGGGTTCAGGTTTGGTGACTGTGGAGGCCAGGTCATCTGGCATAGCACCCCATCACTCTCCTTCTTGGTCAAATAGCCCTTACACAGCCTGGAGGTGTGTTTGGGGTCATTGTCCTGTTGAAAAATAAATGATGGTTCAACTAAACGCAAACCGGATGGAATAGCATGCCACTGCAAGATGCTGTGGTAGCCATGCTGGTTCAGTATGCCTTCAATTTTGAATAAGTCCCCAAGTGTCACCAGCAAAGCATCCCCACACCATCACACCGCCTCCTCCATGCTTCACGATGGGAACCAGGCACCTATTCTGCGTCGCACAAAGACAAGGTGGTTGGAACCAAAGATCTCAAATTTGGACTCATCAGACCAAAGCACACATTTCCACTGGTCTAATGTCCATTCCTTGTGTTCTTTAGCCCAAACAAGTCTTTTCTGCTTGTTGCCTGTCCTTAGCAGTGGTTTCCTAGTAGCTATTTTACCATGAAGGCCTGCTGCACAACGTCTCCTCTTAACAGTTGTTGTAGAGATGTGTCTGCTGCTAGAACTCTGTGTGGCATTGACCTGGTCTCTAATCTGAGCTGCTGTTAACCTGTGATTTCTGAGGCTGGTGACTTGGATAAACTTATCCTAAGAAGCAGAGGTGACTCTTGGTCTTCCTTTCCTGGGGTGGTCCTCATGTGAGCCAGTTTCTTTGTAGCGCTTGATGGTTTTTGCCACTGCACTTGGGGACACTTTCAAAGTTTGCCCAATTTTTCAGACTGACTGACCTTCATTTCTTAAAGTAATGATGGCCACTTTCTTTACTTAGCTGCTTTTTTCTTGCCATAATACAAATTCTAACAGTCTGTTCAGTAGGACTAACAGCTGTGTATCCAGCAGACTTCTGCACAACACAACTGATGGTCCCAACCCCATTTATAAGGCAAGAAATCCCACTTATTAAACCTGACAGGGCACACCTGTGAAGTGAAAACCATTTCCCATGACTACCTCTTGAAGCTCATCAAGAGAATGCCAACAGTGTGCAAAGCAGTCATCAAAGCAAAAGGTGGCTACTTTGAAGAACCTAGAATGTAAGACATATTTTCAGTTGTTTCACACTTTTTTGTTAAGTATATAATTCCACATGTGTTAATTCATAGTTTTGATGCCTTCAGTGTAAATGTACAATTTTCATAGTCATGAAAATACAGAAAAATCTTTAAATGAGAAGGTGTGTCCAAACTTTTGGTCTGTACTGTATATAGAGCATGTTTTAGTACTCATATTTTTATTCTGTGTAAGTCTGAAAACTGAGGAATTGTGTGGAGCATATTAATGCAATCATGTTCCAAAATGTCAAAGTGCAGACCCAAAAATCAACATCAGGCTACCAGATACATGCTTAAAGAGACCGTGAGAAGGGAAACACAATAAAAAAATATAATAATAGAATATATAGAGATTGAGAGTAGAAATTTGACCTTTGCACAATGTACAAAGTTTTCCAGAAATTACCCAAGGGGTCTGTATCATACATGCTGATAGACACCATGATGGGGACATCACAATACAATTAGCAGTTATTACAAGAGGTAGAGATTGAGAGTAGAAATTTTACCAGTGCACAATGTACAAAAGTTTCCAAAAATTACCCCAAGGGGTCTCTATCAGACCAGCTGAAAGACGTCGTGATGAGGACCATGCAATAAATTTTGCAGGCATTACAAGAGGTACAGATAGGGAGCACAAGTTTCACCATTGCACAATGTGCAAAGTTTTCATAGATGAACACTAAGTACTTGTTACAGAAGGAGGAGGAGGTAATTTCCTGATCAAAATGGGTTTGGATGGTAAGGGATGGACGTTAAGACAGCTTCCAAAAGAAACATTTGGGCTGTATTTACATTACGTTGCTGTCATCCGTAGGGCAAACAAAGTCGAAGGAAATCCAGCTGTTGTTCAATTTTTGAAGAGTTAGCCTGTCTGCATTTTCCATTGACAGCAGTGTGCAACTACCCGTTTATGATTGCACTGGCTGAACTAAAAACCTGCTCATATAACAAACTTGCGGCAGGGCATGGCAGCGCCTCCAATGTATACAAGGAGAGGTCGGGCCAAATGTGCAACATTGACAACAAATATTTAAAGGGCACTGAAGAATCAGGAAGGACGCTGGTATGGTCACTTAAGTACTCCATCATCTTGGTCAACTTCTCCCTCCTTGTCATAGTTGCTGTTGTTATGGTCTCATAAAAGTGGCTCAGTTGGTGGACATTTTCCCAACCCCCTGAGTTGCAGCATTGTCAGAGGGTAATATTTTTACCAAGTCTTCCACAATGGTCCTCTGGCATGCATGCACTGAAAATGGTATGTCTGCCTCTGACATGAGAGAAGCAAATTTCTCCTTGTACCAGAAGCGTAGCTAGGGTTTTGGTCCAGGGGGGGCGAAGCTTCTGAGTGGGCCCCTAACCAGGTAACCTTCATTACAATTCAGTGATGCGCCCTAATAGTGGAGGAGAACCTCAGCAGATGACCGCGCTGTTACTGAAGATAATCTCTATATAAAGACCAACACTGATATTACCGCCATATGGTCAGTGGTAGATACCAGTCCTACAGAACATATAACAGATCACTGCACAGTTACAGATAATGACTTACCTCTGATGTTCTTTCTGATAGAATTGTTCATTTTTCCCGTCTTTTCCATCTGGCCCAGACCGACATGACAACTTCTTCCAGCTACAACTCATCTGCAGAGAATACAACAAAGACACGTTCCACTTCTCACATTCCAGCACCATCACCATCTATTCCCAACCTGCACAACCTCCTCATCCTGCTGATACCCCAATACAGAGCCGCTGCTGCCGTATGTGTCCCTATTACTGCACCTGATACCCTAATACTGAGCCGCTGCTGCCGTATGTGTCCCTACTACTGCACCTGATACCCCAATACTGAGCCACTGCTGCCACATGTGTCCCTATTACTGCACCTGATACCCGAATACTGAGCCGCTGCTGCCATATGTGTCCCTATTACTGCTCCTGATACCCCAATACTGAGCCGCTGCTGCCGTATGTGACCCTATTACTGCAACTGATACCCCAATACTGAGCCGCTGCTGCCGTATGTGTCCCTATTACTGCCCCTGATACCCCAATACTGAACCGCTGCTGGCGTATGTGTCCCTACTACTGCACCTGATACCCCAATACTGAGCCGCTGCTGCCGTATGTGTCCCTATTACTGCCCCGATACCCCAATACTGAGCCGCTGCTGCCATATGTGACCCTATTACTGCACCTGATACCCCAATACTGAGCCGCTGCTGCCGTATGTGTCCCTATTACTGCACCTGATACCCGAATACTGAGCCGCTGCTGCCGTACGTGTCCCTATTACTGACCCTGATACCCCAATACTGAGCCGCTGCTGCCGTATGTGTCCCTATTACTGCACCTGCTGTGTGGTTCTCTGTGCCCTCTAAATTCTAAAGCACACCTCTATAATATAGTAATGCCAGGTGCAAGTGCCCTAGAAAACAGTGCCCACATTTTGTCCCCTAGAAAGTAATAATGCCCTCTGTGTGTGACCCTTTGATAATCACAGTAACCTGAGTTCCCCTGTAAGAATAAGTGCCCACTTTACATTTAATAAAGTCCCGAGTCTCCCCCACTGTACAGCTCCCCTATACACAGTATGATGCCCCCTCACTGTATATACTGACCCGTTAATATCCCCCAAACTGGCTCCAACACTGTATGATGGCCCTGTCGCTGTAATCTCCACACTGAATGATGGCCCTCTAGATAGCCTCCATATAGCATAATACACCAGATAGTCCTCAATATGGTATAATACATTCCCCATAGGCCTCCATATAGTATCATGCACTCCCCATAGGCAGATCCTATAGTATAATGCCCTTCACATAGGAAGACTATATAGTATAATGCAGCTCCCATAGGCAGCCTCTATAAGGAAGGCTGTAAATGTGTCCCCAATCCCCTCCGCAAGGTATAAAAATGACCTCATTATACTCACCAATGGCTCTCACCAAGGCATCGCTGGTCTTGACTTAAGATCGCCATCCTCCATTACTGCTTCATCTGTATGACACATCCTACGTCATCCACACAGTGTCACCCATCGCACTCCTGTGCAGGCACACTTCTCTCGAAGCTGCTGAAAGCAGAGCCAAGTACTGTAGTGCATGTGCGCTGGGAAAGGCCAAAGGGCGCTGATTACTTGGAAATAAAGCCGGCGCATGCGCACTACAATACTGTGCTCTGACTTCAGCAGGGCAAAGAGAAGTGCACCTGTATGGGAGTGCGATAGAGGACACTGAATGCATGATGTAGGATGCATCTTCCACACGAAGAGGGACAGCGATCACAGGAAGAGGGACGGCGCCGGATCAAGACTAGTGACGCCCGGACCACGCCATCCGTGAGTATAATAAAAGCTCTTTTTTGTGCCTTGCATAGAGGATTGGGGACATAGAGAGCATTCTAGAACACTATGTGAGGGCGCACAGATGCTGGCTGGACCTTATATGATGACAGGCTCCCACATGTAAAAGCCGTCCTGCAAGATTCCAGCCACTCGCAAACTTAAGAAAATAATCATTCTCCTTCTCATAAGCTAATAAGCAGTAAATACATTATGTGCAAGACACTTATCGATCACATCTCAGTGTTCAGTGTCTGTCCAGATTGCAGGATAAACAAGACATACAAGTTTAAAGGGAACTTGTCACCCCGTTTTTTTAAAGATGAGATAAAAATAGCGTTAAATAGGGGCAGACCTGGGCGTTACATTAGTGTCTTTTTTGTGCCTTTATTCCCCAGCTATGCTGCCGAAATACCTTTGTAAAGTCGCCGTTTTGGGCTGTCACTCACGCTGGTCTGGTCAAATGGGCGTGGTGACATCGCTGTTTCTTCCCCCAGATCTTGCTTATCTGTCCAGTGGTGGCGTAGTGGTGTGCGCATGTCCAGCTGCCGAATCCACTGCGCAGGTGAAGGAAAAGAGTGCGATCTGCGCTATTCCCCTGGTGATCGGTGGGGGCGGCCATCTTCCTGAGGCCGCGCGTGCGCAGATGGAGTGCTCGGCTTCCCGGGGCTTCAGGAAAATGGCCGCCGCGATCTCCATCTGCGCACGAGCGGCATCCCGCGGCCATTTTCCTGAAGCCCCGTGCAGCAGAGCGCTCCATCTGCGCACGTGCGGCCTCAGGAAGATGGCCGCCCCCACCGATCACCAGGGGAACAGCGCTCTTTTCCTTCACCTGCGCAATGGATCACCCAACGTGTCATCACCCAACGTGGCTTGAGAATATTGTGTGAGGCTGGGCTGTGTGGTATCAGCTACTGTAAAATCTTGCTCCATGGCCATAGCCACCTGATCGGCATTCAAACCTTCCTCTTTGAGATTCTGCAGCAAACGTTTTAATAGACAGAGCAGCGGGATGGTTATGCTGATAATAGCGCCATCATTATTCCGTGGCGCTTTACATGTGAAAAGGGGGCAAATATAGACAAATAAAATTAAACATGAGCAAAAAAACAAGGCACACAAGTACATAAGGAGGGAGGACCTTGCCCACGAGGGCTCACAGTCTGCCGGGGATGGGTGAGGAACACTAGGAGAGGGTAGAGCTGGTTGTGCTGGTGTTCAGTAGGTTGAGGATCACTGCAGTCTGTAGGCTTGTTGGAAAAGGTGAGTCTTTAGGCTCTTTTTGAAGGTTTCTATGGTAGATGAGAGTCTCATGTGTTGTGGTAAAGAGTTCTGGAGTATGGGGGAGCACGGGAGGAGTCTTCGATGCGGTTGTGGGAAGAAGAGATGAGAGGGGAGTAGAGAAGGAGATCTTGAGAGGATGGGAGGTTGCGTGTAGGTAGGTATCAGGAGACCATGTCACAGATATATGGAGGAGACAGGTTGTGGATGGCTTTGTATGTCATTGTAAGGGTTTTGAACTGGAGTCTCTGGGCGATAGGAAGCCAGTGAAGGGCTTGGCATAGGGGAGAGGCTGGGGAATAGCGGGGAGACAGGTAGATTAGTCAGGCAGCAGAGTGTAGGATGGATTGGAGTGGTGCCAGAGTGCTAGAATGGAGGCCAGAGAGTAAGAGGTTGCAGTAGTCAAGGCGGGAGATGATAAGGGCATGCACTAGGGTTTTTTGTGGTGTCGCGGTCAAGGAATGCACGGATCCGGGAGAAATTTTTGAATTTGAGACGGCAGGAGGAGGCAAGGGCTTAGATATGTGGCTTGAAAGAGAGGGCAAAGTCGAGGATCACCCCGAGGCACCGGGCGTGTGGGACTGGGGAAAGTGAGCAGCCATTGACAATGATATATAGGTCTATTGGAGGGGTAGAGTGAGATGGGGGAAAGATAATGAATTCTGTTTTGTCCATGTTCAGTTTTAGAAAGCGAGCAGAAAAGAAGGATGAGATAGCAGAGACAGCGTGGGATTTTGGTAAGTAAGGAGGTGAGGTCAGGTCCTGATAGGTAGATCTGCGTGTCATCGGCGTAGAGATGATACTACATACCGTGGGATTCTATGAGCTGTCCCAGGCCGAAGGTGTAGATGGAGAAGAGTAGGGGTCCTAGAACAGAGCCTTGAAGGACACTGACAGACAAGGGGTGGAGTGAGGAGGTGGTGTGGGGGAGGGAGACACTGAATGTTTGGTCTGTCAGATATGAAGAGATCCAGTATAGGGCCGAGTCTGTGATTCCAAGCAATGAGAGGGAGTGGTCCACAGTGTCAAAGGCAGAAGACAGGTCCAAGAGAAGGAGGACAGTATTGTTGCTTGCTCTAGGCAGTTAGTAGGTCATTGGTGACTTTAGTTAGGACAGTTTCAGTTGAGTGATGGGTTTAGAAGCCAAATTGTAACTGGTCAAAGAGGGAGCAGGAGGAGAGGTGGGAGGACAGTTCAAGATGGACATGTTGTTCCAGTAATTTAGAGGCATAAGGGAGAACAGATATCGGGCCATAGCTAGACACAGAGGATGGGACCAGGGAGGGCTCTTTGTGGATGCATGTGATCTTGGCATGTTTGAAGGATGAGGGGAAGACACCTGTTGTGAGTGAGAGGTTGAAGAGGTGTGTTAGGGTTGGGATGAAGACTGTGGCAAGGTTAGGGATGAGGTGGGATGGGAGCGGGTCAAGCGTGCAAGTGGTGAGATGTGATCTTGACAGGAGGGTGGAAAGCTGATCTACCATGGTGGAGAAGCTGGTTTTGGAGGAATAGGGTTGAACAGCTAAGAGGGGCAATGGGTGCTGAGGGCCAAAGCTTTCTCTGATAGTATCGATCTTCTGTTTAAAGAAAGAGGCAAAGTCTTCAGCAGAAATGAGAGGGGAGAGAGAGGGTGCGGGGGGATGGAGTAGAGAATTGAAAGTGTTGAAAATCTGTTTAGGGTTGTGAGACAGGGAGGATATGAGAGATGAGAAGTAAGTTTGTTTTGGACTGTGGACTTGAAGCTGGCGAGGGACTGATTGAATGCAGTGAAGTGGTTGGCAGAGCGGGATCGCTTCCATCTCTGCTCAGCGATCCTGGAAGCCCGTCTCAGGTCTTTGGTCAGGCTGATCAGCCAGGGCTGCCTGTTGGGTGTACGAGTTTTGCTATGTATGAGCGGGGTGGCCGAATTGATTGTTGCTGTTATTGTGGTGTTATAAAAAGTGGCAGCAGCATCTGTGTCATGAAGGGAGGCTATGTCTATAAGAGGGAGAAGGGACTCTGTTGAGAACTCTATTTCTGGGCTCCCTCTAGTGGTCACAAGCGGTACTGTGTAGTGTTGTCCTTCTGCAGGTTGGCTTCATCAGCTGGTTCGTTATCCTTGGTTGGTTTTCTATTTAGCCCACCTGGATACTCAGTTCCTTGCCTGCTATCAATGTATTCAGTGCTCTTCAGATTCCGTGTGTCTACCTTGCTCCCAGTCTCTCCAAGACAAGCTAAGTTTTTGTTTGATCATTTTTTGATTATCAGTGTTCATTATGTTTTTAGTCCAGCTCGCTAAAATGTGATTTCTTCGCTTGCTGGTTGCTCTAGGGGACTGAGTTTCTCCCCCCACACCGTTAGTTGGTGTGGGGGTTCTTGAAATCTCAGAGTGGATATTTTGTAAGGGTTTTTTACTGACTGCATAGATTCCCTTTTCTATTTTCTGCTATCTAGTATTAGTGGGCCTCATTTGCTTAATCTGCTTTCACCCCTGTGTATGTGCCTTCCTCTTACCTCACTGTTATTATTTGTTGGGGGCTTCTATATCTTTGGGGATTATTTCTCTGGAGGCAAGAGAGGTCTTTCTTTCTCTCTAGGGGTAGTTAGTTCCTTAGGCTGGCTCGAGACGTCTAGGAATTCAGGCACGTTCACCGGCTACTTCTAGTGTGTTTGGTTAGGTTCAGATTTGCGGTCAGTCCAGCTTGCCACCTCCCTAGAGCTTGTCCTATGTTTGTTACTTAGCTGGAGTAATTTGTGATCCTCAACCACTAAGGATCATAACAGGACTCAGAGAGTGATTGTAACTTGAGATGTTTGAGATTTCTGCAAGGGTGAGTGAGTTTGTGGAGTGGGGGTTGCACACTAGAAGAGGAGAGGGAAGGGAATGTCAGTAGGTTGTGGTCAAACAGTTTTGAAGAACCTCACATAGGTCAACGATCCACACCCACTCAGCAGTTGTTATGTGTGGGGGCTGAGTGTTACTCTGACGGGCATTGATAAGCTGGAATTCAGAGACTGTCCTCTGCCTTGCCAAAATATGGAAGGTCGAATTCCAGTGTGTGGGCAGGTCACAAATCAGTCGTTGACGAGGCAAATTAAAGTGCTGCTGCAGCAAAGCTAGATCGGTAAATGCCTGAGATTACTTTCTGAAATGTGCGCTGACATGGCGTAACTTGGCAAGTAGGTCAGGCAAGTCTGGGTACGTTTTTAAAAACCACTGTACAACCAAGTTCAGCACATGGACAATGCATGGAATGTGTACCAGCTTACCGAGCTTTAAAGCCACCACAAAGTTCCGCCCATTATCGCACACAATTAGACATGGCTGGAGGTTCAGCGGGGAGAGCCACTGATCAGTCTGTTCTTTTATCCCTTCCAACGGTTCGGCTGCATTGTGAGCTTTATCACTTAAACAGATGAGTTTCAGTAGAGCATGCTGCTGCTTCGCCAAGGAAGTGCTGCAAACCTCCCAGCTGGGGAGTAATAGGGACAGTGGCGTACCACCAATAACAGCATGCCACAAGAATGCTATGGGGCCCCAAGGGGTGAGGGGGCCCGCCAGCAGTGCCACCATCAGGGCATTGCTGCCCTGACAGGCATATGGGGCCCGGTGGCCAGAGGGGGCCCGCATTAGGCCCAATCTCTACTGCTCATCGGGCCCCAGCGGCAGGCTTCTGCTGCGGTGCAGTAACTGAACCTGCATCCGTTAAAAGCTGCCAGCCAATCGGAGGCTGGCAGCTGACATCAGTGCACACGTCACCGGCGTATGACGTCATTGTCATTCGCCGGCGAGTGTGCGCTTGAACTGCATGGAGGGATCATCACTGCAGGAGCGCGGCTAGGAAAGGAGAATTTTTTTAAATTCTTATTGAAAGTGGTATGGGGGCAGGATGGGAGACACAAGTGGCAGGATGGGAGACATGGTGGCAGCATGGGAGACACGGGGGCAGGATGGGAGACACAGGTGGCAGGATGGGAGACATAGTGGCAGGATGGGAGACATGGGGCAGGATGGGAGACACAGGTGGCAAGATGGGAGACATGGGAGCAGGATGGAAGACACAGGTGGCAGGATGGGAGACACGGGGGCAGGATGTGAGACACAGGTGGCAGGATGGGAGACAGAGCAGGATGGGAGACACATAGGGCAGGATGGGAGACACAAAGGGCAGGATGGGACACACATGGGGCATGATGGAGACAAGGGGGCAGGATGGAGACACAGGGGTCAGGATAGAGACACGGAGCAGGACCATGGAGCAGTATGGAGGCAGATGGGGCAGGATCATGAGGCTGGATGTAGACAGATGGGGCAGGGTCACGGGGCAGGATGGAGACAGATGGGGCAGGATGGCGACAGATGGGGCAATATCATGGGGCAGATGGGGCAGGATCATGGGACAGATGAGGCAGGATCATGAGACAGATGGAGTAGGACCATGTGACAGATGGGACAGAATCTCCTGTGTATAACGGCACTTATGGTGATATTAGTATTGTTTTTTATTAATAATCAGTATTGTAGTATTCAGTCACTATGTGGTGGTAATATGTTGTCCGGTCATGCTGTGGCGGTATTTGTTCCTTGTATGCGCTATTTGGTCATTATGTGGTGGTAATATGTGGTCTGGTCATGGTGTGGTGGTATTTGTTTCTTGTATGTGGTATTATTGGTCACCGTGTGGTGGTAATATGTGATCTGGTTGTGGTGCCATGGTATTTGTCCCTTGTATGTGATATTATTCAGTCACTGTGGTGGTAATATGTGGTCTCGACATGGTGTGGTGGTATTTGTTCCTTGTGTGTGGTATGATTGGTCACCATTTGGTGGTAATATGTAATGTTACTAGGGGGCAGGATGTGAGACACAGGTGGCAGGATGGGAGACACGGGGCAGGATGGGAGACACAGGTGGCAGGATGGGAGACACGGAGCAGGATGGGAGACACATAGGGCAGTATGGTAGACACAGGGGGCAGGATGGGAGACACATGGGGCAGGATGAAGACAAGGGGGCAGGATGGAGACAGAGGAGGCAGGATAGAGACACGGAGCAGGACCATGGAGCAGTATGGAGGCAGATGGGGCAGGATCACAGGGCTGGATGGAGACAGATGGGGCAGGATGGCGACAGATGGGGCAAGATCATGGGACAGATGGGGCAGGATCATGGGACAGATGGGGCAGGATCATGGGACAGATGGGGCAGGATCATGGGACAGATGGAGTAGGATCATGTGACAGATGGGACAGAATCTCCTGTATATACCGGCACTTATGGTGATATTAGTATTGTTTTTTTATTAATGATCAGTATTGTAGTATTCAGTCACTATGTGATGGTAATATGTTGTCCGGTCATGCTGTGGCGGTATTTGTTCCTTGTATGTGGTATTATTGGTCACCGTGTTGGTAATATGTGATCTGGTTGTGGTGCCATGCTATTTGTCCCTTGTATGTGATATTATTCAGTGAGTGTGGTGGTAATATGTGGTCTGGACATGGTGTGGCGGTATTTGTTCCTTGTGTGTGGTATGATTGGTCATCATTTGGTGGTAATATGTAATGTGGACAAGGTGCGGTGGTATTTGTTCCTTGTATGTGATATTATTTGGTCACTGTGGTGGTAATATGTGGTCATGATTTCACCAAAATATTGTGGCTATGGAGAAAAGATATCAAGGAATATGGAATCCATCAGTACTTGCAGATTACTGTTGGAGAATTGTAAGAGATGATCCAATGCAGGAGTATGAGAGACAAAATAGAGTTGTCACTGAATGAGGACCAAATTTTGTAGAGCAATTTCTGTAACTGTTTATAATATGCAATAGTGTTTAGACATGTTTTAGTTATTGGTGTTATTCAGTAGCATAGCTACTGGGGAGCAGAGGCAGCCGTTGCCATGGGCCATGTCACATGAAGGGGCCTACCGGGAGCTACGGCCACTTTTGTCATGAGGTCGAGTCTTAGGTGTTGGGGTGAGAGCAGCACAATGCCTGCTCCCCTGTCTGACAGTCTCTGCACAGTGGAAGGTTGCAGAACCTCAGACCATGCAGTGTACAGTGCTGTCTGACCTGAGGAGCTTCTTCCAGGCAGGGTTGGCAGCAGATGCAGTTAGTTTCTAGCTGTGCAGGCTCTGATTTGCTCAGGCACTCTGGGTCTTAGTTCCCACCTTGCATTTAATTCATCATTTCTTGGCATTATACTGTGTAGGGCAGCTGTGGACCCATAATGCTATGTATTGGAGAGCTGTGGATTAGTGTTGAGCATTCCGGTACCGCAAGTATCAGGTATCGGCCGATATTTGCGGTATCGGAATTCCGATACCGAGTTCCGATATTTTTGTGATATCGGAAATCGGAATCGGAAGTTCCCAGTGTATGGTTCCCAGGGTCTGGAGGAGAGGAAACTCTCCTTCAGGCCCTGGGATCCATATTAATGTAAAAAATAAAGAATCAAAATAAAAAATATGGATATACTCACCCCTCCGGCGGACCCTGGACCTTAGCGGTGTTAACCGGCAGCCTCCGTTCGTAAGAATGCAGAGTGAAGGACCTTCGATGACATCGCGGCTTGTGATTGGTTGCGTGAGCGGTCACATGAGCGGTGAGTATATCCATATTTTTTATTTTGATTCTTTATTTTTTACATTAATATGGATCCCAGGGCCTGAAGGAGAGTTTCCTCTCCTTCAGACCCTGGGAACCATCCAGGATACCTTCCGATATTTGTGTCCCATTGACTTGTATTGGTATCGGGTATCGGTATCGGTATCGGCGAGATCCGATATTTTGCCGGTATCGGCCGATCCAATCCGATACCGATACTTTCGAATATCGGAAGGTATCGCTCAACACTACTGTGGACCCATCATACTGTGTATAAACAAGCTGTTCGCTCATTATACTGTGCATAGTGGAGCTCTGGGGGCATTATACTGTGTATAGGGGAGCTGTGGACCCATCATACTGTGTATAGGGGTATCAGCAGGATGAGGAGTTTGTGCAGGTTGGTGATAGATGGGGAAGGTGCTGGAAATGTGATAAGTCATATGTGTCTTTGTTTTAAAATCTGCAGACGGGTCCTGGCTGGAGAAGTCAACATGTCGGTCTGGGCCAAATGGAAAGACGGGAAAGTGAATGCCTTCACCAGAAAGAACGTCATCGGTAAGTCATCATCTGTAACTGTGCTGTATTCTCTATATATTCTGCAGATCTGGTATCTACCACTATATTTTGGTAATATCGGTCTTTGTATAGAGATTTATTTTCAATAACAGTGCGGTCATCTCCTGAGGTTCCCCTATACCCACCGTAGTTATAATCATGGTTACCTGGATGGGGGCCACAGGCGGAAAAAGACAGAAAAGGGCCCATGTGTAAGAAAAATATATGGACCCTTTGCAGCCCAAGAGCTCCTAAAAATGCAAGATTGCATCTTCTTTAGAGGTAGAAATTGGCCCCCTTATCTCTTGGGCCCATGTGCGGCCGCACAGGTTGCACTAATGATATATCCTCCCGTTAGGGGCCCTCTCACATGTTCCCCCCTAGCTGAACCCCTAGCTACGCCTCTGGTATTATTGGTAAGGTTCCTCTAAATAAATGAGAAAGTTGGCGTAACAAAATATTCTGCATCTTTATATTTGCAAAATAAAAATAATTTATAAATAAAAATAATAATGTTTCAAAGTACTGAAACTTTTATACATTAACTATATGTAGCAGTAAAAGGAAAACTCTGACAGCATAACAACAAGAGCCAAATAAAAATTTTCAGGTCAAAATCAGTAAGAAATGGCTCATTTCACAACTGAAGAACCTGACAACTTCTGAAAATATGTAGAACAGTGTAATCTGTCATCTATTTCTATACGGTATTACACAATGTCTATGTAAATTAATAGTTTATCATGATGTTTCCAGTCACTTACCTTGTAGTTATTTCAGACTATTCCCATGTGCAGCAGATACAATGTATCAAGTTATCCAAAGAAATAACCATTAAAGAAATGAAAAATGTGACTTTATACAGAAAACCAAGTAACCGGATGCTGAGATTGTACAACTGATGAATCAGATAAACATTTACAGTTATCTGTCTGTGCGATCACATACGGATGGGACCAGATATTACCAGGAATTAAGTATCTGATATAACATGGCCTCTATCATAGTTCTACATCTCATTATGGCTGGTAGGGCTGGAGATAAGGTTTCTTGCTATGGCAGGCAGATCGGGTTTGTTTCTTGCTCAGCAGATAGATCCTTCCACTTCCAATAACATTATAGTATCATAAGAGAGAACTTGTGACTGGGGTGCAAGGACCATTACCTACCACTGAAGGTCAATACTGTGGAACAATTGCATTGAGTTGGATTTTCAAAGAAGCTGTAGGAGAGATCAATGTAAAAATAGGGTCTTATCCGAGAGACAGAATAAGCATTTGCTCAGATTAAACTAACCTGATTGATCTGTTGAGAAGGCATGTAATGTTAGACGTCAGCTGCAGAAGATCCAGGGGTCAGCAAGTGACCATCAGACATCAAAGAAATCAAAAATTAGTTGATGGTTTCCGCTCTGCTGAAAGTATTGAGACGTGTATCACGGTAAAAGTTGAAAAAGGTTACATGTGGTCATTCCTGAAGAAGTACCTCTGTATTTTGAAACGCGTTGAATAAACCACCACATTTTTCAACTTTTATCGGGATACACGTCTCAATAGTTTCAGCAGAGTGGAAACCGTCCACTAATTCCTTTTTCTTTGATTGAGTTGAAGGTAGCAGTAAATACGCACAGCGGAAACAGATTTGTTACTGAGGATAATTCTCCTTTCAGCTCAGTTTTTTCTCATCAGAGAAAAATCCATATAATCCATTGTCCAGAAGGAGCTCAATACTCCTGACAACGCGTAGGCATCTACCAGTCACCATCACCTTCTAGATCCTCTACAGCCTCTCTAGCGATAAATATCCACCAATCTCAGTTCATTTAATAAAAGAAAGTAAATGTTTGGCTCAGGAGTCATCTACAATTCCAGAATGGAAAATATAGGATAAGATTATTAATAAAAAATAAACTGATTGAATTATATAGATAACAAAATGTACGGAAATTCTGGGAGGTATAAAGACCCTGGATAATATCTGTTAAAGAGAGAAAAAAGAGTGATATCGAACGTGGAGGGAAAGATGGGTCCACCACAACCAGAGAATAATCCAAAAAAATGTCAAAGTTTATTAAGTCATAAGCTAAAATACACAGAAAAAAGTCTGCTAGAATCCAGAATACAGGGGCCAATTGGTTTACAGTGCTAGAAGTGACATTAACCAAGTGATGGATAAACAATCTAAACTTAAAATAAAACAATACAGAAATAAAAATATCTGATGTTTAGTACTGGACCAGAAGTAAATTATTTAGATCATATTGATACCTTAGATATACATAAATATAAAGTGCTAGTGCTGTAAAATTCAGGTTAAATCACCAAGAGTGTCAGAATATAGCCTGGTTTGATCCAGAAAAATAAATGTGAAAGACCACAGTAATAACTAAAGAAAATGCACTATATACTGACCACAAGGCTTGTCATATAACGTGCAGTGTATCCAGTGTGATCATAATGGACTCAAAGAATGAAGTATTTACTCTGAAGTGGTGATAAAATAAAATCTAACCACTCGGGGTCATAAGTGAGGTAAGGAGTACACTTACTGCACAAAAACTGGCAACTGTCGCCCCAACGCACGCTTCGTGCATCTTCTTCAGGAGACGTGTGTTCGGGGAGGGATTGGCCAGGCTATTTATGCTGGACTCGTCCAATGAAAAAGATCAATGTAGATGGGCATGTTGTACATCTGTCTCATATGACCGCCGCTGCTGAAGCAAGGTCCTGTCTTAATGACGCATGCGTCGCTGACCCGGAGCTCAATGAAGGTCTTCTGGCTCACAGCGGTGGAACGCAAGCCCATATCTCTGTCCGGTTTTCTCAGTTATCCCTGGTGCGCATGCGTGGTTGGCCTGGCCTTGGTTCTTTGGGTGCATGGACTAGTGACAGCATTGCGCATGCTCCGTCTCCCTGATGGAGATATGGGATTGCATTCCACCGCCGTGTTTATCAATCACTTGGTTAATGTCACTTCTAGCACTGTAAAGCAACCTTGGCCCCTGTATTCTGGATTCTAGCAGACTTTTTATTCTGTGTATTTTAGCTTATGATTTAATAAACTTTGATATTTTTTGTATTATACTCTGGTTGTGGTAGTCCCATCTTTCTCTCCACGTTCCATGTCACTCTTGCCTTTTGAGTTCTACTGTCCTTTAATTTTTTATTTTTTGTTAATTCTTTATTTTAGGTATAATTTTAGGTATATCATAGAAAAGATACAAACATGTATAGGGTACAAACTTAAGTAAAAAATGTACTTAACCCAAGCTTAAAGAGTGTGTTGGTCCCCTATGCGCGTTTTGGCGCTTACCTTCTTCCAGGGGAGTGGTGCCTGTCACACTATAACCATTCCTCCCAAAGAATAATAACTAATTCTCTTTGTGATGTGGCCATTTCTGCACCTGTTTTCTATATGATTTGTCAATTGGTGTAGTGCATGACTTCACTTTTGTCCAATATCTATTTATTATCTTATATATTTGGCAAATGTATATAAATTGTTCGTATATGCTTACATAATGAAATACTGTAGAGGGAAATAACTGTTTGCTTTAAAAACAGTAACGAAAAACTGATTTAAGGAAACCAAGGATCTCGGAGGATCCAGACATCACCAAAAGCTTGAGATTAAAAGAATGAAAAGTAGGAATGAAAAGTAGGTGTGAACATGAAGAGTCGTTAGGAAGAGTAGGGTATGAGAGTGGGAAGGGAAGAAGAGCAAGTTAAAGAACACAGATAGAAAGTGGAAAAGTGATAAGGAAATCAATAGATAGACTAAAGGACTCATGTCATCTAAGAAAATTGCGGTGCAGATGGCTCAAAATGTAGAAAGGTCATCTTAAGATGGATCTATAAAGTATGGAGGATAAGAATGAATTCCAGAGGAACCATTTATTGGCATTTTTTATTTCCTTTGTTTGAGTTATTAACATTTCCATGTGTTGGCGCAAAGTAATTTCCGCAAACTATTCTTCTAGACATCTCATGAGAGATTTCTTAAAGCTGTGCCCAGATGTAGGAAACAAATAACAATACAGCTTCTGGAGTTTTAGATATTGCTACCCCCGTTATCTCCAAGATTAACTTGTTGACTCTCTCCCAGAAAGCCCCTAGAACAGAACAAGACCATCAAATGTGTGTCAATGTACTCTCAGATGCCCCACAACGCCAACATAGGTTTAATATCACTGGCTCGCTCTTCTTATCTGCATCTCAAAAACATTTCTAGAATTCGCCCTTTTCTTACTTTCGACTCTGCAAAAACTGTTACTGTTTCTCTTATTCATTCCCGTCTGGACTATTGTAACTCTCTACTAATCGGCCTCCCTCTTACCAAACTCTCCCCGCTCCAATCTGTCCTGAATGCTGCTGCCAGGATCATATTCCTCACCAACCTTTACACCGATGCCTCTACCTTGTGCCAGTCATTACACTGGCTACCCATCCACTCCAGAATCCAGTACAAAACTGCTACCCTCATCCACAAAGCACTCCATGGCTCAGCACCACCCTACATCTCCTCTCTGGTCTCAGTCTACCACCCTACCCGTGCCCTCCGCTCCGCTAATGACCTCAGGTTAGCATCCTCAATAATCAGAACCTCCCACTCCCGTCTCCAAGACTTTACACGTGCTGCGCCGATTCTTTGGAATGCACTACCTAGGTTAATACGATTAATCCCCAATCCCCACAGTTTTAAGCGTGCCCTAAAAACGCATTTGTTCAGACTGGCCTACCGCCTCAACGCATTAACCTAACTATCCCTGTGTGGCCTATTAAAAATAGAAAGAAAAAAAAAAACACATAATCAGGTTCCTTGCATCATGTTCTCATACACTTTATGCAGTTAATAGCCCTCTGTGTCTGTACTGCTACATACTTAGGCTGTTAACTGGTTCATGCAGCTTTACATGAACACCCGAGCCCAACACTATGGCTGATCCAAATAACTAAAGCAATTGTTACCATCCACCTCTCGTGTCTCCCCTTTTCCTCATAGGTTGCAAGCTTGCGAGCAGGGCCCTCATTCCTCCTGGTATCTATTTTGAACTGTGATTTCTGTTGTGCTGTAATGTCTATTGTCTGTACAAGTCCCCTCTATAAGTTGTAAAGCGCTGTGGAATATGTTGGCGCTATATAAATAAAAATTATTATTATTATTATTAATATATCTGGGAACCACTTATGCAGAACCGAGGGGACACCTTACCATCTACAGATGATGTCATAATTTTTTCTTGTACATTAGTTGTAAATAGGGATTTATGGAACAGATGGAAGCATCTGTCCTATTGTTCTGTTGTGAATTTATGTTGTTATTCGGATTCGCAGAACGTGCAGAAGTGGGAAAGGGAGTCTAAGTCTGGAGCTGATAAGAGTTGGTAAAGGACTGAGATGGCATGTGTAGGACCAGGGGAGGAAGTTCATAGTTTGGAATGGGGATAGAGGGTGTTATGATCCTTAGTGGCTGAGGATCGCAGATCTGACCAGCTAAGTAACTGAACATAGGACGAGCTCTAGGGAGGTGGTAACTGGACTGACCGCAATCCTGATCCTATCCAACACACACTAAAAGTAGCCGTGGAACGTTCCTGAAATCCTAGACGTCTCTTCACGGCCTGAGAAACTAGCTACCCCTAAAGAAAGAAAGCAAAGACCTCACTTGCCTCAGAGAAAATACCCCAAAGATATAGAAAGCCCCCCACAAATAATAACGGTGAGTTAAGGGGAAAATACAAACGTAGAAATGAAACAGATTTAGCAAATGAGGCCCGCTAATCACTAGATAGCAGAAGATAGATAGGAAACTGTGCGGTCAGTAAAAAACCCTATACAAAATATCCACTCTGAGAGTTCAAGAACCCCCACACCAACTAACGGTGTGAGGGGAGAAACTCAGCCCCCTAGAGCTACCAGCAAGCGAGGAAATCACATATTAGCAAGCTGGACAGAACTAATCATAAACAAAGAAACATATTGAACACTGATGAGCAAAAAATGAACAAACAAAAACTTAGCTTCTCTTGGAGAGACTGATAATGAATGTAGTCAGGAGGGATCAGAATAGCACTGAATACATCGACAACAGGCAACAAATGAAGATCCAGGTGAGCTAAATAGGAAACCAACTAGCAGATGACGAGACAGCTGATCCCAGCCACAGACCCGCAGAATGACAAAAAGAGCCACCAGAGGGAGCCCAAAGATAGCACTCACACAGTACCACTCGTGACCACAAGAGGGAGCCCAAGAACAGAGTTCACAACAAGAGGGCTCTTGAAATTAGGTCAAAGTGTTGACGTAACGTTGGGATTCATCTATGTAAGATGGTAGAGAGAGGCAAAAGAGAACCTTGTGAGGTGACTTGATGAATGCAAAGAGGCGCGTTTTTAGAACCACGCAGGATAGAGTTGGCTAAGGCACCTGGAGGAAATCCGGGATTATTTGTTATAGAAGCAAGGGTTTCCTGGGGGTCAATGAAAGATCCCCTGATTCTTATAACGTAAAGACTTTTAATGTGTATCACTAGGGTTGAGCGAAACGGGTCGATCATTTTCAAAAGTCGCCGACTTTTGGCTAAGTCGGCGTCTCATGAAACCCGATCCGACCCCTGTGCTTGTCGGCCATGCGGTACGCGACTTTCGTGCCAAAGTCGCGTTTCAATGACGCGAAAAGCGCCATTTCTCAGCCAATGAAGGTGAACGCAGAGTGTGGGCAGCGTGATGACATAGATCCTGGTCCCCACCATCTTAGAGAAGGGCATTGCAGTGATTGGCTTGCTGTCTGCGGCGTCACAGGGGCTATAAAGGGGCGTTCCCGCCGACCGCCATCTTACTGCTGCTGATCTGAGCTTAGGGACAGGTTGCTGCCGCTTCGTCAGAAGCAGGGAGAGCGTTAGGCAGGGTCCACTAACCACCAAACCGCTTGTGCTGCAGCGATTTCCACTGTCCAACACCACCTTCGGTGTGCAGGGACTGTGGAAGCTATTTTTTTTTTTTTCCCTCAGCGCTGTAGCTCATTGGGCTGCCCTAGAAGGCTCCGTGATAGCTGTATTGCTGTGTGTACGCCACTGTGGAAACCAACTGCTTTTTTCAAAGCACATATCCTCTTGTTCCTTCCTTTCTGCACAGCTATCTTTTTTGTTTGTCCACACTTTTTATTTAATTTGTGCATCAGTCCACTCCTATTGCTGCCTGCCATACCTGGCTTACATTACTGCAGGGAGATAGTAATTGTAGGACAGTCCCTGTTTTTTTTTTGTTTTTTTTGTGGGAGATTAAGATTGGCATTTCTGCTACAGTGCCATCCCTGTGTGTGCCATCTCTCACTGAGTGGGCCATAGAAAGCCTATTTATTTTTTCCGTGATTTGTGTTCTAAATTCTACCTCAACACAAAAACACTACATCAATCAGTGGGAGAAAAATATTGGCCTCAGTCAGGGCTTGTGTGCCACTGCTGTGTGTGCTATCTCTCATTCAGTGGGCTATAGAAAGCCTATTTATTTATTTATTTTTTTTCTTATTATTTGGTTTCTAAAGTCTCCCTGAAAAAAAAAAAAAAAACATAAAAAAACAGTGGGAAAGTAATATTGCCCTTTCAGCTTGTGTGCCAGTCTTGACTCCTGGGTGTGCCACCTCTCTCCCTCTCATTCAGTGGGCCATAGAAAGCCTATTTATTTTTTTTTTAAATATTATTGGGTTTCTAAAGTCTCCCTTAAAAAAAAAAAAAAACATAAAAAAACAGTGGGAGAGTAATATTGCCCTTTCAGCTTGTGTGCCAGTCTTGACTCCTGGGTGTGCCACCTCTCTCTCTCATTCAGTGGGCCATAGAAAGGCTATTTTTTTTTTGGTTTTTTTAATATTATTTGGTTTCTAAAGTCTCCCTGAAAAAAAAAAAAAAAACATAAAAAACAGTGGGAGAGTAATATTGCCCTTTCAGCTTGTGTGCCAGTCTTGACTCCTGGGTGTGCCACCTCTCTCCCTCTCATTCAGTGGGCCATAGAAAGCCTATTTATTTATTTTTTTAAATATTATTGGGTTTCTAAAGTCTCCCTTAAAAAAAAAAAAAACATAAAAAAACAGTGGGAGAGTAATATTGCCCTTTCAGCTTGTGTGCCAGTCTTGACTCCTGGGTGTGCCACCTCTCTCTCTCATTCAGTGGGCCATAGAAAGGCTATTTTTTTTTTTGGTTTTTTTAATATCATTTGGTTTCTAAAGTCTCCCTGAAAAAAAAAAAAAAAACATAAAAAAACAGTGGGAGAGTAATATTGCCCTTTCAGCTTGTGTGCCAGTCTTGACTCCTGGGTGTGCCACCTCTCTCCCTCTCATTCAGTGGGCCATAGAAAGCCTATTTATTTTTTTAAAAAAATATTATTGGGTTTCTAAAGTCTCCCTTAAAAAACAAAAAATACATAAAAAAAACAGTGGGAGAGTAATATTGCCCTTTCAGCTTGTGTGCCAGTCTTGACTCCTGGGTGTGCCACCTCTCTCTCATTCAGTGGGCCATAGAAAGCATTTTTTTTTTTCCTTGATTTGTGTTCTAAAATCTACCTCAACACAAAAACACTACATCAATCAGTGGGAGAAAAATATTGGCCTCAGTCAGGGCTTGTGTGCCACTGCTGTGTGTGCTATCTCTCATTCAGTGGGCTATAGAAAGCCTATTTATTTATTTATTTTTTTTCTTATTATTTGGTTTCTAAAGTCTCCCTGAAAAAAAAAAAAAAAACATAAAAAAACAGTGGGAGAGTAATATTGCCCTTTCAGCTTGTGCGCCAGTCTTGACTCCTGGGTGTGCCACCTCTCTCTCTCTAATTGTGGGCCATAGAAAGCCTTTTTTTTTTTTTTTTTTTTTTTTTATATTATTTGGTTTCTAAAGTCTCCCTGAGAAAAAAAAAAAAATAAATTAGGTGGGAGATTAATATTGACATTAGTGCTTGAGTGACAGTCCTGCGTGTGTGTCATCTCTGTGATTTTGTGCCACAGAAAACAGAGTGTGTAACATTGTGCCTGATTTTCCTTGTGGTCTCACCAACCTGTTAAGGGATATTGAAATCATACTGAAGTTATAGCTCACCGTGTAAGTTGTTTGACAGCAACAAATAAAGTTACTTTGGTTAAGATTTTAAAACAATGAGGAAGTCTGGTGCAAGAGGTCGTCGTGGGCGTTCATTGTCAGCTGGTAATGATGGTAGTGGTAGTGGAGCATCAGGTGGTCGTGGGGATAAAAATATTCCACCTAAGTCTGGAGCTGTGGAGCCAGTTTCGTCGTCAGGCTACACAAGGCCTCGAACGCTCTCTTTTCTGGGAGTAGGAAAACCGCTTTTAAAGGCGGAGCAGCAACAGCAAGTTTTGGCTTACATTGCAGACTCAGCCTGTAGCTCTTTTGCCTCCTCTTCCGAAACTGGTAAATGTAAAAGCAGCGCGTCGCTTGTGGATGTTCACGGTCAGGGACAAGTCGCTTCCTTGTCCTCCTCAGCAAAAACTACAACAAGAGAGAAGGATGCAGCAGGCGACACAACGGGTCACTCCATGGAGCTCTTTACACATACCGTCCCTGGCTTAGAAAGTGAAACATTTAACAGGCCATGCCCATTACAAGTATATTCTGACATGGAGTGCACTGATGCACAGCCACAGCCAGAGTACTATGCTGCTCCTTTGACTCAGACCACCACATTGCCCTCTCAGGGTACAGATCCACAATCAGACCCTGATGAGACTATGTTGCCCCGCCACGAACGCTATACCACCGACCGACACAGTGACACAGACGAAGTTGCACACGAGCTCGAAGAGGAGGTAATAGATGACCCAGTTATTGACCCCGATTGGCAGCCATTGGGGGAACAGGGTGCAGGCGGCAGTAGTTCAGAAGCGGAGGTGGAGGAGGGGCCGCAGCAGGCATCAACATCGCAACAGGTTCCATCTGCCGGGCCCGTATCTGGCCCAAAACGCGTGTCAAAGCCAAAACCTGTTGGAGCACAGCGTTGCCATCCGGTTAAAGCTCAGTCTGCAATCCCTGAAAAGGGATCCGAGTCTAGGAAGAGTGCAGTCTGGCATTTTTTTAAACAACATCCAACTGATCAGCGCAAAGTCATCTGTCAAAAATGTTCAACTAGCTTAAGCAGAGGTCAGAATCTGAAAAGTCTAAATACTAGTTGCATGCATAGACACTTAACCACCATGCATTTTCAAGCCTGGACTAACTACCAAACGTCCCTCAAGGTTGTAGCACCCTCGGCCAATGAAGCTAGTCAGCAACGCAACATCCCTTCCGTCACTGTAAGGACACCATTTTCCGCACCACCGGCAGTATCTGTGCAGGTTTCTTTGCCAGCCAAAAGCAGTCAGGGTCAGGGAATCACCAGTTTTGTAGGAGGAAATATTGCATCTAGGGCACCGGCGGAAACAATACCGTCTCCAACCGTCTCTCAGTCTGCCATGTACACCGGCACACCCGAAAGTTCCACGATCTCCAGCTCTCCAGTCCAGCTCACCCTACATGAGACTCTGGTTAGAAAAAGGAAGTACTTATCCTCGCATCCGCGTACACAGTGTTTTAACGCCCACATAGCTAGACTAATCTCGTTAGAGATGATGCCCTACCGGTTAGTTGAAAGCGAAGCTTTCAAAGCCCTGATGGAGTACGCTGAACCACGATACGAGCTACCCAGTCGACACTTTTTTTCCAGAAAAGCCATCCCAGCCCTGCACCAGCATGTTAAACAGCGCATCGTCCATGCACTCAGGCAATCTGTGAGTACAAAGGTGCACCTGACTACAGATGCATGGACCAGTAGGCATGGCCAGGGACGTTATGTGTCCATCACGGCACACTGGGTGAATGTGGTGGATGCAGGGTCCACTGTTGTGAATTTGCTTTTTGCTCCCTCTAGTGGTTACTAGTTTTTTGACTCTGGTTTTTCTGTCATTCCTTTTATCCGCACCTGGGTCGTTAGTTAGGGGTGTTGCTATATAAGCTCCCTAGACCTTCAGTTCAATGCCTGGCAACGTAGTTATCAGAGCTAGTCTGCTGTGCTCTTGTCTACTGATCCTGGTTCCAGTTATATCAGCTAAGTCTGCCTTTTGCTTTTTGCTATTTGTTTTGGTTTTGTATTTTTGTCCAGCTTGTTCCAAATCTATATCCTGACCTTTGCTGGAAGCTCTAGGGGGCTGGTGTTCTCCCCCCGGACCGTTAGACGGTTCGGGGGTTCTTGAATTTCCAGTGTGGATTTTGATAGGGTTTTTGTTGACCATATAAGTTACCTTTCTTTATTCTGCTATCAGTAAGCGGGCCTCTCTGTGCTAAACCTGGTTCATTTCTGTGTTTGTCATTTCCTCTTACCTCACCGTTATTATTTGTGGGGGGCTTCTATCCAGCTTTGGGGTCCCCTTCTCTGGAGGCAAGAAAGGTCTTTTGTTTTCCTCTACTAGGGGTAGCTAGATTCTCCGGCTGGAGCGTGTCATCTAGAATCAACGTAGGAATGATCCCCGGCTACTTCTAGTGTTGGCGTTAGGAGTAGATATATGGTCAACCTAGTTACCACTGCCCTATGAGCTGGATTTTTGTATTCTGCAGACTTCCACGTACCTCTGAGACCCTCGCCATTGGGGTCATAACAGTTTGCCAGGCCAGTATTAAATGTTTAATGCGTTGCAGAAGAGGGATTATAAGAAAGAAGATTCTGAGTTTTTTTTTTTTTCTCTTTCTTCTTCCCCTTTACCTCAGAGTGGCTATGCTTGCTGCAGACATGAATGTCCAGACCTTGATTACAAGTGTGGACCAGCTGGCTACTCGTGTGCAGGGCATACAAGACTATGTTATCAGAAATCCTAGGTCAGAACCTAAAATACCGATTCCTGAACTGTTTTCCGGAGACAGGTTTAAGTTTAGGAATTTTGTGAATAATTGTAAATTGTTTTTGTCCCTGAGACCCTGTTCATCTGGAGACTCTGCTCAGCAAGTAAAAATAGTTATTTCGTTCTTATGGGGCGACCCTCAGGATTGGGCTTTTTCGCTGGCGCCAGGAGATCCGGCATTGGCTGATATTGATGCGTTTTTTCTGGCGCTCGGTTTACTTTATGAGGAACCCAATCTTGAGATTCAGGCAGAAAAGGCCTTGCTGGCTATGTCTCAGGGGCAGGACGAGGCTGAAGTGTATTGCCAAAAATTTCGGAAATGGTCCGTGCTGACACATTGGAACGAGTGTGCACTGGCCGCTAATTTTAGAAATGGCCTATCTGAAGCCATTAAGAATGTTATGGTGGGTTTTCCCATTCCCACAGGTCTCAATGATACTATGGCACTGGCTATTCAAATTGACCGGCGGTTGCGGGAGCGCAAAACCGCAAATTCCCTCATGGGGTTGTCTGAACAGACACCTAATTCGGTGCAATGTGATAGAAAAACCGCAAATTCCCTCATGGTGTTGTCTGAACAGACACCTGATTTAATGCAATGTGATAGAATCCTGACTAGAAATGAGCGGAAAATTCATAGACGCCGGAATGGCTTGTGCTACTACTGTGGTGATTCTACACATGTTATCTCAGCATGCTCTAAACGTATAGCTAAGGTTGTTAGTCCTGTCACCGTTGGTAATTTGCAACCTAAATTTATTCTGTCTGTAACTTTGATTTGCTCACTGTCGTCTTATCCTGTCATGGCGTTTGTAGATTCAGGTGCTGCCCTGAGTCTTATGGATCTGTCATTTGCTAAGCACTGTGGTTTTACTCTTGAACCATTAGAAAATCCTATTCCTCTTAGGGGTATTGATGCTACGCCATTGGCAGCAAATAAACCGCAGTATTGGACACAGGTTATCATGTGCATGACTCCTGAACACCGCGAGGTGATACGTTTCCTGGTTTTACATAAAATGCATGATTTGGTTGTTTTAGGGCTGCCATGGTTACAGACCCATAATCCAGTCCTGGACTGGAAGGCTATGTCAGTCTCAAGTTGGGGCTGTCGTGGTATTCATGGGGATTCCCTGCCTGTGTCTATTGCTTCTTCTACGCCTTCGGAAGTTCCGGAGTATTTGTCTGATTATCAGGATGTCTTCAGTGAGTCTGAGTCCAGTGCACTGCCTCCTCATAGGGACTGTGACTGTGCTATAGATTTGATCCCAGGCAGTAAGTTTCCTAAGGGAAGACTGTTTAATCTGTCGGTACCTGAACATACCGCTATGCGTTCATATATCAAGGAGTCTCTGGAGAAAGGACATATTCGTCCGTCTTCTTCCCCCCTTGGTGCGGGATTCTTTTTTGTGGCAAAAAAGGACGGATCTTTGAGACCTTGTATTGATTATCGGCTTTTAAATAAGATCACTGTCAAATTTCAGTATCCTTTACCGCTGTTGTCTGACTTGTTTGCCCGGATTAAAGGTGCCAAGTGGTTCACCAAGATAGACCTTCGTGGTGCGTACAACCTTGTGCGCATTAAGCAAGGTGATGAATGGAAAACCGCATTCAATACGCCCGAAGGTCATTTTGAGTACTTGGTGATGCCTTTTGGGCTCTCCAATGCGCCTTCAGTTTTTCAGTCCTTTATGCATGACATTTTCCGGAAGTATCTGGATAAATTTTTGATTGTTTATCTGGATGATATTTTGTTTTTTTCTGATGATTGGGATTCGCATGTGGAGCAGGTCAGGTTGGTCTTTAAAATTTTGCGTGAAAATTCTTTGTTTGTCAAGGGCTCAAAGTGTCTCTTTGGTGTACAGAAGGTTCCCTTTTTGGGGTTCATTTTTTCCCCTTCTGCTGTGGAGATGGACCCAGTCAAGGTCCGAGCTATTCTTGATTGGACTCAGCCCTCGTCGGTTAAGAGTCTTCAGAAGTTCTTGGGTTTCGCTAACTTCTACCGTCGTTTTATCGCTAATTTTTCTAGCATTGTGAAACCGTTGACGGATATGACCAAGAAGGGCTCCGAGGTAGCTAACTGGGCTCCTGCTGCCGTGGAGGCTTTCCAGGAGTTGAAGCGCCGGTTTAATTCGGCGCCTGTTTTGTGCCAGCCCGATGTCTCACTTCCCTTTCAGGTTGAGGTGGATGCTTCAGAGATTGGAGCAGGGGCCGTTTTGTCGCAGAGAGGCCCTGGTTGCTCTGTTATGAAACCTTGTGCCTTTTTCTCCAGGAAGTTTTCGCCTGCCGAGCGAAATTATGATGTGGGCAATCGGGAGTTGTTGGCCATGAAATGGGCATTTGAGGAGTGGCGTCATTGGCTCGAGGGTGCTAAGCATCGTGTGGTGGTCTTGACTGATCACAAAAATCTGATGTATCTCGAGTCTGCTAAACGCCTTAATCCGAGACAGGCCCGCTGGTCATTGTTTTTCTCCCGCTTTGATTTTGTTGTCTCGTATTTACCAGGTTCAAAGAATGTGAAGGCCGATGCTCTTTCTAGGAGCTTTGTGCCTGATGCTCCTGGAGTCGCTGATCCTGTTGGTATTCTTAAAGATGGAGTTATCTTGTCAGCTATTTCTCCGGATCTGCGACGTGTGTTGCAGAGATTTCAGGCTGATAGGCCTGAGTCTTGTCCACCTGACAGACTGTTTGTCCCGGATAAATGGACCAGCAGAGTCATTTCCGAGGTTCATTCCTCGGTGTTGGCAGGTCACCCGGGAATTTTTGGCACCAGAGATCTGGTGGCCAGGTCCTTTTGGTGGCCTTTCTTGTCAAGGGATGTGCGGTCATTTGTGCAGTCCTGTGGGACTTGTGCTCGAGCTAAGCCTTGCTGTTCTCGTGCCAGCGGTTTGCTCTTGCCCTTGCCTGTCCCGAAGAGACCTTGGACACATATCTCCATGGATTTCATTTCTGATCTTCCGCTATCTCAGGGCATGTCCATTATCTGGGTGATATGTGATCGCTTCTCCAAGATGGTCCATTTGGTTCCTTTGCCTAAGCTGCCTTCCTCTTCCGATCTGGTTCCTGTGTTTTTCCAGAACGTGGTTCGTTTGCACGGCATCCCTGAGAATATTGTGTCAGACAGAGGATCCCAGTTCGTTTCTAGGTTCTGGCGATCCTTTTGTAGTAGGATGGGCATTGATTTGTCGTTTTCGTCTGCTTTCCATCCTCAGACTAATGGACAGACGGAGCGAACCAATCAGACTTTGGAGGCTTATTTGAGGTGTTTTGTCTCTGCTGATCAGGACGATTGGGTGACATTCTTGCCGTTGGCTGAGTTTGCCCTTAATAATCGGGCTAGTTCCGCCACCTTGGTTTCGCCTTTTTTCTGCAACTCTGGTTTCCATCCTCGCTTTTCTTCGGGTCATGTGGAGCCTTCTGACTGTCCTGGGGTGGATTCTGTGGTAGATAGGTTGCAGCGGATCTGGAATCATGTGGTGGACAACTTGAAGTTGTCACAGGAGAGGGCTCAGCGCTTTGCCAACCGCCGCCGCGGTGTGGGTCCCCGACTACGCGTTGGGGATTTGGTATGGCTTTCTTCCCGCTTTGTTCCTATGAAGGTCTCCTCTCCCAAATTTAAACCTCGTTTTATTGGGCCTTACAAGATATTGGAAATCCTTAATCCTGTATCTTTTCGTCTGGATCTTCCTGTGTCGTTTGCTATTCACAATGTATTTCATAGGTCCTTGTTGCGGCGGTACATTGTGCCTGTAGTTCCTTCTGCTGAGCCTCCTGCTCCGGTGTTGGTTGAGGGCGAGTTGGAGTACGTGGTGGAGAAGATCTTGGATTCTCGCCTCTCCAGGCGGAGGCTTCAGTACCTGGTCAAGTGGAAGGGCTATGGTCAGGAGGATAATTCCTGGGTGGTCGCCTCTGATGTTCATGCGGCCGATTTAGTTTGTGCCTTTCATGCCGCTCATCCTGATCGCCCTGGTGGTCGTGGTGAGGGTTCGGTGACCCCTCACTAAGGGGGGGGTACTGTTGTGAATTTGCTTTTTGCTCCCTCTAGTGGTTACTAGTTTTTTGACTCTGGTTTTTCTGTCATTCCTTTTATCCGCACCTGGGTCGTTAGTTAGGGGTGTTGCTATATAAGCTCCCTAGACCTTCAGTTCAATGCCTGGCAACGTAGTTATCAGAGCTAGTCTGCTGTGCTCTTGTCTACTGATCCTGGTTCCAGTTATATCAGCTAAGTCTGCCTTTTGCTTTTTGCTATTTGTTTTGGTTTTGTATTTTTGTCCAGCTTGTTCCAAATCTATATCCTGACCTTTGCTGGAAGCTCTAGGGGGCTGGTGTTCTCCCCCCGGACCGTTAGACGGTTCGGGGGTTCTTGAATTTCCAGTGTGGATTTTGATAGGGTTTTTGTTGACCATATAAGTTACCTTTCTTTATTCTGCTATCAGTAAGCGGGCCTCTCTGTGCTAAACCTGGTTCATTTCTGTGTTTGTCATTTCCTCTTACCTCACCGTTATTATTTGTGGGGGGCTTCTATCCAGCTTTGGGGTCCCCTTCTCTGGAGGCAAGAAAGGTCTTTTGTTTTCCTCTACTAGGGGTAGCTAGATTCTCCGGCTGGAGCGTGTCATCTAGAATCAACGTAGGAATGATCCCCGGCTACTTCTAGTGTTGGCGTTAGGAGTAGATATATGGTCAACCCAGTTACCACTGCCCTATGAGCTGGATTTTTGTATTCTGCAGACTTCCACGTACCTCTGAGACCCTCGCCATTGGGGTCATAACAGTCCACAGGCGACATCAATTTAGTGACAGTTGTGCCTAGCCCACGGTCTAGGAAACAGTTGGCTGTAGGCGTTCGCACCCCCTCCTCCTCCTCCTCCTCGTCCTCCTGCAGAAGCTACAGCTCTTCCACAGAACGCAGTCTGCCAACCACTCCATCGGCAGATGACACTGTTGCACACCAGTTGTCCCATTATGGGCCAGCTACTGCCAAGCGTCAGCAGGCTGTATTGGCTATGAAGTGCTTGGGCGACAACAGACACACCTCGGAAGTTCTGTCCGAGTTCTTGCAACAAGAAACGCAGTCGTGGCTGGGCACAGTAGATCTTGAGGCAGGCAAGGTAGTGAGTGATAACGGAAGGAATTTCATGGCTGCCATCTCCCTTTCCCAACTGAAACACATTCCTTGCCTGGCTCACACCTTAAACCTGGTGGTGCAGTGCTTATTGAAAACTTATCCTGGGTTCTCCGACCTGCTCCTCAAAGTGCGTGCACTTTGCTCACATATCCGACGTTCGCCTGTACACGCCAGCCGTATGCAGACCTATCAGCGGTCTTTGAACCTTCCCCAGCATCGCCTAATCATAGACGTTGCAACAAGGTGGAACTCAACACTGCACATGCTTCAGAGACTGTGCGAACAGAGGCGTGCTGTTATTTATTTGTGGGAGGATACACGGGCAGGCAGTAGGATGGCAGACATGGAGTTGTCAGGTGTGCAGTGGTCTAAGATACAAGACATGTGTCAAGTAGTGTTGAGCATTCCGATACCGCAAGTATCGGGTATCGGCCGATACTTGCGGTATCGGAATTCCGATACCGGGATTCCGATACTTGCCGCGTATCGGATACCGGAATCGGAAGTTCTAAGATTCAAAAAGCAGAAATTCAGCCAATGAGATTGATTCCAAGTGTGGGCACATCCTGTTTAGCATGGAGGGCATGAAACTACTGGCAAGGCTGTGATTGGCTGGTGTAATGATGTCATGATGCAGTTTAAAAGTCGCTGGCGCCATTTTGCGATCACTCTGCTGTGAATTCAGTTAGTGACAGGACGCTGTTTGCTGACTGAGGGACAGTTTAGAGATAGCGATTTGCTTCTTTGTGCTTTCCAAAGGCTAATTTAGCAACCGCTGTGTTCACCTACTATTCACCTTGCTTTTGCCTTGTAGCGCTGTTTTCACAGCGATCTGCAGGGTCTGTGTGTGTGTGTGTGTGAGTGCAGCCCAGTCTCCAGTCTGAGTGCAGCCACATAGGCCATCCATAGTTGGTTGTATTCAGTTCAGGGAGGGTGGTTCATTGCCTCATACTGTTCCTTTTTTTTTTTTTTTTCCCAAGTAGTGTAGTCTGCTGCTAATTTATTCAAAAAAATCCTATTAGTGTCTTTCCACCCGTCTCCAGCTAATTTGTGGAAAAACACTACATAGGATAAAGTAGAGGAGGGTTTTTGGGCCTTGCAGCGCCGTTTACGGCTGTCTGCACGGTCTCCGTGTGACTGCAGCTCGCCCTGTAATCTGTGAGCAGCTGTAGCCTGGTTGTCTCCAGCTCAGGGTTTTTCACTGCGTCATACCGCCAAATCAATTTTCTTTTTTTTCAAAGTAGTGTAGTCTGCTGCTAATTAATTTTAAAAAATCCTATTAGTGTCTTTCCACCCGTCTCCAGCTAATTTGTGGAAAAACACTACATAGGATAAAGTAGAGGAGGGTTTTTGGGCCTTGCAGCGCCGTTTACGGCTGTCTGCACGGTCTCCGTGTGACTGCAGCTCGCCCTGTAATCTGTGAGCAGCTGTAGCCTGGTTGTCTCCAGCTCAGGGTTTTTCACTGCGTCATACCGCCAAATCAATTTTCTTTTTTTTCAAAGTAGTGTAGTCTGCTGCTAATTAATTTAAAAAAATCCTATTAGTGTCTTTCCACCCGTCTCCAGCTAATTTGTGGAAAAACACTACATAGGATAAAGTAGAGGAGGGTTTTTGGGCCTTGCAGCGCCGTTTACGGCTGTCTGCACGGTCTCCGTGTGACTGCAGCTCGCCCTGTAATCTGTGAGCAGCTATAGCCTGGTTGTCTCCAGCTCAGGGTTTTTCACTGCGTCATACTGCCAAATCAATTTTCTTTTTTTTCAAAGTAGTGTAGTCTGCTGCTAATTAATTTAAAAAAATCCTATTAGTGTCTTTCCACCCGTCTCCAGCTAATTTGTGGAAAAACACTACATAGGATAAAGTAGAGGAGGGTTTTTGGGCCTTGCAGCGCCGTTTACGGCTGTCTGCACGGTCTCCGTGTGACTGCAGCTCGCCCTGTAATCTGTGAGCAGCTATAGCCTGGTTGTCTCCAGCTCAGGGTTTTTCACTGCGTCATACTGCCAAATCAATTTTCTTTTTTTTCAAAGTAGTGTAGTCTGCTGCTAATTAATTTAAAAAAATCCTATTAGTGTCTTTCCACCCGTCTCCAGCTAATTTGTGGAAAAACACTACATAGGATAAAGTAGAGGAGGGTTTTTGGGCCTTGCAGCGCCGTTTACGGCTGTCTGCACGGTCTCCGTGTGACTGCAGCTCGCCCTGTAATCTGTGAGCAGCTATAGCCTGGTTGTCTCCAGCTCAGGGTTTTTCACTGCGTCATACCGCCAAATCAATTTTCTTTTTTTTCCAAATAGTGTAGTCTGCTGCTAATTTATTCAAAAAAATCCTATTAGTGTCTTTCCACCCGTCTCCAGCTAATTTGTGGAAAAACACTACATAGGATAAAGTAGAGGAGGGTTTTTGGGCCTTGTAGCGCCGTTTACGTCTGTCTGCACGGTCTCCGTGTGACTGCAGCTCTATCTGTTGTCAGTTCAGCCCCCAAAAAATAAATAAATAATAAAGTTCACCAAACACACCAGTTACACCACTTTACATTTCTGTAGGCCACATTAGCTCATATTAAAGTCTAGTCCACACTTTAGATAATTAGTGCTTCTTATACCTGTTAGGAGGAGTTGCTCAGGAATAAGCACACAAATCCGTTAGTACTTTTCTGCTTATCTTTATCAGTCAACCAAGATGAAGAAGGCAGTGAGTAAGGCACGGGGGCGTGGGAGCCGTCGCGGAGCAGGGAGGGGACGTGGGGATTCTGTGCCTGCTGCGGGCACCGGTGACTCATCAGCACCCACTTTCACCAGGCAACAGTCGTTCATGCGAAGCTTTGTGTCCGAGCGCCGTACACCGCTGCTGCGTGAAGAACAAATTGAAGCTGTTGTCGGATGGATGGCAGCTAATGCATCAACTTCCATTAGTGCCACATCCTCTCAGACACAGAGCACTGGAGAGCAGCCATCTGTCTCTTCACCACCTGCCAAATTGCCCAGGCAGACAGAGAGCCCAGGACAGGAGCCGTCTCTCTCTACTTCTGTTCTCTGAATCTCTTGGCTTGGAAACAGGGGGCCAGCCAAGCAGCATTGGAGAAATGGAAGAAGAGGCAGGGTGCAGTGATGCCCAACAGCTTTTTCTGTCTTCCTCTGAAGAGGCGGGTGGGCCAGTGGCTCCGGTCACCACATCGCAGGCCGCATCAGCTGATGATGACACTCAGGTGCCACTTACTGGTGCGTGCTCTGCTGCTGAGACTACCCAGGAGGAGCAGTTGGGGGCAGAGGGTAGTGTAGATGATGAGGTCCTCGACCCATCTTGGCGTGAGGGACAGGAAGGTGGTGGGAGCAGCTCTGAGGAAGAGATTCCCCGTACGGCCCAAAGAGGGAGAGGGAGGGGGAAGACTGCGGATCCTGCAGCCTCCGCTTTGGCACCCGTTAGGAGCATGTCTCTTCCAAAAGCCAAAAAGGGCGCTCCCAAGACTTGCAGTGCCTGGTCCTTTTTTGACACAGTTGCAGATGACATTTGCTATGTCAGATGCAACGTGTGTCATCAAAAAGTCAAAAGAGGGAAAAATGTCAGCAACCTCAATACCTCCAACATGTGGAAACATGTGCGCAACAGGCACCCGGCGGAGTTAGAAAAACACACTGAAGAGGTAGGCCAACCAACAGCGGCAGCTACCACCTCTTCAGCTCGTGTTGCCTCTTCCTCTACCTCACACGCAGCTGGTTCGGCGTCCTCCCAGGATCGCCGTGGAAGAACCTCTGCCCCTGTTGTCCAGAGACCCGCTGTAATTCCACCCGCAGCGCCACTTTCCCAGTCATCCACACACTCCCAGCCCAGTCTACAGCCATCGGTAGTACAGGCATGGGAGAAAAGGCGGCCTTTCTCGTCAAACCACCCACGAGCACAGGCTCTGACTGCAGGCATTGCCAAACTTCTGTCACTGGAAATGCTGTCATTCAGGCTGGTGGAGACTGACAGCTTCCGTGACTTGATGTCATTGGCAGTCCCACAGTACAATGTGCCCAGCCGCTTTTACTTCAGCAGGCAAGCCGTCCCTGCCCTGCAGAAGCATGTGGAGGGACACATAAAACACGCGCTACTGAACGCCGTCAGTAGCAAGGTCCACCTCACCACCGATGCGTGGACCAGTCAACATGGACAGGGGCGATACCTTTCCCTCACTGCCCATTGGGTTAATGTCGTTGAGCCGGGTACAGACCGTGCGAGTGGCGCAGGACGTGTCCTGCCCACTCCAAGGATTGCAGGAATCCATTCTGTACGCATTGACTCCTCCTCTTACACCAGTTCCTCAGAATCATCGCTGCAGGAGCCGTCACAGTCCACCTCCACATGGACCCGTGATGAACGTGTACCTGTTACGACCGACATGAGCACAGCCGTGGCCAAACGTCAACAGGCCGTCTTGAAATTAATTTTCTTGGGGAATCGTAGCCACACAGCGCAGGAGCTCTGGAATGCCATCAAGCAGGAGAGCGATGTGTGGTTTGTGCCAGCGAATCTCCAGCCAGGCATGGTAGTGTGTGATAATGGCCGAAATCTGGTGGCAGCTCTGGGCCTCGGCAACCTCACTCACATCCCATGTCTGGCACATGTGCTCAATTTGGTCGTGCAGAGCTTTTTGAGGGACTATCCGGATCTTGATGCACTGCTGCACAAGGTCCGCCTAGAGTGTGCTCACTTGCGGCGTTCCAGCACGGCAAAAGCGCGCATTGCGGCTCTGCAGCGCCGACACCGCCTGCCGGAACATCGCATCATATGTGACCTACCTACCAGGTGGAATTCCACGTTACATATGTTGGAGCGGTTGTGTGAGCAGCAGCAAGCTGTAATGGAGTACCAGCTGCTTCAGGCGCAAAAAAGTCGCAGTCAGCGCCGTACAGACTTCACAACCACAGAGTGGGCCACTATGAATGACGTCTGCCAGGTTTTGCGTCCCTTTGATTATTCCACGCGGATGGCGAGTGCAGATGATGCACTAGTCAGCATGACTGTCCCCCTTATCTGCCTGCTTGAAAAATCACTGCAAGCGCTAAGGGATGATGTTGTGGAAGAGGTGGAGGATGAGGATTCACCATTTCCATCATCTTCTGGACAGTCAGCGCCACGTGGTTCCTCACAAACGCGTAGGCAGGGGACCGTTTGTGAGGAGGATGAGGAGGAGTCAATGGAGGAGGAAGACATCCGTCCAGAGGAGGGAGTTACACAATTGTCCAGTACTCAGTGTGTACAGCGAGGGTGGGGTGATGACGAGCGGGCAGAGATCACGCCTCCAGCAGGGGACAGCGTTTCTTGGGCAGTTGGCAGTCTGCAGCACATGGTGGATTACATGCTGCAGTGCCTGAGAAACGACCGCCGCATCGCCCACATTCTCAACATGTCTGATTATTGGGTGTTCACCCTCCTCGATCCTCGCTACCGGGACAACGTAGAAAGCCTCATCACACCGTTGAACCGGGAGCGAAAAATGCGGGAGTACCAAGACACACTGGTCAATTCCATCATCTTCTCCATTCCAACTGAGAGAAGTGCTGCTAGTGCATTCCAAAGCAGCTCAGTGCGTCCAGGCCGTGGTGGAGGCTCTGCACAAAGAGGGAGCAGAAGCAGTGCCTCTGCCCAAGGCAAGACCAGTATGGCCGAACTGTGGCACAGTTTTCTGTGCCCGCCACAAAAGTCTACACCATCACAGACGGCTCCAGTCAGCAGGAGGCAACGGTTCCGTCAGATGGTGACAGACTACATGTCTTGCCCTCTTGCTGTACTCCCAGACGGCTCTTCCCCTTTCAAGTTTTGGGTCTCAAAGCTGGATACATGGCCAGAGCTAAGCCAGTATGCATTGGAGGTGCTGTCTTGCCCTGCGGCCAGTGTATTATCGGAACGTGTCTTTAGTGCTGCAGGTGGTGTACTAACTGACCGTCGCATGCGACTATCCTCCGATAACGTTGACCGGCTTACTTTCCTGAAAATGAACAAGGCCTGGATCTCGCCGGAATTTGCCACTCCTCCTCCTGATTGAATAATTAGGTCACTGTATACGTTATCCAGGTCTCCTGTTGTGTTCATCTTTCTACCACCTGAACTTAAATTCCTGGGCTCCAACACCGCCAGTTGAGGCTCAGACGTGCCGTCTGCACAGTCAAAACATACGACCCAGTGTTATTGGGTTTCAGTAACGTCAGCTGATCCCCAGCTGTGTAGCCGGCAATGTGTCATGCGACCGCCACGCTGACACAACAACTGAAATGTAAGGGAATCTGTCCCCCCCCCCCCAAGGCGTTTGTTACTGAAAGAGCCACCTTGTGCAGCAGTAATGCTGCCCAAGGAAAAGGTAGCTATTTTTGTTTAGCTCCTTGCACACGCAGAACTTAACACTTATAAAATGTGTCCCCTGCAACCGTAAAACCGTCCCGGAGGTGGGACTTTCCTTCGTAATGTGACGCAGCCCAGCCGTCATTCCTACCCCCCCGGCGCCGCGCACCGGCTCCTCAGCGTTGTTTTATTCCGTCCAGGAGCCTGCGCTGTTATGTTATCCCGTGGCCAGGCACACTTAGCGCTGCCCGTCTTCTGGCATCATTTGGTGTCTGGATGGCTGCGCCTGTGCGGCCGCGCTGGCAGAGAGCCCGCCTCGCAGTGTCTTCTGATTTAATCCCACTGGGGGCCTGGGATCCATGGACATGCGCAGTGCATATCTGAACCTCCACCTCTCACTCATTTCCCTATGGCTTCTTCAGACTGTTCGGTGTCAGCTGGTCCCTAACAGCATGCCACGGCCGTGACACCGCACAGTCTGAAGAAGCCATAGGGAGATGAGTGAGAGGTGGAGGTTCAGATATGCACTGCGCATGTCCATGGATCCCAGGCCCCCAGTGGGATTAAATCAGAAGACACTGCGAGGCGGGCTCTCTGCCAGCGCGGCCGCACAGGCGCAGCCATCCAGACACCAAATGATGCCAGAAGACGGGCAGCGCTAAGTGTGCCTGGCCACGGGATAACATAACAGCGCAGGCTCCTGGACGGAATAAAACAACGCTGAGGAGCCGGTGCGCGGCGCCGGGGGGGTAGGAATGACGGCTGGGCTGCGTCACATTACGAAGGAAAGTCCCACCTCCGGGACGGTTTTACGGTTGCAGGGGACACATTTTATAAGTGTTTAGTTCTGTGTTTGCAAGGAGCATGATGAAAAGAGCCACCTTTTCCTTTTGCATCTTTTGTGCTGCACAAGCTGGCTCTTTCAGCTACAAACGCCTTGGGGGGGGGTTAAAGGTTCCCTTTCGACTTTCTCAGGCTTCGGCCTACATTGTGTTCCTCTGCTTTTCCACCTGTCCCTGGGCTCCAACACCGCTAGTTGTTGCCTGGTAGTGCTGTACGCACAGTCCCAACAGTCGCTCCTCTGTTATTGGGGTTCAGTAACGTCAGCTGTTCCCCTGCTGTGTGTGTGGCAATCCCTCCTACCTCCTCCAACCTCCTCCTCCTCCACCTGTCCCTGGGCTCCAACACCGCCAGTTGCCGTCCAGAGGTGCTGTACGCACAGTCAACAGTCGCTCCTCTGTTATTGGGGTTCAGTAATGTCAGCTGTTCCCCTGCTGTGTGTGTGGCAATCCCTCCTACCTCCTCCAACCTCCTCCTCCTCCACCTGTCCCTGGGCTCCAACACCGCCAGTTGCCGTCCAGAAGTGCTGTACGCACAGTCAACAGTCGCTCCTCTGTTATTGGGGTTCAGTAACGTCAGCTGTTCCCCTGCTGTGTGTGTGGCAATCCCTCCTACCTCCTCCAACCTCCTCCTCCTCCACCTGTCCCTGGGCTCCAACACCGCCAGTTGCCGTCCAGAAGTGCTGTACGCACAGTCAACAGTCCCTCCTCTGTTATTGGGGTTCAGTAACGTCAGCTGTTCCCCTGCTGTGTGTGTGGCAATCCCTCCTACCTCCTCCTACCTCCTCCAACCTCCTCCTCCTCCACCTGTCCCTGGGCTCCAACACCGCCAGTTGCCGTCCAGAAGTGCTGTACGCACAGTCAACAGTCCCTCCTCTGTTATTGGGGTTCAGTAACGTCAGCTGTTCCCCTGCTGTGTGTGTGGCAATCCCTCCTACCTCCTCCAACCTCCTCCTCCTCCACCTGTCCCTGGGCTCCAACACCGCCAGTTGCCGTCCAGAAGTGCTGTACGCACAGTCAACAGTCGCTCCTCTGTTATTGGGGTTCAGTAACGTCAGCTGTTCCCCTGCTGTGTGTGTGGCAATCCCTCCTACCTCCTCCTACCTCCTCCAACCTCCTCCTCCTCCACCTGTCCCTGGGCTCCAACACCGCCAGTTGCCGTCCAGAAGTGCTGTACGCACAGTCAACAGTCCCTCCTCTGTTATTGGGGTTCAGTAACGTCAGCTGTTCCCCTGCTGTGTGTGTGGCAATCCCTCCTACCTCCTCCAACCTCCTCCTCCTCCACCTGTCCCTGGGCTCCAACACCGCCAGTTGCCGTCCAGAAGTGCTGTACGCACAGGCAACAGTCCCTCCTCTGTTATTGGGGTTCAGTAACGTCAGCTGTTCCCCTGCTGTGTGTGTGGCAATCCCTCCTACCTCCTCCAACCTCCTCCTCCTCCACCTGTCCCTGGGCTCCAACACCGCCAGTTGCCGTCCAGAAGTGCTGTACGCACAGTCAACAGTCGCTCCTCTGTTATTGGGGTTCAGTAACGTCAGCTGTTCCCCTGCTGTGTGTGTGGCAATCCCTCCTACCTCCTCCTACCTCCTCCAACCTCCTCCTCCTCCACCTGTCCCTGGGCTCCAACACCGCCAGTTGCCGTCCAGAAGTGCTGTACGCACAGTCAACAGTCCCTCCTCTGTTATTGGGGTTCAGTAACGTCAGCTGTTCCCCTGCTGTGTGTGTGGCAATCCCTCCTACCTCCTCCAACCTCCTCCTCCTCCACCTGTCCCTGGGCTCCAACACCGCCAGTTGCCGTCCAGAAGTGCTGTACGCACAGTCAACAGTCGCTCCTCTGTTATTGGGGTTCAGTAACGTCAGCTGTTCCCCTGCTGTGTGTGTGGCAATCCCTCCTACCTCCTCCAACCTCCTCCTCCTCCACCTGTCCCTGGGCTCCAACACCGCCAGTTGCCGTCCAGAAGTGCTGTACGCACAGTCAACAGTCCCTCCTCTGTTATTGGGGTTCAGTAACGTCAGCTGTTCCCCTGCTGTGTGTGTGGCAATCCCTCCTACCTCCTCCAACCTCCTCCAACCTCCTCCTCCTCCACCTGTCCCTGGGCTCCAACACCGCCAGTTGCCGTCCAGAAGTGCTGTACGCACAGTCAACAGTCCCTCCTCTGTTATTGGGGTTCAGTAACGTCAGCTGTTCCCCTGCTGTGTGTGTGGCAATCCCTCCTACCTCCTCCAACCTCCTCCTCCTCCACCTGTCCCTGGGCTCCAACACCGCCAGTTGCCGTCCAGAAGTGCTGTACGCACAGTCAACAGTCCCTCCTCTGTTATTGGGGTTCAGTAACGTCAGCTGTTCCCCTGCTGTGTATACGGCAACGTGTACTGCGACCGCCACGCAGGCACAACAAGTTAAATGTAAGGGAACCTGACCCCCCCCCCCCCCCAGGCGTTTGTTACTGAAGGAGCCACCTTGTGCAGCAGTAATGATGCAAAGGGAAAAAGTGCCTCTTTTCGTGATGCTCCTTGCACATGCTGAACCAAACACTTATGAAATGTGTCCCCACACAGCGTTACACCGTCCGGTAGGTGGAACTTTCCTTTGTCGTGTGACGCAGCACAGCCATCATTTTTACCCCCTTGGCGCCGTGCGCCCCCTCCTCAGCGTTGTTTGAATCTGTCCCGGAGCCTGCGCTGTTAGGTTAGCCCTTGGCCATGCACACATGTTGCGCTGCCCGTCTTCTGACCTCATTTGGTGTCAGGCTGGCTGCGCCTGTGCGGGTGCGCTGGCCGAGATCCCGCCTCGCAGTGTCGTCTAATGTAATCCCACCGCGGGCCTGTGATCCGTGCCCGTGCGCAGTGCATATCCTCTCCTCTCACTCCCCTCCCTATGGCTTCTTCAGACTGTGCGATGTCAGCTGGTCCCTAATAGCATGCCACGGCCGTGACACCGCACAGTCTGAAAAAGCCGTAGGGAGGGGAGTGAGAGGAGAGGATATGCACTGCGCACGGGCACGGATCACAGGCCCGCGGTGGGATTACATGAGACGACACTGCGAGGCGGGATCTCGGCCAGCGCACCCGCACAGGCGCAGCCAGCCTGACACCAAATGAGGTCAGAAGACGGGCAGCGCAACATGTGTGCATGGCCATGGGCTAACCTAACAGCGCAGGCTCCGGGACAGATTCAAACAACGCTGAGGAGGGGGCGAACGGCGACAAGGGGGTAAAAATGATGGCTGTGCTGCGTCACACGACAAAGGAAAGTTCCACCTACCGGACGGTTTAACGCTGTGTGGGGACACATTTCATAAATGTTAGGTTCCGCATGTACAAGGACCATAATTAAAAGAGCTAAGTTTACCTTTTCCAGCATTAGTGCTGTACACAATGGCTCTTTCAGCTACAAACGCCTGGGGGGGGGGGGGGTTAAAGGTTTCCTTTCAACTTGCTCGAGTGCAGGCTTCGGCCTACACTCCGCTCCCCCTGCTCCTCCTGCTGACCCTGGGCTCTAACACCGCCAGTTTTTGCCCAGATGTGCTAGCTGCACAGAGAAAAACACCAGCCAATGTGTCAGTGGGGTCCAGCACCGCCAGCTGTTCCCCTGCTGTGTAGCCGGCAACGTGTCCTGCGACCGCCACGCAGACACAAGAACTGAAATTGAAGGGAACCTGTCCCCCCTCCCCCAGGTGTTTCTATGTTTTACAGCTACCTTGAACAGCAGTAATGCTGCATGTGTTCAAGGTGGCTCAGAAACTTATTCTCCTTGCCCATGTTGAAGTGAACACGTCTAAAATGTGTCCTCTGTGACCATTAAAACGTCCCTCAGGTGTGATTTGACTTTGTATTGACACACGCAACAAGCTCCTTGGTAACGCTGCCCGTCTTCTGGCATCATTGTTTGGCTGGCTGCGCTTCTGCGGCCGCCCTGACCCACACAACAGCCCTCGTTGTCTTATTTAATGGGACTGCGAGGGTGTGATTGATGGGCAGGATCAGTGCATCAGTTCGCCTGTCCCTCCTCTCCTTCCGCCTTCTTCGGACTGTGCGGCTTCATGGCCGTGGCATGCGATAAGGGATCAGATGACGCCGCACAGTCTGAAGCGGGTGTAAGGACCCGAGTGTGAGAGGCGAACATATGTGCTGCGCCAGGCCCTGAATCCCAGCCCCGCAGTGTTTTAACAATGTTAAGACACTGCGGGGCTGGGATTCATGGTCATCGCGAACCGCACCGGCCGACATTACATGATGCCAGAAGATGGGCAGCGCTAACGGCGCTAGGCCAGGGGATAACACGACAGCGCAGACTCCTGTACAGCAAATAACAACGCTCGGGAGGCTGCACCCAGCACCAAGGTGGGATTCTTGACACCTGTGCTGCGTCTCATTACAAAGGGAACTCTCGCCTCCATTACACAGTTTGACTGTATAAAGGGCTAAATGTTATACGTGTTCCATTCAGCGTGTGCAAGGAGAAAAATTACAAGAGCAACCTTTGACTTGCGCAGCACTGCTGCTGCATAAGCTGTGGCTCTTCTACTTTGTAACCCCTGAGGGGGGGTTAAAGGTGACTTTTGAAATCGGTTCAATTAGGCTTCGGCCTACACTCTGCTCCACCTGCAGAGCCCGGGCTCCAACAACGCTAGTTGCTGTCCGGAAGTGCTGGCTGCACAGAGCCAAACACCTCGCCAATGTGTCAGTGGGGTCCAGCACCGCCAGCTGTTCCCCTGCTGTGTAGCCGGCAACGTGTCCTGCAAAAGCCACGCAGACACAACACACCCAAAGCTGCCGCCTGTGCAGGCTTCGGCCTACACTCCCCTCCCCCTGCTCCTCCTCCTCCTGCTCCTCCTCCTGCTGTCCCTGGGCTCTAACACACCGCCAGTTTTTGCCCAGATGTGCTAGCTGCACAGAGAAAAACACCAGCCAATGTGTCAGTGGGGTCCAGCACCGCCAGCTGTTCCCCTGCTGTGTAGCCGGCAACGTGTCCTGCAAAAGCCACGCAGACACAACACACCCAAAGCTGCCGCCTGTGCAGGCTTCGGCCTACACTCCCCTCCCCCTGCTCCTCCTCCTCCTGCTCCTCCTCCTGCTGTCCCTGGGCTCTAACACACCGCCAGTTTTTGCCCAGATGTGCTAGCTGCACAGAGAAAAACACCAGCCAATGTGTCAGTGGGGTCCAGCACCGCCAGCTGTTCCCCTGCTGTGCAGCCGGCAACGTGTCCTGCAAAAGCCACGCAGACACAAGAACTGAAATTGAAGGGAACCTGTCCCCCCTCCCCCAGGCGTTTTTACGTTATCCAGCCACCTTGTACAGCGGTAATGCTGCATGTGTGCAAGGTGGCTCAGAAACGTATTCTCCTCGCACATGTGGAACTGAAAACACGTCTGCAATGTGTCCTCTGTGTGACCATTTAACCGTCCCGGTGGTGTGACTTTCCTTTGTAATGACACGCTGCAACCCCCTTGGTAGCGCTGCCCGTCTTCTGGCATCATTGTTTGGCTGCCTGCGCCTCTGCGGCCGCCCTGACCCACACAACGCCCCTCGGTGTCTTATTTATTGGGACTGCGAGGGTGTGATTGATGGGCAGGATCAGTGCATCAGTTCGCCTGTCCCTCCTCTCCTTCCGCCTTCTTCGGACTGTGCGGCTTCATGGCCGTGGCATGCGATAAGGGATCAGATGACGCCGCACAGTCTGAAGCGGGTGTAAGGACCCGAGTGTGAGAGGCGAACATATGTGCTGCGCCAGGCCCTGAATCCCAGCCCCGCAGTGTTTTAACAATGTTAAGACACTGCGGGGCTGGGATTCATGGTCATCGCGAACCGCACCGGCCGACATTACATGATGCCAGAAGATGGGCAGCGCTAACGGCGCTAGGCCAGGGGATAACACGACAGCGCAGACTCCTGTACAGCAAATAACAACGCTCGGGAGGCTGCACCCAGCACCAAGGTGGGATTCTTGACACCTGTGCTGCGTCTCATTACAAAGGGAACTCTCGCCTCCATTACACAGTTTGACTGTATAAAGGGCTAAATGTTATACGTGTTCCATTCAGCGTGTGCAAGGAGAAAAATTACAAGAGCAACCTTTGACTTGCGCAGCACTGCTGCTGCATAAGCTGTGGCTCTTCTACTTTGTAACCCCTGAGGGGGGGTTAAAGGTGACTTTTGAAATCGGTTCAATTAGGCTTCGGCCTACACTCTGCTCCACCTGCAGAGCCCGGGCTCCAACAACGCTAGTTGCTGTCCGGAAGTGCTGGCTGCACAGAGCCAAACACCTCGCCAATGTGTCAGTGGGGTCCAGCACCGCCAGCTGTTCCCCTGCTGTGTAGCCGGCAACGTGTCCTGCAAAAGCCACGCAGACACAACACACCCAAAGCTGCCGCCTGTGCAGGCTTCGGCCTACACTCCCCTCCCCCTGCTCCTCCTCCTCCTGCTCCTCCTCCTGCTGTCCCTGGGCTCTAACACACCGCCAGTTTTTGCCCAGATGTGCTAGCTGCACAGAGAAAAACACCAGCCAATGTGTCAGTGGGGTCCAGCACCGCCAGCTGTTCCCCTGCTGTGCAGCCGGCAACGTGTCCTGCAAAAGCCACGCAGACACAAGAACTGAAATTGAAGGGAACCTGTCCCCCCTCCCCCAGGCGTTTTTACGTTATCCAGCCACCTTGTACAGCGGTAATGCTGCATGTGTGCAAGGTGGCTCAGAAACGTATTCTCCTCGCACATGTGGAACTGAAAACACGTCTGCAATGTGTCCTCTGTGTGACCATTTAACCGTCCCGGTGGTGTGACTTTCCTTTGTAATGACACGCTGCAACCCCCTTGGTAGCGCTGCCCGTCTTCTGGCATCATTGTTTGGCTGCCTGCGCCTCTGCGGCCGCCCTGACCCACACAACGCCCCTCGGTGTCTTATTTATTGGGACTGCGAGGGTGTGATTGATGGGCAGGATCAGTGCATCAGTTCGCCTGTCCCTCCTCTCCTTCCGCCTTCTTCGGACTGTGCGGCTTCATGGCCGTGGCATGCGATAAGGGATCAGATGACGCCGCACAGTCTGAAGCGGGTGTAAGGACCCGAGTGTGAGAGGCGAACATATGTGCTGCGCCAGGCCCTGAATCCCAGCCCCGCAGTGTTTTAACAATGTTAAGACACTGCGGGGCTGGGATTCATGGTCATCGCGAACCGCACCGGCCGACATTACATGATGCCAGAAGATGGGCAGCGCTAACGGCGCTAGGCCAGGGGATAACACGACAGCGCAGACTCCTGTACAGCAAATAACAACGCTCGGGAGGCTGCACCCAGCACCAAGGTGGGATTCTTGACACCTGTGCTGCGTCTCATTACAAAGGGAACTCTCGCCTCCATTACACAGTTTGACTGTATAAAGGGCTAAATGTTATACGTGTTCCATTCAGCGTGTGCAAGGAGAAAAATTACAAGAGCAACCTTTGACTTGCGCAGCACTGCTGCTGCATAAGCTGTGGCTCTTCTACTTTGTAACCCCTGAGGGGGGGTTAAAGGTGACTTTTGAAATCGGTTCAATTAGGCTTCGGCCTACACTCTGCTCCACCTGCAGAGCCCGGGCTCCAACAACGCTAGTTGCTGTCCGGAAGTGCTGGCTGCACAGAGCCAAACACCTCGCCAATGTGTCAGTGGGGTCCAGCACTGCCAGCTGTTCCCCTGCTGTGTAGCCGGCAACGTGTCCTGCAAAAGCCACGCAGACACAACACACCCAAAGCTGCCGCCTGTGCAGGCTTCGGCCTACACTCCCCTCCCCCTGCTCCTCCTCCTCCTGCTCCTCCTCCTGCTGTCCCTGGGCTCTAACACACCGCCAGTTTTTGCCCAGATGTGCTAGCTGCACAGAGAAAAACACCAGCCAATGTGTCAGTGGGGTCCAGCACCGCCAGCTGTTCCCCTGCTGTGCAGCCGGCAACGTGTCCTGCAAAAGCCACGCAGACACAAGAACTGAAATTGAAGGGAACCTGTCCCCCCTCCCCCAGGCGTTTTTACGTTATCCAGCCACCTTGTACAGCGGTAATGCTGCATGTGTGCAAGGTGGCTCAGAAACGTATTCTCCTCGCACATGTGGAACTGAAAACACGTCTGCAATGTGTCCTCTGTGTGACCATTTAACCGTCCCGGTGGTGTGACTTTCCTTTGTAATGACACGCTGCAACCCCCTTGGTAGCGCTGCCCGTCTTCTGGCATCATTGTTTGGCTGCCTGCGCCTCTGCGGCCGCCCTGACCCACACAACGCCCCTCGGTGTCTTATTTATTGGGACTGCGAGGGTGTGATTGATGGGCAGGATCAGTGCATCAGTTCGCCTGTCCCTCCTCTCCTTCCGCCTTCTTCGGACTGTGCGGCTTCATGGCCGTGGCATGCGATAAGGGATCAGATGACGCCGCACAGTCTGAAGCGGGTGTAAGGACCCGAGTGTGAGAGGCGAACATATGTGCTGCGCCAGGCCCTGAATCCCAGCCCCGCAGTGTTTTAACAATGTTAAGACACTGCGGGGCTGGGATTCATGGTCATCGCGAACCGCACCGGCCGACATTACATGATGCCAGAAGATGGGCAGCGCTAACGGCGCTAGGCCAGGGGATAACACGACAGCGCAGACTCCTGTACAGCAAATAACAACGCTCGGGAGGCTGCACCCAGCACCAAGGTGGGATTCTTGACACCTGTGCTGCGTCTCATTACAAAGGGAACTCTCGCCTCCATTACACAGTTTGACTGTATAAAGGGCTAAATGTTATACGTGTTCCATTCAGCGTGTGCAAGGAGAAAAATTACAAGAGCAACCTTTGACTTGCGCAGCACTGCTGCTGCATAAGCTGTGGCTCTTCTACTTTGTAACCCCTGAGGGGGGGTTAAAGGTGACTTTTGAAATCGGTTCAATTAGGCTTCGGCCTACACTCTGCTCCACCTGCAGAGCCCGGGCTCCAACAACGCTAGTTGCTGTCCGGAAGTGCTGGCTGCACAGAGCCAAACACCTCGCCAATGTGTCAGTGGGGTCCAGCACCGCCAGCTGTTCCCCTGCTGTGTAGCCGGCAACGTGTCCTGCAAAAGCCACGCAGACACAACACACCCAAAGCTGCCGCCTGTGCAGGCTTCGGCCTACACTCCCCTCCCCCTGCTCCTCCTCCTCCTGCTCCTCCTCCTGCTGTCCCTGGGCTCTAACACACCGCCAGTTTTTGCCCAGATGTGCTAGCTGCACAGAGAAAAACACCAGCCAATGTGTCAGTGGGGTCCAGCACCGCCAGCTGTTCCCCTGCTGTGCAGCCGGCAACGTGTCCTGCAAAAGCCACGCAGACACAAGAACTGAAATTGAAGGGAACCTGTCCCCCCTCCCCCAGGCGTTTTTACGTTATCCAGCCACCTTGTACAGCGGTAATGCTGCATGTGTGCAAGGTGGCTCAGAAACGTATTCTCCTCGCACATGTGGAACTGAAAACACGTCTGCAATGTGTCCTCTGTGTGACCATTTAACCGTCCCGGTGGTGTGACTTTCCTTTGTAATGACACGCTGCAACCCCCTTGGTAGCGCTGCCCGTCTTCTGGCATCATTGTTTGGCTGCCTGCGCCTCTGCGGCCGCCCTGACCCACACAACGCCCCTCGGTGTCTTATTTATTGGGACTGCGAGGGTGTGATTGATGGGCAGGATCAGTGCATCAGTTCGCCTGTCCCTCCTCTCCTTCCGCCTTCTTCGGACTGTGCGGCTTCATGGCCGTGGCATGCGATAAGGGATCAGATGACGCCGCACAGTCTGAAGCGGGTGTAAGGACCCGAGTGTGAGAGGCGAACATATGTGCTGCGCCAGGCCCTGAATCCCAGCCCCGCAGTGTTTTAACAATGTTAAGACACTGCGGGGCTGGGATTCATGGTCATCGCGAACCGCACCGGCCGACATTACATGATGCCAGAAGATGGGCAGCGCTAACGGCGCTAGGCCAGGGGATAACACGACAGCGCAGACTCCTGTACAGCAAATAACAACGCTCGGGAGGCTGCACCCAGCACCAAGGTGGGATTCTTGACACCTGTGCTGCGTCTCATTACAAAGGGAACTCTCGCCTCCATTACACAGTTTGACTGTATAAAGGGCTAAATGTTATACGTGTTCCATTCAGCGTGTGCAAGGAGAAAAATTACAAGAGCAACCTTTGACTTGCGCAGCACTGCTGCTGCATAAGCTGTGGCTCTTCTACTTTGTAACCCCTGAGGGGGGGTTAAAGGTGACTTTTGAAATCGGTTCAATTAGGCTTCGGCCTACACTCTGCTCCACCTGCAGAGCCCGGGCTCCAACAACGCTAGTTGCTGTCCGGAAGTGCTGGCTGCACAGAGCCAAACACCTCGCCAATGTGTCAGTGGGGTCCAGCACCGCCAGCTGTTCCCCTGCTGTGTAGCCGGCAACGTGTCCTGCAAAAGCCACGCAGACACAACACACCCAAAGCTGCCGCCTGTGCAGGCTTCGGCCTACACTCCCCTCCCCCTGCTCCTCCTCCTCCTGCTCCTCCTCCTGCTGTCCCTGGGCTCTAACACACCGCCAGTTTTTGCCCAGATGTGCTAGCTGCACAGAGAAAAACACCAGCCAATGTGTCAGTGGGGTCCAGCACCGCCAGCTGTTCCCCTGCTGTGCAGCCGGCAACGTGTCCTGCAAAAGCCACGCAGACACAAGAACTGAAATTGAAGGGAACCTGTCCCCCCTCCCCCAGGCGTTTTTACGTTATCCAGCCACCTTGTACAGCGGTAATGCTGCATGTGTGCAAGGTGGCTCAGAAACGTATTCTCCTCGCACATGTGGAACTGAAAACACGTCTGCAATGTGTCCTCTGTGTGACCATTTAACCGTCCCGGTGGTGTGACTTTCCTTTGTAATGACACGCTGCAACCCCCTTGGTAGCGCTGCCCGTCTTCTGGCATCATTGTTTGGCTGCCTGCGCCTCTGCGGCCGCCCTGACCCACACAACGCCCCTCGGTGTCTTATTTATTGGGACTGCGAGGGTGTGATTGATGGGCAGGATCAGTGCATCAGTTCGCCTGTCCCTCCTCTCCTTCCGCCTTCTTCGGACTGTGCGGCTTCATGGCCGTGGCATGCGATAAGGGATCAGATGACGCCGCACAGTCTGAAGCGGGTGTAAGGACCCGAGTGTGAGAGGCGAACATATGTGCTGCGCCAGGCCCTGAATCCCAGCCCCGCAGTGTTTTAACAATGTTAAGACACTGCGGGGCTGGGATTCATGGTCATCGCGAACCGCACCGGCCGACATTACATGATGCCAGAAGATGGGCAGTGCTAACGGCGCTAGGCCAGGGGATAACACGACAGCGCAGACTCCTGTACAGCAAATAACAACGCTCGGGAGGCTGCACCCAGCACCAAGGTGGGATTCTTGACACCTGTGCTGCGTCTCATTACAAAGGGAACTCTCGCCTCCATTACACAGTTTGACTGTATAAAGGGCTAAATGTTATACGTGTTCCATTCAGCGTGTGCAAGGAGAAAAATTACAAGAGCAACCTTTGACTTGCGCAGCACTGCTGCTGCATAAGCTGTGGCTCTTCTACTTTGTAACCCCTGAGGGGGGGTTAAAGGTGACTTTTGAAATCGGTTCAATTAGGCTTCGGCCTACACTCTGCTCCACCTGCAGAGCCCGGGCTCCAACAACGCTAGTTGCTGTCCGGAAGTGCTGGCTGCACAGAGCCAAACACCTCGCCAATGTGTCAGTGGGGTCCAGCACCGCCAGCTGTTCCCCTGCTGTGTAGCCGGCAACGTGTCCTGCAAAAGCCACGCAGACACAACACACCCAAAGCTGCCGCCTGTGCAGGCTTCGGCCTACACTCCCCTCCCCCTGCTCCTCCTCCTCCTGCTCCTCCTCCTGCTGTCCCTGGGCTCTAACACACCGCCAGTTTTTGCCCAGATGTGCTAGCTGCACAGAGAAAAACACCAGCCAATGTGTCAGTGGGGTCCAGCACCGCCAGCTGTTCCCCTGCTGTGCAGCCGGCAACGTGTCCTGCAAAAGCCACGCAGACACAAGAACTGAAATTGAAGGGAACCTGTCCCCCCTCCCCCAGGCGTTTTTACGTTATCCAGCCACCTTGTACAGCGGTAATGCTGCATGTGTGCAAGGTGGCTCAGAAACGTATTCTCCTCGCACATGTGGAACTGAAAACACGTCTGCAATGTGTCCTCTGTGTGACCATTTAACCGTCCCGGTGGTGTGACTTTCCTTTGTAATGACACGCTGCAACCCCCTTGGTAGCGCTGCCCGTCTTCTGGCATCATTGTTTGGCTGCCTGCGCCTCTGCGGCCGCCCTGACCCACACAACGCCCCTCGGTGTCTTATTTATTGGGACTGCGAGGGTGTGATTGATGGGCAGGATCAGTGCATCAGTTCGCCTGTCCCTCCTCTCCTTCCGCCTTCTTCGGACTGTGCGGCTTCATGGCCGTGGCATGCGATAAGGGATCAGATGACGCCACATAGTCTGAAGCAGGTGTAAGAACCCAAGCGAGAGGCGAACATATGTACTGCGCCAGGCCATGAATCCCAGCCCCGCAGTGTTTAAACTATGTCAATACACTGCGGGGCTGTGATTCATGGGCATCGCGAACCGCACCGGCCAACATTAAATGAGGTCAGAAGATGGGCAGCGCTAACAGCGCTAGGCCAGGGGATAACACGACAGCGCAGACTCCTGTACAGCAAATAACAACGCTCAGGAGGCTGCACCCAGCACCAAGGTGGGATTCTTGACATCTGTGCTGCGTCTCATTACAAAGGGAACTCGCGCCTCCAACACAGTTTGACTGTATAAAGGGCTAAATGTTATACGTGTTTCATTCAGCGTGTGCAAGGAGCGAAATTAAAAGAGCAACCTTTGACTTGTGCAGCACTACTGCTGCATAAGCTGTGGCTCTTCTACTTTCTAACCCCTGAGGGGGGGTTAAAGGTTACCTTTGAAATTGGTTCAAGTAGGCTTCGGCCTACACTCTGCTCCCCCTGCAGAGCCCGGGCTACAACACCGCTCGTTGCTGTCCGGAAGTGCTGGCTGCACAGAGCCAAACACCTCGCCAATGTGTCAGTGGGGTCCAGCACCGCCAGCTGTTCCCCTGCTGTGCAGCCGGCAACGTGTCCTGCAAAAGCCACGCAGACACTTGCTCTTGTACCTTCTGCTCCACATCCTGGTTCCAGTACCGTCAGCTGGTTCCGGGCAGAGCCTTTGGCTTAGGTGCCTCCCTCTGGGTATCCGAGTTCCACCAACGTCAGGTGGTCCTTGGTAGTGCTTTCAGGCACGGGTACCTCCTGCTTAGTAACCGGGTTCCAGTAACGTCAGCTGGTCCTCGGTAGTTCCATTGGCTCTTGGACCTTCGGCTACCCATCCGGGTTCCAGCACCGTCAGCTGGTTCTCGGCAGTGTCTTTTGCTCTTGTACCTTCTGCTCCCCATCCTGGTTCCAGTACCGTCAGCTGGTTCCGGGCAGAGCCTTTGGCTTAGGTGCCTCCCTCTGGGTATCCGAGTTCCACCAACGTCAGGTGGTCCTTGGTAGTGCTTTCAGGCACGGGTACCTCCTGCTTAGTAACCGGGTTCCAGTAACGTCAGCTGGTCCTCGGTAGTTCCATTGGCTCTTGGACCTTCGGGTAGCCATCCGAGTTCCAGTTCCATCAGCTGGTTCTCGGCATTTTCTCAGCCTTCTTGTACCTTCTGCTACATTTCCAAGTTCAAGAGACTAAACACGATGACCCGGAAGAACACCCCTAAGATGACGACGACACCAGAGACGACAACCACCGTGATGACGACGACCCTGGAGACGATGACCCTGAAGACCACCCCGATGACGACGACCCCGGAGACCACCCCGATGACGACGACCCCGGAGACGACGACCCTGGAGACGACGACGACCTGGAAGACCGAGAAGCAGAAGAACAAGAGGCTGCAGAACAAAGAGCAGAAGGACATTAAGCATAACACAAAATATCAGAGCAAAAAAATATTATGTAAATTATAAGCAGAAGAAGACTAAGCAGTGTATGGGGGTGAGTCCGTTCCTCCTCGTGGTGCCCCTGGATAAAGCCTGATGCTGCAGGCCAAACTGAACGCGGACAAATGTAACTGGTTTGTGACAGGCAGAACGGAAGGTGTAATCTTCAAACTTTTATAGATAACAACTACGGGAATGCCTGTCACAAATAAGAATATGATGAAGAAGTTGAATATGATGAAGATAATAGTAAAATAAAAAGAATATGAACAATGTAACCCAAAAAATAATAGGTAGAAGATGAAGAAGAAGATGAATAAGGTGAAGAAGTTGATGTCAAAGAAGCTGATGATGAGGATAATTAAGAAGAAAGCGTGGGAGAAGTAAAAAAGAAGGTGAAGGGCGTGGAAGTAGTGAAACATCAATATCTGACATAAAAAAAAAAAAAAATAACATAGTCAAATTCTTTCTAACGCCGAACTTCATAAAAAAAAATTAAAAATCCTGCTATTCTATTACATTGGGCTAAACCTCTGTCCCTTTAATATCTCCGCCACGTCCCCCAATACATCCTACATTATTCTTAGTTGTTTTCCTTCATGTAGAATGAACCTACAAGTTTATAAAGGGTTTATTTTAATTCCGATATTTTCGTCCCATTGACTTGCATTGGGATCGGGTATCGGTATCGGATTGGATCCGATATTTTGACGGTATCGGCCGATACTTTCCGATACCGATACTTTCCGATATCGGAAAGTATCGCTCAACACTAGTGTCAAGTCCTTCAGTGTTTTGAGGAATGCACACGGCTGGTTAGTGCAGACAACGCCGTAATAAGCATGAGCATCCCCCTAATGCGTCTGCTGATGCAAAGTTTGACGCACATAAAGGAGCAGGCGTCTGCACCAGAGGAAGAGGAAAGCCTTGATGACAGTCAGCCATTGTCTGGTCAGGGCAGTGTACATGACGAGGTAGCGGGCGAAGAGGAGGTGGAGGACGAGGAGGATGATGGGGATGAGTATATTTTTAATGCCGAACCTTTCCCGGGGGCACAGGAAATTGGTTGCGTGTCACGGCCGGGTTCTGGTTTTTTGAGGGACACAAGTGATGTAGATTTGCCTGCAACTGCCCCTCAACCAATCACAACCGGAGATTTGACAACTGGAACTTTGGCCCACATGGCGGATTATGCCTTACGTATCCTAAAAAGGGACACACGCATTACGAAAATGATGAACGATGACGATTACTGGTTGGCCTGCCTCCTTGATCCACGCTATAAAGGCAAATTGCAAAATATTATGCCACATGAGAACTTGGAACTAATATTAGCAACCAAACAATCAACTCTTGTTGACCGTTTGCTTCAGGCATTCCCAGCACACAGCGCACGTGATCGTTCTCACACGAGCTCCAGGGGGCAGCAGACTAGGAGTGTTAGGGGTGCACACATCAGAAGTGGCGTTGGACAGAGGGGTTTTCTGACCAGGTTGTGGAGTGATTTTGCTATGACCGCAGACAGGACAGGTACTGCTGCATCAATTGAAAGTGACAGGAGACAACATTTGTCCAGTATGGTTACTAACTATTTTTCATCCCTTATCGATGTTCTCCCTCAACCGTCATTCCCATTTGATTACTGGGCCTCCAAATTAGACACCTGGCCAGAATTGGCAGAATATGCATTGCAGGAGCTTGCTTGCCCGGCAGCAAGTGTCCTATCAGAAAGAGTATTCAGTGCTGCAGGTTCAATATTAACCGAAAAAAGGACTCGTCTGGCTACCCAAAATGTTGACGATCTAACATTCATTAAAATGAACCACAACTGGATTTCAAAATCTTTTGCCCCACCTTGCCCGGCCGACACCTAGCTTTCCTATGAAAAGCTCTTGCCTGTGAATTACTTTTCTAATGTCTAATTTGCTGCAGCTGATTGTACAGCATACGACATGTTTACACCTCCCTAAATGGCAAAACTCCCCACACGGGGCCGTGGTATCGCGACTTGGCGCAAGCACCCGTGAGACTGCTGTTTGTCTGAAGAGGTGGGTGTGCTCGCTTTTGGTTGACGGCATTGCTACTGGGTCCCTCATAGTACAATGTAGTGTCTCTGGCGGTGGTGGTGCGCACCCAACGTCAGACACACCGTTGTAACATGAGGGGCCCTGGGGCGGTCCCGCCGGCCTCAAGAGAGTTCCCCCCTACCCCAGCTCAAAATGTGCTCTACCACGTGCAAAATTATGTCGCACAGCTCCACCAATCTTTAGTCTATTCGCTGACATCATTCAATGTCTGGCACTGACAATACAAATTTGTAGACATCTATGATGCAACTTAAAGTAGTCTGTGTCTGTGTCCTATATTGGCACCATTAAATAGTTACTGCCAAATTACTATGTCAGAAACTCAGCAGATGAGCCCACCCCTGTACCTAAGTATGCCACCTTTTTTTTTGTTTTGGTTGTTTTGCGAGACATTAACATCTATTTATATTTTGGGAGTACTGGGACAGACACTCCTTGCACTACTCCTCCACTCACCACCAAGCTGCCCGTGTATCCATGTAACCGCTGTAAAACTGCCATGAGCCTATTGTTTGTTATTTTAGGCCTTTGAAGCCTGTCTGCGGTCCCTCCTTCCACTAGTCCTCCACTGACCAGACCACTGCTGCCCGTGTACCCCTGGAACCAATTATAAAGTGCCTACAGCCAGCCCATTTTTTTATGTTAGGCCTTTGAAGCCTGTCTGCGGTCCCTCCTTCCACTAGTCCTCCACTGACCAGACCACTGCTGCCCGTGTACCCCTGGAACCAATTATAAAGTGCCTACAGCCAGCCCATTTTTTTATGTTAGGCCTTTGAAGCCTGTCTGCGGTCCCTCCTTCCACTAGTCCTCCACTGGCCAGACCACTGCTGCCCGTGTACCCCTGGAACCAATTATAAAGTGCCTACAGCCAGCCCATTTTTTTATGTTAGGCCTTTGAAGCCTGTCTGCGGTCCCTCCTTCCACTAGTCCTCCACTGGCCAGACCACTGCTGCCCGTGTACCCCTGGAACCAATTATAAAGTGCCTACAGCCAGCCCATTTTTTTATGTTAGGCCTTTGAAGCCTGTCTGCGGTCCCTCCTTCCACTAGTCCTCCAATGGCCAGACCACTGCTGCCCGTGTACCCCTGGAACCAATTATAAAGTGCCTACAGCCAGCCCATTTTTTTATGTTAGGCCTTTGAAGCCTGTCTGCGGTCCCTCCTTCCACTAGTCCTCCACTGGCCAGACCACTGCTGCCCGTGTACCCCTGGAACCAATTATAAAGTGCCTACAGCCAGCCCATTTTCTTATGTTAGGCCTTTGAAGCCTGTCTGCGGTCCCTACTTTAAATACTCCTCCACTCACCACCAAGCTGCCTGCCCGTGTATCCATGTAACCGCTGTAAAACTGCCATGAGCCTATTGTTTGTTATGTTAGGCCTTTGATAGCCTGTCTGCGGTCCCTCCTTCCACTAGTCCTCCACTGGCCAGACCACTGCTGCCCGTGTACCCCTGGAACCAATTATAAAGTGCCTACAGCCAGCCCATTTTTTTATGTTAGGCCTTTGAAGCCTGTCTGCGGTCCCTCCTTCCACTAGTCCTCCACTGGCCAGACCACTGCTGCCCGTGTACCCCTGGAACCAATTATAAAGTGCCTACAGCCAGCCCATTTTTTTATGTTAGGCCTTTGAAGCCTGTCTGCGGTCCCTCCTTCCACTAGTCCTCCACTGGCCAGACCACTGCTGCCCGTGTACCCCTGGAACCAATTATAAAGTGCCTACAGCCAGCCCATTTTCTTATGTTAGGCCTTTGAAGCCTGTCTGCGGTCCCTACTTTAAATACTCCTCCACTCACCACCAAGCTGCCTGCCCGTGTATCCATGTAACCGCTGTAAAACTGCCATGAGCCTATTGTTTGTTATGTTAGGCCTTTGATAGCCTGTCTGCGGTCCCTCCTTCCACTAGTCCTCCACTGGCCAGACCACTGCTGCCCGTGTACCCCTGGAACCAATTATAAAGTGCCTACAGCCAGCCCATTTTTTTATGTTAGGCCTTTGAAGCCTGTCTGCGGTCCCTCCTTCCACTAGTCCTCCACTGGCCAGACCACTGCTGCCCGTGTACCCCTGGAACCAATTATAAAGTGCCTACAGCCAGCCCATTTTTTTATGTTAGGCCTTTAAAGCCTGTCTGCGGTCCCTCCTTCCACTAATCCTCCACTGGCCAGACCACTGCTGCCCGTGTACCCCTGGAACCAATTATAAAGTGCCTACAGCCAGCCCATTTTTTTATGTTAGGCCTTTGAAGCCTGTCTGCGGTCCCTCCTTCCACTAGTCCTCCACTGGCCAGACCACTGCTGCCCGTGTACCCCTGGAACCAATTATAAAGTGCCTACAGCCAGCCCATTTTTTTATGTTAGGCCTTTGAAGCCTGTCTGCGGTCCCTCCTTCCACTAGTCCTCCACTGGCCAGACCACTGCTGCCCGTGTACCCCTGGAACCAATTATAAAGTGCCTACAGCCAGCCCATTTTCTTATGTTAGGCCTTTGAAGCCTGTCTGCGGTCCCTACTTTAAATACTCCTCCACTCACCACCAAGCTGCCTGCCCGTCTATCCATGTAACCGCTGTAAAACTGCCATGAGCCTATTGTTTGTTATGTTAGGCCTTTGATAGCCTGTCTGCGGTCCTTACTTTAAATACTCCTCCACTCACCACCTAGCTGCCTGTGTATCCATGTAACCGCTGTAAAACTGCAATGAGCCTATTGTTTGTTATTTTAGGCCTTTGATAGCCTGTCTGCGGCCCCTACTTGCAATACTCCTCCACTGACCACAATGCTGCCTGGAGTGCCTGCCTGTGTATCCATGTAACCGATGTAAAACTGCCATGACTGCCTACTGTTTGTTATTTTAGGCCTTTGATAGCCTGTCTGCGGCCCCTACTTGCAATACTCCTCCACTGACCACAATGCTGCCTGGAGTGCCTGCCTGTGTATCCATGTAACCGATGTAAAACTGCCATGACTGCCTACTGTTTGTTATTTTAGGCCTTTGATAGCCTGTCTGCGGCCCCTACTTGCAATACTCCTCCACTGACCACAATGCTGCCTGGAGTGCCTGCCTGTGTATCCATGTAACCGATGTAAAACTGCCATGAGTGCCTACTGTTTGGTATTTTAGGCCTTTGATAGCCTGTCTGCAGCCCCTACTTGCAATACTCCTCCACTGACCACACCAATGCTGCCCGTGTACCCCTGGAACCTATTTAAAAGTTCATAGAGCCTAGTTATATATTTTATTTACTATTAATAAGGCCATGATGGACTACGCTGTACCACGCTACAAGCTAACCAGTCGACACTTCTTTTGCGAGAAAAGCCATCCCAACCCTCCACCAGCATGTAGAAGACCGCATTGTCCATGCACTCTGGCAATCTGTGAGTACAAAGGTGCACCTGACAACAGACGCATGGACCTGTAGGCATGGCCACGGAAGATTACGTGTCCATTACGGCGCAATGGGTTAATGTGGTGGATGCATGGTCCACAGGGGACAGCCTACTAAGTCTGTCTGCAGTCCCTAATTCAAATTGTCCTCCACTGTCTAAATCGGAGCTTCCACCTTCTGGCTTTCGGCCTATAGTATCAGAAATTAAACTGCATTTGGCCTTCAACTTTGGTTAGGGCCTACTAACGGCTTCTGCCCCTCCCTGGTGTTGCCCTCAACTAAATAAAGCTGAGCTTCAACCTTCCGGCTCTCATTAAGTGGTTTTTAAAAAAAAAAATGGTGGTTAGGGCCTACTAACGGCTTCTGCCCCTCCCTGGTGTTGCCCTCAACTAAATAAAGCTGAGCTTCAACCTTCTGCTCCAAATTACCATTTTAAAAAATGCAATAGGCTTTTCCGGCCTACTAAAGGTGTCTGTCTGTGTGCCCCTGCCTGGTGTTGTCCTCAACTAAATAAAGCTGAGCTTCAACCTTCTGCTCCAAATTACCATTTTAAAAAATGCAATAGGCTTTTCCGGCCTACTAAAGGTGTCTGTCTGTGTTCCCCTGCCTGGTGTTGTCCTCAACTAAATAAAGCTGAGCTTCAACCTTCTGCTCCAAATTACCATTTTAAAAAATGCAATAGGCTTTTCCGGCCTACTAAAGGTGTCTGTCTGTGTGCCCCTGCCTGGTGTTGTCCTCAACTAAATAAAGCTGAGCTTCAACCTTCTGCTCCAAATTACCATTTTAAAAAATGCAATAGGCTTTTCCGGCCTACTAAAGGTGTCTGTCTGTGTGCCCCTGCCTGGTGTTGTCCTCAACTAAATAAAGCTGAGCTTCAACCTTCTGCTCCAAATTACCATTTTAAAAAATGCAATAGGCTTTTCCGGCCTACTAAAGGTTTCTGTCTGTGTGCCCCTGCCTGGTGTTGTCCTCAACTAAATAAAGCTGAGCTTCAACCTTCTACTCCAAATTACCATTTTAAAAAATGCAATAGGCTTTTCCGGCCTACTAAAGGTGTCTGTCTGTGTGCCCCTGCCTGGTGTTGTCCTCAACTAAATAAAGCTGAGCTTCAACCTTCCGGCTCTCATTAAGTGGTTTTTAAAAAAAAAATGGTGGTTAGGGCCTACTAACGGCTTCTGCCCCTCCCTGGTGTTGCCCTCAACTAAATAAAGCTGAGCTTCAACCTTCTGCTCCAAATTACCATTTTAAAAAATGCAATAGGCTTTTCCGGCCTACTAAAGGTGTCTGTCTGTGTGCCCCTGCCTGGTGTTGTCCTCAACTAAATAAAGCTGAGCTTCAACCTTCTGCTCCAAATTACCATTTTAAAAAATGCAATAGGCTTTTCCGGCCTACTAAAGGTGTCTGTCTGTGTTCCCCTGCCTGGTGTTGTCCTCAACTAAATAAAGCTGAGCTTCAACCTTCTGCTCCAAATTACCATTTTAAAAAATGCAATAGGCTTTTCCGGCCTACTAAAGGTGTCTGCCCCTCCCTGGTGTTGTCCTCAACTGAACAAAGCTGAGCTTCCACATTCTGGCTTTCGCCCTATACTATCAGATATTAAACTGCATTTGGCCTACTAGTGTGGTTAGGCCCTTGAAACAGTGTCTGCTGCTCTTGGGTTTGCTACTCCACTGAACAAAGCAATGCCGCCTGTTTAGTCCTGTTACCAATTTTGAACTGCATTTAGCCTACTTTATTCTTTGGCCCTATATCTGTTTCCTCCTCATCCTGCCCATTGCCCAGCCACTGCTAAATGAGTCTGCTGGTACATTGACCTAGACCACTACATTCCCCTTGTACTCTACACAGCCAGAATCTGACCCTGCTGAAAGTAAGGTTCCCCTTCCCGCATGTTATACCACCTTACACAGGGACAAAGAGGAAGGTGCAGATGAAAGTGCAGGTTCCTTCATCAGGTGGGGGGGCATACTCGTTGGCGACGTCACTGGCACAGGGCCCCTCAGAGTACGCAAAAGTGTCGCTGCTGGTGGGAGGCGCCCCCGCCATGCAAACACACCGCCGTACTTTGAGGGGCCCTGTGCCAGTGCCAATGCGAACGAGTGGGCCCCCCCCTGCTTGCTCAGGATCACAGCACTTGCAACGTTTAAATACTTACCTTTCCCTGCAACACCGCCGTGACGTAGTCCGCATTTCCTGGGCCCACGAAAAACTTGAGCCAGCCCTACTCCCCCCACAACTTTCCCCCAATTCCCTATGCCCAACTATTATTATACAGTTAATTAAGATTGGCAAGCTTCAGAAACAAGAATGGATGTTTTTGGCATTAAAATGGGCACTGTAGGTGTTTTCCTGGCCTCCACTCACTGCCGACTATGCTTCCCCATTGACTTGCATTGGGTTTCGTGTTTCGGTCGATCCCCGACTTTTAGCGATAATCGGCCGACTGCACTCGACTCGACTCTGGACAAAATCGGGTTTCCCAAAACCCTACTCGATCTTAAAAAAATTAAAGTCGCTCAACCCTATGTATCACTGTATGACAGACAGGGATAATTCTTGTTTCAGCCCAAAAAAGGCCAAGACCAGGGCAGGGAAGAGATGGATAAGTAGTAAGTGACCTGAGCTATTTTGACCCAAACCTTTGAGTGTGAACAATACATAAGGTCAAATATCAGTGAATGGACTGCAGCCAGGTAATATTTGTGGCAGTTGAGAATTTTAAAGAATCCTGCATCTTTAGGAGTATTAGAGTGTTATCACTGATTCTAAGACTACCTGTGGACAATAAAAAAAACTATTAAAATTATGCCAAATGTTGTTCCAGAAGGAGGAGGGAATATGTACTGGAGTAGATTGAAATAGAACTAACAATCTGGGAATGTCTGTCATTTTGAGATTATTAAATCTGCCAAACCTGGAGCATTCACCACGATTTCAGGAACAAAGATCCCCTCTAATTTGGATAAGAATGATTGAAAATTAAAAAAAGAGTCTGGATAGGTCTGAGGGGATACGGATGACTATAAATCTCAATAACTTGTATGTCTGGATTGTAGAGTATGGTGCCCATGTGAAACTACATGACTAAATCGTAGAGAAGTGGTGATTAACCCTAGCTGATGAAGATTTAAGTAGAGCACAAATGTTATATTTTAAAGTTGAACCCAGTCGAGAGTTGGCCAGAAAGAGATGACCATGAGACCCTGTTCATTGCCTTCTCGACTTGTAACATCTGGATGATAAGTAGAGATAAGCAAACATGTTCAGAAAACGTTCACCAGTTTCAAATTCGGCACGACCGTAGCACATTCGGATTCATGTTCGCTTTCACAAGCATTTTTACTCAAAGTCGGCAAAATTCGGTCACAGTTTGGTAAATCATTACATTTCCACTAATGGTCTGGTTATTACTTTGGCTAGGAGAGTGGTGCTGTATGATAAGCAGGGTGGACAGGGCGACGTATTTGATGAGGGAAGAGGGCGTGGAGAGGTTACACGAGCGTGTGGAGAGGTTATAGGAGAGGCACACACTTTTTTTTTCCATTAACTCTATGTATGTTGATTCCTTCAGCCAATCAGGGCGCAGAAACCAGCGACAACGTCATGACACAAGTTCTTCTGTGATATGCTGCCGAAGTCACATGTCCCTGGCTATATAAAAAAGTGGACATCATGTTTGGCTGGCGCCATTGTCTCAGTGTCACAGTGCAGAGAGGTCGCTCCTGCACAAGTGCCGCTGATTATAGTGAACTTGTCAGTTAAATAGATAGGATCCTGTTCTGTGTGAAATCGATCTTCCAGCATTGAAGTAGATTGTACAAAAACTGTGTGTCAGTCTCCAGAGGCCCCATTTGCTTCTCCAAATCGTTTGTGATCAAACTGTGTTTCATAGGCAGACTTTATATAGTATAATGCACTCACCATAGGCCTCTTTATAGTATAATGCATCCCCATAGGAATACTCTATATAGTATAATGCACTCCCCACAGGCAGGCTCTATAGTATAATGCACCCCATAGGGAGACTCTATTGTATAATGCAGCCCCTAATATAATGCACCCCCATAGGCAGACTCTATAGTATAATGCAGCCTCTAATATGATGCACCCCCATAGGCAGACTCTATAGTATAATGCAGCCCTTAATATAATGCACCCCCATAGGCAAACTCTATAGTATAATGCACCCCATAGGCAGACTCTATACTGTATAATGCACCCCCATAGGCAGGCTCTAAGGTATAATGCACCCCCATAAACAGACTCCATAGTATAATACACCCCCATAGGGAGACTCTATAGCATAATGCAACCCCATAGGCAGACTTTAAACTGTACTATGCACCCCATAGGCAGATTCTATAGTATAATGCAGCCCTTAATATAATGCACTCCCATAGGCAGACTCTATAGCATAATGCAGCCACTAATATGATGCACCCCCATAGGCAGGCCCCATAGTGTAATGCAGCCCCTAATATAATGCACCCCTATAGGCAGACTCTATAGTATAATGCAGCCTCTAATATAATGCACCCCATAGGCAGACTCTACAGTATAATGCAGACCCTAATATTATGCACCCCCATAGGCAGACTCTATAGTATAATTCACCCCATAGGCAGACTCTATACTGTATAATGCACCCCCATAGGCAGGCTCTAAGGTATAATGCACCCCCATAAACAGACTCCATAGTATAATACACCCCCATAGGGAGACTCTATAGCATAATGCAACCCCATAGGCAGACTTTAAACTGTACTATGCACCCCATAGGCAGATTCTATAGTATAATGCAGCCCTTAATATAATGCACTCCCATAAATAAATACAATACTCACCTCTCATCCTCTTCATTCTTTTGCTGCTCTGAGTGCCCGCACATCTCCATACAGCGGGCGCTGAGTAAAGACATCATCACGACCCCCTGTCAGTGTCGGCGTCAGTGATGTCAGATGCTGAGAGGGGGATGATGGGACAAGGAGGGTAATGCTCATTCTCTCATCAATGTGGTCAGCTGTATCGGCATCCAGATGATACAGTTGCACTTGGGATGATTACAGGGGGCCCCACTGATAGCACCGGGTGCCCTGCCTGCTCACGGACCCCATAGCCTCAGGGCGGCAGATCATGGAGATCGATTCTCCCTACTCCGTGGTGAGCCCGCATCAAAGCCGGGACATATCAGCTGTTTTGAACAGCTGACATGTGCCCGCAATAGCGGGGGGTGAAATCGCGATTCACCCGCCGCTATTAACTAGTTAAATGCCGCTGTCAAACGCAGACAGTGGCATTTAACTACTGCATCCGGCCGGGCGGCCGGAAATGATGTAATCGCCGACCCCCGTCACATGATCGGGGGTCGGCGATGCTTCAGTATTTTAACCATAGAGGTCCTTGAGACCTCTATGGTTACTGATCGCCAGTAGCTGTGAGCGCCACCCTGTGGTCGGCGCTCACAGCACACCTGCAATTCTGCTACATAGCAGCGAACAGCAGATCGCTGCTATGTAGCAGAGGCGATCGGGTTGTGCCTGCTTCTAGCCTCCCATGGAGGCTATTGAAGCATGGCAAAAGTTAAAAAAAAGATTAAAAAAATGTGAAAAAAATTAAAAAAAATATAAAATTTTAAATCACCCCCCTTTCGCCCCAATCAAAATAAATCAATAAAAAAAATCAAATCTACACATATTTGGTATCGCCACATTCAGAATCGCCCGATCTATCAATAAAAAAAAGCATTAACCTGATCGCTAAACGGCGTAACAAAAAAAAATCGAAACGCCAGAATTACGTTTTTTTGGTCGCCACAACATTGCATTAAAATGCAGTAACAGGCGAACAAAAGAACGTATCTGCACCGAATTGGAATCATTAAAAACACCAGCTCGTCACGCAAAAAATAAGCCATCAACCGACCCCAGATCATGAAAAATGGAGACGCTACGAGTATCGGGAAATGGCGCAATTTTTTATTTTTTTTTTAGCAAAGTTTGGAATTTTTTTTCACCACTTAGGTAAAAAATAACCTAGTCATGTTAGGTGTCTATGAACTCGAAATGACCTGGAAAATCACAAAGGCAGATCAGTTTTAGCATTTAGTGAACCTAGCAAAAAAGCCAAGCAAAAAACAAGTTGGGATTGCACTTTTTTTGCAATTTCACCGTACTTGGAATTTTTTCCCATTTTCTAGTACACGACATGGTAAAATCAATGATGTCGTTCAAAAGTACAACTCCTCTCGCAAAAAATAAGCCCTCACATGGCCAAATTGACGGAAAAATAAAAAAGTTATGGCTCTGGGAAGGAGGGGAGCGAAAAACGAACACGGAAAAATGAAAAATCCCACGGTCATGAAGGGGTTAAATGGCTTGGCTCAAGAGGCAGTCTTTGTTCAGCAAGACTGGAGAGAGGACTCTCCATTGGTTTGTGTCCTGAGGAGGAAAGACTGAACCTGTGTTGCTCCAGAGTGGGCTGCTACCCGCAAACATATGGACTCTGTTACAGCGTTTTGTTTTCTTTGTTGTTTTCCTGTTTTTGCCTGAAGGGCTGTCTTTACTTTCCCCTTCTTGTTGGTTTATGCTGCAATATAATAAACCAACTGAAGATCTAAAGAGACAGTGTTCCAGTTTTCTACCTCTGTGTACCGCCAAGTGAGTTGAACTACCACAAGGGGCATAATGTATGGGTACTATACTGGCAGATTTGCAATTCACCAAAATAAAGCATGGCGTGATTTTACAAAATAGTCACTGCAACCATAGATGAATTCATTGAGAGATATAATTTCTACAATAGGGTGACTTTTGGTGTTTTTCTGCTGTTCTAGCACCTTCAGGGCTCCGCAAATGTCACCTCCAAACTATTCTAGCAAAATCTGTGCTCCAAAATCCAAATAGCCCACCTTCCTTGTCAGCCCTGATGTGTGGCCTAATATTAATTTCTGACAACATATAGGGCATCATTCATCGCATGTGGGAGAAATTTCTCAGTAAATTGTGGGGTCCAATATCACTTATTAACCCTTGTGTAACTGACAAACTAATACAAAAAATAGCAAAATAAGCAGCAAATAAAAAAAATAACATTTTACGATGTAAATGTTCTATTTTCAAGTCCCAATGTTATAAAGAGGCACTTGTGGGTTCAAAATACTCATTATGTCCCTAAATGAATTCCTTAAGCAGTGAAGTTTCTAATATGGGGTCATCTGGGAGGGGGTTTCTGGCACATTAGGGGCTCGGCTATTGGCTAGAACCCAAGCAGCGATCCTTCCCATATATTAAACAACTTCTGCTCCATAGTATTCATGATGGAAAATGAAATGCTAGGTGAAATGATGAGAGACAAAGAAAACCCTATATTAAGCGTCACCAATCTAACCCAAGAAGAGGTCCGAAACCAACTAAATAAGATTACATTAGATAAATCTCCGGGTCTGGATGGCATACACCCACGAGTTCTAAGAGAACTAAGTAATGTAATAAACAAGCCATTATTTCTTATATTTAGGGACTCTATAGCAACGGGGTCTGTTCCACAGGACTGGCGCATAGCAAATGTGGTACCAATATTCAAAATGGGCTCTAAAAGTAAACCTGGAAATTATAGGCCAGTAAGTCTAACCTCTATTGTTGGTAAAATATTTGAAGGGTTTCTGAAGGATGTTATTCTGGATTATCTCAATGAGAATAACTGTTTACCTCCATATCAGCATGGGTTTATGAGAAATCGCTCCTGTCAAACCAATCTAATCAGTTTTTATGTAGAGGTAAGCTATAGACTGGACCAAGGTGAGTCATTGGACGTGGTTTATCTTGATTTTTCCAAAGCATTTGACACAAGAGGTTGGACACAAAATGAGAATGCTGGGTCTGGGGGAAAATGTGTGTAAATGGGTTAGTAACTGGCTTAGTGATAGAAAGCAGAGGGTGGTTATAAATGGTATATTCTCTAACTGGTTCGCTGTGACCAGTGGGGTACCGCAGGGGTCGGTGCTGGGAACTATTCTCTTCAACATATTTATTAACAATCTGGTACAAGGTTTACACAGTAAAATATCAATATTTGCAGATGATACAAAACTATGTAACGCAATCAATACAAGAGAAAATAGTATTCTGCTACAGATGGATCTGGATAAGTTGGAAACTTGGGCCGAAAGGTGGCAGATGAGGTTTAACAATGATAAATGTAAGGTTATACACATGGGAAGAAGGAATCAATATCACCATTACACACTGAACGGGAAACCACTGGGTAAATATGACATGGAGAAGGACTTGGGGATCCTAGTTAATGATAAACTTACCTGGAGCAGCCAGTGCCAGGCAGCTGCTGCCAAGGCAAACAGGATCATGGGGTGCATTAAAAGAGGTCTGAATACACATGATGAGAGCATTATACTGTACAAATCCCTGGTTAGACCGCACATGTAGTACTGTGTACAGTTTTGGGCACCGATGAACAGGAAGGTTATAATGGAACTAGAGTGAGTACAAAGGAGGGAAACAAAATTAATAAAGGGTATTGGAGGATCTTCAATACCCAGAGAGATTAGCAAAATTAGGATTATTTAGTCTAGAAAAAAGACAACTCAGAGGCGATCTAATAGTGTAAGTATATAAGGGGACAATACAAATATCTCTCCGAGGATCTGTTTAAACCAGCTTCCAGGGCTGCAGAGCGGAGATGGAAAAGATCCCACTCCAACGAGCACTTTATCGCATTCAAACAGTCCCTCACTACTTTCAAGACCACACTTGCCACAGCTAAACAAACCTACTTCTCATCTCTCATATCCTCCCTGTCCCACAACCCTAAACAGTTATTCAACACCTTCAACTCTCTCCTCCATCCCCCTGCACCTCCTCCCTCCCCACTCATCTCAGCTGGAGACTTTGCCTCATTTTTCAAGGAGAAGATTGAGAACATCAGAGACAGTTTTAGTCAACAACCCCCAGAGCCCTTCCTCCCAACTACCCAGCCCTCCACCTCCAAAACCAACTTCTTCACTCTTACAGAAGATCGACTCTCCACTCTACTCTCAAGATCCCACTTCATCCGAAACCTCGCCACAGTCTTCATCCCAACTTTAACCCATCTCTTCAACCTATCACTAACAACTGGTGTTTTCCCCTCAAGCTTTAAACATGCCTCAATCACACCTATCCTCAAAAAGCCCTCTCTTGACCCATCCACTGTATCTAGCTATCGCCCTATATCACTTCTCCCCTATGCCTCAAAACTACTGGAACAACACGTCCATCTTGAACTGTCCTCCCATCTATCTTCCTGCTCCCTTTTCGACCACTTACAATCAGGCTTCCGGTCACACCACTCCACTGAAACTGCCCTAACTAAGGTCACCAATGACCTATTAACCGCAAAGAGCAAGTGACACTACTCTATCCTCCTCCTCCTGGACCTGTCCTCTGCCTTTGACACAGTGGACCATTCCCTATTACTACAGACCCTCTCATCCCTTGGCATCACAGACTTGGCCCTATCCTGGATCTCGTCATACCTAACTGATCGAACATTCAGCATCTCCCATTCACACACCACCTCCTCACCTCGCCCCCTATCTGTCGGAGTCCCGCAAGGTTCAGTTCTAGGGCCCCTGCTCTTCTCTATTTACACTTTTGGCGTGGGACAGCTTATAGAATCTCAGGGTTTTCAGTATCATCTCTATGCTGATGACACACAGATCTACATCTCTGGACCAGATATCACCACTAGGGTTGAGCGAAACGGGTCGATCATTTTCAAAAGTCGCCGACTTTTGGCTAAGTCGGCGTCTCATGAAACCCGATCCGACCCCTCTGCTTGTCGGCCATGCAGTACGCGACTTTCGCGCCAAAGTCGCGTTTCAATGACGCGAAAAGCGCCATTTCTCAGCCAATGAAGGTGAACGCAGAGTGTGGGCAGCGTGATGACATAGATCCTGGTCCCCACCATCTTAGAGAAGGGCATTGCAGTGATTGGCTTGCTGTCTGCGGCGTCACAGGGGCTATAAAGGGGCGTTCCCGCCGACCGCCATCTTACTGCTGCTGATCTGAGCTTAGGGAGAGGTTGCTGCCGCTTCGTCAGAAGCAGGGATAGCGTTAGGCAGGGTCCACTAACCACCAAACCGCTTGTGCTGTAGCGATTTCCACTGTCCAACACCACCTTCGGTGTGCAGGAACAGTGGAAGCTATTTTTTTTTTTTTTTCCTCAGCGCTGTAGCTCATTGGGCTGCCCTAGAAGGCTCCGTGATAGCTGTATTGCTGTGTGTACGCCACTGTGGAAACCAACTGCTTTTTTCAAAGCACATATCCTCTTATTCCTTTCTGCACAGCTATCTTTTTTGTTTGTCCACACTTTTTATTTAATTTGTGCATCAGTCCACTCCTATTGCTGCCTGCCATACCTGGCTTAGATTACTGCAGGGAGATAGTAATTGTAGGACAGTCCCTGTTTTTTTTTTTGTTTTTTTTTTGTGGGAGATTAAGATTGGCATTTCTGCTACAGTGCCATCCCTGTGTGTGCCATCTCTCACTGAGTGGGCCATAGAAAGCCTATTTATTTTTTCCGTGATTTGTGTTCTAAATTCTACCTCAACACAAAAACACTACATCAATCAGTGGTAGAAAAATATTGGCCTCAGTCAGGGCTTGTGTGCCACTGCTGTGTGTGCTATCTCTCATTCAGTGGGCTATAGAAAGCCTATTTATTTATTTATTTTTTTTTCTTATTATTTGGTTTCTAAAGTCTCCCTGAAAAAAATAAATAAATAAAAAAACAGTGGGAGAGTAATATTGCCCTTTCAGCTTGTGTGCCAGTCTTGACTCCTGGGTGTGCCACCTCTCTCTCATTCAGTGGGCCATAGAAAGGCTATTTATTTTTTTGGTTTTTTTAATATTATTTGGTTTCTAAAGTCTCCCTGAAAATAAAAGAAAAAAAACTTAAAAAAACAGTGGGAGAGTAATATTGCCCTTTCAGCTTGTGCGCCAGTCTTGACTCCTGGGTGTGCCACCTCTCTCTCTCTAATTGTGGGCCATAGAAAGCCTTTTTTTGTTGTTTTTTTTTTAATATTATTTGGTTTCTAAAGTCTCCCTTAAAAAACAAAAAATACATAAAAAAACAGTGGGAGAGTAATATTGCCCTTTCAGCTTGTGTGCCAGTCTTGACTCCTGGGTGTGCCACCTCTCTCTCTCTCATTCAGTGGGCCATAGAAAGCCTATTTATTTTTTTGGTTTTTTTAATATTATTTGGTTTCTAAAGTCTCCCTGAAAAAAAAAAAAACATAAAAAAACAGTGGGAGAGTAATATTGCCCTTTCAGCTTGTGTGCCAGTCTTGACTCCTGGGTGTGCCACCTCTCTCCCTCTCATTCAGTGGGCCATAGAAAGCCTATTTATTTTTTTTTTAAATATTATTGGGTTTCTAAAGTCTCCCTTAAAAAACAAAAAATACATAAAAAAACAGTGGGAGAGTAATATTGCCCTTTCAGCTTGTGTGCCAGTCTTGACTCCTGGGTGTGCCACCTCTCTCATTCAGTGGGCCATAGAAAGCATTTTTTTTTTTTCCTTGATTTGTGTTCTAAAATCTACCTCAACACAAAAACACTACATCAATCAGTGGGAGAAAAATATTGGCCTCAGTCAGGGCTTGTGTGCCACTGCTGTGTGTGCTATCTCTCATTCAGTGGGCTATAGAAAGCCTATTTATTTATTTATTTTTTTTCTTATTATTTGGTTTCTAAAGTCTCCCTGAAAAAAAAACAAAAAAAAAAAAAACAGTGGGAGAGTAATATGGCCCTTTCAGCTTGTGTGCCAGTCTTGACTCCTGGGTGTGCCACCTCTCTCTCATTCAGTGGGCCATAGAAAGGCTATTTATTTTTTTGTTTTTTTTAATAATATTTGGTTTCTAAAGTCTCCCTGAAAATAAAAGAAAAAAAACGTAAAAAAAACAGTGGGAGAGTAATATTGCCCTTTCAGCTTGTGCGCCAGTCTTGACTCCTGGGTGTGCCACCTCTCTCTCATTCAGTGGGCCATAGAAAGGCTATTTATTTTTTTGGGTTTTTTAATATTATTTGGTTTCTAAAGTCTCCCTTAAAAAACAAAAAATACATAAAAAAACAGTGGGAGAGTAATATTGCCCTTTCAGCTTGTGTGCCAGTCTTGACTCCTGGGTGTGCCACCTCTCTCTCATTCAGTGGGCCATAGAAAGGCTATTTATTTTTTTGGTTTTTTTAATAATATTTGGTTTCTAAAGTCTCCCTGAAAATAAAAGAAAAAAAACTTAAAAAAACAGTGGGAGAGTAATATTGCCCTTTCAGCTTGTGCGCCAGTCTTGACTCCTGGGTGTGCCACCTCTCTCTCATTCAGTGGGCCATAGAAAGGCTATTTATTTTTTTGGTTTTTTTAATATTATTTGGTTTCTAAAGTCTCCCTTAAAAAACAAAAAATACATAAAAAAACAGTGGGAGAGTAATATTGCCCTTTCAGCTTGTGTGCCAGTCTTGACTCCTGGGTGTGCCACCTCTCTCTCTCATTCAGTGGGCCATAGAAAGCCTATTTATTTTTTTGTTTTTTTTAATATTATTTGGTTTCTAAAGTCTCCCTGAAAATAAAAGAAAAAAAACTTAAAAAAACAGTGGGAGAGTAATATTGCCCTTTCAGCTTGTGCGCCAGTCTTGACTCCTGGGTGTGCCACCTCTCTCTCTCTAATTGTGGGCCATAGAAAGCCTTTTTTTTTTTGTTTTTTTTTTTTAATATTATTTGGTTTCTAAAGTCTCCCTGAGAAAAAAAAATAAATAAATTAGGTGGGAGATTAATATTGACATTAGTGCTTGAGTGACAGTCCTGCGTGTGTGTCATCTCTGTGATTTTGTGCCACAGAAAACAGAGTGTGTAACATTGTGCCTGATTTTCCTTGTGGTCTCACCAACCTGTTAAGGGATATTGAAATCATACTGAAGTTATAGCTCACCGTGTAAGTTGTTTGACAGCAACAAATAAAGTTACTTTGGTTAAGATTTTAAAACAATGAGGAAGTCTGGTGCAAGAGGTCGTCGTGGGCGTTCATTGTCAGCTGGTAATGATGGTAGTGGTAGTGGAGCATCAGGTGGTCGTGGGGATAAAAATATTCCACCTAAGTCTGGAGCTGTGGAGCCAGTTTCGTCGTCAGGCTACACAAGGCCTCGAACGCTCTCTTTTCTGGGAGTAGGAAAACCGCTTTTAAAGGCGGAGCAGCAACAGCAAGTTTTGGCTTACATTGCAGACTCAGCCTCTAGCTCTTTTGCCTCCTCTTCTGAAACTAGTAAATGTAAAAGCAGCGCGTCGCTTGTGGATGTTCACGGTCAGGGACAAGTCGCTTCCTTGTCCTCCTCAGCAAAAACTACAACAAGAGAGAAGGATGCAGCAGGCGACACAACGGGTCACTCCATGGAGCTCTTTACACATACCGTCCCTGGCTTAGAAAGTGAAACATTTAACAGGCCATGCCCATTACAAGTAGATTCTGACATGGAGTGCACTGATGCACAGCCACAGCCAGAGTACTATGCTGCTCCTTTGACTCAGACCACCACATTGCCCTCTCAGGGTACAGATCCACAATCAGACCCTGATGAGACTATGTTGCCCCGCCACGAACGCTATACCACCGACCGACACAGTGACACAGACGAAGTTGCACACGAGCTCGAAGAGGAGGTAATAGATGACCCAGTTATTGACCCCGATTGGCAGCCATTGGGGGAACAGGGTGCAGGCGGCAGTAGTTCAGAAGCGGAGGTGGAGGAGGGGCCGCAGCAGGCATCAACATCGCAACAGGTTCCATCTGCCGGGCCCGTATCTGGCCCAAAACGCGTGTCAAAGCCAAAACCTGTTGGAGGACAGCGTGGCCATCCGGTTAAAGCTCAGTCTGCAATCCCTGAAAAGGGATCCGAGTCTAGGAAGAGTGCAGTCTGGCATTTTTTTAAACAACATCCAACTGATCAGCGCAAAGTCATCTGTCAAAAATGTTCAACTAGCTTAAGCAGAGGTCAGAATCTGAAAAGTCTAAATACTAGTTGCATGCATAGACACTTAACCACCATGCATTTTCAAGCCTGGACTAACTACCAAACGTCCCTTAAGGTTGTAGCACCCTCGGCCAATGAAGCTAGTCAGCAACGCAACATCCCTTCCGTCACTGTAAGGCCACCATTTTCCGCACCACCGGCAGTATCTGTGCAGGTTTCTTTGCCAGCCAAAAGCAGTCAGGGTCAGGGAACCACCAGTTTTGTAGGAGGAAATATTGCATCTAGGGCACCGGCGGAAACAATACCGTCTCCAACCGTCTCTCAGTCTGCCATGTACACCGGCACACCCGAAAGTTCCACGATCTCCAGCTCTCCAGTCCAGCTCACCCTACATGAGACTCTGGTTAGAAAAAGGAAGTACTTATCCTCGCATCCGCGTACACAGGGTTTTAACGCCCACATAGCTAGACTAATCTCGTTAGAGATGATGCCCTACCGGTTAGTTGAAAGCGAAGCTTTCAAAGCCCTGATGGAGTACGCTGAACCACGATACGAGCTACCCAGTCGACACTTTTTTTCCAGAAAAGCCATCCCAGCCCTGCACCAGCATGTTAAACAGCGCATCGTCCATGCACTCAGGCAATCTGTGAGTACAAAGGTGCACCTGACTACAGATGCATGGACCAGTAGGCATGGCCAGGGACGTTATGTGTCCATCACGGCACACTGGGTGAATGTGGTGGATGCAGGGTCCACAGGCGACATCAATTTAGGGACAGTTGTGCCTAGCCCACGGTCTAGGAAACAGTTGGCTGTAGGCGTTCGCACCCCCTCCTCCTCCTCCTCCTCGTCCTCCTGCAGAAGCTACAGCTCTTCCACAGAACGCAGTCTGCCAACCACTCCATCGGCAGATGACACTGTTGCACACCAGTTGTCCCATTATGGGCCAGCTACTGCCAAGCGTCAGCAGGCTGTATTGGCTATGAAGTGTTTGGGCGACAACAGACACACCGCGGAAGTTCTATCCGAGTTCTTGCAACAAGAAACGCAGTCGTGGCTGGGCACAGTAGATCTTGAGGCAGGCAAGGTAGTGAGTGATAACGGAAGGAATTTCATGGCTGCCATCTCCCTTTCCCAACTGAAACACATTCCTTGCCTGGCTCACACCTTAAACCTGGTGGTGCAGTGCTTATTGAAAACTTATCCTGGGTTCTCCGACCTGCTCCTCAAAGTGCGTGCACTTTGCTCACATATCCGACGTTCGCCTGTACACGCCAGCCGTATGCAGACCTATCAGCGGTCTTTGAACCTTCCCCAGCATCGCCTAATCATAGACGTTGCAACAAGGTGGAACTCAACACTGCACATGCTTCAGAGACTGTGCGAACAGAGGCGTGCTGTTATTTATTTGTGGGAGGATACACGGGCAGGCAGTAGGATGGCAGACATGGAGTTGTCAGGTGTGCAGTGGTCTAAGATACAAGACATGTGTCAAGTCCTTCAGTGTTTTGAGGAATGCACACGGCTGGTTAGTGCAGACAACGCCGTAATAAGCATGAGCATCCCCCTAATGCGTCTGCTGATGCAAAGTTTGACGCACATAAAGGAGCAGGCGTCTGCACCAGAGGAAGAGGAAAGCCTTGATGACAGTCAGCCATTGTCTGGTCAGGGCAGTGTACAGGACGAGGTAGCGGGCGAAGAGGAGGTGGAGGACGAGGAGGATGATGGGGATGAGTATATTTTTAATGCCGAACCTTTCCCGGGGGCACAGGAAATTGGTTGCGTGTCACGGCCGGGTTCTGGTTTTTTGAGGGACACAAGTGACGTAGATTTGCCTGCAACTGCCCCTCAACCAATCACAACCGGAGATTTGACAACTGGAACTTTGGCCCACATGGCGGATTATGCCTTACGTATCCTAAAAAGGGACACACGCATTACGAAAATGATGAACGATGACGATTACTGGTTGGCCTGCCTCCTTGATCCACGCTATAAAGGCAAATTGCAAAATATTATGCCACATGAGAACTTGGAACTAATATTAGCAACCAAACAATCAACTCTTGTTGACCGTTTGCTTCAGGCATTCCCAGCACACAGCGCACGTGATCGTTCTCACACGAGCTCCAGGGGGCAGCAGACTAGGAGTGTTAGGGGTGCACACATCAGAAGTGGCGTTGGACAGAGGGGTTTTCTGACCAGGTTGTGGAGTGATTTTGCTATGACCGCAGACAGGACAGGTACTGCTGCATCAATTGAAAGTGACAGGAGACAACATTTGTCCAGTATGGTTACTAACTATTTTTCATCCCTTATCGATGTTCTCCCTCAACCGTCATTCCCATTTGATTACTGGGCCTCCAAATTAGACACCTGGCCAGAATTGGCAGAATATGCATTGCAGGAGCTTGCTTGCCCGGCAGCAAGTGTCCTATCAGAAAGAGTATTCAGTGCTGCAGGTTCAATATTAACCGAAAAAAGGACTCGTCTGGCTACCCAAAATGTTGACGATCTAACATTCATTAAAATGAACCACAACTGGATTTCGAAATCTTTTGCCCCACCTTGCCCGGCCGACACCTAGCTTTCCTATGAAAAGCTCTTGCCTGTGAATTACTTTTCTAATGTCTAATTTGCTGCAGCTGATTGTACAGCATACGACATGTTTACACCTCCCTAAATGGCAAAACTCCCCACACGGGGCCGTGGTATCGCGACTTGGCGCAAGCACCCGTGAGACTGCTGTTTGTCTGAAGAGGTGGGTGTGCTCGCTTTTGGTTGACGGCATTGCTACTGGGTCCCTCATAGTACAATGTAGTGTCTCTGGCGGTGGTGGTGCGCACCCAACGTCAGACACACCGTTGTAACATGAGGGGCCCTGGGGCGGTCCCGCCGGCCTCAAGAGAGTTCCCCCCTACCCCAGCTCAAAATGTGCTCTACCACGTGCAAAATTATGTCGCACAGCTCCACCAATCTTTAGTCTATTCGCTGACATCATTCAATGTCTGGCACTGACAATACAAATTTGTAGACATCTATGATGCAACTTAAAGTAGTCTGTGTCTGTGTCCTATATTGGCACCATTAAATAGTTACTGCCAAATTACTATGTCAGAAACTCAGTAGATGAGCCCACCCCTGTACCTAAGTATGCCACTTTTTTTTTGTTTTGGTTGTTTTGCGAGACATTAACATCTATTTATATTTTGGGAGTACTGGGACAGACACTCCTTGCACTACTCCTCCACTCACCACCAAGCTGCCTGTGTATCCATGTAACCGCTGTAAAGCTGCCATGAGCCTATTGTTTGTTATTTTAGGCCTTTGATAGCCTGTCTGCGGTCCCTACTTTAAATACTCCTCCACTCATCACCAGCTGCCTGCCCGTGTATCCATGTAACCGCTGTAAAGCTGCCATGAGCCTATTGTTTGTTATTTTAGGCCTTTGATAGCCTGTCTGCGGTCCCTACTTTAAATACTCCTCCACTCATCACCAGCTGCCTGCCCGTGTATCCATGTAACCGCTGTAAAACTGCCATGAGCCTATTGTTTGTTATTTTAGACCTTTGATAGCCTGTCTGCGGTCCCTACTTTAAATACTCCTCCACTCATCACCAGCTGCCTGCCCGTGTATCCATGTAACCGCTGTAAAACTGCCATGAGCCTATTGTTTGTTATTTTAGGCCTTTGATAGCCTGTCTGCGGTCCCTACTTTAAATACTCCTCCACTCATCACCAGCTGCCTGCCCGTGTATCCATGTAACCGCTGTAAAACTGCCATGAGCCTATTGTTTGTTATTTTAGGCCTTTGATAGCCTGTCTGCGGTCCCTACTTTAAATACTCCTCCACTCACCACCAAGCTGCCTGCCTGTGTATCCATGTAACCGCTGTAAAACTGCCATGAGCCTATTGTTTGTTATTTTAGGCCTTTGATAGCCTGTCTGCGGTCCCTACTTTAAATACTCCTCCACTCACCACCAAGCTGCCTGTGTATCCATGTAACCGCTGTAAAGCTGCCATGAGGCTATTGTTTGTTATTTTAGGCCTTTGATAGCCTGTCTGCGGTCCCTACTTTAAATACTCCTCCACTCATCACCAGCTGCCTGCCCGTGTATCCATGTAACCGCTGTAAAACTGCCATGAGCCTATTGTTTGTTATTTTAGGCCTTTGATAGCCTGTCTGCGGTCCCTACTTTAAATACTCCTCCACTCACCACCAAGCTGCCTGTGTATCCATGTAACCGCTGTAAAGCTGCCATGAGCCTATTGTTTGTTATTTTAGGCCTTTGATAGCCTGTCTGCGGTCCCTACTTTAAATACTCCTCCACTCACCACCAAGCTGCCTGTGTATCCATGTAACCGCTGTAAAGCTGCCATGAGCCTATTGTTTGTTATTTTAGGCCTTTGATAGCCTGTCTGCGGTCCCTACTTTAAATACTCCTCCACTCACCACCAAGCTGCCTGTGTATCCATGTAACCGATGTAAAACTGCAGTATTTTGCTTATAAAAAAGAAAATACTGGAGAGATATCAAATGCAGACATTTTAACATTAAAAACAAAAACACATACAACAAAAAACTGGTACAGTACAAAAATTGGCCACCAGCTACAAAAACTTTCTCCTGCAAGTAGTTAACTGAAAGGTTTTTTTCCATTGAAAACACAGATATGGCATCCACCGAGTGTTGTCCTGTCGCGTCTTCTTTATATTATTGCCAAGAAGCTGCAACTGAATAAAGCTGAGCTTCTACCTTCTGCCTCTTATTAACTGCTTTTTTATAAAAAAATTGTCCACCAGCTACAAAAACTTGCTCCTGCAAGTAGTTAACTGAAAGGTTTTTTTCCATTGAAAACACAGATATGGCATCCACCGAGTGTTGTCCTGTCGCGTCTTCTTTATATTATTGCCAAGAAGCTGCAACTGAATAAAGCTGAGCTTCTACCTTCTGCCTCTTATTAACTGCTTTTTTTATAAAAAAAATTGTCCACCAGCTACAAAAACTTGCTCCTGCAAGTAGTTAACTGAAAGGTTTTTTTCCATTGAAAACACAGATATGGCATCCACCGAGTGTTGTCCTGTCGCGTCTTCTTTATATTATTGCCAAGAAGCTGCAACTGAATAAAGCTGAGCTTCTACCTTCTGCCTCTTATTAACTGCTTTTTTTAAAAAAAATTGTCCACCAGCTACAAAAACTTGCTCCTGCAAGTAGTTAACTGAAAGGTTTTTTTCCATTGAAAACACAGATATGGCATCCACCGAGTGTTGTCCTGTCGCGTCTTCTTTATATTATTGCCAAGAAGCTGCAACTGAATAAAGCTGAGCTTCTACCTTCTGCCTCTTATTAACTGCTTTTTTTAAAAAAAATTGTCCACCAGCTACAAAAACTTGCTCCTGCAAGTAGTTAACTGAAAGGTTTTTTTCCATTGAAAACACAGATATGGCATCCACCGAGTGTTGTCCTGTCGCGTCTTCTTTATATTATTGCCAAGAAGCTGCAACTGAATAAAGCTGAGCTTCTACCTTCTGCCTCTTATTAACTGCTTTTTTTAAAAAAAATTGTCCACCAGCTACAAAAACTTGCTCCTGCAAGTAGTTAACTGAAAGGTTTTTTTTCCATTGAAAACACAGATATGGCATCCACCGAGTGTTGTCCTGTCGCGTCTTCTTTATATTATTGCCAAGAAGCTGCAACTGAATAAAGCTGAGCTTCTACCTTCTGCCTCTTATTAACTGCTTTTTTTAAAAAAAATTGTCCACCAGCTACAAAAACTTGCTCCTGCAAGTAGTTAACTGAAAGGTTTTTTTCCATTGAAAACACAGATATGGCATCCACCGAGTGTTGTCCTGTCGCGTCTTCTTTATATTATTGCCAAGAAGCTGCAACTGAATAAAGCTGAGCTTCTACCTTCTGCCTCTTATTAACTGCTTTTTTTTTATAAAATTGGCTGTTCCGGCCTACTAAAGGTGTCTGTCTGCCCCTGCCTGGTGTTGTCCTCAACTGAATAAAGCTGAGCTTCAACCTTCAGTTCCAAATTACCATTTTTAAAAATGCAATTGGCTGTTCCGGCCTACTAAAGGTGTCTGTCTGCCCCTGCCTGGTGTTGTCCTCAACTGAATAAAGCTGAGCTTCAACCTTCAGTTCCAAATTACCATTTTTAAAAATGCAATTGGCTGTTCCGGCCTACTAAAGGTGTCTGTCTGCCCCTGCCTGGTGTTGTCCTCAACTGAATAAAGCTGAGCTTCTACCTTCTGCCTCTTACTAACTGCTGTTTTTTTAAAAAATTGGCTGTTCCGGCCTACTAAAGGTGTCTGTCTGCCCCTGCCAGGTGTTGTCCTCAACTGAATAAAGCTGAGCTTCAACCTTCAGTTCCAAATTACCATTTTTAAAAATGCCATTGGCTGTTCCGGCCTACTAAAGGTGTCTGTCTGCCTCTGCCTGGTGTTGTCCTCAACTGAATAAAGCTGAGCTTCAACCTTCAGTTCCAAATTACCATTTTTAAAAATGCAATTGGCTGTTCCGGCCTACTAAAGGTGTCTGTCTGCCCCTGCCTGGTGTTGTCCTCAACTGAATAAAGCTGAGCTTCTACCTTCTGCCTCTTACTAACTGCTGTTTTTTTAAAAAATTGGCTGTTCCGGCCTACTAAAGGTGTCTGTCTGCCCCTGCCAGGTGTTGTCCTCAACTGAATAAAGCTGAGCTTCAACCTTCAGTTCCAAATTACCATTTTTAAAAATGCCATTGGCTGTTCCGGCCTACTAAAGGTGTCTGTCTGCCTCTGCCTGGTGTTGTCCTCAACTGAATAAAGCTGAGCTTCAACCTTCAGTTCCAAATTACCATTTTTAAAAATGCAATTGGCTGTTCCGGCCTACTAAAGGTGTCTGTCTGCCCCTGCCTGGTGTTGTCCTCAACTGAATAAAGCTGAGCTTCTACCTTCTGCCTCTTACTAACTGCTGTTTTTTTTAAAAATTGGCTGTTCCGGCCTACTAAAGGTGAATGTCTGCCCCTGCCTGGTGTTGTCCTCAACTGAATAAAGCTGAGCTTCTACCTTCTGTTCCAAATTACCATTTTTAAAAATGCCATTGGCTGTTCCGGCCTACTAAAGGTGTCTGTCTGCCCCTGCCTGGTGTTGTCCTCAACTGAATAAAGCTGAGCTTCAACCTTCAGTTCCAAATTACCATTTTTAAAAATGCAATTGGCTGTTCCGGCCTACTAAAGGTGTCTGTCTGCCCCTGCCTGGTGTTGTCCTCAACTGAATAAAGCTGAGCTTCTACCTTCTGCCTCTTACTAACTGCTGTTTTTTTAAAAAATTGGCTGTTCCGGCCTACTAAAGGTGTCTGTCTGCCCCTGCCTGGTGTTGTCCTCAACTGAATAAAGCTGAGCTTCAACCTTCAGTTCCAAATTACCATTTTTAAAAATGCAATTGGCTGTTCCGGCCTACTAAAGGTGTCTGTCTGCCCCTGCCTGGTGTTGTCCTCAACTGAATAAAGCTGAGCTTCTACCTTCTGCCTCTTACTAACTGCTGTTTTTTTTAAAAATTGGCTGTTCCGGCCTACTAAAGGTGAATGTCTGCCCCTGCCTGGTGTTGTCCTCAACTGAATAAAGCTGAGCTTCTACCTTCTGCCTCTTACTAACTGCTGTTTTTTTAAAAAATTGGCTGTTCCGGCCTACTAAAGGTGTCTGTCTGCCCCTGCCTGGTGTTGTCCTCAACTGAACAAAGCTGAGCTTCCACATTCTGGCTTTCGCCCTATACTATCAGATATTAAACTGCATTTGGCCTACTAGTGTGGTTAGGCCCTTGAAACAGTGTCTGCTGCTCTTGGGTTTGCTACTCCACTGAACAAAGCAATGCCGCCTGTTTAGTCCTGTTACCAATTTTGAACTGCATTTAGCCTACTTTATTCTTTGGCCCTATATCTGTTTCCTCCTCATCCTGCCCATTGCCCAGCCACTGCTAGATGAGTCTGCTGGTACATTGACCTAGACCACTACATTCCCCTTATACTCTACACAGCCAGAATCTGACCCTGCTGAAAGTAAGGTTCCCCTTCCCACATGTTATACCACCTTACACAGGGACAGAGAGGAAGGTGCAGATGAAAGTGCAGGTTCCTTCATCAGGTGGGGGGGCATACTCGTTGGCGACGTCACTGGCACAGGGCCCCTCAGAGTACGCAAAAGTGTCGCTGCTGGTGGGAGGCGCCCCCGCCATGCAAACACACATCGCTGTACTTTGAGGGGCCCTGTGCCAGTGCCAATGCGAACGAGTGGGCCCCCCCTGCTTGCTCAGGATCACAGCACTTGCAACGTTGAAATACTTACCTTTCCCTGCAACACCGCCATGACGTAGTCCGCATTTCCTGGGCCCACGAAAAACTTGAGCCGGCCCTACTCCCCCCACAACTTTTGCCAAATGACCCCCAATTCCCTATGCCCAACTATTATTATAAAGTTAATTAAGATTGACAAGCTTCAGAAACAAGAATGGATGTTTTTGGCATTAAAATGGGCACTGTAGGTGTTTTCCTGGCCTCCACTCACTGCCGACTATGCTTCCCCATTGACTTGCATTGGGTTTCGTGTTTCGGTCGATCCCCGACTTTTAGCGATAATCGGCCGACTGCACTCGACTCGACTCTGGACAAAATCGGGTTTCACAAAACCCGACTCGATCTTAAAAAAATGAAAGTCGCTCAACTCTAATCACCACCCTTCTAACCAGAATCCCTCAATGTCTATCCGCTATTTCATCCTTCTTCTCTGCTAGATTTCTAAAACTTAACATGGACAAAACAGAATTCATTGTCTTTCCCCCATCTCACGCGACCCCCCCAACAAACCTATCCATTACAGTAAACGGCTGCCCACTCTCCCCAGTCCCACAAGCTCGCTGTCTCGGGGTAATCCTTGACACTGATCTCTCCTTCAAACCGCACATCCAAGCCCTTTCCACTTCCTGCCACCTTCAACTCAAAAATATTTAACGGATGCATACATTCCTAAACCAAGAATCTGCAAAAACCCTAGTCCATGCCCTCATCATCTCCCACCTCGACTACTGTAACCTGCTCTGTGGCCTCCTGTCATGATCTCTGCAGGCAGAGATCATAGCAAGCCTATAGAGGGACAAGCTCTCGGAAGATGGAACTATACTGACCATGAACTAAGCCTGCCGCGCAACTAGAAATAGCCAGGTAGCATTTCCTATTTATCGCTAGATGCCCAGCTCTGGCCTAAGACCTAAATAGCTAGCAGAGGGAAATATAAGACCTGGCTCACCTCTAGAGAAATATTCCAAAGAAGACAGTAGCCCCCCACATATAATGACGGTGAGTTCAGATGAAACTACAAACGCAGCAGGAAAATAGTCTTAGCAAATTTGAGGTCCGCTTACTAGATAGCAGAAGACAGATAGTATACTTTCATGGTCAGCAGAAAAACACTAACAAAACACCATCCAGAGATTACCTTAAACTCTGGCATTAACTCATAACGCCAGAGTAGCAATCCCTGATCAACGAGAGCTTTCCAGACACAGTAACAAAACTTCAGCTGTGAACTGGAACAAATAGGCAAAACAAAACATGGACAAAAGTCCAACTTAACTAGTAGTTGTCTAGAAGCAGGAACAAGCACTGAGAGGCATCAGATAACATTGTTGACCGGCAAGAAACCACCAGAGAAATGAGCTTAAATAGCGACACCCACTACTGATGGAACCAGGTGAAACAGGAAAGAGGATGACAAGTCCAATTCCACAAGCGGCCACCGGGGGAGCCCAGAATCCAAATTCACAACAGTACCCCCCCCTCAAGGAGGGGGCACCGAACCCTCACCAGATCCACCAGGGCGACCAGGATGAGCCCTATGGAAGGCACGAACAAGATCAGAAGCATGAACATCAGATGCATTGACCCAAGAATTATCCTCCTGGCCGTAACCCTTCCAGTTGACCAGATACTGGAGTTTCCGTCTGGAAACACGAGAGTCCAAAATTTTCTCCACAACGTACTCCAACTCACCCTCAACCAACACCGGAGCAGGAGGCTCAACTGAAGGTACAACAGGTACCTCATACCTGCGCAATAACGACCGATGAAAAACGTTATGAATGGAAAAGGACGCAGGGAGGTCCAAACGGAAAGAAACAGGATTAAGAATCTCCAATATTCTATAAGGGCCGATGAACCGAGGTTTAAACTTAGGAGAAGAGACCCTCATAGGGACAAAACGAGAAGACAACCACACTAAATCTCCAACACAAAGCCGAGAACCAACACGACGATGACGGTTGGCAAAACGCTGAGTCTTCTCCTGGGACAACTTCAAATTGTCCATAACCTGCCCCCAGATGTGATGCAATCTCTCCACCACCGCATCCACTCCAGGACAATCCGAGGATTCCACCTGACCGGAGGAAAATCGAGGGTGAAACCCCGAATTACAGAAAAACGGGGACACCAAGGTGGAAGAACTGGCCCGATTATTGAGGGCGAACTCTGCCAATGGCAAAAAAGCAACCCAATCATCCTGGTCAGCAGAGACAAAACACCTCAGATATGTCTCAAGGGTCTGATTAGTCCGCTCGGTCTGGCCATTAGTCTGAGGGTGAAAAGCAGATGAAAAAGACAAATCTATGCCCATCCTAGCACAGAATGCCCGCCAAAATCTAGACACAAATTGGGTACCTCTGTCAGAAACAATATTCTCAGGAATACCGTGCAATCGGACAACATTCTGAAAAAACAGAGGAACCAACTCAGAAGAAGAAGGCAACTTGGGCAGAGGAACCAAATGGACCATTTTAGAGAAACGGTCACAGACCACCCAGATGACAGACATCTTCTGGGAAACAGGCAGATCTGAAATAAAATCCATCGAGATGTGTGTCCAAGGCCTCTTAGGAATAGGCAAGGGCAACAGCAGTCCGCTAGCCCGAGAACTACAAGACTTGGCCCGAGCACAAACGTCACATGACTGCACAAAGACTCGCACATCTCGTGACAGAGAAGGCCACCAGAAGGATCTTGCCACCAAATCCCTGGTACCAAAAATTCCGGGATGACCTGCCAATGCAGAAGAATGTACCTCAGAGATGACTCTGCTGGTCCAATCATCCGGAACAAACAGTCTATCAGGCGGACAACGATCCGGTCTATCCGCCTGAAACTCTTGCAAAGACCGCCGCAGATCAGGAGAAACGGCCGACAAAATTACTCCCTCCCTAAGGATACCTGTGGGTTCAGAATTACCAGGAGAGTCCGGGTCAAAACTCCTAGAAAGGGCATCTGCCTTAACATTCTTAGAACCCGGTAGGTATGACACCACAAAATTAAAGCGAGAAAAAAATAAAGACCAGCGCGCCTGTCTAGGATTCAGGCGTCTGGCAGTCTCAAGATAAATCAAATTTTTGTGGTCAGTCAATACCACCACCTGATGCCTAGCCCCCTCGAGCCAATGGCGCCACTCCTCAAACGCCCACTTCATGGCCAAAAGCTCCCGATTCCCAACATCATAATTCCGCTCTGCGGGCGAAAATTTGCGAGAAAAGAAGGCACAAGGCCTAATGACGGAGCAGTCGGAACCTTTCTGCGACAACACTGCCCCAGCTCCGATCTCCGAAGCGTCAACCTCAACCTGAAAAGGCAGATTCACATCAGGCTGACGCAACACAGGGGCAGAGGCAAAACGGCGCTTAAGCTCCTGAAAGGCCTCTACAGCATGAGGGGACCAATTAGCAACATCAGCGCCTTGTCTGGTCAAATCAGTCAGTGGTTTAACGACATCCGAAAAACCAGCAATAAATCGGCGGTAAAAGTTGGCAAAGCCCAAAAATCTCTGAAGACCCTTAAGAGAGGAGGGCTGAGTCCAGTCACAAATAGCTTGCACCTTGACGGGATCCATCTCAATGGAAGAGGGAGAAAAAATATACCCCAAAAAGGAAATTTTCTGGACCCCAAAAACGCACTTAGACCCCTTCACACATAAAGAATTAGACCGCAGAACCTGAAAAACTCTCCTGACCTGCTGGACATGAGAGTCCCAGTCATCAGAAAAAATCAGAATATCATCCAGATATATTATCATAAATTTATCCAGAAAATCGCGGAAAATATCATGCATAAAAGACTGGAAAACTGAAGGGGCATTAGAAAGACCAAAAGGCATGACCAAATACTCAAAGTGGCCCTCGGGCGTATTAAATGCGGTCTTCCACTCATCCCCCTGCCTGATCCGCACCAAATTATACGCCCCACGAAGATCAATTTTAGAGAACCACTTAGCACCCTCTATACGAGCAAACAAATCAGTAAGCAATGGCAATGGGTATTGATACTTAACAGTGATCTTATTCAGAAGCCGATAATCAATACATGGTCTCAAAGAGCCGTCTTTTTTTGAGACAAAGAAAAACCCAGCTCCCAAGGGAGAAGAAGATGGACGAATATGTCCCTTTTCCAAAGACTCCTTTATATATTCCCGCATAGCAGCATGTTCCGGCACAGACAAATTAAACAAACGACCCTTTGGATATTTACAACCCGGTATCAAATCTATGGCACAATCGCACTCACGGTGCGGAGGTAACGACCCAAGCTTGGGTTCGTCAAAGACGTCTTGATAATCAGAGAGGAACTCAGGGACTTCAGAGGGAATGGACGACGAAATAGAAACCAAAGGTACGTCCCCATGAATACCCTTACATCCCCAGCTCAACACAGACATTGCTCTCCAGTCCAAGACTGGGTTGTGAGACTGCAACCATGGCAATCCCAGTACCAAATCGTCATGTAAATTATACAGCACCAGGAAACGAATAATCTCCTGGTGATCCGGATTGATAAGCATGGTTACTTGTGTCCAGTATTGTGGTTTATTATTAGCCAATGGGGTGGAGTCAATCCCCTTCAGAGGAATAAGAGTCTCCAAAGGCTCTAAATTAAAACCACAACGATTGGCAAAGGACCAATCCATAAGACTCAGAGCGGCGCCAGAGTCAACATAGGCGTCCGTGGCAATGGATGACAAAGAGCAAATCAGGGTTACAGACAAAATAAACTTAGACTGAATGGTGCCAATGGAAACAGACTTATCAAGCTTCTTTGTACGCCTAGAGCATGCTGATATAACATGAGTAGAATCCCCACAATAGAAACACAATCCATTCTTCCGTCTAAAATTCTGTCGCTCGCTCCTGGACAGAATTCTATCACACTGCATACTTTCTGGCGTCTTTTCCATAGACACCGCCAGATGGTGCACCGGTTTGCGCTCCCGCAGACGCCTATCAATCTGAATAGCCATTGTCATGGACTCATTCAGACCTGCAGGCAAAGGGAACCCCACCATAACATCCTTAACGGCATCAGAGAGACCTTCTCTGAAAGTTGCCGCCAAAGCGCACTCATTCCACTGAGTAAGCACAGACCATTTACGGAATTTTTGGCAGAAAACTTCAGCTTCGTCTTGCCCCTGAGATAGTGCCATCAAAGTTTTTTCTGCCTGAAGTTCCAAATGAGGTTCCTCATAAAGCAAGCCCAAGGCCAGAAAAAACGCATCCACATCGCGTAACGCAGGATCCCCTGCTGGCAATGAGAAGGCCCAATCTTGAGGGTCACCCCTGAGCAAGGAGATCACAATCCTAACCTGCTGAGCAGGGTCTCCAGCTGAACGAGACTTCAGGGACAAATAAAGCTTACAATTATTTCGGAAATTCTGGAAGCTAGCTCTATTCCCTGTGAAGAACTCCGGCAAAGGAATTCTCGGCTCAGATACCGGAGCATGTACCACAAAATCTTGTAAATTTTGTACTTTCGTGATGAGATTATTCAAACCCGCAGTTACACTCTGGAGATCCATTATTGTCAGGTGCACACAGAGCATACAGAGATTAGGAGGAGAGAGAGAAAAAAGACTGCAGCAAGGCAGACTGGAGGAAAAAAAAAAAAAAAAAAATTCCAGCAGACTTCTTATAACTCTCCTTTCTCAACCTGGGTCTTTAACACTTTATTGGCCGGTCAAACTATCATGATCTCTGCAGGCAGAGATCATAGCAAGCCTATAGAGGGACAAGCTCTCGGAAGATGGAACTATACTGACCATGAACTAAGCCTGCCGCGCAACTAGAAATAGCCAGGTAGCATTTCCTATTTATCGCTAGATGCCCAGCTCTGGCCTAAGACCTAAATAGCTAGCAGAGGGAAATATAAGACCTGGCTCACCTCTAGAGAAATATTCCAAAGAAGACAGTAGCCCCCCACATATAATGACGGTGAGTTCAGATGAAACTACAAACGCAGCAGGAAAATAGTCTTAGCAAATTTGAGGTCCGCTTACTAGATAGCAGAAGACAGATAGTATACTTTCATGGTCAGCAGAAAAACACTAACAAAACACCATCCAGAGATTACCTTAAACTCTGGCATTAACTCATAACGCCAGAGTAGCAATCCCTGATCAACGAGAGCTTTCCAGACACAGTAACAAAACTTCAGCTGTGAACTGGAACAAATAGGCAAAACAAAACATGGACAAAAGTCCAACTTAACTAGTAGTTGTCTAGAAGCAGGAACAAGCACTGAGAGGCATCAGATAACATTGTTGACCGGCAAGAAACCACCAGAGAAATGAGCTTAAATAGCGACACCCACTACTGATGGAACCAGGTGAAACAGGAAAGAGGATGACAAGTCCAATTCCACAAGCGGCCACCGGGGGAGCCCAGAATCCAAATTCACAACAGCCTCCCCTCGAACACTCTCGCACCCCTCCAATCTATTCTAAACTCAACTGCCCGACTTATCCACCTGTCCCCCCGCTATTCCCTGGCCTCTCCCCTCTGTCAATCCCTTCACTGGTTCCCCATTACCCAGAGACTCCTGTACAAAAGCCTAACCATGACATACAAAGCCATCCACAACCTGTCTCCTCCATACATCTGTGACCTCGTCTCCCGGTACTTTCCTGCACGCAACCTCGGATCCTCACAAGATCTCCTTCTCTACTCCCCTTTTATCTCCTCATCCCACAATCGCATACAAGATTTCTCTTGCGCATCACCCCTACTCTGGAACTCTCTACCACAACATATCAGACTCTCACCTACCATCGAAACCTTCAAAAAGAACCTGAAGACCTACCTCTTCTGGCAAGCCTACAACCTGCAGTAATCACCAATCGACCAAACCACTGCACGACCAGTTCTATCCTTACCTACTGTATCCTCACCCATCCCTTGTAGATTGTGAGCCCTCGCGGGCAGGGTCCTCTCTCCTCCTGTACCAGTTGTGACTTGTATTGTTCAAGATTATTGTACCTGTTTTTATTATGTATACCCCTCCTCACATGTAAAGCGCCATGGAATAAATGGCGCTATAATAATAAATAATAATAATAATACCAAGGAAGGTGATGGTCACAAGGGGACATTCTCAGCGTCTGGAAGAGAGAAGGTTTTTCCACCAACATAGAAGAGGATACTTTACTGTTGGGGCAGTGAGATTCTGGAATTCCTTGCCTGAGGAGGTGGTGATGGCGAACTCAGTCGAGGGGTTCAAGAGAGGCCTGGATTTCTTCCTGGAGCATAACAATATTGTAACTTACAGTTATTAGGTTCTTTAGAAGGACGTAGATCTGGGGGTTTATTCTGACGGAATATAGGCTGAACTGGATGGACAAATGTCTTTTTTCGGCCTTGCTAACTAACTATGATCCCTGCCGTGTGGTCAAACAATAGTGTACAATCACATATAGGATACTGACACGTTCAATAAAAATTACATAAACTGTCCTGTCCATTTTCCCCAATTACCTCTTATGTGAAATAAAAATTTGGGGCTAAAGAAACATTTTCGTGAAAAAAATTACAATTTTCAATATGACGACCTAATGTTATCAAATTTTGTATAGCACCCGTGGGTTCAAAATTCTCACTATACCCCAGAAAAAAATCCTCGAGGGGTGGCAATCCCATAATATGCTCTTTTGTGTTTTTGCTGCTTAGACACCTTAGGGGCCCTACAAATGTGACATGGTGCCCGCCATCTATTCCAGCCAAATTTGTGCTACTAAATTTATATATTGCTCCTTCCCTCCCGAGCTCTGCTGTGTTTGTTCAAACCAAGGTTTCTGACCACACGTGGCATATCCGTGCGCTCAAAAGAAACTGTGTGACAAATTGTGGGGTCCATTTTCTTGTGACAAATCTACTGTGATAGAGCTCTCAAGGTCATCAAAAATAGTAGTTTATAAAAACCTTAACATTTTAATTTTATTTGATATGCATAAAAAGGGAAAAGCCAAAATATAACAAAAATATTCCCTCGTGGGACAATTAACAACAAACACAAAAATATTCTAATGTACCCTGAAGTATTATCCTATAAGCATAATCCTGCCTAACTTCAGCAGTTGGCACCCAAGGATAAACCAATATGGGTTCCAGGGGGTCAGATATAATCTTCCTCTACAACCGTATAGCACAATTAACAGTAAATCTACTGTCAGAGAATATAATGGCTTCACTTCATGATAAATGGCTACTTATGTTTCGCTTTTCATGTCTCTCATGCCTCAACGTGTTTCCCCATATCATGGTTCATCAGAAGACCTAGATAATTAGATGAAAAAAAACAGATAATGATTCCAACATGGTGTGTCTGATGGAGGGTTGTAGTTTTCTTTATATACCCTACTCCATCTCAAGTAAGAGGCTAATTCACATCTCCTTATGATTAAAACCTTATTGAGCCAACAATCCCTTCTGTCCCTATTTGCCTCAGGGCGCATGTGTTAACTCAAATCAAACCCTAGAGGAAGATGTGGGTGTATCTAAGATAATGATACCGCTGTGTCATGTTCTGTGCCTGGGTTTACGCATGTGCCCTCGTCTGCACACCTCACGCTGGGACACATACAGTAGGTGGTGCTTTTGCGTTCCACCTTGGAGCACGGGATCTGCTCCGTCTGCGCACTTCGAGCATACTTCCCTTTGGAATGCACCAGTGATATTCATGCATTCCAAGCAGGAAGGATTCGCCTAGGGGTTATGCATTCGATGCTGGAGCGTAGTGTCCATGCGCTTGAATATTATAACCTCTGATGTAAGTATCTAAAACCCAGAATATCTTTTTATAACAGGGAATAATACTCCAAAACATGTCTGTGAAGATATGAAGTTGTGGGTTGTAATAATCACCTCGGCAGGTGAACAATGCAATTAGTTATATTCCTTAAGCTCACGGTTTTACAGCAAGTCTGGGTAGATGATCACGATGCAATGTCCCCAGTCCATAAGATCCCATCCTGGAGCTGATAGTTCTACTGCCCCCATACCAGGCGATACCCACTGTTCCCAACTTTTAGCTGACCCACAGCTTTTGTATCTCAAGCCTCTATAGTGTGCAGTCACAGTCCATGTTCCTCCAGACGACAGATATCACATCTGCAGGGCAGCCAGCAATAACCCCTCTAGCCTGGCAATTGGGAAACCCCTCCTCCAAAGCTAACTGTGCATTGGTGAAGATATTTTCCTCAGGCTCAGCGACATCACCTGGAACTCCATGTGAGACCCCCTGTGGTGACGACTCCACTGGTTCTACCATCCCCACCACACAATGGGACTAGTGACTAGGAGAACAATGACTTGAGGCTCCTGAGACACTAAAGAGGTTAATGGAATGATTGCTTTACCTGATTACCAATCTCCTGTCTGGTCTTATGTATAAATAAGATCCAGCCTGCAAGTCTTCCTCTGCTTACTGTTACTAAATGGAAACATTGATTCTGAGGCTGAACTGACGAGTAGTGTTGAGCGATACCTTCCGATATCGGAAAGTATCGGTATCGGAAAGTATCGGCCGATACCGTCAAAGTATCGACCGATACCGTCAAAGTATCGGATCTAATCCGATACCGATACCCGATCCCAACGCAAGTCAATGGGACGAAAATATCGGAATTAAAATAAACCCTTTCTTTCCTTGTAGGTTCATTCTACATGAAGGAAAACAACTAAGAATAATGTAGGATGTATTGGGGGAGGTGGCGGAGACACTAAAGGCACAGAGGTTTAGCCCAATCTAATAGAATAGCAGGATTTTTATTTTTTTTTATGACGTTCGGCGTTAGAAAGATTTTGACTATGTTAATTATTTTTTAATTTTGTCAGATATTGATGTTTCACTACTTCCACACCCTTCACCTTCTTTTTTACTTCTCCACACTTTCTTCTTCATTATCCTCATCATCAGCTTCTTTGACATCAACTTCTTCACCTTAATCATCTTCTTCTTCATCTTCAACCTTTTATTTTTTTTGTTACATTGTTCATATTCTTTTTATTTAACTATTATCTTCTTCATATTCAACTTCTTCATCATATTCTTATTTGTGACAGGCATTCCCGTAGTTGTTATCTATAAAAGTTTGAAGATTATACCTTCCGTTCTGCCTGTCACAAAAGAGTTACATTTGTCCGCGTTCAGTTTGGCCTGCAGCATCAGGCTTTATCCAGGGGCACCACGAGGAGGAACGGACTCACCCCCATACACTGCTTAGTCTTCTTCTGCTTATAATTTAGATAATATCTTTTGCTCTGATATTTAGTCTTATGCTTAATGTTCTTCTGCTCTTTGTTCTGCAGCCACTTGTTCTTCTGCTTCTCGGTCTTCCAGGTCGTCATCGTCTCCAGGGTCGTCGTCTCCGGGGTCGTCGTCATCGGGGTGGTCTTCAGGGTCATTGTCTCCAGGGTCGTCGTCATCTCAGTGGTTGTCGTCTCTGGTGTCGTCGTCATCTTAGGGGTGGTCTTCAGGGTCATCGTCTTTAGTCTCTTGAACTTGGAAATGTAGCAGAAGGTACAAGAAGGCTGAGAAAATGCCGAGAAACAGCTGATGGAACTGGAACTCGGATGGCTACCCGAAGGTCCAAGAGCCAATGGGCCTACCGAGGACCAGCTGACGTTACTGGAACCCGGTTACTAAGCAGGAGGTACCCGTGCCTAAAAGCACTACCAAGGACCACCTGACGTTGGTGGAACTCGGATACCCAGAGGGAGGCACCTAAGCCAAAGGCTCTGCCCGGAACCAGCTGACGGTACTGGAACCAGGATGGGGAGCAGAAGGTACAAGAGCAAAAGACACTGCCGAGAACCAGCTGAAGGTACTGGAACCCGGATGGGTAGCCGAAGGTCCAAGAGCCAATGGAACTACCGAGGACCAGCTGACGTTACTGGAACCCGGTTACTAAGCAGGAGGTACCCGTGCCTGAAAGCACTACCAAGGACCACTTGATGTTGGTGGAACTCGGATACCCAGAGGGAGGCACCTAAGCCAAAGGCTCTGCCCGGAACCAGCTGACGGTACTGGAACCAGGATGGGGAGCAGAAGGTACAAGAGCAAAAGACACTGCCGAGAACCAGCTGACGGTACTGGAACCCGGATGGGTAGCCGAAGGTCCAAGAGCCAATGGAACTACCGAGGACCAGCTGACGTTACTGGAACCCGGTTACTAAGCAGGAGGTACCCGTGCCTGAAAGCACTACCAAGGACCACCTGACGTTGGTGGAACTCGGATACCCAGAGGGAGGCACCTAAGCCAAAGGCTCTACCCGGAACCAGCTGACGGTGCTGGAACCAGGATGGGGACCTATTCAAGCTTGTCTTCCTAGAGCCCCAACTAGCGGTGTTGGAGCAAAGGGTCAGCAGGGGGAGAAGAGTGTAGGCCGAAGCCTGCACTGGCGGCAGCTTTAGGTCAGTTGTGTCTGCGTGGCTGTTGCAGGACACGTTGCCGGCTACACAGCAGGGGAACAGCTGGCGGTGCTGAACCCCACTGACACATTGGCGAGGTGTTTGGCTCTGTGCAGCCAGCACTTCCGGACAGCAACTAGCGGTGTTGGAGCCCGGGCTCTGCAGGTGGAGCAGAGTGTAGGCCGAAGCCTAATTGAACCGATTTTAAAGGTAACCTTTAACCCCCCCTCAGGGGTTACAAACTACAAGAGCCACAGCTTGGGCAGCAGTAATGCTGCACAAGTCTAAGGTTGCTCTTTTAATTTTGCTCCTTGCACACGCAGAAAGAAACACGTATAACATTTAGGCCCTTAAGCAGTCAAACTGTTTTGGAGGCGTGAGTTCCCTTCATAATGAGACGCAGCACAGCTGTCAAAAATCCCACCTTGGTGCTGGGCGCGGCCTCCTGAGCGTCGTTATTTGCTGCACAGGAGTCTGCGCTGTCTTGTTATCCCTTGGCCTTGCGCTGTTAGCGCTGCCCATCTTCTGACATCATTTAATGTCGGCCGGTGCGGTTCGCGATGACCATGAATCCCAGCCCCACAGTGTCTTTACATTGTTAAAACACTGCGGGGCTGGGATTCATGGCCTGGCGCAGTACATAAGTTCGCCTCTCACACTCGGGTCCTTACACCTGCTTCAGACTGTGCGGCGTCAGCTGATCCCTTATCGCATGCCACGGCCATGAAGCCGCACAGTCTGAAGAAGGCAGAAGGAGATGAGGGACAGGCGAACATATGCACTGCTCATGCCCATCAATCACACCCTCGCAGTCAAAATAAATAAGACACAGAGGGGCGTTGTGTGGGGCAGAACGGCTGCAGAGGCGCAGCCAGCCAAACAATGATGCCAGAAGACGGGCAGCGCTACCAATGGGGTTGCAGCGTGTCATTACAAAGGAAAGTCACACCTCGGGGACGGTTTAATGGTCACAGAGGACACATTTTAGACGTGTTCAGTTCCACATGTGCAAGGGGAATAAGTTTCTGAGCCACCTTGCACACATGCAGCATTACTGCTGTACAAGGTGGCTGTGAAACATACAAACGCCTGGGGGAGGGGGGACAGGTTCCCTTCAATTTCAGTTCTTGTGTCTGCGTGGCTGTTGCAGGACACGTTGCCGGCTACACAGCAGGGGAACAGCTGGCGGTGCTGAACCCCACTGACACATTGGCGAGGTGTTTGGCTCTGTGCAGCCAGCCTGGACAGCAACTAGCGGTGTTGGAGCCCGGGCTCTGCAGATGGAGCAGAGTGTAGGCCGAAGCCTGCACTGGAGCAAGTTGAAAGGGAACCTTTATCCCCCCCCCCAGGCGTTTGTTACTGAAAGAGCCACCTTCTGCAGCAGTAATGATGCAAAAGGAAAAAGTGCCTCTTTTCGTGGTGCTCCTTGCACATGCTGAACCTAACACTTTTGAAATGTGTCCCCTCACACAGTTAAACCGTCCGGTCGGTGGAACTTTCCTTTGTCATGTGACGCAGCACAGCCGTCATTCTTACCCCTTGGCGCCGTGCGCCGCCTCCTGAGCGTTGTTTGAATCTGTCCCGGATCCTGCGCTGTTATGTTAGCCCTTGGCCATGCACACATTTTGCGCTGCCCATCTTCTGACATCATTTGGTGTCGGGCTGGCTGCGCCTGTGCGGCCGCGCTGGCCAAGATCCCGCCTCGCTGTGTCATCTAATGTAATCACTCTGTGGACCTGTGATCCATGGGCATGAGCAGTGCATATCCTCGCCTCTCACTCCCCTCCCTACGGCTTCTCCAGACTGTGCGGCGTCACGGCCGTGGCATGCTATTAGGGATCAGCTGACGTTGCACAGTCTGAAGAAGGCGTAGGGAGATGAGTGAGAGGCGGAGGTTCAGATATGCACTGCGCATGTCCATGGATCACAGGCCCGCAGTGGGATTAAATCAGAAGACACTGCGTGGCGGGATCTCGGCCAGCGCGGCCGCACAGGCGCAGCCAGCCTAACACCAAATGATGTCAGAAGACAGGCAGCGCAAAATGTGTGCATGGCCAAGGGCTAACATAACAGCGCAGGATCCGGGACAGATTCAAACAACGCTCAGGAGGCGGCGCACGGCGCCAAGGGGGTAAGAATGACGGCTGTGCTGCGGCACATGACAAAGGAAACTTCCACCGACCGGACGGTTTAACGGTGTGAGGGGACACATTTCAAAAGTGTTAGGTTCAGCATGTGCAAGGAGCACCACGAAAAGAGGCACTTTTTCCTTTTGCATCATTACTGCTGCAGAAGGTGGCTCTTTCAGTAACAAACGCCTGGGGGGGGACAGGTTCCCTTCAATTTAAGTTGTTGTGCCTGCGTGGCGGTCGCATGACAAGTTGCCGTATACACAGCAGGGGAGCAGCAGGCATTACTGAACCCCACTAACACATTGGCGAGGTGATTGGCTCTGTGCGGACAGCACTTCCGGACAGCAACTAGCGGTGTTGGAGCCCAGGGACAGCAGGAGGAGGAGGTGGAGGAGATAGGAGGGATTGCCACTCACACAGCTGGGGAACAGCTGACGTTACTGAACCCCAATAACAGAGGAGCGACTGTTGACTGTGCGGACAGCACTTCCGGACAACAACTAGCGGTGTTGGAGCCCAGGGACAGCAGGAGGAGGAGGTGGAGGAGATAGGAGGGATTGCCAATCACACAGCTGGGGAACAGCTGACATTACTGAACCCCAATAACAGAGGAGCGACTGTTGACTGTGCGGACAGCACTTCCAGACAACAACTAGCGGTGTTGGAGCCCAGGGACAGCAGGAGGAGGAGGTGGAGGAGATAGGAGGGATTGCCACTCACACAGCTGGGGAACAGCTGACGTTGCTGAACCCCAATAACAGAGGAGCGACTGTTGACTGTGCGGACAGCACTTCCAGACAACAAATAGCGGTGTTGGAGCCCAGGGACAGCAGGAGGAGGAGGTGGAGGAGATAGGAGGGATTGCCACTCACACAGCTGGGGAACAGCTGACGTTACTGAACCCCAATAACAGAGGAGCGACTGTTGACTGTGCGGACAGCACTTCCAGACAACTAGCGGTGTTGGAGCCTAGGGACAGCAGGAGGAGGAGGTGGAGGAGATAGGAGGGATTGCCACTCACACAGCTGGGGAACAGCTGACGTTACTGAACCCCAATAACAGAGGAGCGACTGTTGACTGTGCGGACAGCACTTCCAGAAAACAACTAGCGGTGTTGGAGCCCAGGGACAGCAGGAGGAGGAGGTAGAGGAGATAGGAGGGATTGCCAATCACACAGCTGGGGAACAGCTGACGTTACTGAACCCCAATAACAGAGGAGCGACTGTTGACTGTGCGGACAGCACTTCCAGACAACAACTAGCGGTGTTGGAGCCCAGGGACAGGAGGAGGAGGTGGAGGAGATAGGAGGGTTTGCCACTCACACAGCTGGGGAACAGCTGACGTTACTGAACCCCAATAACAGAGGAGCGACAGTTGACTGTGCGGACAGCACTTCCAGACAACAACTAGCGGTGTTGGAGCCCAGGGACAGCAGGAGGAGGAGGTGGAGGAGATAGGAGGGATTGCCACTCACACAGCTGGGGAACAGCTGACGTTACTGAACCCCAATAACAGAGGAGCGACTGTTGACTGTGCGGACAGCACTTCCAGACAACAACTAGCGGTGTTGGAGCCCAGGGACAGCAGGAGGAGGAGGTGGAGGAGATAGGAGGGATTGCCACTCACACAGCTGGGGAACAGCTGACGTTACTGAACCCCAATAACAGAGGAGCGACAGTTGACTGTGCGGACAGCACTTTCGGACAACAACTAGCAGTGTTGGAGCCCAGGGACAGCAGGAGGAGGAGGTGGAGGAGATAGGAGGGATTGCCACTCACACAGCTGGTGAACAGCTGACGTTACTGAACCCCAATAACAGAGGAGCGACTGTTGACTGTGCGGACAGCACTTACGGACAGCAACTAGTGGTGTTGGAGCCCAGGGACAGCAGGAGGAGCAGAGGAACACAGTGTAGGCCGAAGCCTGATTGGAGAAATTCGAAAGGGAACCTTTAACCCCCCCAAGGCGTTTGTAGCTGAAAGAGCCAGCTTGTGCAGCACAAAGGATGCAAAAGGAAAAGGTGGCTCGTTTCATTATGCTGCTTGCAAACACAGAACTAAACACTTATAAAATGTGTCCCCTGATACCGTGAGACCGTCCCGGAGGTGGGACTTTCCTTCGTAATATGACGCAGCACAGCTGTCATTCCTACCCCCTTGGCGCCGTGCCCCGGCTCCTCAGCGTTGTTTGATTCCGTCCCGGAGCCTGTGCTGTTATGTTATCCCTTGGCCAGGCACACTTAGCGCTGTGTTGTGAATTAGACTTTTTTGGCTCCCTCTAGTGGTTACTAGTGATATGACTCTGGGATTTCCTTCCCTCTGTTTGCACCCAGCTGGGTCGTTACTTCAGGGGTGTTGCTATATAAACCTCCTGGAACCTTAGTCCAGTGCCTGGCATCGGTGTTATCAGACACATTCTGTTTGCTCCTGTTTGCTGGTCCTGGTTCGTGCTAAATTAAGCTAAGTCTTGCTTCTTTGTTTTTTGGGTTATTTGTTTGCTATCATTTTTGTCCAGCTTGTACTAAATGTGATTCCTGACCTTGCTGGAAGCTCTAGGGGGCTGGTGTTCTCCCCCCGGGCCGTTAGACGGTTCGGGGGTTCTTGAATTTCCAGCGTGGATATCTTTGATAGGATTTTTTGCTGACCATATAAGTTATCATTCTATATTCTGCTATTAGCTAGTGGGCCTCTCTTTGCTAAATTCCTAGCTCATTCTTATGTTTGTCTTTTCCTCTTACCTCACCGTTATTATCTGTGGGGGGCTTCTATCCAACTTTTGGGGGTATTTCCTCTGGAGGCAAGAAAGGTCTTTCTTTTCCCTTCTAGGGGTAGTTAGCTCTCCGGCTGGCGCGAGACGTCTAGGATCAACGTAGGAACGTTCCCCGGCTGCTGGTATTTGTGGTGCTAGGATTAGTTATATGGTCAGCCCAGTTACCACTGCCCTATGAGCTGGTTTTCTGTATTTACTGACTTAGCATTATTCCTGAGACCCTCTGCCATTGGGGTCATAACAGTATGCCAGGCCAATATTGAATGTTTAAAGCATTGCAGAAGTGGGATAATAAGAAAGGAAATTCTGAGGTTTTTTTTGTTTTTGTTTTTTTCCTTCCTTCTCTTCCTCCCCTTTACCTTTGAGTGGCGTGTGCTTGCTGCAGACATGAATGTGCAGACCTTGATTACAAGTGTTGACCAGCTGGCAGCTCGTGTGCAGGGTATACAAGATTTTGTTACCAGTAGTCCTATGTCTGAACCTAAAATACCTATTCCGGAATTGTTTTCTGGAGATCGATTTAAGTTTAGGAATTTCAAGAATAATTGTAAATTGTTTCTTTCTCTGAGACCCCGTTCATCTGGAGATTTTGCTCAGCAAGTTAAAATTGTTATTTCTTTTTTACGGGGCGACCCTCAGGATTGGGCTTTCTCGCTAGCGCCAGGAGATCCGGCATTGGCGAATATTGATGCGTTTTTTCTGGCGCTCGGATTGCTTTACGAGGAACCCAATCTTGAAATTCAGGCAGAAAAAGCCTTGCTGGCTATTTCTCAGGGTCAGGATGAAGCTGAAGTGTATTGCCAAAAATTTCGGAAATGGTCCGTGCTTACTCAGTGGAATGAGTGTGCTCTGGCCGCAAATTTCAGAAATGGCCTTTCTGAAGCCATTAAGAATGTGATGGTGGGTTTCCCCATTCCTACAAGTCTGAATGATTCTATGGCGCTTGCTATTCAAATTGACCGGCATTTGCGGGATCGCAAAACCGCTAATCCTCTGGTGGTGTTGTCTGAACAAACACCTGATTTAATGCAATGTGATAGAATTCAGACTAGAAATGAACGGAAAAATCATAGACGTCAGAATGGGTTGTGTTTTTACTGTGGTGATTCTACACATGTTATATCAGCATGCTCTAAACGCCTAACAAGGGTTGTTAGTCCTGTCGCCATTGGTAATTTGCAACCTAAATTTATTTTGTCTGTGACTTTAATTTGCTCTTTGTCTTCTTACCCTGTTATGGCGTTTGTGGATTCAGGTGCCGCCCTGAGTCTTATGGATCTGTCATTTGCCAAGCGCTGTGGTTTTGTTCTTGAACCGTTAGTAAATCCTATTCCTCTTAGAGGTATTGATGCTACGCCATTGGCGGAAAATAAACCGCAGTTTTGGACGCAGGTGACCATGTGCATGACTCCTGAACATCGGGAGGTGATTCGTTTTCTTGTTCTGCATAAAATGCATGATTTGGTCATTTTGGGTCTGCCATGGTTACAGACCCACAATCCAGTCCTGGATTGGAAGGCTATGTCTGTGTCAAGTTGGGGCTGTCAGGGAATTCATGCTGATTCCCCGCCGGTGTCTATTGCTTCCTCTACTCCTTCGGAAGTTCCTGAGTATTTGTCTGATTATCAGGATGTATTCAGTGAGTCCAGATCCAGTGCTCTGCCTCCTCATAGGGACTGTGACTGCGCCATAGATTTGATGCCAGGTAGTAAATTTCCTAAGGGAAGATTATTTAATCTGTCAGTACCTGAGCATGCCGCAATGCGTTCATATATCAAGGAGTCTCTGGAGAAGGGGCATATCCGTCCATCCTCTTCCCCTCTTGGTGCGGGATTCTTTTTTGTGGCTAAGAAGGACGGATCTTTGAGACCTTGTATTGACTATCGGCTACTGAATAAAATCACTGTAAAATTTCAGTATCCTTTGCCTCTCTTGTCGGACTTGTTTGCCCGGATTAAGGGTGCCAAGTGGTTCACCAAGATAGATCTTCGTGGTGCATACAACCTTGTGCGCATTAAGCAAGGTGATGAATGGAAGACTGCATTTAATACGCCCGAAGGTCATTTTGAGTACTTGGTGATGCCTTTTGGGCTTTCTAATGCTCCCTCAGTATTTCAGTCCTTTATGCATGATATTTTCCGGAAGTATCTGGATAAATTTGTGATTGTTTATCTGGACGATATTCTGGTTTTCTCTGAAGATTGGGACTCACATGTGGAGCAGGTCAGGATGGTGTTTCAGGTTTTGCTTGAGAATGCCTTGTTTGTTAAAGGCTCAAAGTGTCTCTTTGGAGTACAGAAAGTTCCCTTTTTGGGGTTTATTTTTTCCCCTTCTGCTGTGGAGATGGACCCAGTCAAGGTCCGAGCTATTCATGAGTGGACTCAACCCACGTCAGTTAAGAGTCTTCAGAAGTTCTTGGGTTTTGCTAACTTCTACCGTCGTTTTATCACTAATTTTTCTAGCGTTGTTAAACCTTTGACGGATATGACCAAGAAAGGTTCTGATGTTGCTAACTGGGCTCCTGCAGCCGTGGAGGCGTTCCAGGAGTTGAAGCGCCGGTTTACTTCGGCGCCTGTTTTGTGCCAGCCTGATGTCTCACTTCCCTTTCAGGTCGAGGTGGATGCTTCTGAGATTGGGGCAGGGGCCGTATTGTCACAGAGAGGCCCTGGTTGCTCGGTAATGAGACCATGTGCTTTCTTCTCTAGGAAGTTTTCGCCTGCTGAGCGGAATTATGATGTGGGCAATCGGGAATTGCTGGCCATGAAGTGGGCATTTGAGGAGTGGCGTCATTGGCTCGAGGGTGCTAAGCATCGTGTGGTGGTCTTGACTGATCACAAAAATTTGATGTATCTCGAGTCTGCTAAACGCTTGAATCCTAGACAGGCCCGCTGGTCATTGTTTTTCTCCCATTTTGACTTTGTGGTCTCGTATTTACCAGGTTCAAAGAATGTGAAAGCTGATGCTCTTTCAAGGAGCTTTGTGCCTGACTCTCCTGGAGTCACAGAACCTGTTGGTATTCTTAAAGAAGGAGTTATTTTGTCAGCCATTTCTCCTGATTTGCGACGTGTGTTGCAGAGATTTCAAGCTGGTAGACCTGACTCTTGTCCACCTGACAGACTGTTTGTTCCTGATAAGTGGACCAGCAGAGTCATTTCCGAGGTTCATTCCTCGGTGTTGGCAGGTCATCCGGGAATTTTTGGCACCAGAGATCTGGTGGCTAGGTCATTTTGGTGGCCTTCCTTGTCACGGGATGTACGGTCATTTGTGCAGTCCTGTGGGACTTGTGCTTGAGCTAAGCCTTGCTGTTCCCGTGCCAGCGGGTTGCTCTTGCCCTTGCCTGTCCCGAAGAGGCCTTGGACACATATTTCCATGGATTTAATTTCTGATCTCCCGGTGTCTCGGGGTATGTCTGTCATCTGGGTGGTATGTGATCGCTTTTCAAAAATGGTCCATTTGGTGCCTTTGCCTAAGCTGCCTTCCTCTTCCGATCTGGTTCCTGTGTTCCTTCAGAATGTGGTTCGTTTACACGGCATTCCTGAGAATATTGTGTCTGACAGAGGATCCCAGTTTGTTTCCAGGTTCTGGCGATCCTTTTGTGCTAGGATGGGCATTGATTTATCGTTCTCGTCTGCCTTTCATCCTCAGACTAATGGACAAACTGAGCGAACTAATCAGACTCTGGAAGCTTACTTGAGGTGTTTTGTTTCGGCAGATCAGGATGATTGGGTGACCTTCTTGCCGTTGGCTGAGTTTGCCCTAAATAATCGGGCTAGTTCCGCTACTTTGGTTTCGCCATTTTTCTGCAACTCTGGTTTCCATCCTCGTTTTTCCTCGGGACATGTGGAGCCTTCTGACTGTCCTGGAGTAGATTCTGTGGTGGATAGGTTGCAGCAGATCTGGAATCATGTGGTGGACAACTTGAAGTTGTCACAGGAGAAGGCTCAGCGTTTTGCCAACCGCCGCCGCGGTGTGGGTCCCCGACTTCGTGTTGGGGATTTGGTGTGGCTGTCTTCTCGATTTGTTCCTATGAAGGTCTCCTCTCCTAAATTTAAGCCTCGCTTCATCGGTCCTTACAAGATATTGGAAATCCTTAATCCTGTGTCCTTTCGCTTGGATCTTCCGGTTTCGTTTGCCATTCACAACGTGTTCCATAGGTCTTTGTTACGACGCTACGTTGTGCCTGTAGTTCCTTCTGCTGAGCCTCCAGCTCCGGTGTTGGTTGAGGGCGAGTTGGAGTACGTGGTAGAGAAGATCTTGGATTCTCGTCTCTCCAGGCGGAGGCTTCAGTATTTGGTCAAGTGGAAGGGTTATGGTCAGGAGGATAATTCCTGGGTGGTTGCCTCTGATGTGCATGCGGCCGATTTGGTTTGTGCCTTTCACGCTGCTCATCCTGATCGCCCTGGTGGTCTTGGTGAGGGTTCGGTGACCCCTCCTTAAGGGGGGGTACTGTTGTGAATTAGACTTTTTTGGCTCCCTCTAGTGGTTACTAGTGATATGACTCTGGGATTTCCTTCCCTCTGTTTGCACCCAGCTGGGTCGTTACTTCAGGGGTGTTGCTATATAAACCTCCTGGAACCTTAGTCCAGTGCCTGGCATCGGTGTTATCAGACACATTCTGTTTGCTCCTGTTTGCTGGTCCTAGTTCGTGCTAAATTAAGCTAAGTCTTGCTTCTTTGTTTTTTGGGTTATTGTTATGACCCCAATGGCGAGGGTCTCAGAGGAACGTGGAAGTCTGCAGAATACAAAAATCCAGCTCATAGGGCAGTGGTAACTGGGTTGACCATATATCTACTCCTAACGCCAACACTAGAAGTAGCCGGGGATCATTCCTACGTTGATTCTAGATGACACGCGCCAGCCGGAGAATCTAGCTACCCCTAGTAGAGGAAAACAAAGACCTTTCTTGCCTCCAGAGAAGGGGACCCCAAAGCTGGATAGAAGCCCCCCACAAATAATGACGGTGAGGTAAGAGGAAATGACAAACACAGAAATGAACCAGGTTTAGCACAGAGAGGCCCGCTTACTGATAGCAGAATAAAGAAAGGTAACTTATATGGTCAACAAAAACCCTATCAAAATCCACACTGGAAATTCAAGAACCCCCGAACCGTCTAACGGTCCGGGGGGAGAACACCAGCCCCCTAGAGCTTCCAGCAAAGGTCAGGATATAGATTTGGAACAAGCTGGACAAAAATACAAAACCAAAACAAATAGCAAAAAGCAAAAGGCAGACTTAGCTGATATAACTGGAACCAGGATCAGTAGACAAGAGCACAGCAGACTAGCTCTGATAACTACGTTGCCAGGCATTGAACTGAAGGTCCAGGGAGCTTATATAGCAACACCCCTAACTAACGACCCAGGTGCGGATAAAAGGAATGACAGAAAAACCAGAGTCAAAAAACTAGTAACCACTAGAGGGAGCAAAAAGCAAATTCACAACAGTACCCCCCCCCCTAGTGAGGGGTCACCGAACCCTCACCACGACCACCAGGGCGATCAGGATGAGCGGCATGAAAGGCACGAACTAAATCGGCCGCATGAACATCAGAGGCGACCACCCAGGAATTATCCTCCTGACCATAGCCCTTCCACTTGACCAGGTACTGAAGCCTCCGCCTGGAGAGGCGAGAATCCAAGATCTTCTCCACCACGTACTCCAACTCGCCCTCAACCAACACCGGAGCAGGAGGCTCAGCAGAAGGAACTACAGGCACAATGTACCGCCGCAACAAGGACCTATGAAATACATTGTGAATAGCAAACGACACAGGAAGATCCAGACGAAAAGATACAGGATTAAGGATTTCCAATATCTTGTAAGGCCCAATAAAACGAGGTTTAAATTTGGGACAGGAGACCTTCATAGGAACAAAGCGGGAAGAAAGCCACACCAAATCCCCAACGCGTAGTCGGGGACCCACACCGCGGCGGCGGTTGGCAAAGCGCTGAGCCTTCTCCTGTGACAACTTCAAGTTGTCCACCACATGATTCCAGATCTGCTGCAACCTATCCACCACAGAATCCACCCCAGGACAGTCAGAAGGCTCCACATGACCCGAAGAAAAGCGAGGATGGAAACCAGAGTTGCAGAAAAAAGGCGAAACCAAGGTGGCGGAACTAGCCCGATTATTAAGGGCAAACTCAGCCAACGGCAAGAATGTCACCCAATCGTCCTGATCAGCAGAGACAAAACACCTCAAATAAGCCTCCAAAGTCTGATTGGTTCGCTCCGTCTGTCCATTAGTCTGAGGATGGAAAGCAGACGAAAACGACAAATCAATGCCCATCCTACTACAAAAGGATCGCCAGAACCTGGAAACGAACTGGGATCCTCTGTCTGACACAATATTCTCAGGGATGCCGTGCAAACGAACCACGTTCTGGAAAAACACAGGAACCAGATCGGAAGAGGAAGGCAGCTTAGGCAAAGGAACCAAATGGACCATCTTGGAGAAGCGATCACATATCACCCAGATAACGGACATGCCCTGAGATAGCGGAAGATCAGAAATGAAATCCATGGAGATATGTGTCCAAGGTCTCTTCGGGACAGGCAAGGGCAAGAGCAAACCGCTGGCACGAGAACAGCAAGGCTTAGCTCGAGCACAAGTCCCACAGGACTGCACAAATGACCGCACATCCCTTGACAAGGAAGGCCACCAAAAGGACCTGGCCACCAGATCTCTGGTGCCAAAAATTCCCGGGTGACCTGCCAACACCAAGGAATGAACCTCGGAAATGACTCTGCTGGTCCACTTATCCGGGACAAACAGTCTGTCAGGTGGACAAGACTCAGGCCTATCAGCCTGAAATCTCTGCAACACACGTCGCAGATCCGGAGAAATAGCTGACAAGATAACTCCATCTTTAAGAATACCAACAGGATCAGCGACTCCAGGAGCATCAGGCACAAAGCTCCTAGAAAGAGCATCGGCCTTCACATTCTTTGAACCTGGTAAATACGAGACAACAAAATCAAAGCGGGAGAAAAACAATGACCAGCGGGCCTGTCTCGGATTAAGGCGTTTAGCAGACTCGAGATACATCAGATTTTTGTGATCAGTCAAGACCACCACACGATGCTTAGCACCCTCGAGCCAATGACGCCACTCCTCAAATGCCCATTTCATGGCCAACAACTCCCGATTGCCCACATCATAATTTCGCTCGGCAGGCGAAAACTTCCTAGAGAAAAAGGCACAAGGTTTCATAACAGAGCAACCAGGGCCTCTCTGCGACAAAACGGCCCCTGCCCCAATCTCCGAAGCATCCACCTCAACCTGAAAGGGAAGTGAGACGTCAGGCTGGCACAAAACAGGCGCCGAAGTAAACCGGCGTTTCAACTCCTGGAAAGCCTCCACGGCAGCAGGAGCCCAGTTAGCTACATCGGAGCCCTTCTTGGTCATATCCGTCAAAGGTTTCACAATGCTAGAAAAATTAGCGATAAAACGACGGTAGAAGTTAGCGAAGCCCAAGAACTTCTGAAGACTCTTAACTGACGAGGGCTGAGTCCAATCAAGAATAGCTCGGACCTTGACTGGGTCCATCTCCACAGCAGAAGGGGAAAAAATGAACCCCAAAAAGGGAACCTTCTGTACACCAAAGAGACACTTTGAGCCCTTGACAAACAAAGAATTTTCACGCAAAATTTTAAAGACCAACCTGACCTGCTCCACATGCGAATCCCAACTATCAGAAAAAACCAAAATATCATCCAGATAAACAATCAAAAATTTATCCAGATACTTCCGGAAAATGTCATGCATAAAGGACTGAAAAACTGAAGGCGCATTGGAGAGCCCAAAAGGCATCACCAAGTACTCAAAATGACCTTCGGGCGTATTGAATGCGGTTTTCCATTCATCACCTTGCTTAATGCGCACAAGGTTGTACGCACCACGAAGGTCTATCTTGGTGAACCACTTGGCACCCTTAATCCGGGCAAACAAGTCAGACAACAGCGGTAAAGGATACTGAAATTTGACAGTGATCTTATTTAAAAGCCGATAATCAATACAAGGTCTCAAAGATCCGTCCTTTTTTGCCACAAAAAAGAATCCCGCACCAAGAGGGGAAGAAGACGGACGAATATGTCCTTTTTCCAGAGACTCCTTGATATATGAACGCATAGCGGTATGTTCAGGTACCGACAGATTAAACAGTCTTCCCTTAGAAAATTTACTGCCTGGGATCAAATCTATAGCACAGTCACAGTCCCTATGAGGAGGCAGTGCACTGGACTCAGACTCACTGAAGACATCCTGATAATCAGACAAATACTCCGGAACTTCCGAAGGCGTAGAAGAAGCAATAGACACAGGCAGGGAATCCTCATGAATACCACGACAGCCCCAACTTGAGACTGACATAGCCTTCCAGTCCAGGACTGGATTATGGGTCTGTAACCATGGCAGCCCTAAAACGACCAAATCATGCATTTTATGTAAAACCAGGAAACGTATCACCTCGCGGTGTTCAGGAGTCATGCACATGGTAACCTGAGTCCAATACTGCGGTTTATTTGCTGCCAATGGTGTAGCATCAATACCCCTAAGAGGAATAGGATTTTCTAATGGTTCAAGAGTAAATCCACAGCGCTTAGCAAATGAGAGATCCATGAGACTCAGGGCAGCACCTGAATCTACAAACGCCATGACAGGATAAGATGACAGTGAGCAAATCAAAGTTACAGACAGAATAAATTTAGGTTGCAAATTACCAACGATGACAGGACTAACAACCTTAGCTATACGTTTAGAGCATGCTGAGATAACATGTGTAGAATCACCACAGTAGTAGCACAAGCCATTCCGGCGTCTATGAATTTTCCGCTCATTTCTAGTCAGGATTCTATCACATTGCATTACATCAGGTGTCTGTTCAGACAACACCATGAGGGAATTTGCGGTTTTTCTATCACATTGCACCGAATTAGGTGTCTGTTCAGACAACACCATGAGGGAATTTGCGGTTTTGCGCTCCCGCAACCGCCGGTCAATTTGAATAGCCAGTGCCATAGTATCATTCAGACCTGTGGGAATGGGAAAACCCACCATAACATTCTTAATGGCTTCAGAAAGGCCATTTCTAAAATTAGCGGCCAGTGCACACTCGTTCCAATGTGTCAGCACGGACCATTTCCGAAATTTTTGGCAATACACTTCAGCCTCGTCCTGCCCCTGAGACATAGACAGCAAGGCCTTTTCTGCCTGAATCTCAAGATTGGGTTCCTCATAAAGTAAACCGAGCGCCAGAAAAAACGCATCAAGATCAGCCAATGCCGGATCTCCTGGCGCCAGCGAAAAAGCCCAATCCTGAGGGTCGCCCCGTAAGAACGAAATAACAATTTTTACTTGCTGAGCAGAATCTCCTGATGAACAGGGTCTCAGGGACAAAAACAATTTACAATTATTCACGAAATTCCTAAACTTAAACCTGTCTCCGGAAAACAGTTCAGGAATCGGTATTTTAGGTTCTGACCTAGGATTTCTGATAACATAGTCTTGTATGCCCTGCACACGAGTAGCCAGCTGGTCCACACTTGTAATCAAGGTCTGGACATTCATGTCTGCAGCAAGCATAGCCACTCTGAGGTAAAGGGGAAGGAGAAAAAAAAAAACTCAGAATCTTCTTTCTTATAATCCCTCTTCTGCAATGCATTAAACATTTAATACTGGCCTGGCAAACTGTTATGACCCCAATGGCGAGGGTCTCAGAGGAACGTGGAAGTCTGCAGAATACAAAAATCCAGCTCATAGGGCAGTGGTAACTGGGTTGACCATATATCTACTCCTAACGCCAACACTAGAAGTAGCCGGGGATCATTCCTACGTTGATTCTAGATGACACGCGCCAGCCGGAGAATCTAGCTACCCCTAGTAGAGGAAAACAAAGACCTTTCTTGCCTCCAGAGAAGGGGACCCCAAAGCTGGATAGAAGCCCCCCACAAATAATGACGGTGAGGTAAGAGGAAATGACAAACACAGAAATGAACCAGGTTAAGCACAGAGAGGCCCGCTTACTGATAGCAGAATAAAGAAAGGTAACTTATATGGTCAACAAAAACCCTATCAAAATCCACACTGGAAATTCAAGAACCCCCGAACCGTCTAACGGTCCGGGGGGAGAACACCAGCCCCCTAGAGCTTCCAGCAAAGGTCAGGATATAGATTTGGAACAAGCTGGACAAAAATACAAAACCAAAACAAATAGCAAAAAGCAAAAGGCAGACTTAGCTGATATAACTGGAACCAGGATCAGTAGACAAGAGCACAGCAGACTAGCTCTGATAACTACGTTGCCAGGCATTGAACTGAAGGTCCAGGGAGCTTATATAGCAACACCCCTAACTAACGACCCAGGTGCGGATAAAAGGAATGACAGAAAAACCAGAGTCAAAAAACTAGTAACCACTAGAGGGAGCAAAAAGCAAATTCACAACAGGTTATTTGTTTGCTATCATTTTTGTCCAGCTTGTACTAAATGTGATTCCTGACCTTGCTGGAAGCTCTAGGGGGCTGGTGTTCTCCCCCCGGGCCGTTAGACGGTTCGGGGGTTCTTGAATTTCCAGCGTGGATATTTTTGACAGGATTTTTTGCTGACCATATAAGTTATCTTTCTATATTCTGCTATTAGCTAGTGGGCCTCTCTTTGCTAAATTCCTAGCTCATTCTTATGTTTGTCTTTTCCTCTTACCTCACCGTTATTATCTGTGGGGGGCTTCTATCCAACTTTTGGGGGTATTTCCTCTGGAGGCAAGAAAGGTCTTTCTTTTCCCTTCTAGGGGTAGTTAGCTCTCCGGCTGGCGCGAGACGTCTAGGATCAACGTAGGAACGTTCCCCGGCTGCTGGTATTTGTGGTGCTAGGATTAGTTATATGGTCAGCCCAGTTACCACTGCCCTATGAGCTGGTTTTCTGTATTTACTGACTTAACATTATTCCTGAGACCCTCTGCCATTGGGGTCATAACAGCGCTGCCCCTCTTCTGACATCATTTGGTGTCAGGCTGGCTGCGCCTGTGCGGCCGCGCTGGTTGAGAGCCCGCCTCGCAGCGTCGTCTAATGTAATCCCACCGTGGGCCTGGGATCCATGGCCATGCGCAGTGCATATCCTCGCCTCTCACTCCCCTCCCTATGGCTTCTTCAGACTGTGCGGCGTCACGGCCGTGGCATGCTATTAGGGATCAGCTGACGGCGCACAGTCTGAAGAATGCGTAGGGAGATGAGTGAGTGGCGGAGGCTCAGATATGCACTGCGCATGTCCATGGATCTCAGGCCCCCAGTGGGATTATATCAGAAGACACTGCGAGGTGGGATCTCGGCCAGCGCGGCCGCACAGGCGCAGTCAGCCTGACACCAAATGATGTCAGAAGAGGGGCAGCGCTAAGTGTGCCTGGCCAAGGGATAACATAACAGCGCAGGCTTCGAGACAGAATCAAACAACGCTGAGGAGCCGGCGCACCGCGCCGGGGGGGTAAGAATGACGGCTGTGCTGCGTCACATTACAAAGGAAAGTCCCACCTCCGGGACGGTTTTACGGTATCAGTGGACACATTTTATAAGTGTTAAGTTCTGCGTGTGCAAGGAGCTAAACAAAAATAGCTACCTTTTCCTTGTGCAGCATTACTGCTGCACAAGGTGGCTCTTTCAGTAACAAACGCCTTGGGGGGGGACAGGTTCCCTTACATTTCAGTTGTTGTGTCAGCGTGGCGGTCGCAGGACACATTGCCGGCTACACAGCTGGGGATCAGCTGACGTTACTGAAACCCAATAACACTGGGTTGTATGTTTTGACTGTGCAGACGGCACTTCTGAGCCTCAACTGGCGGTGTTGGAGCCCAGGAATTTAAGTTCAGGTGGTAGAAAGATGAACACAACAGGAGACCTGGATACTGTAGACAGTCACCTAATTATTTAATCAGGAAGAGGAGTGGCAAATTCCTGCGAGATCCAGGCCTTGTTCATTTTCAGGAAAGTAAGCCGGTCAACGTTATCGGAGGATAGTCGCATGCGACGGTCAGTTAGTACACCACCTGCAGCACTAAAGACGTGATCCGATAATACACTAGCCGCAGGGCAAGCCAGCACCTCCAATGCATACTGGCTTAGCTCTGGCCATGTATCCAGCTTTGAGACCCAAAACTTGAAAGGGGAAGAGCCGTCTGGGAGTACAGCAAGAGGGCAAGACATGTAGTCTGTCACCATCTGACGGAACCGTTGCCTCCTGCTGACTGGAGCCGTCTGTGATGGTGTAGACTTTTGTGGCGGGCACACAAAACTGTGCCACAGTTGGGCCATACTGGTCTTGCCTTGGGCAGAGGCACTGCTTCTGCTCCCTCTTTGTGCAGAGCCTCCTCCACTGCCTGGACGCACTGAGCTGCTTTGTAATGCACTAGCAGCACTTCTCTCACTTGGAATGGAGAAGATGATGGAATTCACCAGTGTGTCTTGGTACTCCCGCATTTTTCGCTCCCGGTTCAACGGTGTGATGAGGCTTTCTACGTTGTCCCGGTAGCGAGGATCGAGGACCCAATAATCAGACATGTTGAGAATGTGGGCGATGCGGCGGTCGCTTCTCAGGCACTGCAGCATGTAATCCACCATGTGCTGCAGACTGCCAACTGGCCAAGAAACGCTGTCCCCTGCTGGAGGCGTGATCTCTGCCCACTCGTCATCACCCCACCCTCGCTGTACACACTGAGTACTGGACAATTGTGTAATTCCCTCCTCTGGACGGATGTCTTCCTCCTCCATTGACTCCTCCTCATCCTCCTCACAAAGTGTCCCCTGCCTACGCGTTTGTGAGGAACCACATGGCGCTGACTGTCCTGAAGATGATGGAAATGGTGAATCCTCATCCTCCACCTCTTCCACAACATCATCCCTTAGCGCTTGCAGTGATTTTTCAAGCAGGCAGATAAGGGGGACAGTCATGCTTACTAGTGCATCATCTGCACTCGCCATCCGCGTGGAATAATCGAAGGGACGCAAAACCTGGCAGACATCCTTCATAGTGGCCTACTCTGTGGTTGTGAAGTCTGAACGGTGCGGAGTGCGACTTCTTTGCGCCTGATGCAGCTGGTACTCCATTACAGCTTGCTGCTGCTCACACAACCGCTCCAATATATGTAACGTGGAATTCCACCTGGTAGGTAGGTCACATATGATGCGATGTTCCGGCAGGCGGTGTTGGCGCTGCAGAGCCGCAATGCACGATTTTGCCGTGCTGGAACGCCGCAAGTGAGCACACTCTAGGCGGACCTTGTGCAGCAGTGCATCAAGATCCGGATAGTCCCTCAAAAAACTCTGCACAACCAAATTGAGCACGTGCCAGACATGGGATGTGAGTGAGGTTGCCGAGGCCCAGAGCTGCCACCAGATTTCGGCCATTATCACACACTACCATGCCTGGCTGGAGATTCGCTGGCACAAACCACACATCGCTCTCTGCTTGATGGCATTCCAGAGCTCCTGCGCTGTGTGGCTTTGATTCCCCAAAGAAATTAATTTCAAGACGGCCTGTTGACGTTTGGCCACGGCTGTGCTCATGTCGGTCGTAACAGGTAAACGTTCATCACGGGTCCATGTGGAGGTGGACTGTGACGGCTCCTGCAGCGATGATTCTGAGGAACTGGTGTAAGAGGAGGAGTCAATGCGTACAGAATGGATTCCTGCAATCCTTGGAGTGGGCAGGACACGTCCTGCGCCACTCGCACGATCTGTACCCGGCTCAACAACATTAACCCAATGGGTAGTGAGGGAAAGGTATCGCCCCTGTCCTTGTTGACTGGTCCACGCATCGGTGGTGAGGTGGACCTTGCTACTGACGGCGTTCAGTAGCGCGTGTTTTATGTGTCCCTCCACATGCTTGTGCAGGGCAGGGACGGCTTGCCTGCTGAAGTAAAAGCGGCTGGGCACATTGTACTGTGGGACTGCCAATGACATCAAGTCACGGAAGCTGTCAGTCTCCACCAGCCTGAATGACAGCATTTCCAGTGACAGAAGTTTGGCAATGCCTGCAGTCAGAGCCTGTGCTCATGGGTGGTTTGACGAGAAAGGCCGCCTTTTCTCCCATGCCTGTACTACCGATGGCTGTAGACTGGGCTGGGAGTGTGTGGATGACTGGGAATGTGGTGCTGCGGGTGGAATTACAGTGGGTCTCTGGACAACAGGGCCAGAGGGTCTTCCACGGCGATCCTGGGAGGAAGCCGAACCAGCTGCGTGTGAGCTGGAGGAAGAGGCAACACGAGCTGAAGAGGTGGTAGCTGCCGCTGTTGGTTGGCCTAGCTCTTCAGTGTGTTTTTCTAACTCTGCCGCGTGCCTGGTGCGCACATGTTTCCACATGTTGGAGGTATTGAGGTTGCTGACATTTCGACCTCTTTTGACTTTGTGATGACACACCTTGCATTTGACATAGCAAACGTCATCTGCAACTGTGTCAAAAAAGGACCAGGCACTGCAAGTCTTGGGAGCGCCCTTTTTGGCTTTTGGAAGAGACATGCTCCGAACGGGTGCCAAAGCGGAGGCTGCAGGATCCGCAGTCTTCCCCCTCCCTCTGCCTCTTTGGCCCGTTCGGGGAATCTCTTCCTCAGAGCTGCTCCCACCACCTTCCTGTCCCTCACGCCAAGATGGGTCAAGGACCTCATCATCTACACTACCCTCTGCCACCAACTGCTCCTCCTGGGTAGTCTCAGCAGCAGAGCACGCACCAGAAAGTGGCACCTGAGTGTCATCAGCGGATGCGTCCTGCGATGTGGTGACCGGAGGCACTGGCCCACCCGCCTCTTCAGAGGAAGAGAGAAAAAGCGGTTGGGCATCACTGCACCCTGCCTCTTCTTCCATTTCTCCAATGCTGCTTGGCTGGCCCCCTGTTTCCAAGCCAAGAGATTCAGAGAACAGAAGTAGAGACGGCTCCTGTCCTGGGCTCTCTGTCTGCCTGGCCAATTTGGCAGGTGGTGAAGAGACAGATGGCTGCTCTCCAGTGCTCTGTGTCTGAGAGGATGTGGCACTAATTGAAGTCGATGCGTTAGCTGCCATCCATCCGACAACGGCTTCAATTTGTTCTTCACGCAGCAGCGGTGTACGGTGCTCTGCAACAAAGCTGCGCATGAAGGATTGTTCCCTGGTGAAACTGGGTGCTGAGGAGTCACCGGTGCCCGCAGCAGGCACAGAATCCCCACGTCCTCTCCCTGCTCCGCGCCCACGCCCACCTGCCTTACTCCCTGCCTTCTTCATCTTGGTTGACTGATAAAGATAAGCAGAAAAGTACTAATGGCTTTGTGTGCTTATTCCTGAACAGCTCCGAGTCCTAACAGGTATAGGAAACACTAATTTTCTAAAGTGTGGACTAGACTTTAATATGAGCTAATGTGGCCTACACAAATGTAAATTGGTGTGTTTGGTGAACTTTATTATTTATTTATTTTTGGGGGGCTGAACTGACTACAGGGCGAGCTGCAGTCACACGGAGACCGTGCAGACAGCCGTAAACGGCGCTGCAAGGCCCAAAAAACCTCCTCTACTTTATCCTATGTAGTGTTTTTCCACAAGTTAGCTGGATACGGGTGGAAAGACACTAATAGGAATTTTTTGAAAAAATGTGCAGCAGCCTGCACTACTTAAAACAAAAGGAAAATTGATTTTACGGTATGACGCAGTGAAGAACCCTGAGCTGGATACAACCAGGCTATCGCTGCTCACAGACTACAGGGCGAGCTGCAGTCACACGGAGACCGTGCAGACAGCCGTAAACGGCGCTGCAAGGCCCAAAAAACTCCTCTACTTTATCCTATGTAGTGTTTTTCCACAAGTTAGCTGGATACGGGTGGAAAGACACTAATAGGAATTTTTTGAAAAAATGTGCAGCAGCCTGCACTACTTAAAACAAAAGGAAAATTGATTTTACGGTATGACGCAGTGAAGAACCCTGAGCTGGATACAACCAGGCTATGGCTGCTCACAGACTACAGGGTGAGCTGCAGTCACACGGAGACCGTGCAGACAGCCGTAAACAGTGCTGCAAGGCCCAAAAACACTCCTCTACGTTATCCTATGTAGTGTTTTTCCACAAGTTAGCTGGATACGGGTGGAAAGTCACTAATAGGAATTATTAGAAAAAATGAGCAGCAGACTACACTACTTGAAAAAAAAAAAATAGAACAGTATGAGGCAATGAACCACCCTCCCTGAACTGAATACAACCAGCTATGGACTATGGCTGCACACAGACTAGAGAGTGGGCTGCACTCACACACACACACACACAGACCTTGCAGATCGCTGTGAAAACAGCGCTCCAAGGCAAAAGCAAGGTGATTAGTAGGTGAACACAGCGGTTGCTAAATTAGCCTTGGAAAAGAACTATGAAGCAAATCACTATCTCTAAACTGGCCCTCAGTCAGCAAACAGCGTCCTGTCACTAACTGAATTCACAGCAGAGCGAGCGCAAATTGGCGCCAGCGACTTTTAAACTGCAGCATGACATCATTTCAGCAGCCAATCACAGCATTGCCAGTAGTTTCATGCCCTCCATGCTGAACAGGATGTGCCCACACTTGGAATCATTCTTATTGGCTGAATTCGTGCAAATTTGTGCAGTTTGAATCCTGGGAACTTCCGATTCCGGTATCCGATACGCGGCAAGTATCGAATCTCGGTATCGGAATTCCGATACCACTAAGTATCGGCCAATACCCGATACTTGCGGTATCGGAATGCTCAACACTACTGACGAGCAAGCAAATCTCTAATAAAGCAAAACAATAAGACTGAGGTAACCGATGCTCTGTGCTGGATAAAGTCTGTTTCCCTTAGAGCTGTGGATCCCTCTTTACGTCTGTGGCCAGCTCCTCACAATGTCCATATTTTTAAGTATATGAGTTATTCTGTTTGATTGTCGATATATATAAATAAATATGAAAACATATGAACAAATGAAGAAGCGGCCGCACTCACCAGTCTCAATTCCAGGTAACTATATTACCGTTGAAGCGCCATACGGGCGCAAAACGGCCGTTGTTCTGCCTGCACCTCTTCTTGTCATGTAAACACCCCCGTGCCGTGAAGTATTTTGCACAATAAAGTTACCTGGAATTGAGACTGGTGAGTGCGGCCGCTTCTTCATTTGTTCATATGCAGTTATCGGTGGATTTCCATTCACGGCCAAAGCACCCGACGTCAGCGGACCAGCTGGAGCGCAGTAAGCCAGGAGGCTCAAAGATTACAGGACCAGTAGTGCAGGTAGCTGTTTTCTTTATATTTCAAATATGAAAACATACTTGTAAATGGTAAAGAGTGGGAATATTCAATGATGATAGTGTAATGATATAAATGATAAGATATATAGATAATAACAATGATACGAGTCTCACATTATCGGGGAACCCAACATGGCAAGACAACCATTCTCAAAAGAGTCCAACTGAAATGACTTTTTTTTAGAGGAAACAAAACACAGGTACGTGATTCTATATCCAAACCACAACATTTCATTGAGTTCTTATGGAGACAGTGAGTCCATCCTAAAGCTTCATTCACATTCCCTCTGTTAGACTACTTCATTCAAGTCACCCTTCCTCACTTTAGGCTTGACCACTTCTTTGACACAAAAGGAAATTTCTTTGCTTTTGCCCTTATGAATAAAATTCATGTGGTGGACAATGGGGTTATCTCGCCCGTGTCCTACATCTCCTAAATGTTCTCCCACTCATTATCTAATCTCACTGGTGGTCTTTCCAATCTAGTCTATTGGACAGGTGCACGTAGCCTCATTTATTACTCCCGATGTTTTGCAGTTGGAGAAGTCACTAGTATTAAAAGTTTTTCCAGACGAGACACTGACAAAGGTCGAGCATGAGATGATCCAACTACAAATGCAGCAGCGCTCACATCTGAAAAAACAGAGTTATCTTATTGTGTTATAAGATTTTATTATTGGAGCAAAGTGAAATCCGTCACATATTACTCATGTCACTTCTACGTCACAAATACTTCTCAGGTTACAGACATAGAAGATTATTAGTAATTAGTAATAAGCTGTACTATCAGTGCTATAAGGATACAACAAACGTCAGGAGAACTTCTCTTTACCAATGGAAGACCAGAGACATCTGATTTTGGTCAAGGTTTATTTGTAGTATACAAGGAGACGGTCACAAATTCCCTCTGTAAAGACGGCCGTAGCAATGTCTGGCTACTCTACACTTACAGCTCTTTATATAGTTATGCTGACAGAAAATATCAACGGGAACCATTGGAAACTGGTTGTTTTCTACAGTGCCTGTTATCAAAATTGAAAGAAAAAAAGCGGTTTGGTATCATAACTACAAGATGATCTTGTTTTTCACACTGAGAACATTATTTTATTGACATTAGTGTAGATATATAGGGAACGTGTCTTGCTGTAACTTCCTTTCGCACACCATCTTGTGATCTTATCCCTTAGACAATCTTTCTTATCTTTATGTAGGCATTAATCACTTACACATTGGCTGCATTTATAAGTCATTTAGTATAAGCAACAAGCAAGTAAATGGAGGTGTTCTAAAAACCTTACCAATACTATAAGATTATCTATTAATCACATAAAATGCTTCTAATAACAAATCCATGTCCAGGAATATTCTCAAGGTACAGGACACATCCTACCAACTGCGCACATCTCAGTGTTGGAGCTGGGGGGCGCCATCCTGTGATTGATGGATAAATGTCTGACATTTTATTACCTCTGTAAGAAACACAACTTTATTGGGAATGTGAAATACCTATAAAGATGGTGCTTATCAGACTGCAGATCACTGCGGGTATGTAGGTGTAAGGGAACCTGCCATGTAATATAAGGCTAATAACGTGCAGATATGGGGCTACTCTGCACGCTAATAACGCTCTGACACCATGCGGCCGCCGCACTGAGAGCCCCCCTGCCAGGAGGAAATGAGCGTTATTCCCCGGGCAGTGTAAGGGTCTCAGTCACCACTCTGTGCATATGAGATGGTGAAATAACGTTTGTTTCCTTCTCCGATTCCTTCGCAGTCTCCATCATCTTCCAATGTTACAGGTCTCCTTTATCACGTGATCTCCATGGCCTCATGATTAGGGTTGAGCGACTTTTGCTTCTTTAGGATCGAGTTGGGTTTTGTGAAACCCGACCTTCTCAAAAGTCGGATCGTGTGAAATCGGCCGATTCTACTGTAAAGTCGGGTTCCGGTCCCGGAACACGAAACCCAATGCAAGTCAATGTGCATTCATATCTCTCTCTCTCTGTGCATTCATCTCTCTCTCTCTCTCTCTCTCTCTCTCTCTCTCTCTCTCTCTCTCTCTCCTCCGTGCATATATTGTATTTGACTCCGGAAATCACTGCAGCCCAAACGGTAATATGGCTCTATGACGCCGCAGAAACCGGGCCGGAACCTATGTCATCACGCTGCCCACAATTAATTGGCTGAAAAAATGGCGGGGAAGGCGTCATTCAAAACGCGACTTTGGCGCCAAGATCGCGTACCGCATGGCCGACCCCACGCTGGGATCGGGTCGGGTTTCATGAGACGCCGACTTTGCCAAAAGTCGGCGACTTATGAAAATGACCGATCCGTTTCGCTCAACCCTACTCATGATACCGTCCGGGTGTAAACTCTGTCACCTAACACTCCAGTAGGATTCACATCTAATTAATCATTTTATGTATCCACCAAATATCGGAACAAGTTGTGGTTTATGAAACCGGGTTTTATGATAACGTGGTGATTGTTGGTGGTTTCGCAAACTTTTGAGTTTTTCATCGGTGCATAAATAATATCTACAGCGCCTGAGAATATTCCCGATAGAAAGTATCTGATCTGAGACTCCAGAGAGGTGTAAATTATTAGTTATACCCGAGTAATACTGGATTTGTCAGTTATTTGGACGTTGCTACAAGATCAGGTTTTGTTCCTTATGACATTTACTGGTTATATGAAAGTAACGAGCAACTCTTGTGTCAGTAAATGTTACTCGTAGGAGTTGAGGTTCCTGTGCCATTCAGTTCAGCCTAACTAGCGCCCCCAGATGTTAACTTTGGGAGTCTCTACAGTTCCTCCTGTCTTCCCATTGCTGTCCCCTGGAAAGGGCTCCTGTTATGGGATTTGGTACTAGAAGCTTCTTAATATGGAATCATGACTTTTTGGTGTTTTACCGGCAGCACAACTGTCTGATGTGAGCCATCACCTGAACCTCAACTTCTTCTACAATTTTTTGAAACAATCCTCTATTTTTTAGTTCATTTGGGGTCCTGAATCTGTGATCATCTGATCTCTTGTTCTTTATACGGCAACGTCGCATGTGGCTTCATAGAGCACCATTATAGTAGGCAATGGGTGCTGTGGTGTAGTGACCCCTGTGGCAGCTAGGGGGCGCTCTGTGCGCTCTGTGAGATATGCATGGAGGCGTATCTGTTGTGGTAATAGTGCTGAACCTGTAATCGGCAGTGTTGTGAATGGCCGATATGTGTCGCAGAGGGAGTCTGCGTGGTAAGTCTGATGTATTGTGGTTATGCTGGGACCTGTAGTCCCTCAAGAGTTTGTGTAATGTGTATAGTTAAGTTTGGGTGACTTACTAGGCTAGTCATGAGAGATGGGAGGGTCAGACTAGCCACACATACACTCCCACCCAGGGGAGTGGTTACCAGTATGTAACGTGACCAGGGTGTGGGTCAGTGTTCGATGTGAGCTCCCTGTGTGTGGAGCTGAGAGGTGTGTCCAGTAGGTCCTGTGTGGTTCTTGTGTGGAACCTGTGTATGGACCTGACCGGTGAAGGTGCTGGATCGTCCTAGGAATGACTAGGGTCCTGTGAGCACCTGGAACCGAGGAACCTGATGTATGAATGGTGCTGGACTGTTCTAGGAATGACTAGGGTCCTGGAAGCACCTGAGATGGTCGGTGCTGGACTGTCCTAGGAATGACTAGGGTCCTGCAAGCACCTGAGACCGTGAGACTTGGCTTCGGGTGGCCTGGGTATTGGACGTTCCCGGCTGGGGAAGGACGTCCTGAAGAGTACCCGGACTAGGCCACCAGGCGGGGTCCTGGCTACCTGGGTGTTGGGAGGTCCTGCGACGAGGACCGGATCCCTGAATAGCACGAGGTGAGGACTGGGATCTGCGGGGCCAGGGACAGTTACTGTGTGGGGAAGCTGGAGTCCTTCGGTGAGGTCTGGACTGACGACTGGGTGCCGACCAGGCAAGTTGGGGACCCCCGTTAGGCAGCTTACCCGGAAGAGTGTTAACAGAGTGTGGGGAAGCTGGAGTCCTTCGGTGAGGTCTGGACTGACTACTGTGTATTGACCAGGCGAGTTGGTGATCCCCGTTAGGCAGCTTACCCAAAGGCTGTTAGAAGAGTCGGCAGGTGGAGCAGTGGCTCCCGTCAGGTACCAAAGAGACTGTTGGTGCCTGTTGTGTTCTATGAGATACAAGTAATGAACTGTGCATTACCCGGTTTATGGCACTTTAATAAACCGTATGGACTGTTTTGTTTATAAACCCATGCCGTGTGCTTGAATATTGCAGCCAAGCGAGTGTCCCCCAACACACTCAGTAAGAGAAATCTTACAGTGCCTTCAAGAGGCACACGGCTGCCATAACAATCTATCTGCACCTCACAGTATGTCCAATGTTGGAAAAAGGGTTAAAGTCCGATTTAGAAATATATAAAATTGTGCAACCTGTATGTCAAAATGAAAAATATAGAGAACACAAAATAGCAATGTTCCTTATTTTTTCGTCACCCACAAATAATGTGATAAAAAGTGAACAAAACGTCATATCAACCACAAAATATAAAAATAAATTTCTGTTACCTTGGGGAAAAAATGAACAAATTCTGGGTCTTGAGAAATCAGAACACAATCCAAAATTTCCTTACACCAAGTTCAGAATAGTTTTAAGCCACTAAAGGAAGAAAGTAACTAAACATAATAAAAATAGAATATAAGCGGAAAATCTGGCGCTCAGCGAGCTGTGCTGAAAAATCTTTTACTTAGGAAAAGTGAAATTCCATTGGAGAGACCGTCACTCAGGATCGGAGCGTGCGGCTGCATTCATTTCTATGCAGCCGCACGCTCCGGTCCCGAGTGACGGTAGCAGTGCCAGGTATTGATGCGAGAGACTCACGCGAGTTTCTCACATTACACTCGCAAGTGTGATCCCGGCCTTACACGACCACTACTTCTGTCCCCCGGGAAAAGAGAGAGAGACCACACTGACCATCATACTTACTCTACTGGAGAAAGAGAAGATCCCACAGACCATAAGAGCTTACACTCTACAGGACAGGGAGAGAGAAAGGACACTGCTGACCATAAGAGTTTACACTTTACAGGAGAGAGAGGACCCCGCTGACCTTAAGAGCTTACACAATACAGGAGAGAGAGAGGACCCTGCTGACCACAAGAGCTTACACTCTACAGGAGTGAGAGGTCCCTACTGACCATAAGAGCTTACACTCTACAGGAGAGAGAGGACCCCACTGACCATAAGAGCTTACACTCTACAGGAGAGAGAGGACCCCACTGACTATAAGAGCTTACACTCTACAGGAGAGAGAGAGGACCCCACTGACCATAAGAGCTTACACTCTACAGGAGAGAGAGGACCCCACTGACTATAAGAGCTTACACTCTACAGGAAAGAGAGAGGACCCCACTGACCATAAGAGCTTACACTCTACAGGAGTGAGAGGTCCCTACTGACCATAAGAGCTTACACTCTACAGGAGTGAGAGGTCCCTACTGACCATAAGAGCTTACACTCTACAGGAGAAAGGACCCCGCTGACCATAAGAGCTTACACTCTACAGGAGAGAGAGAACTTCGCTGACCATAAGAGCTTACACTCTACAGGAGAGAGAGAGAACTTCGCTGACCATAAGAGCTTACAGTCTACAGGAGAGAGAGCGAGAGAGAGAGTTTACACTCCATAGAAGACAGATTTACCCAATGAAACTGGATGTGGAAATCGACTCTTCTGTACAAGCTGTGCTCCGGTGGGAACCGCAGATCTGTGAAGGCCGAGTTACTGACACCACTGTACCAGGTATGATAATGTAACACCCCATATATATATATATATTCTGGTCTGGAGGGAAAGTCAGTCAGTCTACCAGAGACAGGAACTGAGAGCAGTCAGTCTGTCAGAGGGACAGAAGAGAGAGAAAGTGAGAGGGGCCATGCAGCCAGGAGGTACTGCAGCTCCTAAAATGAGATGGTGAAACAACGTTTTTTTTTATCTTATATTAAGTTCTTGTATTGGGTCATCACTTACTATGGGGTGATTGCTGGGCCGCTGGCGCATTCCAGTTTTGAGGTGAAGATGACACCTAAGAAGTTGAAGAAGATGGAAGAATGAAGAGATGTTTATTGGAAGGAATGGGAAGATGGCAGTAATGAGAGATAAAGAGAAAAAAGAAAAAATAAATAATATTTTATTCACTATGATATTAATTTAAATATATTTATTGGGTTTTGATGTATTATTAAATTTAATATTCACTTATTGTGTATTTAATAGCTTATATGAGCTGCAATTGCACTTTGTCTATTGTACTGTATATTTATTGATATTCTATGCATTTTGATAGAATTTTTCTTAGATTATTTATATATTTTTTGATAGTTTTGGGGTATTTAGGTATATTAACATGCAGCGCCCCAGAGTCCTGGTCGTTGCAGTACTGTTGCTCCGCTACTAAGGGGGGCTATGGTACGTCTGATGGCACTGAAGGAATTCATCTGACCAGGTATCACATACACCAATACATTTCACAGTCTGGCCTCCAGGGGGAGCTAAGGGTACTATTCACTAGGCCACTCCTCACACTTTGGTAAAACTGGGGGTTAGGCAGGAAGTTAGAAGAGAAAGCTGACTGGGTTGGAACCAGGCAACACCTTGTGGCAGAGGGTGTTGCAGGGGAAGATTCGGTAGGGTCCCTGTCAGGGGTGGGATCCTGACAGAGGCCTGGTAACGAGAGAGAACGTTACGGGACCGTGCCTGCACTTCATAGCGGCGGTGCCCTAAGAAAGGACAAGAAGTGAGATTTATTGTGCTGAGTGAGAAACGAGATCAACGCAAGAAGGAGAAATACCAGTAGGAGTCGTGCTGTTAGACCGAGGCAACATCCTACTGATGCGCAATTAACCGGTGGCCGGAACGCCGAGGAAGTATAGAGCTCCAGGCAATACTTCAAACCTACGGCAGGACAGTCAGTTACAGGCGGGCTGTCTCACCTAAATCACCTACGTAGACATAGGGGGCACACTAGGAGAGGGGCGACTCTAGGGTCCCGGAAGAGCTCCAAGCCTACCCGTCATACGGGTGCGTCCCAACCAAGGCATCAGGGAGGGACGGAGAAGAAGAACATCATCAGAACCGAGTTGTGAGGGAACACGAGAAACAGACACAACAGTTGTGGGGACTATCCCGTAAGCACAGCAGGGGAGGACCACAACACACAAGCGCTAGCAGGTAGGCACAGATTTCCACCTGCAAAGGGAATCCTGGAGGTGCCATCGGACCGGCCGGACTTGCGCAGCCCGGTTAACCGTACCCAGGACTGAGGACCCTGAAACCTTCAGTAAAGAGGTAAAGAGACTGCACCCCTGTGTCTTGTGATTGATTGCATCCTGCACCACACACCGAACTGTCATTCCTTTATTTGGGCGGCCCTCAGCAGGGTCACGGATCGGGCCTAGCCACCATGACAACCCCAGAACAGAGACTCAGAGGCCCGGTACCGGGTACCCCTCGGCCCTGCGGCGGTGGGGGCGCCGCAAAACTTGGCGTCACGAACAGGATCTACTTAAGCCTGAAGAATCAGGTCATGTGTGCCTTGGAACTGTGATTTATTTTGCTTGAACTGTGACTTATTGCAAAGACTGTGGATTGCCACTTGCCGCCAAAAGTTCCCGCCAAAACCACCGCCATTACAGCGCTAAGGAGAGCGCAGGAGAAGAAGAAGGGCGTGGAAGTGGGCGTGAACAAGCTGAAGAGCGCGAAAGACAATGGCCGCCCAGTCTAAATATTTCGGCCCCTTGAGGACGTGTCCATCAGCAGCCGAGATCCGCCTCCTGATCCTCAATGGTGGGCAGAGACAAAGAAAACGAAACCGCCCACGGAGGAGAGAGCGGGAAAAGGACCAGGAAGAAGGAGCGAGCCCCATGGAGGACGCCATGGCCAGTTGCCCGGAGCCGGAGCGTGGGGTCAGAGCCGAGGACTCCCCCAGCTACCCGGGGAGGCACCACAGCCAGACCTCCACAGTGGGCGCTGACCTCCTGCAGACCGGAGCGGACGGGCTGACCCACCAACTCCCACGGACGCAGCTGAGCACTGAGGCCGGGTGGAAGAAGATCATCATCGGGAGCCTCGCCAGATGTCTGCCGGCAGCCTCGTCTGGTCCGGAACAAGAAAGAAGTCCCAGCGCTCCGAAGCCAGAAAGCAAGGCCCTGCCGGAAAGCGAGATGCTGCAAGCAGAGATGACAACGTCGCAGCACGAGGCCCTGCAGCCAGCATTCCAGACCACAGCGGAGGAAGAGCAGACCGGCACCGGAGGGACCGCATCTGAAGCAGGTATGAAGGACGACCCTGCCCTGACGACCGACACCACTCCAGTGACTGCTAGTGCCACAACTGCTGACACCATTGCAGTGACTGATCTTGCAGCAGCCGCTACCTCTGCTGCAGCAAATGCCCATACTCAAGCTGCGCAGACCTCCATCGCTGCGCATGATTTAACTGTACATGAAAGACGGATTAACGGCGTTTGTCCAGCACTGGGTGTAACCCTGGACCTCACTTTTCCCAGGCCAAGAGGGGTTAAGTGCCAGGTGCAGCCCTGGAAGCCGTCCCACTAAACCTCGGAAACCTGAAACTGTACATAGTTAACTCTTTGTTTCCCTGCTTTTTGCTGCTTTAAACCTGACTAGGGTTAACTCTTAAAGGGATCCCTTTGTTTACCCGGGATCCCTTCCTCTGCTTTTGCTTTTGTTTCCTGTTTCCTCATTGTTGAAAAGAACTGCTGGATCATGAACACTGCATGATTACAAACTCTTTGTACATAGTTTGCACCTTCTTAAAGGTGCTCTCTACTGGTTTTACATAAAGAAAGGACTCTTTGCGAAGAAACTGTTCCTGGAAACAGCATCGGAGTTCTTACTGTGAACAGACTTGCAGCTTGAGAAGTTGCACTAAGTCATAGAGACTTGGTTCCCTCTTAAAGGGAATGTTCACATATTGCGCTTACGAACAGTGTTGCCTTAAAGATGGTAAAAATGGCAATAATGTCTTGAAAGAAAAAGTTAAATGTAACCGACTAGTTGATTGTAAGAAATGTTTGATAATGTTGATAGAAGAATGAGGACAGAAAGTGAACCCGTACGGGGTTAGTTAGTGAGTCCTCCTAGGAGCCATACAGAGATGGCTCAGTAACCTTGAACTGAAAGATGGATGATATGTTCTATACTGTGTATAGTAGTGGAAAGGCAGAAGGCCCGGGCGGAAAGGGGCGGTCCTGTAACAGAAAGGAGAGGCAGCAGGCCTGGAGCAGTTAGGACAGGTGGTCCTGCAGACATAAAGAAGGAGAATGCAAAAACGTTGAGTAGCCTTATAATGTTTTATAAGAAGGTCTTTAGTGGATTCAGCGAGTACGTCCTTAAAGGCAAAGTTAAATTATTGTTCAAAAATTTTGCACTTAGTAGAATACCCGGTTGGGTAAGAAAAGTAATTCATAGGGAGTTATTTAAAAGTATTTAACCATGTTTGTAACGTTCAAGTGTCCTCACCTCCCATAAAGGGAAGCTCTGTTAAAAAGTTGACTTGTACTTGCATTTTCAAAAATTGCATGTCTTTTTGCTAATATGTATTGTTGTTTTCTTCCCAGTCCAGGAGTACTTAATTTAACCGGGGGGGAGTGCAGCGCCCCAGAGTCCTGGTCGTTGCAGTACTGTTGCTCCGCCACTAAGGGGGGCTATGGTACGTCTGATGGCACTGAAGGAATTCATCTGACCAGGTATCACATACACCAATACATTTCACAGTCTGGCCTCCAGGGGGAGCTAAGGGTACTATTCACTAGGCCACTCTTCACACTTTGGTAAAACTGGGGGTTAGGCAGGAAGTTAGAAGAGAAAGCTGACTGAAGCGAGATTTATTGTGCTGAGTGAGAAACCAGATCAACGCAAGAAGGAGAAATACCAGTAGGAGTCGTGCTGTTAGACCGAGGCAACATCCTACTGAGGCGCAATTAACCGGTGGCCGGAACGCCGAGGAAGTATAGAGCTCCAGGCAATACTTCAAACCTACGGCAGGACAGTCAGTTACAGGCGGGCTGTCTCACCTAAATCACCTACGAAGACATAGGGGGCACACTAGGAGAGGGGCGACTCTAGGGTCCCGGAAGAGCTCCGAGCCTACCCGTCATACGGGTGCGTCCCAACCAAGGCATCAGGGAGGGACGGAGAAGAAGAACATCATCAGAACCGAGTTGTGAGGGAACACGAGAAACAGACACAACAGTTGTGGGGACTATCCCGTAAGCACAGCAGGGGAGGACCACAACACACAAGCGCTAGCAGGTAGGCACAGATTTCCACCTGCAAAGGGAATCCTGGAGGTGCCATCGGACCGGCCGGACTTGCGCAGCCCTGTTAACCGTACCAAGGACTGAGGACCCTGAAACCTTCAGTAAAGAGGTAAAGAGACTGCACCCCTGTGTCCTTGTGATTGATTGCGTCCTGCACCACACACCGAACTGTCATTCCTTTATTTGGGCGCCCCTCAGCAGGGTCACGGATCGGGCCTAGCCACCGTGACAACCCCAGAACAGAGACTCAGAGGCCCGGTACCGGGTACCCCTCGGCCCTGCGGCGGTGGGGGCGCCGCAAACATATTTAGGATAACACACCTTTTAATTTATCTGTTTCCCCTCTCCTTCTTTTTCATTCATTCAATTTTTCATCTTCTTGGCCTTGGTTTTTGCGAGTATTATTGTTTAGGCATCTAGTTACATTCAGATTGTCCCATTTAGATCCATAGTTCTAATTGTATCATTCTCGCTACGTTAGTACCTTTTTTTTTTTTCAGCTTCTGTGTGTGGTTTGCGCATGCGCCTGTCAGTGACGTTGCAGTGACTCCCAGCTCCATTCAAACAGGAAGGCGAAGCGTTCTATGCTCGCGTTCCAAGTGCGGAGTTCCGGAAGTCACTTTTTCAAGCAGTGACGTCCAGAGATCAGCGCATGCGCCGTTGGATACTCCTTACACAGACACGCGTTACAGCTGGGATAGGTGTATATAAGGATAGAGTAGTGAGTTTTAGACATCTACGCCCCCTATTTGAGGAAGCCAGTCAGGCGAAACGGCGCTGTCGGGGTCGCTGTGGAACACTCTTGGCATTTGGACACATATCCATGTAAGTTCATACATCTTTATGCACGGTTCACTTTGTGACTGCACTGTGCACTTTAATATAACACGCTGTGGTATAGTCATTAGCACTTTATGTGCTTAATTTGTGCCCCACATTAGACTTATCTCCATATCCGCTTTTGCAGGTTTTTTTCAGCCATTAATTAGTATTTTCCATCTGATGCTGTATTTTCCGCCCACTTGCATAGGAAATTAGTTTCCATGTTTTTTCTTTTTGATTTTGGTATGCACTTGTCATTTTTCACGTTGTTTATAGGATTATAGCACTTATAGGCAGTTTATCGGTGCCTTACATTATGTCAATTCCTGTAGCGGAATAGTGGTCTTGCCTTTGTGATAAAGTAATTACATTACTATCTTTCATGCGGTATTGTCCGCTTAGGGTCATAGGAAATTATTTTCCATGTTTCCTTTGGTACTTTGTCTCTAATTTTTTACAGGGCACATTTATTTTAGTGCGCTCTATACCATTGTCATAAGTGAACCCACATATTACGCTATATTTGTGGATGAGTTTGTGTCCTGCCAAGAGGTTGTTCTCAGCACATTTGTTTTAATGAGAACATTTCCTGTTATATACCGTATATACTCTAGTATAAGCCGACCCGAGTATAAGCCGACCCCCCTAATTTTGCCACAAAAAACTGGGAAAACTTATTGACTCGAGTATAAGCCTAGGGTGGAAAATGCAGCAGCTACCGGTGAATTTCAAAATTAAAAATAGATGCTCCATACCGTTCATTATGGCTCCATAGATGCTCCACATAAAGCTGTGCCACATATAATGCTCTGCACCGTTCATTATGGCCCCATAGATGCTCCATAGAAAGCTGTGCCATATACAATGCTCTGCACCTTTGATTATGGCCCCATAGATAGCTGTGCCATATACAATGCTCTGCACCTTTGATTATGGCCCCATAGATAGCTGTGCTATATATTACCTCTGCACCTTTGATTATGGCCCCATAGATAGCTGTGCCATATATAATGCTCTGCACCTTTGACCTTTGATTATGGCCCCGTAGATGCTCCACATAAAGCTGTGCCTTATATATAGTGCTCTGCACCGTTGCCCCATAGATGCTCCACATAAAGCTGTGCCTTATATATAGTGCTCTGCACCGTTGCCCCATAGATGCTCCATATAAAGCTGTGCCTTATATATAGTGCTCTGCACCGTTGCCCCATAGATGATCCACATAAAGCTGTGCCTTATATATAGTGCTCTGCACTGTTGCCCCATAGATGCTCCATATAAAGCTGTGCCTTATATATAGTGCTCTGCACCGTTGCCCCATAGATGCTCCACATAAAGCTGTGCCTTATATATAGTGCTCTGCACCGTTGCCCCATAGATGCTCCACATAAAGCTGTGCCTTATATATAGTGCTCTGCACCGTTGCCCCATAGATGATCCACATAAAGCTGTGCCTTATATATAGTGCTCTGCACTGTTGCCCCATAGATGCTCCATATAAAGCTGTGCCTTATATATAGTGCTCTGCACCGTTGCCCCATAGATGCTCCACATAAAGCTGTGCCTTATATATAGTGCTCTGCACCGTTGCCCCATAGATGCTCCACATAAAGCTGTGCCTTATATATAGTGCTCTGCACCGTTGCCCCATAGATGATCCACATAAAGCTGTGCCTTATATATAGTGCTCTGCACCGTTGCCCCATAGATGCTCCACATAAAGCTGTGCCTTATATATAGTGCTCTGCACCGTTGCCCCATAGATGCTCCATATAAAGCTGTGCCTTATATATAGTGCTCTGCACCGTTGCCCCATAGATGATCCACATAAAGCTGTGCCTTATATATAGTGCTCTGCACTGTTGCCCCATAGATGCTCCATATAAAGCTGTGCCTTATATATAGTGCTCTGCACCGTTGCCCCATAGATGCTCCACATAAAGCTGTGCCTTATATATAGTGCTCTGCACCGTTGCCCCATAGATGCTCCACATAAAGCTGTGCCTTATATATAGTGCTCTGCACCGTTGCCCCATAGATGATCCGCATAAAGCTGTGCCTTATATATAGTGCTCTGCACCGTTGCCCCATAGATGCTCCACATAAAGATGTGCCTTATATATAGTGCTCTGCACCGTTGCCCCATAGATACTCCACATAAAGCTCTGCCTTATATATAGTGCTCTGCACCGTTGCCCCATAGATACTCCACATAAAGCTGTGCCATTGCTGCTGCTGCTGCTGCAATAAAAAAAAAAACACATACTCACCTCTCTTGCTTGCAGCTCCTCAGCGTCCCGTCCCGGCGTCTCTCTGCACTGACTGATCAGGCAGAGGGCGGCACGCACACTATATGCGTCATCACGCCCTCTGACCTGAACAGTCAGAACAAGAGGACGCGAAGACTGAGCGGCGCCCGGCGTGTGGAACGAGGGAAGGTAAATATGTAATACTTACCTGCTCCCGGCGTCCCTGGCTCCTTCTCCCAGACAGCTGGTATTCGGTGCCGCAGCCTCTTCCTCTGTCAGCGGTCACCGGCACCGCTGATTAGAGAAATGAATTATGCGGCTCCGCCCCTATGGGAGGTGGAGCAGCCTATTCATTTCTCTAATGAGCGGTCCCATGTGACCGCTGAACAGGGGAAGAGGCTGCGGCACCGAAGACCGTGGGACGGGCAGGGGGAGCGCCAGGAGCGCCGGGACTAGGTGAGTATGCCTCAGCGCCCTCTCCCACTCACCCGCCGACCGTGACTCGAGTATAAGCCGAGGGGGCACGTTCAGCGCAAAAATTTGGGCTGAAAATCTCGGCTTATACTCGAGTATATACGGTATGTATTTTTAAAAAATTTTCATTAAAATTTATTTTATATTAGTGCAGCGCCCCAGAGTCCTGGTCGTTGCAGTACTGTGGCTCCGCCACTAAGGGGAGCTATGGTACGTCCGATGGCACTGAAGGAGTTCATCTGACCAGGTATCACAGACACCAATACATTTCACAGCCGGGCCACCTGGGGGAGCTAAGGGTTCTATTCACTAGGCCACTCCCCACCATTGAGGGTAAACTGGGGGTCAGGCAGGAAGTTAGACAGAAAGCTGACTGGGTTGGAACCAGGCAACACCTTGTGGCAGAAGGTGTTGTGGGAGAAGATTCGGTAGGGTCCCTGTCAGGGGTGGGATCCTGACAGAGGCTTGGCAACTTGAGCGAACGTAACGGGACCGTGCCTGCTCAGTATAGCGGCGGTACCCAAGGAGGGATTGGAAGCGAGATAGATTGTGCTGAGTGAGAAACGAGATCAAAGCAACAAGGAGAATACCAGTAGGAGTCGTGCTGTAAGACCGAGGCAACATCCTACTGAGGCGCACAACCGGCGGCCGGAACGCCGAGGGAGTATTACAATATTCAGCTTCAAGCAATACTCTAAACCACGGCAGGACAGTCAGTCTAAGGCGGGCTGTCTCACCTAAATCACCTATGCAGTCTTGGGGGGCAACTTGTGGAGAGGGGCGACTCTAGGGTCCCGGAAGAGCTCCGAGCCTACCCGTCATATGGGTGCCGTTCCAACCGTAACATCAGGGAGGGACGGAGGATTAGCAGAACATCATCAAATCGAGTTGTGAGGGAACTTAAGAAACGGACACAACAGTTGTGGGGACTTTCCGTAAGCACAGCAGGGAAGGGCCACAACACATAGCGCTAGCAGGAAGGCGCAGATTTCCACCTGTTAAGAGAACTCTGGAGGTGCCATTGGACCGGCCGGACTTGCGCAGCCTGGTTATCCGGATTCCGGACTGAGGACCCAGAGATCTTCAGTAAAGAGGTAAAGAGACTGCAACCTGGTGTCCTCGTTATTCACTGCACCGCACCACTACAGCATCATCACCACCATCATCTACCCACATCTATTACTGTACGCCCCTCAGCAGGGTCACGGACCGGGTCTAGCCACCGTGACAACCCCAGAGCAGAGACTCAGAGGCCCGGTACCGGGTACTCCTCGGCCCTGCGGCAGTGGGGGCGCTACAACTTGGCGTCACGAACAAGATCTACTTAAGCCTGAAGAATCAGGTCATGTGTGCCTTGGAACTGTGATTTATTGTGCTTGGACTGTGATTTATTGCAAAGACTGTGCTGTGCCACTTGCCGCCAAAATCCGCCACCATTACAGCGCTGAGGAGAGCGCAGGAGAAGAAGAGGGGCGTGGAGTAGGCGTAGACAAGCTGAAGAGCGCGAAAGACAATGGCCGCCCAGTCTAAATATTTCTGTGTCCTGAGGACGTGTCCGTCAACAGCCGAGGTCCGCCTCCTGATCTTGTTTGGAGGATGGAGACCATGGAGACGGGGCCGCCCACGAAAGAGACCGCGGGAAGAGGACACTGGAGAAGAAGCGAAAATGGCGACACCAGGAGTACCGCATGGGAATGACCAGACTTGGCGAGAGGCTGTACAGCCCGATGCAGCCCAGGATACGCCGTCACTGCGGGAGCTGACCCTTGCAGAGCCAACGATGGGCCGACCTCCCCGGCCGCCGTCCGAGGAGTGCGTGGCCGCAGCCGAGGCCCGGCGGATAGCCTACCGCTTGGAAGCCGATGCCCGCGTGATCGCTCGGCTGGGCCAGCCTACGGAGGTCCGCCTGTCTCCAGTGTCCCCTACCTCCTCCATCCAGGCCGCGGCAGAGTGTGAGCTGCGCGCATCGGGCCTGAGGATCCTGCCGGAGGCCGAACATCTGCGGCGCCTCATGGCAGCTTGGCGGAACAGACCTCAGCCTGCCGCCCAGGTTGATCTAACCAGTGTGGAAGAAACCCCACCGTCCCACTGGGGTGTGGTGGTCTCCTTTAACTCCCGACATGGGAAGGGAGTTATCCAAGAGATCGGGGAGCCACTGCAGGTCCGCGTTGACCGTGAAGAAGTCGAGCCCTGTGGAGGAAGATATGACGCCGACCTGGAGCCTGGCGATGCCGTGACCTACACCCGGTGGAAGAGGGAAGCGGGTGGAACAGGCTGGATAGCTCGGGGTGTCCAGCGGTGCGTCGCCCTGCAGGCTGCTACTGGAACGCCGGAGGATGAGCTTTCTGTAGGGAAGGTGCCGGAACCCGTCCCCGCGGAACCTCAGGAGGACCGGGTCCACCGCGTGCCTCTGGGTCGAGCTCGCCCTCAAGCTAGGAGGTGCATCCCGGCGAGGGATCCTGTCGCTGCTGGAGCCAGGACCGGCCCTTACCGCACCAAGGCGACCCGTTGGCCGGGTGAGGCCTGGAAGGAGACCACCCCCTACACTACAAGACTAAGTAAGCAGGGATGCTTTAATAAATGTAAATAGTTACTGTTCTTCTGTTTTGCTGCTAGACCCGTCCTGGGTTAACTCTTAAAGGGATCCCCTTGTTGACCCGGGATCCCTATTGTTTTGTTTGCTTTTTCTAAGTTTGCACAAGTTTCCAGAACTGCCGCAATCATGAACAGTGCATGATACAAACTTTTTGTAAATAGTTTGCACCTTCTTAAAGGTGCTCCCTACTGGTTTTACTTAAGAAAGAGACTCTTTGCGAAGATACCGCACCGGAGCCTTTGCTGAGTACGGACTGGTAGCTTGAGAAGATATGCTACCTCATAGAGACTTGGTCACCTTTTAAAGGGGACGTTCACCTGTTGCACTTAAAGGGTGATATTGCTTTAAGACAGAAAGTAATAATGTCTTGACAAAAGAAAATGATGAAGATGCTTATATGAAGAAGTTATGTGTATTTAACAAGTTAATTGTGAAAAATGTTTAATAATGTTGAAAGTAACATGAAGCAGACAGTGAACCCGTACGGGGTTAGTTAGTGAGTCCTCTTAGGAGCCATATAGAGATGGCTCATTGGTCCAAAACTGAAAGTAATGTTATGCTCTATACTGTGTATAGTAGTTGAAAAGGCAGTAGGTCCGGGCTGAACGGGGCGGTCCTGTAACAGAAAGGAGAGGCAGAAGGTCTGGTGCCGTTAGGAAAGGCGGTCCTGCAGATTTAAAGAAGGAGAATGAAAAATTAAAAATACCTTATAATTAGTGTTGAGCGATACTGTCCGATACTTGAAAGTATCGGTATCGGAAAGTATCGGCCGATACCGGCAAAGTATCGGATCCAATCCGATACCGATACCAATACAAGTCAATGGGACTCAAGTATCGGACGGTATTCCTGATGGTTCCCAGGGTCTGAAGGAGAGGAAACTCTCCTTCAGGCCCTGGGAACCATATAAATGTGTAAAAGAAAGAATTAAAATAAAAAATATCGCTATACTCACCTGTCCGACGCAGCCGGGACCTCAGCGAGGGAACCGGCAGCGTTGTTTGTTTAAAATTCGCGCTTTTACTTGGTTACGTGAATTCCCGGCTTGTGATTGGTCAGGGCGGCCATGTTGCCGGGACGCGGACCAATCACAGCAAGCCGTGACGAAATTACGTCACGGCTTGCTGTGATTGGTCCGCGTCCCGGCAACATGGCCGCCATTAACCAATCACAAGCCGTGACGTCACGGGAGGCTGGACTTGCGCACTTTTTAAAAAACGCGCGTGTCCAGCCTCCCGTGACGTCACGGCTTGTGATTGGTTAATGGCGGCCATGTTGCCGGGACGCGGACCAATCACAGCAAGCCGTGACGTAATTTCGTCACGGCTTGCTGTGATTGGTCCGCGTCCCGGCAACATGGCCGCCCTGACCAATCACAAGCCGTGACGTCACGGGAGGCTAGACTTGCGCACTTTTTAAAAAACGCGCGTGTCCAGCCTCCCGTGACGTCACGGCTTGTGATTGGTTAATGGCGTCCATGTTGCCGGGACGCGGACCAATCACAGCAAGCCGTGACGTAATTTCGTCACGGCTTACTGTGATTGGTCCGCGTCCCGGCAACATGGCGCCGTGACCAATCATAAGCCGGGACGTCACTGGAGGCTGGACACGCGCATTTTTTAAAAAGTGCGCAAGTCCAGCCTCCCGTGACGTCACGGCTTGTGATTGGTTAATGGCGGCCATGTTGCCGGGACGCGGACCAATCACAGCAAGCCGTGACGTAATTTCGTCACGGCTTGCTGTGATTGGTCCGCGTCCCGGCAACATGGCCGCCCTGACCAATCACAAGCCGGGAATTCACGTAACCAAGTAAAAGCGCGAATTTTAAACAAACAACGCTGCCGGTTCCTTCGCTGAGGTCCAGGCTGCGTCGGACAGGTGAGTATAGCGATATTTTTTATTTTAATTCTTTCTTTTACACATTTTTACATTAATGTTGTTTCGATACCGATACCCGATATCACAAAAATATCGGATCTCGGTATCGGAAATTCCGATACAGCAAGTATCGGCCGATACCCGATACTTGCAGCATCGGAATGCTCAACACTACTTATAATGTGATTATAAGAAGGTCTTTAGTGGATTCAGAGTGTATGTCCTTAAAGGCAATGTTAAATTATTGTTCGAGCATTTGTACTAAGTAGAATACCCGGTTGGGTAAGAAAAGTTATTTATAGCATGTTGCTATAATATTTAACCATGTTTGTAACGTTCAAGTGTCCTCACCTCCCATAAAGGGAAGCTCTGTTCAAGTATGCTTATTGTTATTGCACTCAACAAAATTGTATGTCTTTTTGCTAACATGTATTGTTGTTTTCTTCCCAGTCCAGGAGTACTGGATTTAACCGGGGGGGAGTGCAGCGCCCCAGAGTCCTGGTCGTTGCAGTACTGTGGCTCCGCCACTAAGGGGAGCTATGGTACGTCCGATGGCACTGAAGGAGTTCATCTGACCAGGTATCACAGACACCAATACATTTCACAGCCGGGCCACCGGGGGGAGCTAAGGGTTCTATTCACTAGGCCACTTCCCACCATTGAGGGTAAACTGGGGGTCAGGCAGGAAGTTAGACAGAAAGCTGACTGGGTTGGAACCAGGCAACACCTTGTGGCAGAAGGTGTTGTGGGAGAAGATTCGGTAGGGTCCCTGTCAGGGGTGGGATCCTGACAGAGGCTTGGCAACTTGAGCGAACGTAACGGGACCGTGCCTGCTCAGTATAGCGGCGGTACCCAAGGAGGGATTGGAAGCGAGATAGATTGTGCTGAGTGAGAAACGAGATCAAAGCAACAAGGAGAATACCAGTAGGAGTCGTGCTGTAAGACCGAGGCAACATCCTACTGAGGCGCACAACCGGCGGCCGGAACGCCGAGGGAGTATTACAATATTCAGCTTCAAGCAATACTCTAAACCACGGCAGGACAGTCAGTCTAAGGCGGGCTGTCTCACCTAAATCACCTATGCAGTCTTGGGGGGCAACTTGTGGAGAGGGGCGACTCTAGGGTCCCGGAAGAGCTCCGAGCCTACCCGTCATACGGGTGCCGTTCCAACCGTAACATCAGGGAGGGACGGAGGATTAGCAGAACATCATCTAATCGAGTTGTGAGGGAACTTAAGAAACGGACACAACAGTTGTGGGGACTTTCCGTAAGCACAGCAGGGAAGGACCACAACACATAGCGCTAGCAGGAAGGCGCAGATTTCCACCTGTTAAGAGAACTCTGGAGGTGCCATTGGACCGGCCGGACTTGCGCAGCCTGGTTATCCGGATTCCGGACTGAGGACCCAGAGATCTTCAGTAAAGAGGTAAAGAGACTGCAACCTGGTGTCCTCGTTATTCACTGCACCTGTTATGACCCCAGTGGACAGGGTCTCAGAGGAACGTGTAAGTCTGCAAGATACAAAAATCCAGCTCATAGGGCTGTGGTAACTGGGTTGACCAAATAGCTACTCCTAACGCCAACACTAGAAGTAGCCGGGGATCATGCCTACGGTGATCGCTAGATGACTCGCGCCAGCCGGAGAATCTAACTACCCCTAGGAGAAGAAAACAAAGACCTCTCTTGCCTCCAGAGAAAGGGACCCCAAAGCAAGATACAAGCCCCCCACAAATAATAACGGTGAGGTAAGAGGAAATGACAAACACAGAAATGAACCAGGTTCAGCAAAGAGAGGCCAGCTTACTAATAGCAGAATATAGCAAGATAACTTATCTGGTCAACAAAAACCCTATAAAAATCCACGCTGGAGATTCAAGAACCCCCGAACCGTCTAACGGTCCGGGGGGAGAACACCAGCCCCCTAGAGCTTCCAGCAAAGGTCAGGATACAGATAGGAACAAGCTGGACAAAAATACCAAACGAAACAAAAGCAAAAAGCAAAGAAGCAGACTTAGCTTGAAAAACGAACCAGGATCAGAGGACAAGAGCACTACAGATTAGCTCTGATTTCAACGATGCCAGGCATTGAACTGAAGGTCCAGGGAGCTTATATAGCAACTCCCCTGAACTAACGGCCCAGGTGAGGATATAGGAAAAGACAGACGCTCCAGAGTCAAATCACTAATGACCACTAGAGGGAGCAAAAAGCAAAATCACAACAGTACCCCCCCTTAGTGAGGGGTCACCGAACCCTCACCACGACCACCAGGGCGATCAGGATGAGCGGCGTGAAAGGCACGAACTAAATCGGCCGCATGAACATCAGAGGCGACCACCCAGGAATTATCTTCCTGACCATAGCCCTTCCACTTGACCAAGTACTGAAGCCTCCGCCTGGAGAGATGAGAATCCAAGATCTTCTCCACCACGTACTCCAACTCGCCCTCAACCAACACCGGAGCAGGAGGCTCAGCAGAAGGAACCACAGGCATAACGTACCGCCGCAACAAGGACCTATGAAACACGTTGTGGATAGCAAACGACACAGGTAGATCCAGGCGAAAGGATACAGGATTAAGAATTTCCAATATCTTGTAAGGACCAATAAAACGAGGTTTAAATTTGGGAGAGGAAACCTTCATAGGAACAAAGTGGGAAAAAAGCCACATCAAATCCCCAACACGTAGTCGGGGACCCACACCGCGGCGGCGGTTGGCAAAGCGCTGAGCCCTCTCCTGTGACAACTTCAAGTTGTCCACCACAAGATTCCAGATCCGCTGCAACCTATCCACCACAGAATCCACCCCAGGGCAGTCAGAAGGTTCCACATGACCCGAAGAAAAACGAGGGTGGAAACCAGAGTTGCAGAAAAACGGCGAAACCAAGGTGGCGGAACTAGCCCGATTATTAAGGGCAAACTCAGCTAACGGCAAGAAGGTCACCCAATCGTCCTGATCAGCAGAGACAAAACACCTCAAATAAGCCTCCAAAGTCTGATTAGTTCGCTCCGTCTGTCCATTAGTCTGAGGATGGAAAGCAGACGAAAACGACAAGTCAATGCCCATCCTACTACAAAAGGATCGCCAGAATCTGGAAACGAACTGGGATCCTCTGTCTGACACAATATTCTCAGGGATGCCATGCAAACGAACCACGTTCTGGAAAAACACAGGAACCAGATCGGAAGAGGAAGGCAGTTTAGGCAAAGGAACCAAATGGACCATCTTGGAGAAGCGATCACATATCACGAAGATAACAGACATGCCCTGAGACACCGGAAGATCAGAAATGAAATCCATGGAGATATGTGTCCAAGGTCTCTTAGGGACAGGCAAGGGCAAGAGCAACCCGCTGGCATGAGAACAGCAAGGCTTAGCTCGAGCACAAGTCCCACAGGACTGTACAAATGACCGCACATCCCTAGACAAGGAAGGCCACCAAAAGGATCTGGCCACCAGATCTCTGGTGCCAAAAATTCCTGGGTGACCTGCCAACACCGAGGAATGAACCTCGGAAATGACTCTGCTGGTCCACTTATCAGGCACAAACAGTCTGTCAGGTGGACAAGAATCAGGCCTATCAGCCTGAAATCTCTGCAACACACGTCGCAGATCAGGAGAAATAGCTGACAAGATAATACCATCCTTAAGAATACCAACAGGTTCAGCGACTCCAGGAGCATCAGGCACAAAGCTCCTGGCAAGAGCATCGGCCTTCACATTCTTTGAACCTGGTAAATACGAGACAACAAAGTCAAATCGGGAGAAAAACAATGACCAGCGGGCCTGTCTAGGATTCAGGCGTTTAGCAGACTCGAGATACATCAGATTTTTGTGATCAGTCAAGACCACCACACGATGCTTAGCACCCTCGAGCCAATGACGCCACTCCTCAAATGCCCATTTCATGGCCAACAACTCCCGATTGCCCACATCATAATTTCGCTCTGCAGGCGAAAACTTCCTAGAGAAAAAGGCGCAAGGTCTCATAACAGAGCAACCAGGGCCTCTCTGCGACAAAACGGCCCCTGCTCCAATCTCTGAAGCATCCACCTCAACTTGAAAGGGAAGCGAGACATCAGGCTGGCACAAAACAGGTGCCGAAGTAAACCGACGTTTCAACTCCTGGAAAGCCTCCACGGCAGCAGGAGCCCAATTAACCACATCGGAGCCCTTCTTGGTCATATCCGTCAAAGGTTTCACAATGCTAGAAAAGTTAGCGATAAAACGACGGTAGAAGTTAGCGAAACCCAAGAACTTCTGAAGACTCTTAACTGACGAGGGCTGAGTCCAATCAAGAATAGCTCGGACCTTGACTGGGTCCATCTCCACAGCAGAAGGGGAAAAAATGAACCCCAAAAAGGGAACCTTCTGTACACCAAAAAGACACTTTGAGCCCTTGACAAACAAAGAATTTTCACGCAAAATTTTAAAGACCATCCTGACCTGCTCCACATGCGAGTCCCAATTATCAGAAAAAAACAGAATATCATCCAGATAAACGATCAGAAATTTATCCAGATAGTTCCGGAAAATGTCATGCATAAAGGACTGAAAAACTGAAGGGGCATTAGAGAGCCCAAAAGGCATCACCAAGTACTCAAAATGACCTTCGGGCGTATTGAATGCGGTTTTCCATTCATCCCCTTGCTTAATGCGCACAAGGTTGTACGCACCACGAAGGTCTATCTTGGTAAACCACTTGGCACCTTTAATCCGGGCAAACAAGTCAGACAACAGCGGCAAAGGATACTGAAATTTGACAGTGATCTTATTTAAAAGCCGATAGTCAATACAAGGCCTCAAAGATCCGTCCTTTTTAGCCACAAAAAAGAATCCCGCACCAAGAGGGGAAGAAGACGGACGGATGTGTCCTTTCTCCAGAGACTCCTTGATATATGAACGCATAGCGGTATGTTCAGGTATCGACAGATTAAACAGTCTTCCCTTAGGAAATTTACTGCCTGGAATCAAATCTATTGCACAGTCACATTCCCTATGAGGAGGCAATGCACTGGACCTGGACTCGCTAAAGACATCCTGATAATCAGACAAGTACTCCGGAACTTCCGAAGGCGTAGAAGAAGCAATAGACACAGGCAGGGAATCCTCATGAATACCACGACAGCCCCAACTAGACACTGACATAGCCTTCCAGTCAAGGACTGGATTATGGGTCTGTAACCATGGCAGCCCCAAAACAACCAAATCATGCATTTTATGTAGAACGAGAAAACGTATCACCTCGCGGTGTTCAGGAGTCATGCACATGGTAACCTGTGTCCAATACTGCGGCTTATTTTCTGCCAATGGCGTAGCATCAATACCCCTAAGAGGGATAGGATTTTCTAATGGTTCAAGAATAAAACCACAGTGCTTAGCAAATGAGAGATCCATAAGACTCAGGGCAGCACCTGAATCTACAAACGCCATGACAGGATAAGATGACAGTGAGCAAATCAAAGTTACAGACAGAATAAACTTAGGATGCAAATTACCAACGGTGACAGGACTAACAACCTTAGATATACGTTTAGAGCATGCTGAGATAACATGTGTAGAATCACCACAGTAGTAGCACAAGCCATTCCGGCGTCTATGAATTTTCCTCTCATTTCTAGTCCGGATTCTATCACATTGCATCAAATCAGGTGTCCGTTCAGACAACACCATGAGGGAATTTGCGGTTTTTCTATCACATTGCATCACATCAGGTGTCTGTTCAGACAACAACATGAGGGAATTTGCGGTTTTGCGCTCCCGCAACCGCCGGTCAATTTGAATAGCCAGGGACATGGTATCATTCAGACCTGTGGGAATGGGAAAACCCACCATAACATTCTTAATGGCCTCAGAAAGGCCATTTCTAAAATTAGCGGCCAGTGCACACTCGTTCCAATGTGTCAGCACGGACCATTTCCGAAATTTTTGGCAATACACCTCAGCCTCGTCCTGGCCCTGAGACATAGCCAGCAAGGCTTTCTCTGCCTGAATCTCAAGATTGGGTTCCTCATAAAGTAAACCGAGCGCCAGAAAAAACGCATCAATATCAGCCAATGCCGGATCTCCTGGCGCCAACGAAAAAGCCCAATCCTGAGGGTCACCCCGTAAGAATGAAATAACAATTTTTACTTGTTGAGCAGAGTCTCCAGACGAACAAGGTTTCAGGGACAAAAATAATTTACAATTATTCCTGAAATTCCTAAACTTAAATCGGTCTCCTGAAAACAGTTCAGGAATCGGAATCTTGGGTTCAGACCTAGGATTTCTGGTAACATAATCTTGTATACCCTGCACACGAGCGGCAAGCTGGTCCACACTTGTAATCAAGGTCTGGACATTCATGTCTGCAGCAAGCTTAAGCCACTCTGAGGTAAAGGGGAAAAGAAAAAAAAGAATGAGAGAGGGAAAAAAAAAACCTCAAAATTTTCTTTCTTATAATCCCACTTCTGCAATGCATTAAACATTTAATACTGGCCTGGCATACTGTTATGACCCCAGTGGACAGGGTCTCAGAGGAACGTGTAAGTCTGCAAGATACAAAAATCCAGCTCATAGGGCTGTGGTAACTGGGTTGACCAAATAGCTACTCCTAACGCCAACACTAGAAGTAGCCGGGGATCATGCCTACGGTGATCGCTAGATGACTCGCGCCAGCCGGAGAATCTAACTACCCCTAGGAGAAGAAAACAAAGACCTCTCTTGCCTCCAGAGAAAGGGACCCCAAAGCAAGATACAAGCCCCCCACAAATAATAACGGTGAGGTAAGAGGAAATGACAAACACAGAAATGAACCAGGTTCAGCAAAGAGAGGCCAGCTTACTAATAGCAGAATATAGCAAGATAACTTATCTGGTCAACAAAAACCCTATAAAAATCCACGCTGGAGATTCAAGAACCCCCGAACCGTCTAACGGTCCGGGGGGAGAACACCAGCCCCCTAGAGCTTCCAGCAAAGGTCAGGATACAGATAGGAACAAGCTGGACAAAAATACCAAACGAAACAAAAGCAAAAAGCAAAGAAGCAGACTTAGCTTGAAAAACAGGAACCAGGATCAGAGGACAAGAGCACTACAGATTAGCTCTGATTTCAACGATGCCAGGCATTGAACTGAAGGTCCAGGGAGCTTATATAGCAACGCCCCTGAACTAACGGCCCAGGTGAGGATATAGGAAAAGACAGACGCTCCAGAGTCAAATCACTAATGACCACTAGAGGGAGCAAAAAGCAAAATCACAACAGCACCGCACCACTACAGCATCATCACCACCATCATCTACCCACATCTATTACTGTACGCCCCTCAGCAGGGTCACGGACCGGGTCTAGCCACCGTGACAACCCCAGAGCAGAGACTCAGAGGCCTGGTACCGGGTACTCCTCGGCCCTGCGGCATTGGGGGCGCTACATTATATTGTTGCCTTAGCCTCGTTTTCCCATTTTACTTATATATGGGTAATTGGATTCAATATGCATTTTTTGAGGTGTGCACAACACTTTTCATGGACACATGATAAAACCATAGTGCATTTTCTGTTTTCTAACAGATTGTCTTGTTATTATAAAATGGACCTGAAAGCCAGAGAAAACAATTGGCGGTCCAAAGCGTCTGATTTGTTTAAACAGGGAAGTTCTTCAGGACTACAGGATACTACCGAAAATAGGGATCTTTTTGTTCAGAATAAAAATGCTGTTCATAAGAAAACAAAAATCTGGTGGAACAAAACCACCCTAGAAAATTATGTATCTCGCAATATTGTACCAAGAGGTTTACGTGTGCAAGTATATCCATCTTTTGATTTGGAAGATCCAGAACTCATAACTAAATGGAAAAAGGCCGCTGTCACTTGTTCAATGGAGTTTATGAAAATCATTATTGAGAAAAATACTATGAGTATGAATATATTGGATGGTGAAATTGATGAACTACATAAAACTCTAAAAGGTCAATTGGCAGTGGATAAAATGGAAAATCTTATTCAGACCTTGGAAAAAGAAATTGATAAAAAAGAGGCAGATATCAGTGCACTTAAACTCAAGAAATTCACAAGAGACACTATTGATTTCGAATCTGATAAAATTTTCAGATGGCAGTTTCCTAAAAAGAAGTCTGTAACATTAAATTCTAGAACAACAGGACCAGCACGGAGCTATCTGAATATGCTGAGAGCAGCACATCATGCAGTGAAGCAGAAAGCTCAAGTGAATTATCTGCACGTACTAGAACATCAAATAGAGAAAATAGAAGATATCCTGACATTTTCTATAATAAAAAGAATAACAGACGTGGCAATGATAGATCTAAGGTAATAAATCTTTCACAGCATGTGCTCACAGAACCCCAAATACGTCTTCTTGAGAAGGGTCTAACTTTTTCACCTTCTTCATACTTAGACAAGTTCGAAGTAGTGAAGGACTTGCATTTATTCGCACGTAAGATCATCTTACAGAAAATGCATCATAGAACAGATTTAGAAGATGTTTTTACGACTGAGGCTGAAAAGGAAGCTTTAAAATGTTTGGAAGAACTTATGGAGGAAAACAATCAGGAAACTATTGGTAAGTTCCCTATGCACCTATTAGGGAAATCAAAAAAATTCCCTAGCCTTGGTACTTGTTCAGCGGTGGACATTTTTATTAAGGTGATGGTTGAGGAGATTGAGAACCTGCCTTCTGTGCCTAGTTGGGTGTCCAATCTAAAGGCTGATGAAAATAGGGCATTAAGGGAATTGCAGTCATGGGATGATGTCGTCATCAAACAGGCAGATAAAGGGGGCAACACTGTGTTGTGGCCTTGTAAAATGTATGAAAAACAAGCGTATAAGATTTTGCATAACACTAGTTGCTATAAAAAACTTCATTATAACCCATTGACCAAGTTCCAGCAAGAATTGGTTAATATATTGGAATCTGCCTTTGATGACGGCATCATCCCTAAAAGATTGGTTGAAACTGTTTCCAAATTACAACCTAGAATGGCCACATTTTACTTACTGCCTAAGCTGCATAAAAATCCATCTGACCCGCCAGGAAGACCCATCGTGGCGGGGAATGGCAGTCTTTGTGAGATCGTTTGCACCGTTATAGACTATTATTTGCAGCCATTGGTATTAACCCTGCCTTCATATATTAAAGATACTACCATGATGTTGAAAAGGCTTGATTCGCTACAGTTGGAGGAAGGCGCAATTTTAGTCACGGCTGATGTGGAAGCATTGTATTCCTCAATAAGACATGAGGATGGTCTGGAGGCGGTTGCTCATTATTTGCATCAAATCAATTTGGAGTTAACCTTGGTCGAGCTTTTGCTTGTTCTATTGAAATTTATATTGGAGCATAACTTTTTTTATTTAATAACGAGTTCTTCATTCAACAGCAAGGGACGGCCATGGGGGCTACTTGTGCCCCGGCCTACGCTAATTTATTGATGGGGTACTGGGAGCGTTTTGTTTTCCATGATGATGATTGTGACATCCACGCTATACAAGGATGGAGTCGTTACATAGACGACATCCTGTTTATATGGGAAGACTCGGTTGATAAATTAGCTTCTGTTATGACTAAACTGAATCAGAACAGGTTTAATATCAAATTAACCTAAAATTATGGTAGGAAAGTCGAGTTCCTAGATTTAAACGTTATGGCTTTGGATGATGGCAAAATAGTGACAAATGTATTTAGAAAACCAACAGCAACTAATACTTTGTTGCACGCTTCTTCTGCTCATCATAGGTCTACTATTAATGGCATACCCACTGGCCAGTTCCTTAGGATCAAAAGAATTTGCACTACCTCTGATGATTATGATAACCAAGCATCGGATCTAGCTAGAAGATTTGCGGACAGAGGATATAGTAATCGTCAAATTAAAAGAGGTCTTAAAAAAGCAGCAAACACCTCTAGAGATGAATTGTTATACGGTGATAGAAAACGAAATGAAGTAAAAAATGATAAGACCAATATACGATTCATTACAAGGTTTAACAAACAATGGCCTGAACTTTCTCATATCATGCAAAAACATTGGAAGATTCTACAATCTGATCCGGTTTTGAAAACTTTGTTGCCTAATCGTCCCCTCATGGTTCCAAGGAGATCAAGTAGTTTGAAGGACCTTCTTGTGCATAGTCACTATTCTGGAACTGGTCCTAGATCTGGTGCATCTGAAGGTAACGGTTTCTTCCCTTGTAAAATGTGTAAGGGATGTCGTAATATGTTTAGGAGCAAATCTTTTGGCAATTATGATGGCTCTAGAACTTTTGAAATACGTAGGAAACTCACGTGTATGTCCAAGGGCGTTATATATCATGCCCAGTGTCCTTGTGGCAAAGTATACGTGGGTCTCACTACACGTGAATTACGAGTCAGAACTAGAGAACATGTGAGGGACATTGAGAAATCTGTAACCATTACTGACCCTAGCGTTTTAAAAACTTTGCCTAGACATTTTAAGTTGTACCATCAGTCGGATCCTAGAGGACTTAACCCCTTCCCGACATGCGCCGTACTAGTACTGCGCTGCCGGCACTGCATTACTGACAGCCGCAGTACTAGTACGGCGCCCCGATCACCGCGGTCTCACGCTGAGCGCCGCGGTGATCGGGTGCGGGTGTCAGCTGTATATGACAGCTGACACCCCGCAGCAATGCCCACGATCGGCGCTGTCGCCGATCGCGGGCATTTAACCCCTCTGATGCCGCTGTCAATAGTGACAGCGGCATAGAGGGGTGTCGCGCAGGGACAGGGGCTCCCTGCGCTCTCCCACCGGAGCAGCGCGATGAGATCACGCTGCTCCGGTGACCTGGAAGGAGTCCCCGGATCCAAGATGGCCGCGGGACTCCTTCCAGGTCATAAGATGACCCTGCTTGCCGGCGTCTGCTGAGAATCCTAATAGCAGGCGCCGGCAAGCCTGTGGAACGTGCCTGTCACATCGGTGATCAGACCGAGTGCTATGCACACGGTCTGATCACCGATCTGTGATGTCCCCTCCTGGGACAAAGTAAAAAAGTAAAAAAAAATTTTTTCCACATGTGTAAAAAAAATAAAAAAAAATTCCTAAATAAAGAAAAAAAAAATATATATATTCCCATAAATACATTTCTTTATCTAAATAAAAAAAACACCACACAATAAAAGTACACATATTTAGTATCGCCGCGTCCGTAACAACCCCACCTATAAAACTATATCACTAGTTAACCCCTTCAGTGAACACCGTAAAAAAAAAAAAAAAAAAACGAGGCAAAAAACAACTCTTTATTCTCATACCGCCAAAGAAAAAGTGGAATAACACGCAATCAAAAAGACGGATATAAATAACCATGGTACCGCTGAAAACGTCATCTTGTCCCGCAAAAAAAAAGCCGCCATACAGCATCATCAGCAGAAAAATAAAAAAGTTATAGCTCTCAGAATAAAGCGATGCAAAAACAATTATTTTTTATATAAAATAGTTTTTATTGTGTAAAAGCGCCAAAACATAAAAAAATTATATAAATGAGTTATCGCTGTAATCGTACTGACCCGAAGAATAAAACTGCTTTATCCTTTTTACCAAACGCGGAACGGTATAAACGCACCCCCTAAAAGAATTTCAGGAATTGCTGGTTTTTGTTCATTCCGCCTCCCAAAAATCGGAATAAAAAGCGATCAAAAAATGTCATGTACCCAAAAATGGTACCAGCAAAAACGTCAACTCGTCCCGCAAAAAACAAGATCTCACATGACTCTGTGGACCAAAATATGGAAAAATTATAGCTCTCAAAATGTGGTGATGCAAAAACTATTGTTTGCAATAAAAAGCGTCTTTTAGTGTGTGACGGCTGCCAACCATAAAAATCCGCCCAAAAAACGCTATATAAGTAAATCAAATCCCCCTTCATCACCCCCTTAGTTAGGAAAAATAATGAAATTTTAAAAAATATATTTATTTCCATTTTCCCGTTAGGCTACTTTCACACTAGCGTCGGTACGGGGCCGTCGCGCTGCGTCGGCCCGACATACCGACGCATACTGTGCAAGCGCCGCACAACGGGGGCAGCGGATGCTGTTTTTCCACGCATCCGCTGCCCCATTGTGAGGTGCGGGGAGGTGGGGGCGGAGTTCCAGCCGCGCATGCGCGGTCGGAAATGGTGGACCGTCAGCACAAAAAAAGTTACATGTAACGTTTTTTGCTGCCGGCGGTCCGCCACAACACGACGCAACCGTCGCACGACGCTTGCAACGTGTGTCAATACGTCGCTAATGTTAGTCTATGGGGAAAAAACGCATCCTGCAGATGACTTTGCAGGATGCGTTTTTTCGCCAAAACGACGCATTGCGACGTATGCAAAAAAACGCTAGTGTGAAAGTAGCGCTAGGGTTAGGACTAGGGTTAGGGTTGGGGTTAGGGTTTCAGTTAGAATTGGGGAGTTTTCACTGTTTAGGCACATCAGGGGCTCTCCAAACGCGACATGGCGTCCGATCTCAACGCGTTTGTTTGCGTTAAAAACGCATGCGTTTTTATAGAAAAAAAACAGAACACACACGGAAAAGTCACCCACCACCATCAAGGTGATAAAGGGATCCAAACCCTAACCCTAACCCTACCCCTAAACTCATCCCTAACCGTTTAATGAACATTTTCTGACAATCATAGTGCCACGTATTTCAGTGCCACGTATTTCAGTGCCACGTATTTCAGTGCCACGTATTTCAATGCCACGTATTTCAGTGCCACGTATTTCAGTGCCACGATATTTCAGTGCCACTTATTTAAGTGCCACGGTATTTCAGTGAAATACGTGGCACTGAAATATCGTGGCATTTACGTGAAATACGTGGCACTTAAATACGTGGCACTTAAATACGTGGCACTTAAATACGTGGCACTTATATACATGGCACTTAAATATCGTGGCATGTACATGAAATACGTGGCACTTATATACGTGGCACTTATATACGTGGCACTTATATACGTGGCACTTATATACGTGGCCACTGAAATATCGTGGCCACTGAAATATCGTGGCACTTATATACGTATATACGTATATAAACGTATTTCAGTGCCACGTATTTCAGTGCCACGTATTTCAGGTTAGGGGTAGGGGTAGGGTTAGGGGTAGGGTTAGGGTTTTTTGGGTTTTTCTTGTTTTCTTGTGTTTTTCTATAAAAACGCATGCGTCTAAAAAAACGCATGCGTTTTACCGCGATTACATGCGTTTTTTCACACATGCGTTTTTTAAAAAAACGCAAGTGTGAAACCAGCCTTACCCTTGGGAAAATAAAAACATGGGGGCTAAAATATAATTTTCGTGGAAAAAAATATATTTTTTATTTTCGCGGCTCTGCGTTATAAACTGTAGTGAAGCACTTGGGGGTTCAAAGTTCTCACAACACATCTAGATAAGTTCCGTGGGGGGTCTAGTTTCCAATATGGGGTCACTTGTGGGGGGTTTCTACTGTTTAGGTACATCAGGGGCTCTGCAAATGCAACATGACACCTGCAGACCAATCCATCTAAGTCTGCATTTCAAACGGCGCTCCTTCCCTTCCGAGCTCTGCCGTGCGCCCAAACAGTGGTTCCCCCCAATGTATGGGGTATCAGCGTACTCAGGACAAATTGGACAATAACTTTTGTGGTCCAATTTCTCCTGTTACCCTTGGGGGGAAAAAAATTGCGGGCTAAAACATCATTTTGTGGAAAGAAAAAATGATTTTTTGATTTTCACAGCGCTACATTCTAAACTTTAGTGAAACAACTGGGGGTTAAAAGTGCTCACCACACATCTAAATAAGTTCCTTAGGGGGTCTTCTTTCCAAAATGGTGTCACTTGTGGGGGTTTCCACTGTTTAGGCACGTCAGGGGCTCTCCAAACACGACATGGGTTCCGATCTCAATTCCAGCCAATTTTGCATTGAAAAGTCAAATGGCGCTCCTTCCCTTCCGAGCTCTGCCATGCGCCCAAACAGTGGTTTATCCCCATATATGAAGTATCAGCGTACTCAGGACAAATTGCACAACAACTTTTGGGGTCCAATTTATCCTGCTACCCTTGGGAAAATAAAAAATTTGGGGCAAAAAGATCATTTTTTGTGAAAATTAATATTAATTTTTTTTACGGCTCCACATTATAAACTTCTGTGAAGCACTTGGAGGTTCAAAGTGCTCACCACACATCTAGATTAGTTCCTTAGAGGGTCTACTTTCCAAAATGGTGTCACTTGTGGGGGTTTCCACTGTTTAGGCACGTCAGGGGCTCTCCAAACACGACATGGGTTCCGATCTCAATTCCAGCCAATTTTGCATTGAAAAGTCAAATGGCGCTCCTTCCCTTCCGAGCTCTGCCATGCGCCCAAACAGTGGTTTATCCCCATATATGAAGTATCAGCATACTCAGGACAAATTGCACAACAACTTTTGTGGTCCAATTTATCCTGCTACCCTTGGGAAAATAAAAAATTTGGGACAAAAAGATCATTTTTTGTGAAAATTAATATTAATTTTTTTTACGGCTCCACATTATAAACTTCTGTGAAGCACTTGGAGGTTCAAAGTGCTCACCACACATCTAGATTAGTTCCTTAGAGGGTCTACTTTCCAAAATGGTGTCACTTGTGGGGGTTTCCACTGTTTAGGCACATCAGGGGCTCTCCAAACACGACATGGGTTCCGATCTCAATTCCAGCCAATTTTGCATTGAAAAGTCAAATGGCGCTCCTTCCCTTCCGAGCTCTGCCATGCGCCCAAACAGTGGTTTATCCCCATATATGAAGTATCAGCGTACTCAGGACAAATTGCACAACTTTTGGGGTCCAATTTATCCTGCTACCCTTGGGAAAATAAAAAATTTGGGGCAAAAAGATCATTTTTTGTGAAAATTAATATTAATTTTTTTTACGGCTCCACATTATAAACTTCTGTGAAGCACTTGGAGGTTCAAAGTGCTCACCACACATCTAGATTAGTTCCTTAGAGGGTCTACTTTCCAAAATGGTGTCACTTGTGGGGGTTTCCACTGTTTAGGCACGTCAGGGGCTCTCCAAACACGACATGGGTTCCGATCTCAATTCCAGCCAATTTTGCATTGAAAAGTCAAATGGCGCTCCTTCCCTTCCGAGCTCTGCCATGTGCCCAATCAATGGTTTACCCCAACATGTGGGGTATCGGCGTACTCAGGACAAATTGTACAACAACTTTTTTGGTCCAATTTCTCCTGTTACCCTTGGTAAAATAAAACAAATTGGATCTGAAGTAAAAATTTTGTGAAAAAAAAGTTAAATGTTCAATTTTTTTTAAACATTCCAAAAATTCCTGTGAAGCACCTGAAGGGTTAATAAACTTTTTGAATGTGGTTTAGAGTACCTTGAGGGGTGCAGTTTTTAGAATGGTGTCACTTTTGGACATTTTCTGTCATATAGACCCCTCAAAGTCACTTCAAGTGTGAGGTGGTCCGTAAAAAAAATGGTTTTGCAAATTTTGTTGCAAAAATGAGAAATCGCTGGTCAACTTTTAACCCTTATAACTCCCTAACAAAAAAAAATTATGTTTCCAAAATTGTGCTGATGTAAAGCAGACATGTGGGAAATGTTGTTTATTAACTATATTATGTGATATAACTCTCTAATTTAAGGGCATAAAAACGAAAAATTTGAAAATTGCTAAATTTTCATAATTTTCGACAAATTTCTGTTTTTTTCACAAATAAATGCAAGTCATATCGAAGAAGTTTTACCACTATCATAAAGTACAATATGTCACGAGAAAACAATCTCAGAATCACCAGGATCCGTTGAAGCGTTTCAGAGTTATGACCTCATAAAGTGACAGTGGTCAGAATTGTAAAAATTGGCCGTGTCACTTAGGTGAAAACAGGCTTTGGGGTGAAGGGGTTAAAATTCAGGCCATTGACCAAATTGAATTGGGCATTAGAGGAGGAAATTTGGCCAAGACTTTGGCTCAAAAAGAAAGTAAATGGATTTACTTGTTGGGCACCTTAGCCCCATATGGTCTTAATGAGACCTTGGGCTTAAGTTCGTTTCTGGAATAGAGCTGTATATATTTGAGTCTCTATTATTGTTTTCATAGCTCTATAGGTCCTATAATCTTATTAGGTCTTTGGTAGATTTATATACCTTGTAGTCCTGTACCATTTTAATTGTATGTGTCTATTGTTTGTTATTAATTTTATATATTTTTTTATCTTATATTTAGTTCTTGTATTGGGTCATCACTTACTAAGGGGTGATTGCTGGGTGGCTGGCGCATTCCAGTTTTGAGGTGAAGATGACACCTAAGAAGTTGAAGAAGATGGAAGAATGAAGAGATGTTTATCGGAAGGAATGGGAAGATGGCAGTAATGAGAGATAAAGAGAAAAAAGAAAAAATAAATAATATTTTATTCACTATGATATTAATTTAAATATATTTATTGGGTTTTGATGTATTATTAAATTTAATATTCACTTATTGTGTATTTAATAGCTTATATGAGCTGCAATTGCACTTTGTCTATTGTACTGTATATTTATTGTTATTCTATGCATTTTGATAGAATTTTTCTTAGATTATTTATATATTTTTTGATAGTTTTTGGGTATTTAGGTATATTAACATATTTAGGATAACACACATTTTAATTTATCTGTTTCCCCTCTCCTTCTTTTTCATTCATTCAATTTTTCATCTTCTTGGCCTTGGTTTTTGCGAGTATTATTGTTTAGGCATCTAGTTACATTCAGATTGTCCCATTTAGATCCATAGTTCTAATTGTATCATTCTCGCTACGTTAGTACCTTTTTTTTTTTCAGCTTCTGTGTGTGGTTTGCGCATGCGCCGGTCAGTGACGTCGCAGTGACTTCCAGCTCCGTACAAACAGGAAGGCGAAGCGTTCTACGCTCGCGTTCCAAGTGCGGAGTTCCGGAAGTCACTTTTTCAAGCAGTGACGTCCAGAGATCAGCGCATGCGCCGTTGGATACTCCTTACACAGACGCGTGTTACAGCTGGGATAGGTGTATATAAGGATAGAGTAGTGAGTTTTAGACACCTACGCCCCCTATTTGAGGAAGCCAGTCAGGCGAAACGGCGCTGTCGGGGTCGCTGTGGAACACTCTTGGCATTTGGACACATATCCATGTAAGTTCATACATCTTTATGCACGGTTCACTTTGTGACTGCACTGTGCACTTTAATATAACACGCTGTGGTATAGTCATTAGCACTTTATGTGCTTAATTTGTGCCCCACATTAGACTTATCTCCATATCCGCTTTTGCAGGTTTTTTTCAGCCATTAATAAGTATTTTCCATCTGATGCGGTATTTTCCGCCCACTTGCATAGGAAATTAGTTTCCATGTTTTTTCTTTTTGATTTTGGTATGCACTTGTCATTTTTCACGTTGTTTATAGGATTATAGCACTTATAGGCAGTTTATCGGTGCCTTACATTATGTCAATTCCTGTAGCGGAATAGTGGTCTTTCCTTTGTGATAAAGTAATTACATTACTATCTTTCATGCGGTATTGTCCGCTTAGGGTCATAGGAAATTATTTTCCATGTTTCCTTTGGTACTTTGTCTCTAATTTTTTACAGGGCACATTTATTTTAGTGCGCTCTATACCATTGTCATAAGTGAACCCACATATTACGCTATATTTGTGGATGAGTTTGTGTCCTGCCAAGAGGTTGTTCTCAGCACATTTGTTTTAATGAGAACATTTCCTGTTATATATGTATTTTTTAAATATTTGCATTAAAATTTATTTTATATTATATTGTTGCCTTAGCCTCGTTTTCCCATTTTACTTATATATGGGTAATTGGATTCAATATCCTAAAATGAGAGCAAGGACAGCAGAACAGATTGCAGAGAGTGTGAAGGGGAAATGAAGCGCAGGAGAGTGAGGAGCTGGGGGTTAGCTGCGACTGGGCTACCTCCACGCTGAAGCGCAGATACCAGTAGCCGGAAGACCGGAGTTTTGAAGGACTCTACATCTCACAGCAGAAACCAGCAGGACAGCTGGATTACAAGTCACCTGTCCGCCTTTACACCTGAGGACACGATAGCGCATAGAGCCCGGGTCATGACAGAGACCCTGTAAAAAGACTCGAGCTACCTGTCATATAGGTAGTGTCCCACCAACCTGGGGGACAGAGAGAATACATGAGGACCTTGTGAGAGGCCTAAGGCAGCAAGGGACTACAACACCACAGTGCTAGAGGGAAGTCTTTCATTCCCACCTGGTAAGGGCGATTCCCAACTTGCTTCGAAGCCAGCCGGACCATACCTGCACCTGTGATCCCGTACCCTGGACTGTGGCTGGCTGAGACCTTTAGTAAACCTGGTAAAGAGACTACAAACCTATGTCCTCCATTTCTTGCTGCACCACCTATAACCCGTCCCTACCACAACGGGAGCCCTGGGGACTCAACTTCACCTGTGGGAAGCCATACCATCTCAGCTGCCATAACACCACCCCAGAGGACCCCTTTAAGCAGCGTTGGTCACTCCTTACCGAATGCCACAGGTGGCGTCACGAACACAAATAATCTATATATATAATTGTCTAAGGGTTTTTCCGTCTGTCTGTCTGTCTGTCTTTCTGTCTGTCTGTCTGTCTGTCTTTCTGTCTGTCTGTCTGTCCTGGAAATCCCGCGTCTCTGATTGGTCGAGGCCGCCAGGCCTCGACCAATCAGCGACGGGCACAGCATGGCGACGATGATGTCATAATGGAAATCCCGCGTCTCTGATTGGTCGAGGCTGAGAGGCCTCGACCAATCAGCGACGGGCACAGTATCGACGTAGATGTCATAATGGTTGCCATGGCGACGATGATGTCATAAAGGTTGCCTCGACCAATCAGCGACGGGCACAGTCTGCCGCGAATTCTGGAATCATCATTGTCCATATACTACGGGGACATGCATATTCTAGAATACCCGATGCATTAGAATCGGGCCACAATCTAGTATTCATATAATCCCTTTAACCCCTTCCTGACGTCGGACGGGATAGTACGTCCGACGTCAGGTCCCCTGCTTTGATTCAGGGCTCCGCGGTGAGCCCGCATCAAAGCCGGGACATGTCAGCTGTTATGAACAGCTGACATGTGCCCGCAATAGGCGCGGGCAGAATCGCGATCTGCCCACACCTATTAACTAGTTAAATGCCGCTGTCAAACGCAGACAGCGGCATTTAACTACCGCATCCGGCCGGGCATGACATCATCGCCGACCCCCGTCACATGATCGGGGGTCGGCGATGCTTCTGAATGGTAACCATAGAGGTCCTTGAGACCTCTATGGTTACTGATCCTCGGTAGCTGTGAGCGCCACCCTGTGGTCGGCGCTCACAGCACACCTGTATTTCTGCTACATAACAGCGATCTGATGATCGCTGTTATGTAGCAGAGCCGATCGGGTTGTGCCTGCTTCTAGCCTCCCATGGAGGCTATTGAAGCATGGCAAAAGTGAAAAAAAAAAGTTTTTAAAAATGTGAAAAAAATAAAAAAAACATAAAAGTTTAAATCACCCCCCTTTCGCCCCAATCAAAATAAATCAATAAAAAAAAAATCAAACCTACACAAATTTGGTATCGCCGCGTTCAGAATCGCCCGATCTATCAATAAAAAAAAAGCATTAACCTGATCGCTAAATGGCGTAATGAGTAATGAGAAAAAAAATCGAAACTCCAGAAGTACGTTTTTTTGGTCGCCGCGACATTGCATTAAAATGCAATAACGGGCGATCAAAAGAATGTATCTACACCAAAATGGTATCATTAAAAATGCCAGCTCGGCACGCAAAAAATAAGCCCTCACCTGACCCCAGATCACGAAAAATGGAGACGCTACGAGTATCAGAAAATGGCGCAAATTTTATTTTTTTTTTTGCAAAGTTTGGAATTTTTTTTCACCATTTAGGTAAAACATAATCTAGACATGTGAGGTGTCTATGAACTCGTACTGACCTGGAGAATCATAATGGCAGGTCAGTTTTAGCATTTAGTGAACCTAGCAAAATAGGCAAGCAAAAAACAAGTGTGGGATTGCACTTTTTTTGCAATTTCACTGCACTTGGAATTTTTTTCCCGTTTTCTAGTACACGACATGGTAAAACCAATGATGTCGTTCAAAAGTACAACTCGTCCCACAAAAAATAAGCCCTCACATGGCCAAATTGACGGAAAAATAAAAAAGTTATGGCTCTGGGAAGGAGGGGAGCGAAAAACGAACACGGAAAAATGAAAAATCCCACGGTCATGAAGGGGTTAAAGATATTCCTTTTTACATGGGCGCCCAGGGCCACGGACTGGGTTGCCGCTGCCATGACACATCCCTTTAATTAACGGACCAGGTACCGAGTACCCCATGGCCCTCGCGGGCGTTCCAATAATCTGCCAGATGTCATAGCAGTGAGGCATTTTTAGAAGGTCCACATGGACACACTGAAATATATTATCCCTCTCTCTGATGCTTCAGCAGTGCGGGAAATGGTGTTGGAGTTGAATTTATTTTTTGTGAACTGCTTATTGAATCAAAAAAACTTTCAAAAAAATTTCAGGAAATTTTACTCAAACTTGATCCTCAGGGGATCGATCCAATCATCTCTAATATTTATGCATAAATTAATTTAACTGCAGAGATTTCTCGGTCACTTTAATTAATGTGATGGAATTGCATTTTTTTTCACCATTTCACTTCTCTTATGATTATTTTTTCACACATTTTTAAGCACTTTATGTAGTCAAATGAAGGGTGACTTTCATAATTAAGTTTCATCTTGCAAAAATCAACCCCTCATTAGGTTCTGCTGATGGGAAAATAACATTTTATGATTCTTGGAATGAGAGAAAAAAGGAAATTGAGTGAAAAAATGAAAAATGGCCCAGAGTCCAAGGAGTTAAGAGGTGTCACCCACAGGAAATCCCAGGAATATCCATTACACAGCAGCAGGGCGAGTGTCTCCTGCATCTCCTCGCTCTCTGCTCAGGTCATTAGGATGGTCACCTAAGGCTCTTTCTAGCCTGGAGGGGATGGAGCTGAGGAAACCGTGTTGGAAATTCGGTGTCAGAAACACATAAATGATCGGATTCAGGCAACTGTTCAGATAAGCCAGGCTGGTAATGATAGCGTATGCTATATAGAATGTTGTGTCATATGCATACAAGGGTATTAGTCGCCAGGTGTAATATGGAAACCAGCAGATGAAGAAACACGATATAACAGCGGTGATGATCCTGGAGGATCTCTGAGATCTCTGGGATCTCTTACTTTTTCTAAGTTTGTAGAAAATGGTGATATAAGAGGTGACGATGATGAGAAACGGGATCACACACATTATAACCAATCTGATCAGGTGAATGGTCTCATGTAACTCTCGGTTATAAGGAGATGTGGGATTATAATATACACACCATTCAGCTAGATTACCTACACGGTATTTATACACGTAATACAGAGCACCGGCCCCAGTGACGCTCAGCCCCCAGATGATCGCTGCACTGATTCTCATCAGGTTACGAGATCTATGGACTTTGGCCCAGAATGGCCACATGACGGACACCCAGCGGTCAGTACTCATGGCCGTCAGGAGGAGAACACTGGCGCTCATGTTCACATTAAACAGAACAATGTTCACTATACAATAAGCAGGATGTGGCCGGTGTGAGAAAACTGCAGCCCAGTCAGCAATTCTCAGGGGGAGAGATAAGCAGCACAGGAAGTCCGCGATGGCCAGGTGGAGGAACCACACGGCACTGATTGTGTTCTTCATCCTGAATCCGGCAATCCAGATGACTAATCCATTACCGATAATCCCGAGAGCAAAAACAATGCTGAATAATGTAATGGATGACTTCTTCATAAAGTTAGTATAATAATAATAATCTATCTCGTCGTATCCGCCAGATGACCTGAGGAGACAGAACAGGGCAGACATTAGGGGAATGAAGCATTTATAGTTTCCTCAGTTTCTCCCTTGTACCTGGAGGACGGGGCTGACATCACAGTGAGATCACACTGTGGAGCTAGAGGTCAGACCACCATAACCCACATTGTATAACAGGGGGTCACAGGACTGATTGTTCCTTTGACTTTATTTGCCCATAAACACCTAAGACCCTTTTGCAATTCCTGTGAGAAAATGTAAGAAGGGGAATAAGATTAATCTGCAATACATACGGCAGTACATCCATGACTCCAGAATGATATAAGAACTCGTACCTACAGATGTCTCCATTATTAACTTACATCAGAGTTTAATAATTCTGCAATATAAATTTGGTAGAATATTGCAACAGGCCAGAACATCCCTGACAGGCTGCAATACACATGACAGCCACCAATACAAACTGATATAAATTAAATTATATTGGTGCATTGTGTGTACACCCCCATACGTATCATGTATATACCACACTCGGTCTCTTATCATGTATATACAGCACTCTGCCTCCTATCATGTATATACAGCACTCTGCCTCCTATCATGTATATACAGCACTCTGCCTCCTATCATGTATATACAGCACTCTGCCTCCTATCATGTATATACAGCACTCTGCCTCCTATCATGTATATACAGCACTCTGCCTCCTATCATGTATATACAGCACTCTGCCTCCTATCATGTATATACAGCACTCGGCCTCCTATCATGTATATACAGCACTCGGCCTCCTATCATGTATATACAGCACTCGGCCTCCTATCATGTATATACAGCACTCGGCCTCCTATCATGTATATACAGCACTCGGCCTCCTATCATGTATATACAGCACTCGGCCTCCTATCATGTATATACAGCACTCAGCCTCCTATCAATTATATACAGCACTCAGCCTCCCATCATGTATATATAGCACTCTGCCTCCTATCATGTATATACAGCACTCTGCCTCCTATCATGTATATACAGCACTCTGCCTCCTATCATGTATATACAGCACTCTGCCTCCTATCATGTATATACAGCACTCTGCCTCCTATCATGTATATACAGCACTCGGCCTCCTATCATGTATATACAGCACTCGGCCTCCTATCATGTATATACAGCACTCAGCCTCCTATCAATTATATACAGCACTCAGCCTCCCATCATGTATATATAGCACTCAGCCTCATATCATGTATATACAGCACTCGGCCTCCTATCATGTATATACAGCACTCAGCCTCCTATCATGTATATGTAGCGCCCCCACTGTCGCAGGGCCGAGGGGACCCGGTACCGGGCCTCTGAGTCTCTATTCTGGGGTTGTCACGGTGGCTAGGCCCGATCCGTGACCCTGCTGAGGGGCGCCCAATAAAGGAATGACAGTTCGGTGTGTAGTGCAGGACGCAATCAATCACAAGGACACAGGGGTGCAGTCTCTTTACCTCTTTACTGAAGGTTTCAAGGGGTCCAATCCAGGGCACTGTTAACTGGGCTGTCTGAGACCGGCCGGTCCGAAAGCACATCCGGAGTTCTCTTTCCAGGTGGGGATCAGTGTCTACCTTCCTGCGCTTGTGTGTTGTAGTCCTTCCTGTTATGATCCTAGTGGCAAGGATCGCAGGTCGGACTAGCTAAGTAACTGAACAGACTACTAGCTCTGGGGAAGTGGTAACTAGATTGACCGCAACCTGATCCTATCCGCACACAACTATAGGCAGCCGTGGAACGTTACCTAAAAATCCTAGACGTCTCTTCACGGCCTGAGAAACTGACTATTCCTGGAGGGAAAGAAAGTCCTCTCTTGCCTCAGTGGAATGACCCCAAAGATATAGAATAGCCCCCCACAAATATTAACGGTGAGTTAAGGGGAAAGCACAAACGCAGAGATGAAATCAGATTTAGCAAATGAGGCCCGCTAATACTAGATAGCAGAAAATAGGAAGGGAACTGTGCGGTCAATAAAAAACCCTATTCAAAATATCCACGCAGAGATTGCTCGAGCCCCCGCACCAACTAACGGTGCGGGGGAAGCAACTCCGTACCCCAGAGCTTACCAGCAAAAAGAAATCACATATTAGCAAGCTGGACTAGACTCATCATACACAGAAATCATATTGCAGGCAGATGAGCAAAAAATATTCAAACAGAACTTAGCTTATCCTGAAGAGGCAGAAAACGAGATAATCAGGAGTAATCAGAATAGCACTGAATACATTGACAGCTGGCAACAAGTGGAAGTGAAGCAGAGCTAAATAGGAGCCTCCCTGGTGAATAACGAGGCACCTGATCCAGCCAGACCCGCAGGATAGAAAACCAAACCACCAGGGGGAGCCAAAACACCAAAGTCACACAATACCATCTGTGACCACAAGAGGGAGCCTGAAAACGGAGTTCACAACAGTACCCCCCCTTGAGGAGGGGTCACCGAACCCTCATCAAAACCCCCAGGGCGATCAGGGTGAGCCACATGGAAGGCACGAACCAAATCGGTCGCATGAACATCAGAGGCGACAACCCAGGAATTATCCTCCTGACCATAGCCTTTCCACTTAACCAAATACTGAAGCCTCCGTCTAGAAATACGAGAATCCAAGATCTTCTCCACCACGTATTCCAATTCTCCCTCAACCAGCACAGGGGCAGGAGGCTCAACCGAAGGAACCACAGGCACCACATACCTCCGCAACAACGACCGATGGAACACATTATGAATAGCAAACGATGCCGGGAGGTCCAAACGAAATGACACAGGGTTAAGGACTTCCAAAATCTTATCAGGACCGATAAACCGAGGCTTAAACTTAGGAGAGGAGACCTTCATAGGAACAAAGCGAGAAGACAACCAGACCAAATCCCCAACGCGAAGTCGGGGACCCACACAGCGACGGCGGTTGGCAAAGCGCTGAGCCTTCTCTTATGACAGCTTCAAATTGTCCACCACATGATTCCAAATCTGATGCAACCTATCCACCACAACATCCACTCCAGGACAGTCAGAAGGCTCCACCTGACCCGAGGAAAAACGAGGATGAAACCCTGAATTACAAAAAAAAGGCGAAACCAAAGTAGCAGAACTAGCCCGATTATTAAGGGCAAACTCGGCCAATGGCAAAAAAGTCACCCAGTCGTCCTGATCAGCAGAAACAAAACATCTCAAATAGGTTTCCAAAGTCTGATTAGTGCGCTCGGTTTGGCCATTCGTCTGAGGATGGAAGGCCGACGAAAAAGACAAATTAATGCCCATCTTAGCACAAAAGGTCCGCCAAAATATAGACACAAACTGGGATCCTCTGTCGGAAACAATATTTTCAGGGATCCCGTGCAAACGAATCACATTTTGAAAAAACAGAGGAACCAACTCGGAGGAGGAAGGCAACTTAGGCAAGGGCACCAAATGGACCATTTTAGAAAAATGATCACACACCACCCAAATGACCGACATTCTCTGAGAGACAGGGAGATCTGAAATAAAATCCATGGAAATGTGTGTCCAAGGCCTCTTCGGGACAGGCAAAGGTAACAACAAGCCACTGGCATGAGAACAGCAAGGCTTAGCCCGAGCACAAATTCCACAAGACTGCACAAAGGAACGCACATCCCGCGACAAGGAAGGCCACCAGAAGGACCTAGCCACCAAATCTCTGGTACCAAAAATCCCAGGATGGCCTGCCAACACCGAAGAATGAACCTTGGAAATAACTCTGCTGGTCCATCTATCCTGGCCAAACAGTCTCTCCGGTGGACAACAGACAGGTCTATCCGCCTGAAACTCCTGCAGCACTCGTCGCAAATCTGGGGAGATGGCAGACAAAATCACCCCTTCTCTGAGGATACCAGCTGGCTCTGAATCACCAGGAGAGTCAGGCACAAAACTCCTAGAAAGAGCATCAGCCTTCACATTCTTCGAACCAGGCAGGTATGAGACCACGAAATCAAAACGAGAGAAAAACAACGACCAACGAGCCTGTCTGGGATTCAGCCGCTTGGCCGACTCGAGATAAATCAAATTCTTGTGATCAGTCAAGACCACCACACGATGCTTAGCTCCCTCGAGCCAATGTCGCCACTCCTCAAATGCCCACTTCATAGCCAACAACTCCCGATTACCAACATCATAATTCCGCTCGGCAGGCGAAAACTTTCTTGAAAAGAAAGCACATGGCTTCATCACAGAGCCATCAGAGCTTCTCTGCGACAAAACAGCCTCCGCTCCAATCTCAGAAGCATCAACCTCGACCTGGAAAGGAAGGGAGACGTCTGGCTGACCTAAGACCGGAGCCGAAGAAAACCGGTGCTTCAGCTCCCGAAAGGCCTCCACAGCCGCAGGAGACCAATTAGTAACATCAGAACCCTTCTTGGTCAAATCCGTCAATGGCTTAATAACACCAGAAAAATTAGCGATGAAGCGACGGTAAAAATTAGCAAAACCCAAGAACTTCTGAAGACTCTTAACAGATGTAGGCTGAGCCCAGTCATGAATAGCCTGAACCTTGACTGGGTCCATCTCAATAGCAGAAGGAGAAAAAATGAAACCCAAAAAAGAGACCTTCTGGACTCCAAAAAGACATTTTGAGCCCTTCACAAATAAAGCATTGGCACGCAGGACCTGAAACACCATCCTGACCTGCTTAACATGGGACTCCCAATCATCCGAAAAAAACAGAATATCATCCAGATACACAATCATAAATTTATCCAGATATTCGCGGAAGATGTCGTGCATAAAGGACTGAAAGACAGAAGGAGCGTTAGAAAGTCCAAAAGGCATCACCAAGTACTCAAAATGGCCTTCGGGCGTATTAAATGCAGTTTTCCATTCATCACCCTGCTTAATACGCACAAGGTTATGCGCACCACGAAGATCTATCTTGGTGAACCAACTGGACCCCCTAATGCGAGCAAACAGATCAGATAACAGCCATTGATACTGAAATTTGACCGTGATTTTGTTTAGAAGGTGATAATCAATACAAGGTCTCAAGGAACCATCCTTCTTAGCCACAAAAAAGAACCCCGCACCAAGAGGGGAGGAGGAGGGGCAAATAAGTCCTTTCTCCAAAGACTCCTTTATATAACTCCGCATAGCAGCATGCTCCGGCACTGACAAATTGAAAAGTCGTCCCTTAGGAAACTTACTACCAGGAATCAAATTTATAGCACAATCACAATCCCTATGAGGAGGTAGAGAACTGAGTTTGGGCTCATCAAATACATCCTGGTAATCTGACAAAAACGCAGGGACCTCAGAAGGAGTGGATGAAGCAATTGACACCACAGGAGCGTCGCCATGAATTCCCTGACAACCCTAACTTGACACAGACATTGCTTTCCAATCCAGGACTGGATTATGAGTCTGCAACCATGGCAGGCCCAACACGACAACATCATGCAAATTATGCAATACAAGAAAGCGAATCACCTGCTGATGAACAGGAGTCATGCACATGGTCACTTGTGTCCAGTACTGAGGTTTATTCGTAGCCAATGGTTTACCATCAATTCCCCTTAGTGGAATAGGGAATTTTAAAGGCTCCAAAACAAAACCACAGCGCCTGGCAAATGACAAATCCATCAGACTCAGGGCACACCTGAATCCACAAAAGCCATAACTGGGTAAGATGACAGGGAACAAATCAGGGTAACAGACAAAATAAACTTAGGCTGTAAAGTACCGATGGTGACAGATTTATCAATCTTTTTTGTGCGCTTAGAGCATGCTGAGATAACATGAGCTGAGTCACCACAGTAAAAGCACAACCCATTTTGCCGTCTATAATTTTGCCGTTCACTTCTGGTCAGAATTCTATCACATTGCATAGACTCAGGTGTCTGTTCAGAAGACACCTCCAAATGGTGCGCAGGTTTGCGCTCCCGCAAACGCCGATCAATCTGAATGGCCAGAGTCATTGACTCATTCAGACCTGCAGGCGTAGGGAACCCCACCATGACATTCTTAATGGCTTCAGAAAGACCTTTTCTGAAATTTGCAGCCAGGGCACACTCATTCCATTGAGTAAGCACCGACCATTTCCGAAATTTCTGGCAGTACACCTCTGCATCATCTTGCCCCTGAGAGAGGGCCAACAACGCTTTTTCAGCCTGGTTCTCAAGATTAGGTTCCTCATAGAGCAATCCAAGGACCAGAAAAAACGCATCCACACTGAGCAATGCAGGATCCCCTGGAGCCAATGCGAAAGCCCAATCTTGAGGATCGCCACGCAAGAAAGAAATAATAATCTTAACTTGCTGAACAGAATCCCCAGAGGAACGAGGTTTCAAAGAAAGAAACAACTTGCAATTGTTTTTAAAATTCAGGAACCTAGATCTATCTCCAGAAAACAACTCCGGAATAGGTATTCTAGGCTCTGACATAGGACTGTGCACAACAAAATCCTGAATACTTTGTACCCTTGCAGCAAGATGATCTACACTGGAGGCTAAACTCTGGATATCCATATCAGCAGCTGAACTCAGAGCCACACCAAGATTAAGAGGAGGAGAGAAGCCAGACACACAGCAGCTAGACACACGGCAACAACAAAAAAAAAAAATATCTCCAAGCTTCTTTTCTCCTGCTTCTGCCATGCAATTAACACTTTACCGGCCAGCTGTACTGTTATGATCCTAGTGGCAAGGATCGCAGGTCGGACTAGCTAAGTAACTGAACAGACTACTAGCTCTGGGGAAGTGGTAACTAGATTGACCGCAACCTGATCCTATCCGCACACAACTATAGGCAGCCGTGGAACGTTACCTAAAAATCCTAGACGTCTCTTCACGGCCTGAGAAACTGACTATTCCTGGAGGGAAAGAAAGTCCTCTCTTGCCTCAGTGGAATGACCCCAAAGATATAGAATAGCCCCCCACAAATATTAACGGTGAGTTAAGGGGAAAGCACAAACGCAGAGATGAAATCAGATTTAGCAAATGAGGCCCGCTAATACTAGATAGCAGAAAATAGGAAGGGAACTGTGCGGTCAATAAAAAACCCTATTCAAAATATCCACGCAGAGATTGCTCGAGCCCCCGCACCAACTAACGGTGCGGGGGAAGCAACTCCGTACCCCAGAGCTTACCAGCAAAAAGAAATCACATATTAGCAAGCTGGACTAGACTCATCATACACAGAAATCATATTGCAGGCAGATGAGCAAAAAATATTCAAACAGAACTTAGCTTATCCTGAAGAGGCAGAAAACGAGATAATCAGGAGTAATCAGAATAGCACTGAATACATTGACAGCCGGCAACAAGTGGAAGTGAAGCAGAGCTAAATAGGAGCCTCCCTGGTGAATAACGAGGCACCTGATCCAGCCAGACCTGCAGGATAATAAACCAAACCACCAGGGGGAGCCAAAAAACCAAAATCACACAATACCATCTGTGACCACAAGAGGGAGCCTGAAAACGGAGTTCACAACACCTTCCCTGCTGAGCACCCCGGGATAGTCCTCACTAGGGTTGAGCGACTTTTATTTTTATAGGATCGGGTCGGGTTTCACGAAACCCGACTTTCTCAAAAGTCGGGTCGAGTGAAATCGGCCGATCCTACAAAAAAGTCAGGGTCGGGGTCGGCCGAAACGCGAAACCCAATGCAATGCAATGGGATACTATGGTTCCCAGGGTCTGAAGGAGAGGAAACTCTCCTTCAGGCCCTTGGATCCATATTTACGTGTAAAATAAAGAATTAAAATAAAAAAAATTGATATACTCACACTCTGACGCGCCCTGGTAGTAACCGGCATCTTCCGTTCCTAAAAATGGCGCTTGAAAGACCTTTCGAATGCTTCACGGCTTGTGATTGGTCGCGGCGGCCCACGTGACCGCTGAGCGACCAATCACAAGCCGGTGACGTAAATTCTCAGGTCCTGTTCTGGTTCTCAGGTACATGAGAATTACGGCACGGCTTGTGATTGGTCGCTGAGCGGTCACGTGGCCCGCCGCGACCAATCACAAAGCCGTGACGTCATCGGAAGGTCCTTCACGCGTTCATTCTTAAGAAGGAAGGCTGCTGGAAAGAAGCAGGGCACGTACGAGGGTGAGTATATACCTAATAGGAATATACTCACCCTCGGCTTCTTTCCGGCAGCCTTCCTTCTTAAGAAGAGTGAAGGACCTTCCGATGACGTCACGGCTTTGTGATTGGTCGCTCAGCGGTCACGTGGGCCGCCGCGACCAATCACAAGCCGTGAAGCATTCGAAAGGTCTTTCAAGCGCCATTTTTAGGAACGGAAGATGCCGGTTACCAGCGGCGATGTCCAGGCTGCGTCGGAGAGGTGAGTATATCAATATTTTTTATTTTAATTCTTTATTTTACACTTAAATGTGGATTCTGATACCGATTTCCGATATCGCAAACATATCGGAACTCGGTATCGGAATCCCGATACCAGATTCAGAAGATCGCCGACCTCATGGCCGACCCCACACAGGGGTCGGGTCGGGTTTCATGAAACCCGACTTTGCCAAAAGTCGGCGACTTCTGAAAATGGTCGACCCGTTTCGCTCAACCCTAGTCCTCACAACTGCTGTGTCTGTCTCTGATGTTCGTTCTCTCCGTCCCCCAGATAATATGGCGAGGACGCACCCGTATGACGGGGTAGGCCTGGAGTTCTTCCGGGACCCTAGAGTTGCCCCTCTCCCACAATTGCCTCCGTTGTCTGCTTAGGTGTTTCAGTGAGACAGCCAACCTATAATTGGCTGTCCGGCCGTGGTTTGAAGTAATGCTTGAAGTCTCTTACTTGCTCGGCGTTCCGGCCACCGTCTGTTTGCTCTTCAGAAGGATGTTGCCTCGATCTTACAGCACGACTCCTTCTGGTTCTATCACCCCTTTGCTGTATCCCCGTTGCTCACTGGTTTGTGCTATTCTTAGGAGTCTGCCAGGATCCCATCCCTGACAGGTCCTCTCACTAGCTCTTCCCAGTACTTCTCACTCTGTCTTCTAGTCCAACCCCCAGTTTTACCAGAGTGTGAGGAGTGGCCTATTAGATAGAACCACTCCCCCTGGTGGCCGGAGTGTGAAATGCAGTGTGAGTGTTACCTGATCAGATGAACTCCTTTAGTGCAGTCAGACATAACATCACTCCCCTTAGTGGCAGAGCGACATTACTGCAACGACCAGGACTCTGGGGCGCTGCACTCCCCCCCGGTTAAATCCAGTACTCCTGGACTGGGAAAACAAGAACAACAATACATGTTAACAGGAAACACACAACAATTTGAAATATCATAACAGTTAAATATAATAGTGCTTCCCTTTACGGGAGGTGAGGACTTCTTGAACGTTGCGAAAGTTAGGTCATGCACAGTTTATGACTCTCAGTTCAGTAGATGAAACAGCGGGGACCCCGGGTAAACAAAGGGGTCCCCCTTTTGAAAGTTTTTGAGCAATTCACCGTCCATTACTCTATTGTCCATTTTACAACCTGTAACAAAAGATATGTACACAAACATTTTCAACTATATAGCAGCCCGTATTAATACCTCCAAGTTTTGTAGCGGAGGGGAGTTTGATTCTGAGTGCTGCGCGTGGACCTTCGCAGCGCAGGGGTTGCTACTGGCCTAGCCGGGTCCACTATGCTTGCTACCACTGGTGTAGTGTACTGCCTCCTAGCTACACTTCTAGTGAGTCTGGGTAGCACGGGCAGGCTAGAGCTCTCAGGGCTGCTACTAGCAACAGTGGGTACGGCAGGCTCGCCGATAGCAGAGGGAGGATCTGCCAGTTCAACGGTCGGCACAGCATCTTCAGGTAGGGCTTGTTGAGGTTGCGGGGCCGGATGATCTGGTACCACCATTGTTTCTGGTGGGTCTGGCTGGTAGAACGTTAGAACAGGTACCACGATGGCCTGATTTATCTGAGTCCAGGACTGGGGAAAATCACCAAGGACAGTGTGGATCATCTTCTCCTTTTCCACCGGCGAGGAGATTCCTGGAGCCACTTCCCTCTCTCTCAACTTATCAGGGCAGATCTTAAGGTGATCCCTGGATATCGCTGTTGAGGTCTCCCCTCCGTCCTTGCTGACGAGACAGACCTTTGTGTTGTCGAAATCAGATGGTAGGATGGTATATGGTTCCACTTCCCATTGGTCATCGAGTTTGTGTAGTCTTCTCTTTCGTTTGAGTACTTGCTCACCAGGTAACAGGGGAATCGCAGGAGCATGCTGGTTGTAGTCCCTTTCTTGTTTTTGCCTAGCCTGGGCGAGACTTCTCTCTACGCACTCCTGTACTTCGCGGTACCTTCGCTGCCTTTCTGCATCCCAATCTGCATCTGACGAGGTATCTTCGGGGACTAGGACCCCCATGTCCAGATCAACAGGTAACTGGCTAGACCTTCCTCGCATCAGGTACGCTGGAGTGCAGTTGGTGGAATTTACTGGGATGTGGTTGTACATATCCACCAAGTCAGGCAACTTGGTCGGCCACATGTTCCGTTCCTCTACAGGTAAGGTCTTCAATAAGTCGATCACCACTTGGTTCATCTTCTCGCACATCCCATTGGTTTGAGGGTGGTACGGTGTGGTTCTGATCTTCTTACACCCGTACAGTTGGCAGAAACTTGAAACACTTCGAATGCTGGTCCCTGATCGGTCAGTACCTTCTCCGGGTAGCCATGGGGCCTACAAAAGTACTGCTGGCTTTGGCGGCAGTCCTGGCCGTGAGATCCTTGACAGGTACGACCACCAAAAATCTGGAGTAGTGATCTACGATGGTAAGAGCGTAGATATAGCCTGACCGGCTAGGTGTCAGCTTCACATGATCCAGTGCGACCAGTTCGAGCGGCCGTTTGGTGATGATAGGCCGCAGGGGAGCCCGTTGACTACCACGGTCCTTCATGCGTAGGCTACATGGACCACACTCCCGACACCACTTCTCAATGGCTCTCTTCATGCCAATCCAATAGAACCTCCCTCGGAGTAGCCTCTCTAGCTTCCTCCATCCGAAGTGTCCGGCTCCATCGTGGTAGGCTCCCAGAACCATGGGCGCATCTCGCCTTGGCACCACTATCTGCCACACCAATTCATGAGTACGTGGGTCGATGCTCCTCCGGCACAGCTTGCCATCATGGATAAACAGTTTGCTTCTCCCCTTCCACAGCTGTTGGGTCTCCTGGGGATCATCTGGGCCGGGGTGCAACCCTGCCTGCGTCAAGAGCTCTTTCACTCGACGGACCGCGGGGTCACCATCCTGAGTTTCCGCCCATCCATGATGGGGCAGGGGATTCAGCGTGGCATCCAGTTGGTTCTTGTGCCTGTTCTTCACATGATGAGAGTTCTGAATGGCTTTGGGGCGATGGAAGGCAGGCAGCTCCACCTCTTCAAGTGCCTCCGGGTCTTCTCCCGTTTCTGGCAAATTAGGCATTCGGGACAAGGCATCGGCATTGGCATTCTTGTGTCCTGCCCGGTACTTGATGGTGAAATCGTAGTTGGACAGCCGGGCCATCCACCGCTGTTCCAAGGCCCCGAGTTTGGCAGTATCCAGATGCGTTAGCGGATTGTTATCCGTGAAGACGGTGAATTTCGCGGAGGCCAGGTAGTGTTTGAACCTCTCTGTCACTGCCCAGACGATGGCAAGGAATTCCAGCTTAAAGGAACTGTAGTTGTCAGGGTTTCTTTCCGTGGGACGGAGTTTCCTGCTGGCGTAAGCGATCACCCTCTCTTTGCCTTTCTGGACCTGGGACAGCACGGCTCCCAATCCCACATTGCTGGCATCTGTGTACAGCACAAACGGTTGGTCGTATTCGGGGTAGGCCAGTACCTCTTCTCCCGTCAGTGCCGATTTCAAACAAGCGAAGGATCCTTCCAGCCCCTCGTTCCAGTCAAATGGGGCGTTCTTCCCCTTGGCCTTCTTTGATTGGCCCACCAACAGGTCTTGCAAGGGTGCGGCCTTCTTGGTGAAGTCCTTGATGAACCTTCGGTAATAGCCTACCAGCCCGAGGAACTGCCGGACTTCGTGGAGGTTGCTGGGCTTCGGCCAGTCTTGGATCACCGTGACCTTGTCGGGGTCGGGGGCCACTCCTTCAGCGCTCACCACATGGCCCAGGTACTGCACTTTGGGTTTCAGCAGATGACATTTGGACGGTTTCACCTTTAAGCCAAAGTTGGACAGGGCTTCAAACACCTCAGCCAGGTGCTTCAGATGGTCTTCATAGGTCTTAGAGAAGACGATGACATCATCCAAATACAGCAGTACGGTTTCAAAGTTCTTGTGCCCCAGACAGCACTCCATCATTCTCTGGAACGTCCCCGGGGCATTGCACAATCCGAAGGGCATGTAGTTGAATTCGCAGAGTCCCATCGGCGTCGTGAAGGCTGTCTTCTCTTTGTCCGCCTCCGCCACGGGAACCTGCCAGTACCCACTAGTGAGATCTAAGGTAGAGAAGTAGTTAGCGGATTTTAAAGCAGCCAGAGACTCCTCTATCCTGGGCAGTGGGTATGCATCTTTATGTGTAATGCGATTCAACTGCCTGTAATCAACGCACATCCTCATGGTGCCATCTTTTTTTTTTTAACAAGGACTAACGGAGCTGCCCAGGGGCTACAACTGTCTCTCACCACCCCAGCCTCCTTCATTTCTCGCAACATGTCCTTGGCACACTGGTAATGAGCTGGGGGTACAGGGCAGTATCTCTCTTTTATGGGCCGGTGATCTCCCGTGGGGATGTGATGTTGGATCCCTTTCACTTGTCCAAAATCTAGGGGGTGTTTGCTAAATACCCGCTCGTACTCGTGAACCACCCTGTAGGCCCCCTGTTTCTGATGGGATGGGGTGGAGTCAGTGCCCACATGCAATTCCCGACACCAATCTTTCGAGTGTCCTGCAGAACCATTGTCCTCCGCCACGTCGGACGGGACCAAGGGTTCAGGTGTCTGTATCACACGATTATTGACAGTGAACAGTTTGGCGAGCGTGGCATACTTGGTGAGATGAACCTCTTCCTCCCCGCAATTGAGGACACGGACGGGCACCCTCCCCTGGCGGACGTCGACCACCCCCCGGGCTGTCAGAATAGTAGGCCTATTGTCTGAATATATGGGTTCTACCAAGGCCTGGTAATCCTTTCCCCTGAGGCCTATGGCTGCCCGACACCATATTAACATTTCACTCCTGGGGGGTATCGCGATGGGGTTTGAATCACGCACAGTGACACGACCAATCTCACCACCACTCAGCTCTACCTGCTGTCTCTGCATCAGAGCACTGATTTCTTTTTGCAGGGCACGTTGTTCACTGTGGCCAGCGGTTTCTGCCACCTGTTGCAACAAAACAATAACTTCTGCAAGACAATTTTCTATAACATTAGTACCAAGAGTCATCATGGGATTACATTCTCGGCGATCAATATCAACAATCACAATCCCTTGGGCTTTCAATTCCACCCGCCCCACTTTGATAGTGGCCTCTTTATACCCCACTTGTGGCAATGGCTGACCATTACTGGCTATTATGGTGAAATCGTCATCGGGGCCACGAGTAATATCAGTGTCCTCCCAATACCGTTTATAGAGTACATAAGGCATAGTCGTCACCTGAGAACCGGTGTCCAGCAAAGCATTCAGGGGGATGCCGTCAACCACCACAGGAAGAACTGGTTGCCCTCCAATATATTTGGCTCTCCAATGCTGTGGGCCTGACCGTCCTACTCCTGGGGGTTGGCCCTTCGCCCCAGGGGTTGCTCGTTTAAAGGACAGTACCTTGCAAAGTGGCCCACCTGATGACAGCGGCGGCAGATGGGTCGTCCATCCTCATGGAAGCGGTCGTCGGACCGGCCTCTGGTTGGCGGGGTCCTCCTCTGTCGCATCCAAGGAACATCCTCCGGTCTGGAGGCCAGCTGGATCTTCTCCTTGGGGGCCTCCTGTAGGGACTGCACCGTCCGGGCCAGGGCAGCAACGCTCTTGGTTAGCTCCTGCATCTGGAGGCGGAGTCCTGCAGGGTAGTCGTCTTCTAGGCTCTGGGCATCGGCCTCGGCGGCGACTGGGACATCCGACGCCACCTCCTGGTGGTATGTGAGAGCGGGACGCCTGGGAGGTGCTGCACGGCCAGGCTGTCGCTCCTGCCATGCCTGGATAGCTTTATCCTTGAATTGCGCAAAAGTCAAGTCTGGATTTTGCATGGCCAGGAAGTGCAGTTGACCCCTTTGGTGGCTGCACAGGAGCCCTTCAATGAACCGCTCTTTCAGGAGTTTATCCTCATCTTGCACGCTGTAGGGGTCACTCTGCTTAATGGCCCGCAGCGCCTCCTGGAGATTAAGGGCATAGTCCCGTGAGCTATCCTGCGGTCTCTGTTTGCATCCATAGAAAGTCAATTTAATCTCTGTAGCAGTGCGGGTATCAAAGGTGGCTTTAAGCTTTGCAAAAACCTGAGGTGCCGTTTCCTTATCTGCGGTGGGCCAGGACTTCATTTCTCTCAGAGCCGCCCCAAAGAGTTGGCCAGTTATCATATGAACCTTCTGAGGCTCTGTCAGGGGATAGAACTCGATCAGGCTGCAGATTCCTTCTTTAAAGTCAGTGAATGTATGAGACTCCCCGGAATATCGTGGGAGCCAGGCCACCCCGGGCAGGTACGGCATAGAGAAGGGCATTATGGCTTTTGTGTTAGCGGCAGCGTCCGACTGGCTGAGGGGGGCAGCGGGTTCTGCGGCAACCGGTGGTTGTATTAGGGCCGCGGCTTCGCCCGCAGCGGGGCCCGGAGGTGCCCCTGCGTCCCCGGCTGCGGCCTCCTCCTCCGCTCCTCCCGACTCGGACATGACTGGCCCCTCCTCCACTAACCTGCTGGAGTTCGGAGTTCCTCTTCCAGGATTGGCACGTTACCGCGCTTTCTCGTTCCGCGCTTCTTTTGGCCGGTTCCGCCCACGAAGCTAAGGCTCCTCCCTCCGTGCACGGCAATGCGAATCGTGTCGGGAACTCTTGGCGGCAATTGGCAACACACAGTCTTTGCAATAAAGTACAGTCCAAGCACAGTAAATCACAGTTCCAAGGCACACATGACCTGATTCTTCAGGCTTAAGTAGATCCTGTTCGTGATGCCAATTTGTAGCGCCCCCACTGTCGCAGGGCCGAGGGGTACCCGGTACCGGGCCTCTGAGTCTCTATTCTGGGGTTGTCACGGTGGCTAGGCCCGATCCGTGACCCTGCTGAGGGGCGCCCAATAAAGGAATGACAGTCCGGTGTGTAGTGCAGGACGCAATCAATCACAAGGACACAGGGGTGCAGTCTCTTTACCTCTTTACTGAAGGTTTCAAGGGGTCCAATCCAGGGCACTGTTAACCGGGCTGTCCGAGACCGGCCGGTCCGAAAGCACATCCGGAGTTCTCTTTCCAGGTGGGGATCAGTGTCTACCTTCCTGCGCTTGTGTGTTGTAGTCCTTCCCTGCTGAGCATCCCGGGATAGTCCTCACAACTGCTGTGTCTGTCTCTGATGTTCGTTCTCTCCATCCCCCAGATAATATGGCGAGGATGCACCCGTATGACGGGGTAGGCCTGGAGTTCTTCCGGGACCCTAGAGTTGCCCCTCTCCCACAATTGCCTCCGTTGTCTGCTTAGGTGTTTCAGTGAGACAGCCAACCTATAATTGGCTGTCCGGCCGTGGTTTGAAGTAATGCTTGAAGCCTCTTACTTGCTCGGCGTTCCGGCCACCGACTGTCTGCTCCTCAGAAGGATGTTGCCTCGATCTTACAGCACGACTCCTTCTGGTTCTATCACCCCTTTGCTGTATCCCCGTTGCTCACTGGTTTGTGCTATTCTTAGGAGTCTGCCAGGATCCCATCCCTGACAGGTCCTCTCACTAGCTCTTCCCAGTACTTCTCAATCTGTCTTCTAGTCCAACCCCCAGTTTTACCAGAGTGTGAGGAGTGGCCTATTAGATAGAACCACTCCCCCTGGTGGCCGGAGTGTGAAATGCAGTGTGAGTGTTACCTGATCAGATGAACTACTTTAGTGCAGTCAGACATAACATCACTCCCCTTAGTGGCAGAGCGACATTACTGCAACGACCAGGACTCTGGGGCGCTGCATATATACAGCTCTCGGCCTCCTATCATGTATATACAGCACTCAGCCTCCTATCATGTATATACAGCACTCAGCCTCCTATCATGTATATACAGCACTCGGCCTCCTATCAGGTATATACAACACTCAGCCTCCCATCATGTATATACAGCACTCGGCCTCCTATCATGTATATACAGCACTCGGCCTCCTATCATGTATATACAGCACTCAGCCCCCTATCATGTATATACAGCACTCGGCCTCCTATCATGTATATACAGCACTCAGCCTCCTATCATGTATATACAGCACTCAGCCTCCTATCATGTATATGCAGCACTCAGCCTCCTATCATGCATATACAGCACTCAGCCTGCTACCATGTATATATACAGCACTCAGCCTCCTATCATGTATATACAGCACTCAGCCTCCTATCATGTATATAGAGCACTCAGCCTCCTATCATGTATATACAGCACTTGGCCTCCTATCATGTATATACAGCACTCGGCATCCTATCATGCATATACAGCACTCGGCCTCCTATCATGCATATACAGCATTCTGCCTCCTATCATGTATATACAGCACTCAGCCTCCTATCATGTGTATACAGCACTCAGCCTTCTATCATGTATATACAGCACTTGGCCTCCTATCATGTATATACAGCACTCAGCCTCCTATCATGTATATACAGCACTCAGCCTCCTATCATGTATATACAGCACTCGGCCTCCTATCATGTATATACAGCACTCGGCCTCCTATCATGTATATACAGCACTCGTCCTCCTATCATGTATATACAGCACTCGGACTCCTATCATGTATATACAGCACTCGGCCTCCTATCATGTATATACAGCACTCGGCCTCCTATCATGTACATACAGCACTCGGCCTCCTATCATGTATATACAGCACTCAGCCTCCTATCATATATATACAGCACTCAGCCTCCTATCATGTATATACAGCACTCGGCCTCCTATCATGTATATACAGCACTCGGCCTCCTATCATGTATATACAGCACTCGGCCTCCTATCATGTATATACAGCACTCGGCCTCCTATCATGTATATGTATATACAGCACTCGGCCTCCTATCATGTATATACAGCACTCGGCCTCCTATCATGTATATACAGCACTCGGCCTCCTATCATGTATATACAGCACTCAGCCTCCTATCATGTATATACAGCACTCGGCCTCCTATCATGTATATACAGCACTCGGCCTCCTATCATGTATATACAGCACTCGGCCTCCTATCATGTATATACAGCACTCAGCCTCCTATGATGTATATAAAGCACTCAGCCCCCTATCATGTATATACAGCACTCGGCCTCCTATAATGTATATACAGCACTCAGCCTCCTATCATGTATATACAGCACTCGGCCTCCTATCATGTATATTGTAGAAGGGACGTGCCCCAAAATGTACATCTTTATATAGAGATGTGTTTTGTGTATATCCCCCACATGTATGCCTCATGGAGCAAAGTCCCTCCTCCATCCTGCTGCCATGTGGTAGAAACACAAGTTTCATAAAGGCTATGTGCACACGTCCGGAAATTTCCGTGGTAATTCCGCAACAGTGCTTCAGTTAAAATGCATGCGGAATTGGCATGCGTTTTCCTGCTAAACACTAGCGTTTTCCAAGCGATCTGTAGTATCGTTTGGAAAACTGATTGACAGGTTGGTCACACTTGTCAAACAAGTGGGCATAACCACATGCGGAAAGTAAGCGGATCAATGCATTCCTTTGTGTGCAGAATCCCCACGATTCCGCACAAAGAATGAACATGTTGCGTTTTTTTTCCGGAATATGAATCCGCCGTGAAAATAAAACGCAACATGTGCACAAAAATTGCAGATTGCATTCTAATAATAGGATGCTTAATGTATGCTTTTTTTAGCGGCTTTATCGTGTTTTTATAGTGAAAAAACGCGAAAAAAACGCTAAAAATCCTGACCGTGTGCACACAGCCTTAGGACTGAGGGGGTGTATCTTACTGGACAATATACTGTGACATCATCCCCACACACCTGGGGCTGGAGACATAAAAGGGACAACACCAGGTGGATCTCTCTCTCTTGCCTTGCTTGCTTCCTGGGACAAGGATGGACTTACATGGTGGCTAAGTATACTCTGTAACCCCTTTTCTTACTAGGCCCTGTACTCCTCATTAGGGATAGTAAGTGCAGGCTGGAGCAGGCGCCCATCCCCCATGCGGCGCTTAGTGGAAGCCAATATGACAGGGGTTGGGGAAGAAAGGGGGTGGGGGTGGGTAAAATGAGTCATTTTAAGGGGGGTGGTTATGGTAATGGGGGGGTTTATAAGGGTAAGGGGGGAGGAGCGGGGCACTTTCCCGCTCTGAAGCGCAGCGAGAAGTCCCCTCGCTGCTTCACTAACCATGTCATCGGTGGCCCAGGTCCTGGAGTCCCTTTGGCAAGCAGCAGAGAACCAGCCGCCAGGCTGGCTGGAAGCGCAAGTGGCGGGGATCATCGGCGGTGGAAGTGGCGCTGCGGCTGCGGATCCTGGAACGCTGCGGCGTTCACGCCAGGTACGTCCCCCAGAGCGGCTTTCACCCGACGTCCCATCCAGGCCTCAGAGCCGGCGCCGGAGCCCCTCCCGGGACCCTCCAGTCTGGGCGCCTGCATCCAAGCGCCCCAGCAGGCCCCGGGCTGGGAGGAATCCACCAGCCGGGCTGAGGACTACAGCGTTGCGTGGCCCTTCCTGCCCTGTGTTGGGGGCGGAGTCAGCGCTCGCTGGGGCTGCAGGAGAATCCAGGGACGTCACAGCAGGCCGCCGGGGTAGGTCACCTGGCAGGCGTCCTGCTTCGTCGCCAGGAAGGACTCAGCGGTGGAGTACAGCGTTGGATGCAGCGGCAGGTGGCACCCCAGTGGATTCGGGGTTGCTGGACCTGCCACCAGATGGCGCTCTTGGCGCGCGCCAGCACTGGAGTGCTGGCAGTGGATCGTCGCATCACTCCCAGCATCGTGGAGCGGGCAGCGGGTCCGGAGTCAGCAGGGATGCCCCAGTTCAGGGGCCCGCTGGCTTATCTGCAAGCAACAGGCACCCCGTTTCCAGGGCGGCCGGGCCCTCGACAGCGTCGCCAGCGGGATCCGTGAGGTCGGTCATCAGCGGGCCTCCTCTCCCGGAGGGTCCTGAGGGAGCCTCGAGGCCATCAATCGACGGGATGGACGCGCGCTCGGCGGCTGGAGGGATCACAACTCTCTCGCAGCCCGGTGAGTATAGCTCCATGTCTAGTTCGTCCATTGCGGTATCTCAGTCTGTGGGGGTCAGTCCGGTGGGGGCGTCGGGCGTAGTTAGTCAGGGCGCGTCGGCCAGTTTGGGGGAAGCTGGCGTTAGCGAATTGCTGGGTACTGTCAGAGAGTTGATTGCACGCTGGGATAGCGGTGTGTCTATGCCTGATCAGCTGGCCGCAAGGGTAGGGCCGCGGGAAGCCGGGCAAGTGTTTCCGGGTTGGAGCTTATTGGCGCACAACAGTGCTGCTGCACCGGTGTCAGTATCAGTACAGACCGAGAAAGAGAAAGAATGCAGGATTCATTTAGATGACAGGGCGCATGGCAAAGTGTATGTGTGCTTCAAGGGCCCGCTGGGGGTCCATTTGAAGAAGGAAGTCAGGGAAAAGATTTGGAAGGATGAATACGTCGAAATCTTTTCCCTTCTCCCACTAGAAAAGTTTAACTTGGACAAGGGGAAAAAACATGAGAGCAAGAAGGAGGAAGAGAAGCGTTGGTGGCGGCTTATAATGCAGACTTTCGTGAATTGGTTGCAGGCATTTGCTATCCTGGCCAGTGTTGTGGGTGAGAAGGCACCAGAGAATTGTTCCGGTCTGTTCTGTTACATGGACTCGATTGGTGAGGTGCACCGTGTATATGGGGGTCAGGCGTGGCTCCGATATGATAAACAGTTCAGGCAGAGAAAAGCTATACGTTGGGATCAAAAGGATATTGGCTTATGGCTTCAGGTGATGGCACCCACACATTTGGGCCAACCCTTTCAGGGTGGGGCCAGGGGTACCGGCCAGTCTGCATCCCAAGGGACCGCTGGGGGGTCCGGGAGTCAGTTGGGGGGGGCAGAAGCATGGCTTGTGCTGGCAGTTTAACGAGGGCCAGCGCAGATTCGGCGCTACGTGCAGGTTTAAGCACGTGTGTTCGCACTGCAGTGGTTCCTCACATGGTGCCGCTCGATGTTTCAGAAAGAACAAGTCTAAGACTAAAAATAACCTAATAAGTTCAGGCTGATTCATCATTTGTCGTACCCTCGGGGTCGATCTATCAATGATGGGATTGACACGGAACTCTGCTCGATTGTTTATACATCATTTCATGAGGTGGCTCGTTGGGTTCGGCGTTGCGGTAGGGGAGCGCTTTTGGCGAAGACGGACATTGAATCTGCTTTTCGCTTGCTGCCGGTTCACCCTGAGAGTTCAAGGTTATTGGGGTGTTTTTGGAACGGCGGGTTTTTTGTGGACAGATGTTTGCCGATGGGCTGTTCCTTGTCGTGTTCGTATTTCAAAGAGTTTAGTTCGTTCATTGAGTGGGTTGTACGGGACACATCGGGTTTTGATTTTGTTATCCATTACTTGGATGACTTTTTGTGCATTGGTCCGGCAGATTCCAGGTGCTGCGAATTTATTTTGTGGTCAGTTTGTTGGGTGGCTGAGCTCTTTGGTGTGCCATTGGCTCTGGGCAAGACGGAAGGGCCTTGTACGTGCCTTTCCTTCTTGGGCATTGTTATCGACACAGTGAATTGGGAATTTCGGTTACCGGAAGAGAAGGTGGTCGCTTTACGGTTGGAGGTCGCAAGGGTGAGGCGTGTGAAGAAGTTACAGTTACGTGAGGTTCAGTCATTGCTTGGTAAATTGAATTTTGCATGCCGTATCATTCCGATGGGGAGGGTTTTTTCCCATAGACTAGCGGCCGCCACGAGCGGGGATCGTGAGCCGCATCATTTTGTACGGCTAACAGCTGAGCACAGGGCCGATTTGGAGGTTTGGGATCGTTTTGTGGCGGATTACAATGGTAGGTCTTTGCTAATGGAGGATGTTGTGGTTAACACAGAGTTGGATTTGTTTACGGATGCTTCTGGCGGTGTAGGTTTTGGGGCCTACTTCAGAGGACAGTGGTGCGCGACGAGGTGGCCAGCTGAATGGTTTGCGTACGGCTTGGTGAAAAATGTGACTTTGCTGGAGATCTTTCCCATTTTGGTGTCTGTGCATTTGTGGAAGTCTGAGTTTCGGAATAGGAGAATCCGTTTTAATTGCGACAATATGGGTGTGGTGTGTGCTATCACCAGCCTATCAGCATCCTCACCTCCGGTGACTCGGGTTCTGCGGCAGCTAGTGTTGTCTTGCCTGTCTTTAAATGCGCTTGTTACCGCCACTCATGTTCCTGGGGTTCAGAATTCCATTGTTGACTCGTTGTCTCGTTTGCAGTGGGATCGATTTCGTTTGCTGGCTCCGACGGTGGAGGAACTGGGTCTGGATTGCCCACCGGAACTCTGGAGCGTGGTCTCAGGGCAGCAGACCATTTGATATGGGCTTCCTTGGCTCCCAGCACTTAGGCCGCGTATCAGTCAGTATGGGGTGCATGGGAAGGGTGGTTGGAATCTGGCCAAGGTGGGGGTTCTGTGGAAGATCAGGTTGGCACCTTATTGTTGTGGCTGAGTAACAGGGCTAAGGTGGGCTGGTCCGCTGCAAAGGCTGGGCGCATTTGTGCTGGCTTGGCTTTTGGCTTTAAGCTTAGAGGTTTCAGGGATTTGACGAAAGTGTTTCTGGTCCGGCAGACGTTTAAGGGGTTTGGGCGACAGAGCGGTGCGGGGGACCGCAGACGCCCGTTTCTTTCCAGATGTTGGAATCTTCTTTAGGGGGGCAGCTTCCGGAAGTTTGTGTTTCGGATTTTGAAATTGCTCTTTTTCGTTTGGCTTTTTCATTAGCCTTTTTTGGGGCTTTGCGGATCGGGGAGCTGGTGGCTCCGAGCAGGAGTAGTTGTGGAGGTTTGCTAGCTAAGGACGTTGTGCTGGCTAATGGTTGTTTGGAATTCTGGATTCGGCGGTCAAAAACGGATCAGCTGGGAAGGGGTCGACGGGTGGTGCTGGGGGCAGTGGTTAATTCGTTGATGTGCCCCATTATTTGTTTGCAGAGGTTCCTTAGTTTTGATCCGGTGAGGTCTGGTCCTTTATTATGCCACGCGGATGGGTCGTTTCTGTCAAAATTTCAATTCATAGCGGTTTTTAGACAAGGGTTATGGGTTTGGACACATCTCGGTTCGCCTCGCATTCCTTTCGGATCGGGGCTGCGACTGAGGCTGCTTCGGGCGGTTTGTTGCCCGAGGTGGTGCAGAGAATTGGTAGATGGGAGTCGAACTGGTACAGGAGTTACATTCGGCCCTGAGGGGTGGGGGTCGTTACGAAGTTTAGAGAGTTATTGTACCCTTCTTGGTCTGGATATTGGGACATTCTTATGTCCATTGGGGCGCTCGACGGGCCGATATGCGGCGAGACGGACGGCAGCTCGGGTTCCATCGGGACGTGGTGGTCGTTCGGTAGTTAGGTTTCCGGGGCATGGAGTGGAGCAGGGTCAGCCAGGAGGTGCACAACAGTGCCCAGCTTGACAGGCCTCCAGACATTCTGGTGCTCCACACGGGAGGCAACAATCTGGGTGTCCGTCCTTTCCGGGAGTTGGTAAGGGATATTAAGCACGGCCTTTTACGCTTGTGGTTGGCTTATAGTGGTTTGACTGTCGTTTGGTCGGATATCATGCCACGCAGGTGTTGGCGCCACGCGAGATCGTCTGCGAAGATTAATAAGGCACGGATCAAACTCAATCGAGCGGTGTCCAGGTTTGTACAGCGGAATGGGGGTGTGGCGGTGCGGCACGTGGACCTGGAGGACGGGGGCGAGGAATTTTTGTTGGGTGATGGTGTGCACCTAAACGCTGTGGGTATTGATTTATGGGCACTGGGTTTACAGCAAGGTATTGAGAGGGCCATAGCAATTCGGTGTGGTGGGGTCTCGGGCCTTTGAGGGGTCAAGAGACCCTCGTCGTGGCGGTTGGGACGGGTCCTTGAAGTTGGTGCTAAATTGCGCTGGGTGTCCGTGGGTAAATGGATTCCTCAGTTGGTCTTATGTGGTGGTTATTTGGTCTCGTGATTTTGGGGGGATTTGGCCAGCAGTGGCTTGATCCTCAGGGGTTCAGTGGACGATGGCACCCTTCGGGGTGATTTGGTGCTCCCAAGCCAGGGGGTAACGGCTGGGAGTAAGTTACGGTTGGTTCGTCCACTGTTTGTTACGGTTTTGTTTAATCGCCAGATTATCAAGCTTCAAGGACCCACCCCCGATTTATTGATTGGTTATTTATGTAATGTTAATTTGTTTGTTTAATAAAGGCTGCTGTGGCCAAAATTATCCAACGATGGCTTTAGTGTCATTTATGGTTTAAAGGGGGAGGGGGGGAATCTTCAGGCCTGGGGCCGTAAAGGTTAAGCACCCTACGAAGATTGACCATACCAATGTCAAGCTATAGATGGGAGGGCTGATATTGAATGTGTGATTTGGGCAATTTGGGTAATTCAGGGGGGGGTTTTACTGTGTGTTATTGTTGTTATATTACTGTATACTGTAGTGATATTACTGTATTAGCGCTGTAGCATCACTATTGCGTATATACAGTACAGACCAAAAGTTTGGACACACTTTCTCATTTAAAATTTTTTCTGTATTTTCATGACTATGAAAATTGTACATTCACACTGACGGCATCAAAACTATGAATTAACACATGTGGAATTATATACTTAACAAAAAAGTGTGAAACAACTGAAATTATGTCTTATATTCTAGGTTCTTCAAAGTAGCCACCTTTTGCTTTGATGACTGCTTTGCACACTAGACATAATTTGTTTTTTTTGTTTGGCTTTTTTGCTAGGTTCACTAAATGATAAAACTGACCTGCCATTATAATTCTCCAGGTCATTACGAGTTCATAAACACCAAACATGTCTAGGTACTCTTTTATTTAAGTGGTTAAAAAAAAATCCAGACTTTGCAAAAAAAAAAAATTGCGTCTCCATTTTTCGTGATCTGGGATCGGGTGAAGGCTTATTTTTTGCGTGCCGAGCTGACGTTTTTAGTAATACAATTTTGGTGCAGATACGTTCTTTTGATCGCCCATTATTGCATTTTAATGCAATATTGCAGCAACAAAAAAAAAAGTAATTCTTGCTTATCAAATATTTTTCTCGCTACGCTGTTTAGCGATCAGGTTAATCTTTTTTTTTTACTGATAGATCGGACAATTCTGAACGCGGTGATACCAAATATGTGTAGGTTTGATTTTTTTTAATTGTTTTATTTTGAATGGGGTGAAAGGGGGTGATTTAAACTTTTATGTTTTCATATTTTTTTAAACATTCTTTTTTTTTTACTTTTGCCATGCTTCAATAGCCTCCATGGGAGGCTAGAAGCTGGCACAACTCAATCGGCTCAGCTACATAGGAGCGATGCTCAGATCGCTCCTATGTAGCTGAATCACAGGGTGGCGCTCACAGCAAGCCGGCATCAACAACCATAGAGGTCTCAAGGACACCTCTCGTTGTCATGCTGACGCATTGCTGACCCCCGATCACGTGACGGGGTCAGCGATGAGCGCATTTTCGTCTAGATGGCCGGAAGTGGTAGTTAAATGCCGCTGTCAATGTTTGACAGCGGCATTTAACTAGATAATAGCAGCGGGTGGATCGCGATTCCACTTGCCGCTATTGCGGGTACATGTCAGCTGTTCAAAACAGCTGACATTTCCCAGCTTTGATGCGGGCTCACCGCCGAAGCCCACATCAAAGCAGGGGATCTGACCTCAGACGTACTATCCCGTCCGAGGTCAGAAAGGGGTTAATATCGGACCTCAATAGAGGTGCAGGGAGAGTTCCTCCTTTGATAATTTTTAGAGGGGATACTCGTCCTTTAACATTGGTGAGCTACAGGCCCACTGTTTAGATTTTGTTTAACATGTTTTGCTGTGTGAAGTTCTGGTCATTGTCTGTGAACTGATCAGGCCAGAGGGACGTGGACAGATTACATTGATACAGGGTGAACTGTTGTGTAATTCTGTGCGCTCAGAGCGCTGATAGTTCAGACGGGTGACGCAGATGTTCAGTACGAGCTATACACAAAGCAAAATCAATAACAGAAAACCCAATCTTCTGATTTCAAACGTTTTTCTTTTTCCTTTGCTTGATTAACTAATTGATTAACCAGCTGTTGCTGGGAGCATTTACCATGTGCGTGTGCTGCCCCTTTTAGAACGGGAGAGCGCACACACACACCCTAGGCACACCGTCGGGACACAGTGCAGCGTGCATAGTGCAGGGAGAAGGCAGGAGCAAGAGCATGCTGGGGACAGCGCCATGGGCCGGTGAGTAAGCTGGCGTCCCTGCATGGAGGAAGTAGGGGACACCTTGTCGTACATAGCACTACATGCAACTCATGAAAAAAAACCCTGATTCTATTCACCTTTCTCTGCTCCCACGCTACACGGCGTCCCCTTCTGCAACCGGTGCAAGAGAAGCCAGCTGACTTCAGCATCCTCACCATTGCTCATGTCATCACTGCTATATGCCCCCCAGTCATGGACACACCAAGGTCAGATCCTGGACGCAAATTGGTCAGCAGCGTGTACTGCAGCGGAACAGGCGGATCACGTCCACTGCAATATATTTCTGCTGAATGTGCGTCCAAGGATGCAGATCGAGCTGAAATATTCGCTGGTGTCAATGGCCTCACTCCACTTCTGGGCCCGATGCAGCTGCATTGGCAAATTGTCTGGGCCCAGGAATGCCCCGTTAAAGCAAACCTGTCACCAAGTTTGGCCGGTATAAGATCTGGCTACCCCTTTGAGGGCTGATATACAGTATTCTATAATGCTGTAGATAAGCCCCCGATCCGACCTGAAAGATAAGAATAATAAGTTTTATTATACTCACCCGGGGGCAGTCAGGTCCGATGGGTGTTGCAGGTCCTGGTCCGGCACCACCCATCTTCTTATGATCGCCACCCTCTTGCCTGCTTCACGGCTCCCCAGCATCACGCTCCTGCGCAGCCATACTTTTCTGCCCCGTTGAGCGTTCGCAGGTGCCGGGAAAGGTCAGAGACGCCCAGCGCCTGCGCACTGCAGTACTTTGCTCTGCCTCCAACAGGGCAGATAAGTACGCCTGAGCAGGAGCGCGATGCTAGGGAGCCATAAAGCAAGCAGGAGGGCGGCATCACAAGAAGATGGGAGGTGCTGGACCTGCGACACACATCGGATCGGACTGCCAACTCCTGGACAGTCTGTGGTGCAATGTGACGTTGGTGGATGGTGCGAGACATGATGTCCCAGATGTGTTCAATCGGATTCAGGTCTGGGGAATGGGCGGGCCAGTCCATAGCTTCAATGCCTTCATCTTGCAGGAACTGCTGACAGACTCCAGCCACATGAGGTCTGGCATTGTCCTGCATTAGGAGAAACCCAGGGCCAACTGCACCAGTATATGGTCTCACAAGGGGTCTGAGGATCTCATGTCGGTACCTAATGGCAGTCAGGCTACCTCTGGTGAGCACTTGGAGAGCTGTGCGGCCCTCCAAAGAAATACCACCCCACACCATTACTGATCCACTGCCAAACCGGTCATGCTGAAGTGTCTTGCAGGCAGCAGATCCCTCTCCACGGCATCTCCAGACTCTGTCACGTCTGTCACATGTGCTCAGTGTGAACCTGCTTTCATCTGTGAAGAGCACAGGGAGCCAGTGGCAAATTTGCCAATCCTGGTGATCTGTGGCAAATGACAAGTGTCCTGCACGGTGTTGGCCTGTGAGCACAGCCCCCATCTGTGGACGTCAGGCACTCAGACCATCCTCATGGAGTTGGTTTCCAACTGTTTGTGCAGACACATGCACATTTGTGGCCAGCTGGAGGTCATTTTGCAAGGCTCTGGCAGTGCTCCTCCTGTTCCTCTTTGCACAAAGGCTGAGGTAGCGGTCCTGCTGCTGGATTGTTGCCCTCCTACAGCCCCCTCCACATCTCCTGGTGTACTGGCCTGTCTCCTGGTAGTGCCTCCAGCCTCTGGACACTACGCTGACAGACACACAAACCTTCTTGCCACAGCTCGCACTGATGTGCCATCCTGGATGAGCTGCACTACCTGAGCCACTTGTGTGGGTTGCAGTGTCCGTCTCATGCTACCACGAGTGTGAAAGCACAACCAACATTCAAAAGTGACCAAAACATCAGCCAGAAAGCAATGGTACTGAGATGTGCTCTGTGGTCCCCACCTGCAGAACCACTCCTTTATTGAGGGTATCTTGATAATTGCCAATAATTTCCATCTGTTGTCTATTCCATTTGCACAGCAGCATGTGAAATTGATTGTCAGTGTTGCTTCCTAAGTGGACAGTTTGATTTCACAGAAGTTTGATTTACTCGGAGTTATATTCTGTTGTTTAAAGGGACGCGGCTCCTGCGTAGGCGTACTTTATCTGCCTTGTTGAGAGCAGAGCAAAGTACTGCAGGCGCTGGGCCTCTCGGATCTTTCCCGGCTCCTGCGCACTGCAGTACTTTGCTCTGCCCTCAGCAGGACAGATAAAGTACGCCTACGCAGGAGCTGCGACAGGAAGCAAAGAAGAGGACGTCATCGCATGAAGATGGGAGGCGCCGGACCCAGACCACGACGCCCATCAATCCGGACCGCACCAGACCGCCCCCCCAGGTGAGTATAATCTAACTTGTTTTTCTTATCTTTCAGGTTACATCGGTGCCTTATCTACAGCATTACAGAATGATGTAGATAAGCCACTGATGGCGGTGGCCGCAGCTTATTTACGAAAAATTAGGTGACAGATTCCCCTTATTTTTTTGAGCAGTGTATATATATATATATATATATATATATATATATATATATATATATAACTTTTACAAACAGGTGCACAGAAGTATGGTAATACACATAGAAGATAGTAAGTCTGTACACGTTTTATTACTTACACGTGTTGTCCCTCTGGCAGGTACATTCTGACATGTTTGGCAGCTCCATCCTGGTGATCTTCAGTCTTCCATCAGCACTTACTTGGCAGATCTCCTGTCTTCTGCCTCTTCACTACCTCTGATGGCTGCAGAGTATAGCCTCCATGCACTCAGTACATCTGACACTTCTCCTCCTTCCTCATGAGTTCTGGCAGCTGCCTGACATAACATTAACCTCCCCTCCCCCCCCTACACCGCCCCACTGGTCCCCAGCATTCACACTGCAGCTCCTGCTTCTGAATGGGTCAGTGCTGTGGTTTTCCAGTAAAGCCCCCTCAGTACAGGGGGTGAAGGCAGCTACAGGGGGGCTGGGGGGATTTGTGTGATAGCTCATGTGAACATTAGGCAGTTCAGTTGTCAGAACTGCTCAGGAAACAGCAGAATTGTCAGATGTACTGACTACTGGAGGCTGTTCCCAGCAGCAGTCAGAGGCAGTGAGGAGGCAGGAGACAGGACTGGCTGAGATCAGCCATACTTTCCAGGCCTATTCCTGCCTGCAGGATGAAGAGAAGTCGGACATGTTCAGGGGTCCTGGGGGCGTGTCCAGGACTCCCAGACTCCTGCATCATGGAGCGAGCAGCAGCATCACCTCAGAGGAGAGGAAGGAGCCCCTCTGACAGGGAAAGACACAGGTAGGGCCCCCTTCCTCTCCTCTTAGTGTTGATGTTGCCGCTTGCTCTATCAGAGAACAAGATATTTCAGCAGCTGATCGGGCCCCCTGTCCTCCTGGGCCCCTGAGCGGCTGCAGCGCTGCACATGCTTTATGTCCGCATATGAGCTGCTATCCAGCTTTTCACACTGGTCTGGCTTCAAGAGTGGTTTTCCGCGTGCCCCTTAAAAGGTCTCAGATTTAAAGGTTTATTTAATAAGGTCCCAGATCCTGGTCCCCTTTATTTAATGTCCCCTCCCTATGCCCCCATTATGGGCCCTTTTATTAAATGTCCCCTTTCTAGGCACCTATTTTGCCCCATCCTTGGCCCCTATGTCCCCATCCTGGGCCCCTATGTCATCCCCTACTTCCACTACCCTGCCCAATCATAGAGGAAAAAAAAGATTCTTCTCACCTTCCTAAACTGCCCCAGCGTCCTTTTGTGGCTTCATATTCAACGTGGTCGTTAAAATGGATGCCGACCGCAGCTACGACAAGGCGCTCTGCTCTGTGATAGGTTGCACGCTGACTTCACATAGCAATACCATTGAAAGGCCGCCTGCCTATCAAAGACTGCAAGCCTCAACGTGCGGCCTCTGATAGCAGTTCCGATAAATGGCCGCTGGCCTATGTGGCAGAGCGCCCTGTCACAGCTGCAGCCGGTGTTCATCTTGATGTGCTTCGTCACCAGAGCCGGCTCCAGGTTTTCATGGGCCCTGGGGCAAAAGAGTCTCAGTGGGCCCCTTTAGCACATCATGATTCATGATGCACAGATAAGAGCTATACAATGCCAAATATTTCACTTACTTCTTCATTACATGAGTGATATCTCCTGTAAATTCTACAATAGCTCAGAAACTGGCGAATCCTCACAGCTCACAGAGTGTCAGAAGACTTATCATTTTAGACCGGACAGTATAGTCTTCCATACAGTATTATGGGCACCACATAGTCCTCCATACAGTATATGGGCACCACATAGTCCTCCATATAGAAATATAGTCACCACATAGTCCTCCATACAGACATACAGAATTAGGCCGGCGTCACACTCAGCGTAAGACAATACGGTCCGTTTTTTACGGCCGTAATACGGCCATAATACGGAGAAATGTTCCCAAAATAGTGAGCCGTATGTCATCCGTAGGCAGGGTGTGTCAGCGTATTTTGCGCATGGCATCCTCCGTATGTAATCCGTATGGCATCCGTACTGCGATATTTTCTCGCAGGCTTGCAAAACCGAGATCTAATGGATTTATGTGCTCAAATGTTCATTAAAACATATATACAGTATATATATATATATATATATATATATATATGTCATTGAGACACATATATGTATATATATATATATATATATATATATATATATATATATATATATATATATATATATATATTCTGTATTTATATTTAATTCAGCGCGATATATGAAAAGCCGGTAATTCAATTGCCGGCTTTTCATTTCTCCTTCCCAAACCCGACAGGATATGAGACATGGTTTACATATAGTAAACCATCTCATATCCCCTTTTTTTTTGCATATTCCACACTACTAATGTTAGTAGTGTGTATGTGCAAAATTTGGGCGCTGTAGCTGCTAAAATAAAGGGTTAAATGGCAGAAAAAAATTGGTGTGGGCTCCCGCGCAATTTTCTCCGCCAGAGTGGTAAAGCCAGTGACTGAGGGCAGATATTAATAGCCTAGAGAGGGTCCATGGTTATTGGCCCCCCTGGCTACAAACATCTGCCCCCAGCCACCCCAGAAAAGGCACATCTGGAAGATGCGCCTATTCTGGCACTTGGCCACTCTCTTCCCACTCCCGTGTAGCGGTGGGATATGGGGTAATGAAGGGTTAATGTCACCTTGCTATTGTAAGGTGACATTAAGCCAGATTAATAATGGAGAGGCGTCAATTATGTCACCTATCCATTATTAATCCAATTGTCTGAAAGGGTTAAAAAACACACACACACAAACACATTATTAAAAATTATTTTAATCTGAAGGGGTTAAATCATTTTACAGGCAGGAGCTGCGCTAAAGCACTCGCTCGTGCCTGTAATCCCCGGGTGCTGAAAGGAAAGCTGGATCTGTACTTACATTGAGTCAAAAGATCATAGGAACAGCGCTCCAACCGGGTGTTATAATCCAAAATAAATCTTTATTCCAGCCATGTTACAGCAACGTTTCGACCGTATACCGTTCTTTTTCAAGCATACACAATGGTGTTAAAGGCTGTCTTAAATAGTGTGGACACCACGCAGGGAGCCAATCACCATCCAGTGCCAGCCCACAATATAATATCATATAGAAAAAAACAGACATCAGACACGTGCATATACAAAAATATCCCATAGGTAAACTAGCGACATATACACAATTTAATAATCTATATAGAAATATAAAAACAATACATTGCTTTTCCGCAGCTCATGCAATCCCTTAGTGCATCTCCGTCTCGATGGTGATCAGCTACCAATGAAGCGGTCTTCAGCATTCCCTTCCTGTCTGAGTGGAACCAATCAGGACTTATGGCGCCAACACCAGCATATAGCCTATCCATTACCTTCACATGAAGCCGAACCTCATTCCTACCCAATCGGATCCACTGATCCATTAATAATATACTTACATCATCACTGATCGTCCCGTATCAGGCTTCACCGTTGCGTCGCAGATTCACATGGCGCCGTGGCGTGCAAACGTCAGTGTCCAGCGTCATGGCCACGCCCCATCACATGATCGGAGCGGAGCCACGCCCAGCGTGACACGTATCAACGTCACACACAACAGACCCCACGTGACCGCCGCTTACCGGTTGTCCTGGAGGCGCCAGTGAGCTGTAGGAAATGCTGATCTACTCACGCTATCAAGCGGAGCTCAGAGCAGAGCTCACAATCGCCTAGCATAAGGGACATTCCCCACACAACAGACAAATGTGGTGTGAGCTAGTCCCTGCATCGAAGCGCCCGTTCAGTACATCAATTGGCTCCTACTATCTTCAATAGTATGATATAGAACCCTAGTGTTGTAAAGGAAGGGATCATTAAGGAGTCCAAGAATTACATATAATAAGTGGAAAATGCATTGATAATGACACAAATAATGGGACAGTCAGAGTAGAAACCAAAATTGGCAGCTAAATATTTCAATAAATGTTTTGTTAGCTAATCCAGCACTTGATCAAAATGTCCACGTCCAAATCCATTGTCCACCGACTGTCTCATTCATTGTCCATCTACAAATAAAAACAGAAGTAATGTTAAAACACAATACATCAGTGTCTAAAAATGTTTAAAAACAAGGATGATGACACTCCTGGAGGGGACGTCTATAGATTTTGCAGTTTTAAGGGGTACATACATGCAAATTGAAATCTATATTTAAACACCTAGGTTGTAGTGAACCCAGGGTATAGATTCACCTCATCTCTTTAGTTTTCAGTAACTTTATCCTATCACCCCCCCTCCTCTGGATTGGAAAACTGTCAATAACTCTAAACCTTAATTGGTTCACCGAATGTTTGTTCTCCAGGAAATGTTTAGGAATCGGCAGATCAGTAAGCCCCGTCCTGAAGGTACTTTTATGTTTGCTGATACGGGATCTTATTTCCATGGTGGTCTCCCCTATGTACATTTGTGAAAAGAGGATATCCTAAAAAAGAGGTGAATAACTTTAGGATAAAGGCCCTCACTATGTCACGTGAAAGTGTTCGAAAGAAAAAGCCCTTAAAATGGTCATGTGAACGAATCCCATTTGTTTCCACGTTTAGCTCGGTCAGTAACCGTATAGGTGGTATAATAAAAAAACATTGGGCTCTCTTACAACGAGGCCTACCCCAAGTTGCAGGTTTTAAAACATTCCCCATGATGTCCTACAGGAGAGGAAAGAATCTGGGTGACAAATTAGTGAAATCAGATGTAGGTACATCAAAGGTGTCATATCAGCAGACTTTAAGCGCGCCAAGGCTTGGTAATTTCCCATGCCTTGGTTGCGCTTGCTGCAATAATATGTTGAGAGGAGATTCTTTCTGTCACCCGCATACGGGTAAGAAGTTTTATTTAAAAGAAAGATACACCTGCACATCGAGTTTCGTTATCTATATGATCACTTGTCCATGTGGACAGGTGTACATAGGGGAGACCACCATGGAAATAAGATCCCGTATCAGCAAACATAAAAGTACCTTCAGGACGGGGCTTACTGATCTGCCGATTCCTAAACATTTCCTGGAGAACAAACATTCGGTGAACCAATTAAGGTTTAGAGTTATTGACAGTGTTCCAATCCAGAGGAGGGGGGGTGATAGGATAAAGTTACTGAAAACTAAAGAGATGAGGTGGATCTATACCCTGGGTTCACTACAACCTAGGGGTTTAAATATAGATTTCAATTTGCATGTATGTACCCCTTAAAACCGCAAAATCTATAGACGTCCCCTCCAGGAGTGTCATCATCCTTGTTTTTAAACATTTTTAGACACTGATGTATTGTGTTTTAACATTACTTCTGTTTTTATTTGTAGATGGACAATGAATGAGACAGTCGGTGGACAATGGATTTGGACGTGGAAATTTTGATCAAGTGCTGGATTAGCACAAAACATTTATTGAAATATTTAGCTGCCAATTTTGGTTTCTACTCTGACTGTCCCATTATTTGTGTCATTATCAATGCGTTTTCCACTTATTATATGTAATTCTTGGACTCATTAATGATCCCTTCCTTTACAACACTAGGGTTCTATATCATACTATTGAAGATAGTAGGAGCCAATTGATGTACTGAACGGGCGCTTCGATGCAGGGACTAGCTCACACCACATTTGTCTGTTGTGTGGGGAATGTCCCTTATGCTAGGCGATTGTGAGCTCTGCTCTGAGCTCCGCTTGATAGCGTGAGTAGATCAGCATTTCCTACAGCTCACTGGCATCTCCAGGACAACCGGTAAGCGGCGGTCACGTGGGGTCTGTTGTGTGTGACGTTGATACGTGTCACGCTGGGCGTGGCTCCGCTCCGATCATGTGATGGGGCGTGGCCATGATGCTGGACACTGACGTTTGCATGCCGCGGCGCCATGTGAATCTGCGACGCAACGGTGAAGCCTGATACGGGACGATCAGTGATGATGTAAGTATATTATTAATGGATTAGTGGATCCGATTGGGTAGGAATGAGGTTCGGCTTCATGTGAAGTTAATGGATAGGCTATATGCTGGTGTTGGCGCCATAAGTCCTGATTGGTTCCACTCAGACAGGAAGGGAATGCTGAAGACCGCTTCATTGGTAGCTGATCACCATCGAGACGGAGATGCACTAAGGGATTGCATGAGCTGCGGAAAAGCAATGTATTGTTTTTATATTTCTATATAGATTATTAAATTGTGTATATGTCGCTAGTTTACCTATGGGATATTTTTGTATATGCACGTGTCTGATGTCTGTTTTTTTCTATATGATATTATATTGTGGGCTGGCACTGGATGGTGATTGGCTCCCTGCATGGTGTCCACACTATTTAAGACAGCCTTTAACACCATTGTGTATGCTTGAAAAAGACCGGTATACGGTCGAAACGTTGCTGTAACATGGCTGGAATAAAGATTTATTTTGGATTATAACATCCGGTTGGAGCGCTGTTCCTATGATCTTTTGACTACATGTACTACCCAGGAGGGTTCCCTGGACTCTGAACGAGCACCCTAAACAGTGAGTGCTGACAGTCATTTCTCTGATATATATGCTGTACTTACATTGAGTCGCGGCGAGGCGCCCTCTGGTGGATGAACTCATATGAACTCGAGCGTGGGAACCTTTCCAAGGCTCCAGTTCATGAGGAAATCCACCAGAGGGCGCCTCACCGCGACTCAATGTAAGTACAGATCACCCAGCTTTCCTATCAGCACCCGGGGATTACAGGCACGAGCGAGTGCTTTAGCGCAGCTCCTGCCTGTAAAGTGATTTAACCCCTTCAGATGGATTTACTTCGTGGGACCTGACAGTTCATCAGAAGGTATGTATATTGTTGGTTTATTATTTTGCCAAGCGAGGGTCTTCAGGTGGATTGAGAGAGCAATAAAATACTAAAACAACCTGTGTCTTTATTTCATTAAAGGACTTTGTAATAATGTGTGTGTGTTTTTTAACCCCTTCATACAATTGGATTAATAATGGATAGGTGTCATAATTGACACTTCTCCATTATTAATCTGGCTTAATGTCACCTTACAATAGCAAGGTGGCATTAACCCTTCATTACTCCATATCCCACCGCTACACGGGAGTGGGAAGAGAGTGGCCAAGTGACAGAATAGGCGCATCTTCCAGATGTGCCTTTTCTGGGGTGGCTGGGGGGGGCAGATGTTTGTAGCCAGGGGGGGCCAATAACCATGGACCCTCTCTAGGCTATTAATATCTGCCCTCAGTCACTGGCATTACCACTCTGGCGGAGAAAATTGCGCGGGAGCCCACGCCAATTTTTTCCGCCATTTAACCCTTTATTTTAGCAGTTACAGCACCCAAATTTTGCACATACATACTACTAACATTAGTAGTGTGGAATATGCAAAAAAAAGGGGATATGAGATGGTTTACTGTATGTAAACCATGTCTCATATCATGTCGGGTTTGTGAAGGAGAAATGAAAAGCCGGCAATTGAATTACCGGCTTTTCACTAACACTGCTGCATATTTCTCGCAAGTCACACTGCTGGTCCGTGTGGAATCCGTATTTTTCTCGCCCCCATAGACTTTCATTGGCTTTTTTTTGCGCAATACGGTGACAAACGCAGCATGCTGCGATTTTCTACGGCCGTACAAGACCGTATATTACGGATGCGTAATATACGGCTGATAGGAGCAGCCCCATAGAGAATAATTGGGCCGTGTGTAATGCGTTTTTTACGGACGTATTTTCGGCGCTCATACGTCCGTAAAACTCGCTAGTGTGACACCGGCCTTATGGGCACCATAGTCATCTATGCACAGTTATGGGCACCACAAAGTTCTCCGTACAGTATTATGGGCTCTATATTGCTCTATACAGTATAACGGGCCCGATATATTGCTCCATACAGTATTATGGGCCTAATATAATCCTCCATACAGTATTATGGGCCCATATAATGCTCCATACTGTATTATTGGCCCATATAATGCTCAATACAGACTAATGGGCCCGATATATTGCTACATAAAGTATCTTGGCTCCATATAATGCTCCAATATAAAGCACAATTATATAACACAAAGAACAACATAAAAGACACACCACATAGTCCTCCATATAGAATTACAGGCATCACATGGGCCCCATGTAATGCTCCATAAAGTATAATGGGCCCCATATATTGCTCCATACAGTAATTGCAGTGCCCCAGAGTCCTGGTCGTTGCAGTACTGTTGCTCCGCCGCAAAGGGGGGCTATGGTACGTCTGATGGCACTGAAGGAGTTCACCTGACCAGGTATCACAGACACCAATACACAGTCTGGCCTCCAGGGGGAGCTAAGGATGCTATGTATTAGGCCACTCCTCACAATCTGGTAAAACTGGGGGTTGGATAGGAAGTTAGAGAGAAGCTGACTGGGTTGGAACCAGGCAACATCCTGTGGCAGAGGGTGTTGCAGGGGAAGATTCAGGGGGGTCCCTGTCAGGGGTGGGATCCTGACAGAGGCCTAGCGAACAGAGAGAAAGTTACGGGACCGCGCCTGCACTTTATAGCGGCGGTACCCCAAGAAAGGACAAGAAGCAAGGTTTATTGTGCTGAGTGAGAAACGAGATCAACGCAACAAGGAGAAACACCAGTAGGAGTCGTGCTGTAAGACGAGGCAACATCCTACTGAGGCGCGCAGCCAGTGGCCGGAAACGCCGAGGAAGTATAGAGCTCCAGGCCTAACTTCAAACCTACAGCAGGACAGTCAGTTATAGGCGGGCTGTCTCACTCAAATCACCTAAGAAGACATAGGGGGCAACATTAGGAGAGGGGCAACTCTAGGGTCCCGGAAGAACTCCGAGCCTACCCGTCATACGGGTGCGTCCTAACCATATCATCTGGGGGACGAAGAAGAACATCATAATCGAGTTGAGAGAGAACTTCAGAAACAGACACAACAGTTGTGGGGACTATCCCGTAAGCACAGCAGGGGAGGACCACAACACACAAGCGCTAGAAGGTAGGCACAGATTTCCACCTGCAAAGGGAACTCTGGAGGTGCCATTGGACCGGCCGGACTCAGGCAGCCCGGTTGACCGTATTCTGGACTGAGGATCCTGAAGCCTTCAGTAAAGAGGAAAAGAGACTGCAACCTGGTGTCCTCGTTATTTACTGCGAGCTACGCTGCACCACAACCTCACCACCATCCACACCTTTCATTGGACGCCCCTCAGCAGGGTCCCGGACCAGGTATAGCCACCGCGACAACCCCAGAGCAGAGACTCAGAGGCCCGGTACCGGGTACCCCTCGGCCCTGCGGCAGTGGGGGCGCTCCATAATATGGGCCAGATATTGCTCCACACAACTCCATTCAGCATAATGGGTACGATATAATGCTCCATACGCTAATGGGCCCCATATATTGCTCAATACAGTATAATGGCCACTGTCATAGAAAATATTAAAAATCCTTGAAGTCGCTCATATCCCCCTTCCTCCCTTTTTTTCTTCCCTCTCCCATTTGCCATAACAAAACAGGAGCTAGCACTCAAAGCTGCCTTTATATAAAATGGCAGTGTACAAAGAGATGTAAACCATCTTAATTAAAATGCAAGTCCTTTTTATGCCCAGGTGACAGAACAAGGATGTGTATAGTGCATAGACAGAGAGACAGGAAAAGGCTTATTAGGTTTCAAGCGGATTAAAGGGAACCCGTCAGCAGGATTGTGCTCATTAACCAACAGACACTGTCAGGTCGGCGCCGTTATACTGATTAAAATGATATCTTGGTTAATGAAATTAGTCTTGTGGTTGTGGTTTAATCCTTATTTTCAGTTTTCAGTTAATGAGATGCTCGTGCTTTGGGGGGGGGGGGGGGGGTCTTAATGTAGTGCTCTGAATAGGTATTCACCAGTATGGCATCTGACAGGTCACTCAGTGACATGCCCCCTAGTTTACATAATGAATATTATTTAGTTTTAAAAATCCTCTTCTGCAGGCAGGCATCAGCGCCTGCGCTGCACCATGATCGCATGTGCAATGTGCATAAAAGTATTCATTTTGATTGTATCCATAGATTCCTGAAGAAAAAAACAGTTTCAAAATGGTGCCTGCCGCACATGCGCAGAAGGGGCTATCGGTGATCCGAAAAGGCTTGTTACCAAGATGAAGACTATGAGGTCATTAACCCCTTAAGCCCCAATGGTGGTTTGCACGTTAATGACCGGGCCTATTTTTACAGTTCTGACCACTGTCCCTTTATGAGGGCATAACTCTGGAACGCTTCAACGGATCCTGATCATTATGACACTGTTTTCTCGTGACATATTGTACTTCATGATAGTGGTAACATTTCTTCGATAAGACTTGCGATTATTTGTGAAAAAAATGGAAATTTGGCGAAAATTTTGAAAATTGTGCAATTTTCAAAATGTGAATTTTTATGCCCTTAATCACAGAGATATGTCACACACAATACTTAATAAGTAACATTTTCCACATGTCTACTTTACATCAGCACAATTTTGGAACGAAAAAATTTTTTGTTAGGGAGTTATAAGGGTTAAAAGTTGACCAGCAATTTCTCATTTTTACAACACCATTTTATTTAGGGACCACATGTCATTTGAAGTCATTTTGAGGGGTCTATATAATAGAAAATAACCAAGTGTGACACCATTCTAAAAACTGCACCCCTTAAGGTGCTCAAAACCACATTCAATAAGTTTATTAACCCTTCAGGTGTTTCACAGGAATTTTTGGAATGTTTAAATAAAAATGAACATTTAACTTTTTTTTCACACAAAATTTAATTCAGCTCCAATTTGATTTATTTTACCATATGTAACAGGAGAAAATGGACCCCAAATGTTGTTGTACAATTTGTCCTGAGTATGCCGATACCCCATATGTGGGGGTAAACCACTGTTTGGGCGCATGGCAGAGCTTAGAAGGGAAGGAGCGCCATTTGACTTTTCAATGCAAAATTGACTGGAATTGAGATGGGACGTGATGTTGTGTTTGGAGAGCCACTGATGTGCCTAAACATTGAAACCCCCCACAAGTGACACCATTTTGGAAAGTAGACCCCCTAAGAAACTTACCTAGATGTGTGGTGAGCACTTTGACCCACCAAGTGCTTCACATAAGTTTATAATGCAGAGCCGTAAAAATAAAAAATCATATTTTTTCACAAAAATGATCTTTTCGCCCCCAATTGTTTATTTTCCCAAGGGTAAGAGAAGAAATTGGACCCCAAAAGTTGTTGTGCAATTTGTCCTGAGTATGCTAATACCCCATATGTGGTGGTAAACCACTGTTTGGGCGCATGGCAGAACTTGGAAGGGAAGGAGCGCTGTTTGACTTTTCAATGCAAAATTGACTGGAATTGAGATGGGACGCCATCTTGCGTTTGGAGAGCCACTGATGTGCCTCAACATTGAAATCCCCCAAAAGTGACACCATTTTGGAAAGTAGACCCCCTAAGGAACTTATCTATATGTGTTGTGAGAGCTTTGAACCCCCAAGTGTTTCACTATAGTTTATAACGCAGAGCTGTGAAAATAAAAATTATTTTTTTCCACAAAAATTATTTTTTAGCCCCCAGTTTTGTATTTTCCCAAGGGTAACAGGAGAAATTGGACCCAAAAAGTTGTTGTCCAATTTGTCCTGAGTACGCTGATACCTCATATGTGGGGAGGGAACCACCGTTTGGGCGCATGGCAGAGCTCGGAAGGGAAGGAGTGCCATTTGGAATGCAGACTTAGATGGATTGGTCTGCAGGCGTCACATTGCGTTTCCAGAGCCCCTAATGTACCTGAATAGCAGAAACCCCCCACAAGTAACCCCATATTGGAAATTAGACCCCTCAAGGATCTTATCTAGATGTGTTGTGAGAACTTTGAACCCCCAAGTGTTTCACTACAGTTTATAACGCAGAGCCGTGAAAATAAAAAATCATTTTTTTCCCACAAAAATGTTTTTTTAGCCCCCAAAATGTTTATTTTCCCAAGGGTAACAAGAAAAATTGGACCCCAAAAGTTGTCCAATTTTTCCTGAGTACGCTGATACCCCATATGTTGGGGTAAACCCCTGTTTGGGGTCACGGGAGAGCTCAGAAGGGAAGGAGCACTGTTTTACTTTTTCAACGCAGAATTGGTTGGAATTGAGATCGGATGCCATGTCGCGTTTGGAGAGCCCCTGATATGCCTAAACAGTGGAAACCCCCAATTCTAACTGAAACCATAACCCTAGCCCCAACCCTAACCCTACCCCTAGCCCTAACCCTAGCCCTAATCCTAACCCTAGCCCTAACCCTAGCCCTAACCCTAATGGGAGAATGGAAATAAATACATTTTTTTTAATTTTATTATTTTTCACTAAGAGGGTGATGAAGGGTGGCTTGATTTACTTTTATAGCGGGTTTTTTAGTGGATTTTTATGATTGGCAGCTGTCACACACTAATAGTTTTTGCGTCTCCACATTTTGAGAGTTATAATTTTTCCATATTTTGGTCCACAGAGTCATGTGAGGTCTTATTTTTTGCGGGACGACTTCACGTTTTTATTGGTAACATTTTCAGGCACGTGACTTTTTTGATCGCTTTTTGTTCCGATTTTTGTGAGGCAGAATGACCAAAAACCAGCTATTCATGAATTTCTTTTTTTTGGGGTGGGGGCGTTTATACCATTCCACGTTTGGTAAAATTGATAAAGCAGTTTTATTGTTCGGGTCAGTACGATTACAGCGATACTTAATTTATATCATTTTTTTATGTTTTGGCGCTTTTATACGATAAAAACTATTTTATAGAAAAAATAATTATTTTTGCATCGCTTTATTCTGCGGACTATAACTTTTTTATTTTTTCGTTGATAATGCTATATGGTGGCTCGTTTTTTGCGGGACAAGATGACGTTTTCAGCGGTACCATTATTTATATCCGTCTTTTTGATCGCGTGTTATTCCACTTTTTGTTCGGCGGTATAATAATAAAGCGTTTTTTGCCTCGTTTTTTTTTTTTTTTACCGCATTCACTGAAAGGGTTAACTAGCAGGACAGTTTTATAGGTGGGGTCAAATTTTTTTTTTTTTTTACACATGTGAATATTTTTTTTTTACTTTATAACATTGCCCGGGGGGCATCATGTTATAGGGTCAGATCGCTGAACTGACACTTTGCTGTTCCGAGTGTCTCAGGGAAGCACGCAGGGAGCCCTGTTATGAACTGGTGGCCTAGGAGCAGCATGAGACGTACTCTGGAGAAGGTGGTACCTGTACTAACCGCAGACCCTGAACTTAACACCGCAACTAGAAGTAGCCGTGGGATGTTCCTGTCACTCCCTAGACACTTCGTTACAGCCGGAGGACTAATTACCCCTAGAGATAGAAAAGCAAAACTATCTTGCCTCAGAGAAAATCCCCAAAGGATAGACAGCCCCCCACAAATATTGACTGTGAGAGGAGAGGGAATTAACATACACAGACTGAAATCAGGATTTAGCAAAGGAGGCCATTCTAGCTAGACAGAAAGGATAGGACAGAGTACTATGCGGTCAGTATTAAAAGACTAGAAAATATCCACCACAGAAGATACAAAATCTCCATATCTAACTAAAGATATGGAGGGTATTTCTGCATCTCCAGAGATTCCAACTAAGCTGAATAAATCCTTACACAGAAAAAGCTGGACAAGAAAAAACATAGAAATACACTGAACTATAAAGCCCACAGCATGTGGACTGCAAAAACAAAGCCAGAACTTATCTTTGTAGATTGGAACAGCATAGCAGAAGAAACCAGGCTGAGATGTGAATCCTCCAAAAACAATGGACAACTGGCACTGACTAAAGGGTTCAGCAAAACTAAATAGCCCAGTGGAATGAATTAAGTGGATCCACCTGATGAAATGCTGTGATTGAAGACAGCAGCGCTACCACTTATAACCACCGGAGGGAGCCCAAGAGCAGAATTCACAACAGTACCCCCCCTTGAGGAGGGGTCACCGAACCCTCACCAGAGCCCCCAGGCCGATCAGGAAAATGAAAGGCACGAACCAAATCGTCAGCATGAACATCGGAGGCAACAACCCAAGAATTATCCTCCTGGCCATAACCCTTCCATTTGACAAGATACTGAAGCTTCCGCCTCGAAGAACGAGAATCCAAAATCATCTCAACCACATACTCCAACTCCCCATCAATCAACATCGGGGCAGGAGGATCAGCAGAGGGAACAACGGGCACCACATATTTCCGCAACAAAGATCTATGAAAAACATTATGGATGGAAAAAGAGGCTGGAAGGGCCAAACGAAAAGACACTGGATTAATAATCTCAGAAATCTTATAAGGACCAATAAACCGAGGCTTGAACTTAGGGGAAGAAACCTTCATAGGAACATGACGGGAAGACAACCAGACCAAATCCTGTTGTGATCCTAATGGCAGAGGATCTCAGGGTCTATGAACTAGATTCAGCAAAGAGAGGCCCACTAAATAATAGCAGAAATATAGAAAGCGGACTTATGTGGTCAGCGAAAAACCCTACCAAAATATCCATGCTGAATATCCAAGAACCCCCGTACCGACTAACGGTATGGGGGGAGAATATCAGCCCCCTAAGAGCTTCCAGCAAAATCAGGAATCACATTATGAACAAGCTGGACAAAAAACAGAATAATACAAATAAACAAAAAAAACAAGAAAGCAGGACTTAGCTTATGTTGCAAAAATCAGGACCAGTAGACAAGAGCAACCAGACAAGGACTGATTACATGGATGCCAGGCAATGGACTAAGACTCCAGGAAGTTTAAATAGAAACACCCAGAGTCTTAACGAACCAGGTGACTACCAACCTGGGGAAAGAGTATCCAAGAGCCATACCGCGAGTGACCACAAGAGGGAGCCCAAAAGTATAGTTCATAACAGTACCCCCCCTTTAAGGAGGGGTCACCGAACCCTCACTACGACCACCAGGGCGATCAGGATGGGCAGCGTGAAAGGCACGAACCAAATCGGCCGCATGAACATCAGAGGCGACCACCCAGGAATTATCCTCCTGACCATAGCCCTTCCATTTGACCAGATACTGAAGCCTCCGTCTAGAGAGACGAGAATCTAAGATCTTCTCCACCACATACTCCAACTCGCCCTCAACCAAGACCGGAGCAGGAGGGTCAACAGCAGGAACCACAGGCACAATGTACCGCCGCAACAAAGACCTATGGAACACATTGTGAATGGCAAACGACACAGGAAGATCCAAACGAAAAGACACCGGATTAAGGACCTCCAAAATTCTATAAGGACCAATAAAGTGAGGCTTAAACTTAGGAGAGGAATCCTTCAGAGGGACAAACCGAGAAGATAACCAAACCAAATCCCCAACACGAAGTCGGGGACCCACACCGTGGCGGCGGTTGGCAAAACGCTGAGCCTTCTCCTGTGACAACTTCAAGTTGTCCACCACATGATTCCAAGTCCGCTGCAACCTATCAACCACAGAATCCACCCCAGGACAGTCAGAAGGCTCAACATGACCCGAGGAGAAACGAGGATGAAAACCAGAGTTGCAGAAAAATGGCGAAACCAAAGTAGCGGAACTAGCCCGATTATTGAGGGCAAACTCAGCCAATGGCAAGAAGGTCACCCAATCATCCTGATCCGCAGAAACAAAACATCTCAAATAAGCCTCCAGTGTCTGATTAGTTCGCTCCGTTTGGCCATTAGTCTGAGGATGAAAGGCAGACGAGAACGACAGATCAATGCCCATCTTAGCACAAAAAGATCGCCAGAATCTGGACACAAACTGGGATCCTCTGTCAGACACGATATTCTCAGGAATGCCGTGCAAACGAACCCCATTCTGAAAAAACAAAGGAACCAGATCGGAAGAGGAAGGCAACTTAGGCAAGGGCACCAAATGGACCATCTTGGAAAAACGATCACACACCACCCAGATGACAGACATTCCCTGAGACACCGGAAGATCTGAAATGAAATCCATGGAAATGTGTGTCCAAGGCCTCTTTGGGACGGGCAAGGGCAAAAGCAACCCGCTGGCATGAGAACAGCAAGGCTTAGCCCGAGCACAAGTCCCACAGGACTGCACAAAAGCACGCACATCCCGTGAAAAGGAAGGCCACCAAAAGGACCTAGCCACCAAATCTCTGGTACCAAAAATCCCAGGATGCCCTGCCAACACTGAGGAATGAACCTCGGAAATAACTCTGCTGGTCCATTTATCAGGAACAAACAGTCTATCAGGTGGACAAGAGTCAGGGTACCGTCACACAGTGCAATTTTGATCGCTACGACGGCACGATTCGTGACGTTCCAGCGATGCATTTACGATATCGTTGTGTCTGACACGCTACTGCGATCCGGATCCCCGCTGAGAATCGTATGTCGTAGCAGATCGTTTGAAACTTTCTTTCGTCGTCTAGTGTCCCGCTGTGGCGGCATGATTGCATCGTGTGACACAGGTTGTATACGATGTGCGCACAGTAACCAACGGCTTCTACATCGCAAATACGTCATGAAATTATCGCTCCAGCGCTGTGTATTGCAACGTGTGACCGCAGTCTACGACGCTGGAGCGATAATTATACGACGCTGCTACGTCACAAATCGTGCCGTCGTAGCGATGAAAATGCCACTGTGTGACGGTACCCTTAGGTCTACCAGCCTGAAATCTCTGCAACATACGTCGCAAATCAGGAGAAATGGCCGACAAAATCACTCCCTCTTTAAGAATACCAGCAGGCGCTGAGACTCCAGGAGAATCAGGCACAAAGCTCCTAGAGAGAGCATCAGCCTTCACATTTTTCGAACCAGGCAGGTATGAGACCACAAAGTCAAATCGGGAGAAAAACAATGACCAACGAGCCTGTCTAGGATTCAGGCATTTAGCAGACTCGAGATACATCAGGTTTTTGTGATCAGTCAAGACCACCACACGATGCTTAGCTCCCTCGAGCCAATGACGCCACTCCTCAAATGCCCACTTCATGGCCAACAACTCCTGATTACCAACATCATAGTTCCGCTCAGCCGGCGAAAACTTCCTGGAAAAGAAAGCACATGGTTTCATCATAGAGCAACCAGAGCCTCTCTGCGACAAAACAGCTCCTGCACCAATCTCAGAAGCATCCACTTCAACCTGAAAGGGAAGTGAGACATCAGGCTGGCACAAAACAGGCGCCGAAGTAAACCGGCGCTTCAGCTCCCGGAAGGCCTCAATGGCCGCAGGAGCCCAATTAGCGACATCAGAACCTTTCTTGGTCATATCCGTCAGAGGTTTAACAACGCTAGAAAAGTTAGCAATAAAACGACGGTAGAAATTAGCAAAACCCAAAAACTTCTGAAGACTCTTAACAGACGTGGGTTGAGTCCAATCATGAATAGCTCGGACCTTGACTGGGTCCATCTCCACAGCAGAAGGGGAAAAGATAAAACCCAAAAAGGAAACCTTCTGCACTCCAAAGAGACACTTTGAGCCCTTCACAAACAAAGCATTATCACGCAAAACCTGAAACACCATCCTGACCTGCTTTACATGAGAATCCCAATCATCAGAAAAAACTAAAATGTCATCCAGATAAACAATCACAAATTTATCTAGATACTTCCGTTAGATGTCATGCATAAAGGATTGAAACACTGAAGGAGCATTAGAGAGCCCAAAAGGCATCACCAAGTACTCAAAATGACCTTCGGGCGTATTAAATGCAGTTTTCCATTCATCTCCCTGCCTAATGCGCACAAGGTTGTACGCACCACGAAGATCTATCTTGGTGAACCAACAGGCACCCTTAATCCGAGCAAACAAGTCCGACAATAGTGGCAGAGGGTACTGAAATTTAACCGTGATTTTATTCAGAAGCCGATAGTCTATACAAGGTCTCAAAGATCCGTCTTTCTTGGCCACAAAAAAGAATCCAGCACCAAGAGGGGAAGAGGATGGACGAATATGTCCTTTCTCCAAAGACTCCTTTATATAAGAACGCATCGTGGCATGCTCAGGTACCGACAGATTAAATAATCGTCCCTTAGGAAACTTGCTACCAGGAATCAAATCTATAGCGCAGTCACAGTCCCTATGAGGAGGAAGAGCACTGGACCTGGACTCACTGAACACATCCTGATAGTCAAGCAAAAACTCAGGAACTTCTGAAGGAGTGGAGGAAGCAATAGACACCGACGGGGAATCGCAATGAATTCCCTGACAACCCCAACTTGACACAGACATAGCCCTCCAATCCAGAACAGGATTATGAGCCTGTAACCATGGCAGACCCAAAACGACCAAATCATGCATTTTATGCAGAACAAGAAAACGAATCACCTCCCGATGTTTAGGAGTCATGCACATGATCACTTGTGTCCAATACTGCGGTTTATTCTCTGCCAATGGCGTAGCATCAATTCCTCTAAGAGGAATAGGATTTTCTAAAGGCTCCAGGACAAAACCACAGCGCCTGGCAAACGACAAGTCCATAAGACTGAGGGCAGCGCCTGAATCCACAAACGCCATAACAGGGTAGGAAGACAATGAGCAAATTAAAGTCACAGACAAAATAAATTTAGGCTGCAAGTTACCAACGGCGACAGGACTAACAAACTTTGTTAGGCGTTTAGAGCATGCTGATATAACATGTGTAGAATCACCACAGTAAAAACACAACCCATTCTGACGTCTATGATTTTGCTGTTCAGTTCTAGTCTGAATTCTATCACATTGCATTAAATCAGGCGTCTGTTCAGACAACACCGCCAAAGGATTAGCGGACTTGCGCTCCTGCAAACGCCGATCAATCTGAATGGCCAGCATCATAGAATCATTCAGACTTGTAGGAATGGGAAAGCCCACCATCACATTCTTAATGGTTTCAGAAAGGCCATTTCTGAAATTTGCGGCCAGAGCACACTCATTCCACTGAGTAAGCACGGACCACTTCCGAAATTTTTGGCAATACACTTCGGCTTCATCCTGGCCCTGAGAAATAGCCAGCAAAGCCTTCTCTGCCTGAATTTCAAGATTGGGCTCCTCATAAAGCAATCCGAGCGCCAGAAAAAACGCATCGATATTCGCCAATGCCGGATCTCCTGGCGCCAATGAGAAAGCCCAATCCTGAGGGTCGCCCCGCAAGAAGGAGATAACAATTTTAACTTGCTGAGCTGAGTCTCCAGACGAACAAGGTCTCAAAGATAGAAACAATTTACAATTATTCCTAAAATTCCTAAATTTAAATCGATCTCCAGAGAACAGCTCAGGAATAGGAATCTTAGGCTCTGACACAGGACTGCCAAAAACAAAATCCTGAATGCCCTGCACACGAGCAGCAAGCTGGTCCACACTAGTAATCAGAGTTTGCACATTCATGTCTGCAGCAGAGTTTCAAGCCATTCAGAGGTAAAGGGGAAGGAAGAAAAAAAAAAAAAAAAAAAACTCAGAACTTCTTTTTTTCTTTTAATCCCACTTCTGCAATGCATTAACTATTCAGTGGCCTGGCATACTGTTGTGATCCTAATGGCAGAGGATCTCAGGGTCTTCAGCAAAGTCTGCAAACATAAAAACTAGCTCTTAGGGAGGTGGTAACTTAGCTGACCACATACCTGATCCTAGCCCACAAATAATAGCAGCCGGGGAACGTGCCTACGTTGGTTCTAGACGTCTCGCGCCAGCCGGAGATCTAACTACCCCTTTCAGAGAAAATACAGACCTCACTTGCCTCCAGAGAAAGGTACCCCAAAGTAGATACAGGCCCCCAACAAATAATAACGGTGAGGTAAGAGGAAAGGACAAACGTAAGTATGAACTAGATTCAGCAAAGAGAGGCCCACTAAATAATAGCAGAAATATAGAAAGCGGACTTATGTGGTCAGCGAAAAACCCTACCAAAATATCCATGCTGAATATCCGAGAACTCCCGTACCGACTAACGGTATGGGGGGAGAATATCAGCCCCCTAAGAGCTTCCAGCAAAATCAGGAATCACATTATGAACAAGCTGGACAAAAAACAGAATAATACAAATAAACAAAAAAAACAAGAAAGCAGGACTTAGCTTATGTTGCAAAAATCAGGACCAGTAGACAAGAGCAACCAGACAAGGACTGATTACATGGATGCCAGGCAATGGACTAAGACTCCAGGAAGTTTAAATAGAAACACCCAGAGTCTTAACGAACCAGGTGACTACCAACCTGGGGAAAGAGTATCCAAGAGCCATACCGTGAGTGACCACAAGAGGGAGCCCAAAAGTATAGTTCATAACAAAATCCCCAACCCGAAGCCGGGAACCAACACACCGACGATGGTTAGCAAAACGCTGAGCCTCCTCCTGAGACAACACTGTCATGATTCTCAATGGCGAGAGAACATAGCCCAGCATATATGAGAACTAGCTCTTGGAAGATGGAAACTATACTGACCATGAACTAAACCTGCCGCACAACTAGAAGTGGCCGGGTAGCATGCCTACGTTTTTTATCCCTAGATGCCCAGCGCCAGCCGGAGAACTACCTAATCCTAGCAGAGGAAAAGACAGTCCTGGCTCACCTCTAGAGAAATTTTCCCAAAAGGCAGACAGAGGCCCCCACATATATTGGCGGTGATTTTAGATGAAATGACAAACGTAGTATGAAAATAGGTTTAGCAAAATCGAGGTCCGCTTACTAGATAGCATGAAGACAGAAAGGGCACTTTCATGGTCAGCAGAAAACCCTATCAAAACACCATCCAGAAATTACTTTAAGACTCTAGCATTAACTCATAACACCAGAGTGGCAATTTCCGCTCACAAGAGCTTTCCAGACACAGTAACGAAACAGCAGCTGTGAACAGGAACAAAATGCAAAAACACACAAGGACAAAAGTCCAACTTAGCTAGGAGTTGTCTAGTAGCAGGAACATGCACAGAAGGCTTCTGATTACATTGTTGACCGGCATGAAACTGACAGAGGAGCAAGGTTATATAGCGACTCCCACATCCTGATAGGAGCAGGTGAACAGAGGGGATGATGCACACAAGTACAATTCCACAAGTGGCCACCGGGGGAGCCCAGAATCCAATTTCACAACAGTACCCCCCCCTCAAGGAGGGGGCACCGAACCTTCACCAGAACCACCAGGGCGATCAGGATGAGCCCTATGAAAGGCACGGACAAGATCGGAGGCATGAACATCAGAGGCAGTGACCCAAGAATTATCCTCCTGACCGTATCCCTTCCATTTGACCAGATACTGGAGTTTCCGTCTGGAAACACGAGAGTCTAAGATCTTTTCCACAACGTACTCCAACTCACCCTCAACCAACACCGGAGCAGGAGGCTCAACGGAAGGCACAGCCGGTACCTCATACCTGCGCAACAATGACCGATGAAAAACATTATGAATCGAAAAGGATGCAGGGAGGTCCAAACGGAAGGACACAGGGTTAAGAATCTCCAATATCTTGTATGGGCCGATGAACCGAGGCTTAAACTTAGGAGAAGAAACCCTCATAGGGACAAAACGAGAAGACAACCACACCAAGTCCCCAACACAAAGCCGAGGACCAACACGACGACGGCGGTTGGCAAAAAGCTGAGTCTTCTCCTGGGACAACTTCAAATTGTCCACCACCTGCCCCCAAATCTGATGCAACCTCTCCACCACAGCATCCACTCCAGGACAATCCGAAGATTCCACTTGACCGGAGGAAAATCGAGGATGAAACCCCGAATTACAGAAAAACGGGGACACCAAGGTGGCAGAGCTGGCCCGATTATTGAGGGCGAACTCCGCCAAAGGCAAAAAAGCAACCCAATCATCCTGATCCGCAGACACAAAACACCTCAAATATGTCTCCAAGGTCTGATTAGTCCGCTCGGTCTGGCCATTAGTCTGAGGATGGAAAGCAGACGAAAAAGACAAATCTATGCCCATCCTAGCACAGAATGCCCGCCAAAATCTAGACACGAATTGGGTCCCTCTGTCAGAAACGATATTCTCCGGAATACCATGCAAACGAACAACATTTTGAAAAAACAGAGGAACCAACTCGGAAGAAGAAGGCAACTTAGGCAAGGGAACCAGATGGACCATCTTAGAGAAACGGTCACACACCACCCAGATGACAGACATCTTCTGAGAAACAGGCAGATCCGAAATAAAATCCATCGAGATGTGCGTCCAAGGCCTCTTCGGGATAGGCAAGGGTAACAACAATCCACTAGCCCGAGAACAACAAGGCTTGGCCCGAGCACAAACGTCACAAGACTGCACAAAGCCTCGCACATCTCGTGACAGGGAAGGCCACCAGAAGGACCTTGCCACCAAATCCCTGGTACCAAAGATTCCAGGATGACCTGCCAACGCAGAAGAATGAACCTCAGAGATGACTCTACTGGTCCAATCATCAGGAACAAACAGTCTACCAGGTGGGCAACGATCAGGTCTATCCGCCTGAAACTCCTGCAAGGCCCGCCGCAGGTCTGGAGAAACGGCAGACAATATCACTCCATCTTTAAGGATACCTGTGGGCTCAGAATTACCAGGGGAGTCAGGCTCAAAACTCCTAGAAAGGGCATCCGCCTTAACATTCTTAGAACCCGGTAGGTAAGACACCACAAAATTAAACCGAGAGAAAAACAACGACCAGCGCGCCTGTCTAGGATTCAGGCGCCTGGCAGACTCAAGGTAAATTAAATTTTTGTGGTCAGTCAATACCACCACCTGATGTCTGGCCCCCTCAAGCCAGTGACGCCACTCCTCAAAAGCCCACTTCATGGCCAAAAGCTCCCAATTCCCAATATCATAATTCCGCTCGGCGGGCGAAAATTTACGGGAAAAAAAGGCACAAGGTCTCATCACGGAGCAGTCGGAACTTCTCTGCGACAACACCGCCCCAGCTCCGATTTCAGAAGCGTCGACCTCAACCTGAAAAGGAAGAGCAACATCAGGCTGACGCAACACTGGGGCGGAAGAAAAGCGGCGCTTGAGCTCCCGAAAGGCCTCCACAGCATCAGGGGACCAATCAGCAACATCAGCACCCTTCTTAGTCAAATCAGTCAATGGTTTTACAACATCAGAAAAACCAGCAATAAATCGACGATAAAAGTTAGCAAAGCCCAAAAATTTCTGAAGACTCTTAAGAGAAGAGGGTTGCGTCCAATCACCAATAGCCTGAACCTTGACAGGATCCATCTCGATGGAAGAGGGGGAAAAAATGTATCCCAAGAAGGAAATCTTTTGAACCCCAAAAACACACTTAGAACCCTTCACACACAAGGAATTAGACCGCAAAACCTGAAAAACCCTCCTGACCTGCTGGACATGAGAGTCCCAGTCATCCGAAAAAATCAGAATATCATCCAGATACACAATCATAAATTTATCCAAATAATCGCGGAAAATGTCATGCATAAAGGACTGGAAGACTGAAGAGGCATTAGAAAGACCAAAAGGCATCACCAAATACTCAAAATGGCCCTCGGGCGTATTAAATGCGGTTTTCCACTCATCCCCCTGCTTGATTCGCACCAAATTATACGCCCCACGGAGATCAATCTTAGAGAACCACTTGGCCCCCTTTATACGAGCAAACAAATCAGTAAGCAGTGGTAACGGATATTGATATTTAACCGTGATTTTATTCAAAAGACGATAATCAATACACGGCCTCAAAGAGCCGTCTTTCTTAGACACAAAGAAAAAACCGGCTCCTAAGGGAGATGACGAAGGACGAATATGTCCCTTTTCCAAGGACTCCTTTATATATTCTCGCATAGCCGCGTGTTCAGGCACAGACAGATTAAATAAACGACCCTTAGGGTATTTACTACCCGGGATCAAGTCTATGGCACAATCGCACTCCCGGTGCGGAGGTAGTGAACCAACCTTGGGTTCTTCAAAAACGTCACGAAAGTCAGACAAGAATTCAGGAATCTCAGAGGGAATAGATGATGAAATGGAAACCAAAGGTACGTCCCCATGAGTTCCTTTACATCCCCAGCTTAACACAGACATAGCTCTCCAGTCGAGGACTGGGTTATGAGATTGCAGCCATGGCAATCCCAGCACCAAAACATCATGTAGATTATACAGCACCAGAAAGCGAATAACCTCCTGGTGATCCGGATTAACACGCATAGTCACTTGTGTCCAGTATTGTGGTTTATTACTAGCCAATGGGGTGGAGTCAATCCCTTTCAGAGGTATCGGAGCCTCCAATGGCTCCAAATCATACCCACAGCGTTTGGCAAAGGACCAATCCATAAGACTCAAAGCAGCGCCAGAGTCGACATAGGCGTCCGCGGTAATAGATGACAAAGAACAAATCAGGGTCACAGATAGAATAAACTTAGACTGTAAAGTGCTAATTGAAACAGACTTGTCAGGCTTCTTAGTACGCTTAAAGCATGCTGATATAACATGAGTTGAATCACCACAATAGAAGCACAACCCATTTTTTCGTCTAAAATTCTGCCGCTCGCTTCTGGACAGAATTCTATCACATTGCATATTTTCTGGCGTTTTCTCAGTAGACACCGCCAAATGGTGCACAGGTTTGCGCTCCCGCAGACGCCTATCGATCTGAATAGCCATCGTCATGGACTCATTCAGACTCGCAGGCACAGGGAACCCCACCATAACATCCTTAATGGCATCAGAGAGACCTTCTCTGAAAATCGCCGCCAGGGCGCACTCATTCCACTGAGTAAGCACAGACCATTTGCGGAATTTTTGGCAGTATATTTCAGCTTCATCTTGCCCCTGAGACAAGGACATCAAGGCCTTTTCCGCCTGAAGCTCTAAATGAGGTTCCTCATAAAGCAACCCCAAGGCCAGAAAAAACGCATCCACATTGAGCAACGCAGGATCCCCTGGTGCCAATGCAAAAGCCCAGTCCTGAGGGTCGCCCCGGAGCAAGGAAATTACAATCCTGACCTGCTGTGCAGGGTCTCCGGCAGAGCGAGACTTCAGGGACAAAAACAATTTGCAATTATTTTTAAAATTTTGAAAGTGAGATCTATTCCCCGAGAAGAATTCAGGCAAAGGAATTCTAGGCTCAGACATAGGTGCATGAACAACAAAATCTTGCAAATTTTGTACCTTTGTGGCGAGATTATTCAAACCTGTAGCTACACTCTGAAGATCCATTTGAAACAGGTGAACACAGAGCCATTCAAGGATTAGAAGGAGAGAAAGAGAGGAAGGCTGCAGCATAGGAAAACTAGCAAGTGATTCAATTAAGAGCACACTCAGAACTAGAGGAAAAAAAAAAAAAAAAAAATTGTAGCAGACTTCTTTTTTCTCTCCTTTCTCAGCCAGTAATTTAACCCTTTTTTGGGCCGGTCAAACTGTCATGATTCTCAATGGCGAGAGAACATAGCCCAGCATATATGAGAACTAGCTCTTGGAAGATGGAAACTATACTGACCATGAACTAAACCTGCCGCACAACTAGAAGTGGCCGGGTAGCATGCCTACGTTTTTTATCCCTAGATGCCCAGCGCCAGCCGGAGAACTACCTAATCCTAGCAGAGGAAAAGACAGTCCTGGCTCACCTCTAGAGAAATTTTCCCAAAAGGCAGACAGAGGCCCCCACATATATTGGCGGTGATTTTAGATGAAATGACAAACGTAGTATGAAAATAGGTTTAGCAAAATCGAGGTCCGCTTACTAGATAGCATGAAGACAGAAAGGGCACTTTCATGGTCAGCAGAAAACCCTATCAAAACACCATCCAGAAATTACTTTAAGACTCTAGCATTAACTCATAACACCAGAGTGGCAATTTCCGCTCACAAGAGCTTTCCAGACACAGTAACGAAACAGCAGCTGTGAACAGGAACAAAATGCAAAAACACACAAGGACAAAAGTCCAACTTAGCTAGGAGTTGTCTAGTAGCAGGAACATGCACAGAAGGCTTCTGATTACATTGTTGACCGGCATGAAACTGACAGAGGAGCAAGGTTATATAGCGACTCCCACATCCTGATAGGAGCAGGTGAACAGAGGGGATGATGCACACAAGTACAATTCCACAAGTGGCCACCGGGGGAGCCCAGAATCCAATTTCACAACACAACACCAAATTGTCCACCACATGAGCCCAAATTTGCTGCAACCTGTCAACCACAGAATCCACCCCAGGACAATCAGAAGGCTCAACCTGCCCTGAAGAAAAAAGAGGATGAAAACCAGAATTACAAAAGAAAGGCGAAACCAAGGTAGCAGAACTAGTCCGATTATTAAGGGCAAACTCGGCCAATGGCAAGAAAGCCACCCAATCATCCTGATCAGCAGACACAAAGCATCTCAAGTAAGTCTGATTAGTTCGCTCGGTTTGGCCATTTGTCTGAGGATGAAATGCGGAAGAAAAAGACAAATCAATGCCCAGCCTAGCACAAAAAGCTCGCCAAAACCTAGAGACAAACTGGGAACCTCTGCCGGACACAATATTCTCCGGAATACCATGCAAATGAACCACATGCTGAAAAAACAACGAAACCAAATCAGAAGAGGAAGGCAATTTAGGCAAAGGTACCAAATGAACCATCTTAGAAAACCGGTCACAAACCACCCAGATAACCGACATCCTCTGGGAAACCGGAAGATCTGAAATAAAATCCATAGAAATATGCGTCCAAGGCCTCTCAGTGTTATGATCCTTAGTGGCGTAGGATCACAAATCTGACCAGCTAAGTAGGAAAACAGGACGAGCTCTGGAGATGTGGGAACTGGACTGACCGCAAACCTGATCCTAACCGCACACACTAAAGGCAGCCGTGGAACGTACCTAAAAATCCTAGACGTCTCTTCACAGCCTGAGAAACTAACTACCCCTAGAGAGAAATACAAGCCTCACTTGCCTCAGAGAAATAACCCCAAAGTTTAGAACAGCCCCCCACAAATAATAAGTGAGTTAAGGAGAAAGCACAAACACAGAAATGAAAACAGGTTTAGCAAAGGAGGCCCGCTAATCACTAAATAGAAAGAGGATAGCAAAGAATCTGTGCGGTCAGTATAAAACCCTATCCAAAAATATCCACGCAGAGAATGCAAGAACCCCCACACCAACTAACGATGTGAGGGGAGATACTCTGCACCCCAGAGCTACCAGCAAGCGAGACAATCACATATTAGCAAGCTGGACTAAACTCATCATAAACTGGAAACATATTGTACACAGATGAGCAAAAGAACTAGCAGAAAACTTAGCTTCTCTTGAAGAGACAGATAATGAATGAAGTCAGGAGAAATCCAAACCAGTACTGAATACAACGACAGCAGGCAAAAAGTGAAGGTCCAGGTGAGTTAAATAGGATACCTGAATAGCAGGTGACGAGGCTGCTGGTCCCAGCCAAAGACCCGCAGAATAACAAAAGAGCCACCAGAGGGAGCCCAAAAATAGAACTCACACAGTACCACTCATGACCACAGGAGGGAGTCCGAAAACAGAGTTCACAACAGTACCCCCCCCTTGAGGAGGGGTCACCGAACCCTCATCAGAACCCCCAGGGCGATCAGGATGAGCCACATGGAAGGCACGAACCAAATCGGCCGCATGAACATCAGAGGCGACAACCCAGGAATTATCCTCCTGACCATAGCCCTTCCACTTAACCAAATACTGAAGCCTCCATCTTGAAATACGGGAATCCAAGATCTTCTCCACCACGTATTCCAATTCTCCCTCAACCAGCACCGGAGCAGGAGGCTCAACAGAAGGAACCAAAGGCACCACATACCTCCGCAACAAAGACCTATGGAACACATTATGAATGGCAAACGATGCTGGGAGGTCCAAATGAAATGACACAGGGTTGAGGATTTCCAAAATTTTATAAGGACCGATGAAACAAGGTTTAAACTTAGGAGAAGAAACCTTCATAGGAACATAACGAGAAGACAACCACACCAAATCCCCCACACGAAGTCGGGAACCCACACAGCGACGGCGGTTAGCAAAGCGCTGAGCCTTCACTTGTGAAAACGTCAAATTGTCCACTACATGGTTCCAAATCTGCTGCAACCTATCCACCACAGAATCCACCCCAGGACAGTCAGAGGGCTCAACCTGTCCCGAGGAAAAACGAGGATGAAAACCAGAATTACGAAAAAAAAGGCAAAACCAAAGTAGCAGAACTAGCCCGATTATTAAGGGCAAACTCAGCTAAAGGCAAAAAAGTCACCCAATCATCCTGGTCAGCAGAAACAAAACATCTTAAATAAGTTTCCAAGGTCTGATTAGTTCGCTTGGTTTGGCCATTCGTCTGAGGATGGAAGGCCGACGAAAAAGATAAATCAATGCCCATCTTAGCACAAAAGGACTGCCAAAATCTGGACACAAACTGGGATCCTCTGTCAGACACAATGTTTTCAGGGATGCCGTGCAAACGAACCACATTCTGAAAAAACAGCGGAACTAAATCGGAGGAGGAAGGCAACTTAGGCAAGGGCACCAAATGGACCATTTTAGAAAAACGATCACAAACCACCCAGATGACAGACATTCTCTGAGAGACTGGAAGATCCAAAATAAAATCCATGGAAATATGCGTCCAAGGCCTCTTCGGAACAGGCAAAGGCAAAAGCAATCCACTGGCACGAGAACAGCAAGGCTTAGCCCGAGCACAAATTCCACAGGACTGCACAAAGGAACGCACATCCCGTGACAAAGAAGGCCACCAGAAGGACCTAGCCACCAAATCTCTAGTACCAAAAATCCCAGGATGACCCGCCAACACCGAAGAATGAACCTCAGAAATAACTCTGCTGGTCCTTCTATCTGGGACAAACAGTCTCTCTGGTGGACAACGGTCAGGTCTATCTGCCTGAAATTCCAGCAACACCCGTCGCAAATCTGGGGAAATGGCAGACAAAATCACCCCCTCTCTGAGGACACCCGCCGGCTCCGAAACTTCAGGAGAATCAGGCACAAAACTCCTAGAAAGAGCATCAGCCTTCACGTTCTTCGAACCAGGAAGGTACGAGACCACGAAATCAAAACGGGAGAAAAACAACGACCAACGAGCCTGTCTAGGATTCAACCGCTTGGCAGACTCGAGATAAATCAAATTTTTGTGATCAGTCAAGACTAGTGTTGAGCGATACCGTCCGATACTTGAAAGTATCGGTATCGGAAAGTATCGGCCGATACCGGCAAAGTATCGGATCTAATCCGATACCGATACCAATACAAGTCAATGGGACACCAAGTATCGGACGGTATCCTGTATGGTTCCCAGGGTCTGAAGGAGAGGAAACTCTCCTTCAGGCCCTGGGATCCATATCAATGTGTAAAAGAAAGAATTAAAATAAAAAATAGGGATATACTCACCCTCCGACGCAGCCTGGACTTTACCGCCGTAACCGGGAGCCGTTGTACCTAAGAATGCGCGCTTGAAGGGCCTTAGATGAGGTTACTGCGCTCTGATTGGAACGTAGCGGTCGCGTGACCGCTACGCGACCAATCACAAAGCAGTGACGTCACCTAAGGTCTTTCAAGCGCTTGAAATACCTTAGAAGACGTCCGCAGCTTCTGATTGGTCGCGTAGCGGTCGCGTGACCACTACGCGACCAATCACAAAGCAGTGACGTCTTCTAAGGTATTTCAAGCGCTTGAAAGACCTTAGGTGACGTCACTGCTTTGTGATTGGTCGCGTAGCGGTCACGCGACCGCTACGGACCAATCAGAGCGCAGTGACCTCATCTAAGGCCCTTCAAGCGCGCATTCTTAGGTACAACGGCTCCCGGTTACGGCGGTAAAGTCCAGGGGCCGCCGGAGAGGTGAGTATATCCCTATTTTTTATTTTAATTCTTACTTTTACACATTGATATTAATCCCGATACCGATCCCCGATACCACAAAAGTATCGGATCTCGGTATCGGAATTCCGATACCCGCAAGTATCAGCCGATACCCGATACTTGCGGTATCGGAATGCTCAACACTAGTCAAGACCACCACACGATGCTTAGCACCCTCAAGCCAATGTTGCCACTCCTCAAACGCCCACTTCATTGCCAACAACTCCCGATTACCAACATCATAATTCCGCTCGGCAGGCGAAAATTTTCTTGAAAAGAAAGCACATGGCTTCATCACAGAGCCATCAGAGCTTCTCTGCGACAAAACAGCCCCTGCTCCAATCTCAGAAGCATCAACATCGACCTGGAAGGGAAGAGAGACATCTGGCTGACATAAGACCGGAGCCGAAGAAAACCGGTGATTCAGCTCCTGAAAGGCCTCCACAGCCGCAGAAGACCAATTAGTCACATCAGAACCCTTCTTGGTCAAATCCGTCAAAGGCTTAACCACACCAGAAAAATTAGCGATGAAGCGATGGTTAGAAAGTTAGCAAAACCCAAGAACTTCTGAAGACTCTTAACCGATGTAGGTTGAGTCCAATCATGAATAGCCTGGACCTTAACTGGATCCATCTCAATAGTAGAAGGAGAAAAAAATAAAGCCCAAAAAGGAAACCTTCTGGACTCCGAAGAGACATTTTGAGCCCTTCACAAATAAGGCATTGGCACGCAGGACTTGAAATACCATCCTGACCTGCTTCACATGGGACTCCCAATCATCAGAAAAGACCAAAATATCATCTAGATACACAATCATAAATTTATCCAGGTATTCTCGGAAGATGTCGTGCATGAAAGACTGAAACACAGAAGGGGCATTAGAAAGTCCAAAAGGCATCACCAAGTACTAAAAATGGCCTTCGGCGTATTAGTACTGTTTTCCATTCATCGCCCTGCTTTATGCGCACAAGATTATACGCACCACGAAGATCAATCTTGGTGAACCAACTAGACCCCCTAATCCGAGCAAACAGATCGGACAACAATGGCAAAGGATACTGAAATTTGACCGTGATTTTATTTAGAAGGCGATAATCTATACAGGGTCTCAGAGAACCATCCTTCTTGGCCACAAAAAAGAATCCAGCACCAAGAGGGGACGAGGACGGGCGAATATGTCCCTTCTCCAAAGACTCCTTTATATAACTCCGCATAGCGGTATGTTCTGGTACAGACAAATTAAATAGTCGTCCCTTAGGGAACTTACTACCAGGAATCAAATTTATAGCACAATCACAATCCCTATGAGGAGGTAGGGCACTGGATTTGGGCTCATCAAATACATCCTGGTAGTCCGATAAAAACTCAGGGACTTCAGAAGGAGTAGAGGAAGCAATTGATACCAAAGGAGCATCGCCATGAATTCCCTGGCAGCCCCAACTTAACACAGACATAGCTTTCCAATCCAAAACTGGATTATGAGCCTGCAACCATGGCAGACCCAACACGACAACGTCGTGCAAATTATATAACACAAGAAAGCGAATCACCTCTTGATGTGCAGGAGTCATACACATGGTCACTTGAGTCCAGTACTGAGGTTTATTCTTGGCCAATGGCGTAGCATCAATTCCCTTCAATGGAATAGGGAACTGCAAAGGCTCCAAGACAAAACCACAGCGCCTGGCAAATGACAAATCCATCAGATTCAGGGCAGCACCTGAATCTACAAAAGCCATAACCGAGTAGGATGACAGAGAGCAAATCAAAGTGACAGACAAAATGAATTTAGGCTGTACAGTACCAATGGTGACAGATTTAGTGAACTTTTTTGTGCGCTTAGAACAATCTGAGATGACATGAGCTGAATCACCACAGTAGAAGCACAACCCATTCTGACGTCTATGATTTTGCCGTTCAATTCTGGTCACAATCCTGTCGCATTGCATAGACTCAAGTTTCTGTTCAGGAAACACCGCCAGATGGTGCGCAGGTTTGCGCTCCCGCAAACGCCGATCAATCTGAATGGCCAAAGCCATTGACTCATTCAGACTCGCAGGCGTGGGGAACCCCACCATTACATTCTTAAGGGCTTCAGAAAGACCTTTTCTGAAAATTGCTGCCAGGGCACACTCATTCCATTGAGTAAGCACCGACCACTTCCTAAATTTCTGACAATAAACCTCTGCTTCATCCTGACCCTGAGAGAGGGCCAGCAAAGCCTTTTCTGCCTGATCAACAAGATTAGGTTCCTCATAAAGCAATCCAAGCGCCAGAAAAAACGCATCCACATTCAGCAATGCAGGATCTCCTGGCGCCAGGGAGAATGCCCAATCCTGAGGGTCACCACGTAACAAGGAAATAATAATTTTAACTTGCTGAGCAGGGTTACCGGAGGAACGAGGTCTCAAAGAAAGAAATAACATGCAATTATTCTTAAAATTCTAAAACCTAGATCTATCTCCAGAAAACAACTCAGGAATAGGTATTTTAGGCTCTGACATAGGACTGTGAGTGACATAATCCTGAATGCTTTGTACCCTTGCAGTAAGATGATCCACACTAGAAGTCAAACTCTGAATATCCATGTCTGCAGCTGAACTCAGAGCCACCCAGAGATTAAGGGGAGGAGAGAAGCTCGACAAACTGCAGCAAAGAAAAAAAAAAGCTCTCAGGACTTCTCTTATCCCGCTTCGGCGATGCATTTAACACTTTATGGCCTGCTGTACTGTTATGATCCTTAGTGGCGTAGGATCACAGATCTGACCAGCTAAGTAGGAAAACATAGGACGAGCTCTGGGGATGTGGGAACTGGACTGACCGCAAACCTGATCCTAACCGCACACACTAAAGGCAGCCGTGGAACGCACCTAAAAATCCTAGACGTCTCTTCACAGCCTGAGAAACTAACTACCCCTAGAGAGAAATACAAGCCTCACTTGCCTCAGAGAAATAACCCCAAAGTTTAGAACAGCCCCCCACAAATAATAACGGTGAGTTAAGGAGAAAGCACAAACACAGAAATGAAAACAGGTTTAGCAAAGGAGGCCCGCTAATCACTAAATAGAAAGAGGATAGCAAAGAATCTGTGCGGTCAGTATAAAACCCTATCCAAAAATATCCACGCAGAGAATGCAAGAACCGCCACACCAACTAACGATGTGAGGGGAGATACTCTGCACCCCAGAGCTACCAGCAAGCGAGACAATCACATATTAGCAAGCTGGACTAAACTCATCATAAACTGGAAACATATTGTACACAGATGAGCAAAATAACTAGCAGAAAACTTAGCTTCTCTTGAAGAGACAGATAACGAATGAAGTCAGGAGAAATCCAAACCAGTACTGAATACAATGACAGCAGGCAAAAAGTGAAGGTCCAGGTGAGTTAAATAGGAAACCTGAATAGCAGGTGACGAGGCAGCTGGTCCCAGCCAAAGACCCGCAGAATAACAAAAGAGCCACCAGAGGGAGCCCAAAAATAGAACTCACACAGTACCACTCACGACCACAGAAGGGAGTCCGAAAACAGAGTTCACAACACTCAGGGACCGGCAAAGGCGAAAGCAACCCACTAGCGCGGGAACAGCAAGGCTTAGCCCGCGCACAAGTCCCACAGGACTGCACAAAAGAATGCACATCCCGTGACAAAGAAGGCCACCAAAAGGACCTACCAACCAATTCTCTCGTACCAAAAATCCCAGGATGGCCAGCCAACACAGAACAATGAACCTCAGAAATCACATTACTAGTCCATCTATCAGAAACAAACAGTTTCCCCCACTGGACAGCGGTCCGGTTTATCAGCCTGAAATTCCTGAAGAACCCGTCGTAAATCAGGGGAGATGGCAGAAAGAATCACCCCTTCCTTCAGAATACCAACCGGCTCAAGGACCGCAGGAGAATCAGGCAAAAAGCTCCTAGAGAGGGCATCCACCTTAACATTCTTAGAACCCGGAAGATACGAGACCACAAAATCAAAATGGGAGAAAAACAGGGACCATCGAGCCTGTCTAGAATTCAGCCGCTTGGCAGACTCGAGGTAAATCAGATTCTTATGATCAGTCAAGACCACAATACGGTGCTTGGCCCCCTCAAGCCAATGTCGCCACTCCTCAAATGCCCACGTCATAGCCAACAACTCACGATTGCCGACATCATAATTGCATTCTGCAGGCGAAAACTTTCGAGAAAAGAAGGCACACGGTTTCATCAAGGAACCATCAGAATTCCTCTGAGACAAAACGGCCCCTGCCCCAACCTCGACCTGAAATGGAAGAGAAACATCAGGCTGACGTAACACAGGGGCAGAAGTAAATCGGCGTTTAAGCTCTTGAAAGGCAGAAACCGCCGCAGAGGACCAATTCGTCACATCAGCGCCTTTCTTCGTCAAATCGGTCAGGGGATTAACCACACTGGAAAAGTTGGCAATGAAACGGCGATAAAAATTAGCAAAGCCCCAAAATTTCTGAAGGCTCTTCACGGATGTGGGCTGAATCCAATCATGAATGGCCTGAACCTTAACTGGATCCATTTCTATAGATGATGGAGAAAAAATGAAGCCCAAAAAAGAAATCTTCTGCACTCCAAAGAGGCACTTAGACCCCTTCACAAATAAAGCATTATCACGAAGGATCTGAAATACCATCCTGACCTGGTTCACATGAGACTCCCAATCATCGGAAAAAATCAAAATATCATCCAAATATACAATCATGAATTTATCAAGATAAGTCGAAAGATATCATGTATGAAGGACTGAAACACAGATGGAGCATTAGAGAGCCCGAATGGCATCACAAGGTATTCAAAATGGCCTTCGGGCTTATTAAACGCAGTTTTCCATTCGTCACCCTGCTTAATACGAACAAGATTATATGCCCCTCGAAGGTCAATCTTAGTAAACCAACTTGCCCCCTTAATCCTAGCAAACAAATCAGAAAGCAAAGGCAAAGGGTATTGGAATTTGACCGTGATCTTATTCAAGAGGCGATAATCAATACAGGGTCTCAAGGAGCCATCCTTCTTGGCAACAAAAAAAAAACCTGCTACCAAAGGTGAAGAAGATGGCCGAATATGCCCATTATCCAAAGACTCCTTAACATAACTCCGCATGGCGGCATGTTCAGGCACAGACAGGTTGAAAAGTCGGCCTTTAGGGAACTTACAGCCTGGAACCAAGTCAATAGCACAATCACAGTCCCTATGCGGTGGAAGGGAACTGGATTTGGGTACATCAAATACATCCTGGAAATCTGACAAAAACTCAGGAATTTCAGAAGAAGGGGAAGAGGAAATTGACATCAAAGGAATGTCACCATGAACCCCCTGACAACCCCAACTAGTCACAGACATAGATTTCCAATCTAACACCGGATTATGTATCTGTAACCATGGGAAACCCAGCACAATAGCATCATGCAAATTCTGCAACACCAGAAAGCGACAATCTTCCTGATGGGCTGGCGCCATGCACATGGTCAGCTGTGTCCAAAACTGAGGTTTATTTTTAGCCAACGGTGTAGCATCAATACCCCTCAACGGAATAGGGTTCTGCAAAGGCTGCAAGGGGAAACCACAACGTTTGGCAAATTCTAAGTCCATTAAGTTCAAAGCGGCGCCTGAATCCACAAATGCCATGACAGAAAATGACGATAATGAGCAGATCAGGGTCACAGATAACAGAAATTTAGGTTGTACAGTACTGATAGTAACGGAACTAGCGATTCTCTTTGTACGCTTAGGGCAATCAGAAATAACATGAGCAGAATCGCCGCAGTAAAAACACAACCTATTCTGATGTCTGAAACCTTGTTGTTCAGCTCTAGACAAAATCCTATCACACTGCATGGGCTCAGCACTCCGCTCGCAGGACAACGCCATAGTGTGCACAACTCTGCGCTCGCGCAAGCGCCGATCAATCTGAATGGCCAGAGACATAGAATCACTCAGACCAGTAGGCGTGGGGAACCCCACCATAACATCTTTAACGGACTCAGAAAGACCCTTTCTGAAAATTGCCGCCAAGGCATCCTCATTCCATTTAGTCACCATAGACCATTTTCTATATTTCTGGCAATAAGATTCTGCCGCTTCTTGACCCTTACACAGGGCCAACAAGGTCTTCTCAGCATGATCCAATGAATTAGGTTCATCATACAATAACCCTAGCGCCTGAAAAAAGGTGTCTACATTAAGCAAAGCCGGATTCCCAGATTCCAGGGAAAATGCCCAATCCTGAGGATCACCGCACAGCAGAGAAATGACAATTTTAACCTGCTGTATGGGATTACCAGAGGAATGTGGTTTCAGAGCAAAAACAGTTTACAGTTATTTTTAAAGCTCAAAAATTTGGACCTGTCCCCAAAAAACAAATCAGGAGTTGGAATTCTAGGCTCTAAAAACAGAGTCTGAACGATATACTCAGAAATAGCCTGTACTCTAGCAGCAAGCTGATCCACACGAGAAGCCAATTCTTGAACATCCATGCCAGCGCCAAACTCCTGTGCCACCCAGAGGCAAAGAGGGAAGAAAAGACAAAACAGACTACAGAAAAAAAATGGCTCAGCACTTTTCTTCCCTTCTGTTGAGATGCATTTAACTCTTTGTGGGCCAGTTGTACTGTTATGAACTGGTTGCCTAGGAGCAGCATGAGACGTAATCTGGAGAAGGTGGTACCTGTACTAACCGCAGACCCTGAACTTAACACCGCAACTAGAAGTAGCCGTGGGATGTTCCTGTCACTCCCTAGACACCTCGTCACAGCCGGAGAACTAATTACCCCTAGAGATAGAAACGGAAAACTATCTTGCCTCAGAGAAAATCCCCAAAGGATAGACAGCCCCCCACAAATATTGACTGTGAGAGGAGAGGGAATTAACATACACAGACTGAAATCAGGATTTAGCAAAGGAGGCCATTCTAGCTAGACAGAAAGGATAGGACAGAGTACTATGCGGTCACTATTAAAAGACTAGAAAAAATCCACCACAGAAGATACAAAATCTCCACATCTAACCAAAGATATGGAGGGTATTTCTGCATCTCCAGAGATTCCAACTTAGCTGAATAAATCCTTACACAGAAAAAGCTGGACAAGAAAAAACATAGAAATACACTGAACTATAAAGCCCACAGCATGTGGACTGCAAAAACAAAGCCAGAACTTATCTTTGTAGATTGGAACAGCATAGCAGAAGAAACCAGGCTGAGATGTGAATCCTCCAAAAACAATGGACAACTGGCACTGACTAAAGGGTTCAGCAAAACTAAATAGCCCAGTGGAATGAATTAAGTGGACCCACCTGATGAAATGCTGTGATTGAAGACAGCAGCGCTACCACTTATAACCACCGGAGGGAGCCCAAGAGCAGAATTCACAACAGAGCCCCCTCCCTGCGCGATGATTCCCTATACCACCGGACATTGCAATCATGTTTGATCGCAGTGTGCCGCGGGTTAATGTGCCAGGGGTGGTCCAAGACCGCTCCTGGCACATAGTGCCAGATGTCAGCTGCGATCGGCCGCGCTCCCCCCGTGAGCGTGGTTGATCGTATATTACGTACTATCCCATCTCTGGGAATTAAGTCCCAGGTCATCTTGACGGGATAGTACGTCATATGGGATTAAGGGGTTAAGCAGACCCTAATAAAAAAGTACCAGCTTACTCCTGAGGTTTACCGGAAAAAGTTCTGAGACCTCCAGCATGAACCACATTACAGCTATGGTGATGTGGTGGATGAGTTCAGGACCAAATTTGAGCAGTGGGTCCAAGGACCGTCGGTTACCACCTTCAAGGACTTGAAGGATATAATGGTAAAGGACCAGTTTCTTCATCTTTGCCCAGTGAATGTACAACAGTTTGTGCTGGACTGCGAGCCAAAGGAGGCCATGAAAGCAGCACAGATCGTCAATGCGTATGAGGCTAATCACACACCAGAAGTGCCAAAGTCATCCTTCGCCAGCTGGCAAGGGGGTAAGTGTGTGTTATCGGAACTCATTCCTGGGAAGACCCTGACTGTCACCAGGTTTGGGGGCGTTCTCCATCTCTTACCAATGGCCTTGGTTTTTCTGGATTGGGGTGCAGGGAGGGAGATAAGGGAAGTGGGAGTGTTGGAGAATCTCCTCACAAATGTTTTATTGGGAAGTGTTCTGGGACGGTTGATTTCCCAATACTTCCATGACAATCCTCCCAGACCTGATATGTCATGTGACGCAAGTGTCAATATTGTCAATGTTATGCATAATAAAAATATGTTCTGTTGTAAGGGAGAACTCAGCCAGATGCCCTAAGAGTAGCCAGCATAAGTGCTAAAAGCGATGGGAGCAGGCACGGAGACCATCAAGCGGCTGGTGCCGTCCAGCTGACCAGTGTCACGACCGCCTATGACATGGCCGGTGGTAGCTGACCCATGACCCATGATTGGCACAGCTGCTATGGTAAAGGGAAAGGTTGGGGAGAAGCACTGGGATTATAAGGAAGGTGGTCCCGTGCAGCTGACCAAGGGAATGACGAACTATGACGTGGCTAGTGGTAGTGGCCTCGCAATTAGCACAGTTTCTTAGGTAACAAGGAGGGCAGATAAGGTCTTATCCCCAGCCTGCTCAGGGTGAGGGAAGGTATATCCTACAGCCGGGCAGGGTGAGGGGAATATGTGTCTCACGGTCTGTCAGGAGGATGGGAAAAAGGTACCCCTAGCCTGTAAGAGGGCTGGGAAAACTACCCACAGTCGGTCAGGGTGATCAAAAAGCAGGATCCACAGTCAGTCAGGGTGGTGGGCAGGTGTGTTCCATAACTTGTCGGACAAATAGGAAAATGTTGTTATCCCCTAGGGAGACAGCCTGTCTAGGCGCTGTCACCTGTGGTATGAGAGCTGTTATGACCTGGTGGTTAGGAGCACCCTGAAATGACCTGATGGTTAAAACAAAAACCTGAGACAAGCTCTGAGGAGGTGGTTACTCTACTGACCGAAATCCCTAATCCTAACAGCAACACTAGAAATAGCCGTTGAGCGTTCCTAACTCTCCCTAGACGCTTCGTCACAGCCTAAGAACTAACTACCCCTGAAGATAGAAATAGAAGCCTACCTTGCCTCAGAGAAATTCCCCAAAGGAAAGGTAGCCCCCCACAAATATTGACTGTGAGTTAAGAGGGAAGTGACAAACACAGGAATGAAAACAGATTTTAGCAAAGGAGGCTGAATCTTCTCTAGATAGACAGAAAATAGGAAAGGAACTGTGCGGTCAGTAATAAAAACTACAAAATCCACGCAGAGTATGCAAAAAGACCTCCACACCGACTCACGGTGTGGAGGGGCAACTCTGCACCCCCAGAGCTTCCAGCTAGCAAGGAAATATCATAATGGCAAGCTGGACAAGAAACATAGCATGTGCTGAGAAATACACTCAAACTCAAATGAGCAACAAATGAACTAGCAGGAACTTAGCTTCTGCTGGAGTAGACAGGTCATCTGAGAAATCCAAGAGAGATCTAAACCAGTACTGAGACATTGACAGCTTGCATTAACTAACGACCAGAGCAGAGTTAAATAGGAAAGCCAGCAGAACCAATAAGTGAGGGCAGCTGAGAAAGCCAACCTCAAAGATCAGCAGTTCCACTCAAAGCCACCAGAGGGTGTCCAAGGACAGAACTCACCAAAATACCATTCATGACCACAGGAGGGAGCCCAAGAACGGAATTCACAACAGTACCCCCCCTTGAGGAGGGGTCACTGAACCCTCACCAGAGCCCCCAGGCCGATCAGGACGAGCCAAGTGAAAGGCGCGAACTGTTGTGAATTCTGTTTTTGGGCTCCCTCTGGTGGCTACTTGTGGTACTGGCTGACTTGTGGCTTGGGTTCCCAGTGCACCTGTTTTCATCAGGCAATTGGGAGTTTCCTACTTAGGCTGGCTTCTCAGTCATTCTAGTGCCGGCAATCAATGTTACCAGAGCTCCCTTGTTGCTTGCTACCTGCTCCAAGTCTGCAATTCAGCTAAGTTGAATCCTTGGCATTTGAACGTTTGCTTTTTGTCCAGCATGCATTTATGTTTCTTGTGCTGCTGGAAGCTCTAGTGATCTGAAATTGCCACTCCGGTGTCATGAGTTGATAACGGAGCTAAGGTAATTTCAGGATGGCTATTTAGGGTTTTTTAGGTAACCGTGAAGTCCTCTTTTGTATTTTCTGCTATCTAGTTAGAGGGCCTCACTGTGCTGAATCTATATTCATACTGCGTTTGTGTTTTCCTCTTATCTAACCGTTATTATATGTGGGGGGCTACTATGACTTTTGGGATTTCCCTGGAGGCAAGCCAGGTCTGTGTATTCCTCTGATAGGGGTAGTTAGATCTCCGGCTGGCGCGAGGTGTCTAGGAACAACGTAGGAACACCCCCTGGCTGGTGGTAGGTTCAGCATCGCGGTTACCTTAGTTACCATCTTCCTAGAGCTTGTCCGTTATTTCCCTGTTCCCCTGCCATTGGGAATCATGACAGTATTGCCGGCCAAATGTATTGGCTGAAGAAAGAGAGAAAAGAAAAGAAGTTTCTGACACCTTTTTTTTTTTTTTTGCTCTGAAACTCTGCTTAGCCATAATTGCAGTTTGCTGTTTTTTTTTTTTTTCTCTCCTCTTAACCCCTGAATGGCTTAGATCTCAGCTGCTATGGATATCCAGGGTTTGGCTTCGGACCTGAATACACTTGCTTCTAGGGTTCAAAATATCCAAGACTATGTTATACATGCTCCTATATCTGAACCCAAGATCCCTATACCTGAGTTCTTTTCTGGAGATAGATCTTGCTTTTTGAATTTTAAGCACAATTGTAAATTGTATCTTTCTCTGAGATCTCGCTCCGATGGAGACCCCGCTCAGCAGGTTAAAATTGTTATTTCCTTGTTGCGGGGTGACCCCCAGAATTGGGCATTTGCATTGGCACCAGGATATCCTGCGTTGCTCAATGTGGATGCGTTTTTTCTGGCACTGGGGTTGCTCTATGAGGAACCTAATTTGGAGATTCAGGCTGAAAAGGCCTTGATAGCCCTCTCTCAAGGGCATGATGAAGCTGAAATATATTGTCAAAAATTTCGAAAGTGGTCAGTGCTTACTCAGTGGAATGAGTGCGCCCTGGCGGCTAATTTCAGAGAAGGTCTCTCTGACGCCGTTAAAGATGTCATGGTGGGGTTTCCTACGCCCACAGGTCTGAATGAGTCCATGACTATGGCTATTCAGATTGATCGGCGTTTACGGGAGCGCAGACCTGTGCACCATTTGGCGGTGTCTTCTGAGCAGGCACCGGAGATTATGCAATGTGATAGAATTCTGTCCAGAAGTGAACGGCAGAATTATAGGCGTAAAAATGGATTGTGTTTCTACTGCGGTGATTCTGCTCATGTTATATCAGCATGCTCTAAACGCACAAAAAAGGCTGATAAGTCTTTTGCAATTGGCACCTTACAGTCTAAGTTTATTTTGTCTGTAACCTTGATCTGTTCATTATCATCTATTACTGTGGATGCCTATGTGGATTCTGGCGCTTCCTTGAGTCTTATGGATTTGTCCTTTGCCAGACAATGTGGGTTTAGCCTAGAGCCATTGGAAGTTCCTATCCCTCTGAAGGGTATCGATTCCACCCCTTTGGCTAGGAATAAACCACAATTCTGGACACAAGTGACTATGTGTATGACTCCTGATCATCAGGAGGTGATTCGTTTCCTTGTGCTACATAATTTGCATGATGTCTTAGTGCTTGGACTGCCATGGTTGCAAACTCATAATCCAGTCCTTGACTGGAAAACAATGTCTGTATTAAGCTGGGGATGTCGGGGGGCTCATGGGGGAGCATCTTTGGTTTCTATTGCTTCATCTACTCCTTCTGAAATTCCAGCATTTTTGTCTGATTTCTCTGATGTTTTTGAGGAGCCTAAATTTGGTTCTCTTCCCCCCCATAGGGATTGTGATTGTGCAATAGACTTGATTCCTGGCAGCAAGTTTCCCAAGGGTCGTTTGTTCAATCTATCTGTGCCTGAGCATGCTGCTATGCGAGAGTATATTAAGGAGTCCTTGGAAAAGGGACATATCCGTCCATCCTCATCCCCTTTAGGAGCAGGGGTTTTTTTCGTGGGTAAAAAGGATGGCTCCCTGAGGCCCTGCATTGATTATCGCCTGTTGAATAAGATTACAGTCAAATACCAGTATCCTTTGCCACTATTGACTGATTTATTTGCTCGTATTAAAGGGGCAAAGTGGTTCTCTAAGGTTGATCTTCGGGGTGCGTATAATTTGGTGCGGATTAAGCAGGGAGATGAGTGGAAAACTGCATTTAATACGCCCGAGGGCCATTTTGAGTATTTGGTGATGCCTTTTGGCCTTTCTAATGCTCCTTCAGTCTTTCAGTCCTTTATGCACGATATTTTCCGTAAATACCTGGATAGATTTATGATTGTGTATCTGGATGATATTTTGATTTTTTCGGATGACTGGGAGTCGCATGTTCAACAGGTTAGGAAGGTTTTTCAGGTTTTGCGGTCCAATTCTTTGTTTGTAAAGGGTTCAAAGTGTATCTTTGGGGTTCAGAAGATCTCCTTTTTGGGGTATATTTTTTCCCCTTCTTCTGTTGAGATGGATCCTGTCAAGGTTCGGGCTATTTGTGATTGGACGCAGCCTACTTCCCTGAAGAGTCTTCAGAAGTTCTTGGGCTTTGCTAATTTCTATCGTCGATTTATAACTGGGTTTTCAAGTATTGCTAGACCTTTGACTGATTTGACTAAGAAGGGTGCTGATGTTGCCAATTGGTCCTCTGCGGCTGTGGAGGCCTTTCGGGAGCTTAAGCGCCGCTTTGCTTCTGCCCCTGTGTTGCGCCAGCCTGATGTTTCGCTCCCTTTTCAGGTTGAGGTAGATGCTTCCGAGATTGGAGCAGGGGCGGTTTTGTCACAGAAAAGTCCCGATTGCTCAGTGATGAGACCATGTGCATTTTTCTCTCGAAAGTTTTCGCCCGCTGAGCGAAATTATGATGTCGGTAATCGGGAGCTCTTGGCTATGAAGTGGGCATTTGAGGAGTGGCGTCATTGGCTTGAGGGTGCTAGACATCAGGTGGTGGTCTTGACTGATCACAAGAACCTGATGTACCTTGAGTCTGCCAGGCGTCCGAATCCCAGACAGGCGCGCTGGTCGTTGTTTTTCTCCCGGCTTAATTTCGTGGTTTCATACTTGCCGGGCTCGAAAAATGTAAAGGCAGATGCTCTTTCTAGGAGTTTTGAGCCTGACTCCTCTGGTGATTCCGAGCCTACTGGTATCCTTAAGGATGGAGTGATTTTGTCTGCTGTCTCTCCAGACCTGCGACGTGCGTTGCAGGAGTTTCAGACTGATAGGCCTGATCGTTGTCCGTCTGGGAGATTGTTTGTTCCAGATGAGTGGACCAGTAGAGTCATCTCAGAGGTTCATTCTTCTGTGTTGGCAGGCCACCCTGGAATTTTTGGTACCAGAGATTTGGTGGCCAGGTCCTTCTGGTGGCCTTCCCTGTCTCGAGATGTGCGTACCTTCATACAGTCTTGTGATGTGTGTGCTCGGGCCAAGCCTTGCTGTTCTCGGGCTAGTGGATTGTTGTTGTCCTTGCCTGTTCCGAGGAGGCCGTGGACGCACATCTCTATGGACTTTATCTCGGACCTCCCGGTGTCTCAGAAGATGTCCGTCATTTGGGTGGTGTGTGACCGTTTTTCTAAGATGGTTCATTTGGTACCCTTGCCCAAATTGCCTTCTTCATCGGAGTTGGTTCCCTTATTTTTTCAGAATGTGGTTCGTTTACATGGTATCCCGGAAAACATCGTTTTCTGACAGGGGATCTCAATTTGTGTCTAGGTTTTGGCGAGCGTTCTGTGCCAGGATGGGCATTGATTTGTCTTTTTCGTCTGCGTTCCATCCTCAGACTAATGGCCAGACGGAGCGAACTAATCAGACCTTGGAGACTTATTTAAGGTGTTTTGTGTCTGCTGATCAGGATGATTGGGTCGCCTTTTTGCCGTTGGCCGAGTTTGCCCTCAATAATCGGGCCAGTTCTGCTACTCTGGTTTCTCCTTTCTTTTGCAATTCAGGGTTTCACCCTCGTTTTTCATCTGGCCAGGTGGAGTCTTCGGATTGTCCTGGAGTGGACACTGTGGTGGATAGACTGCACCAGATTTGGAGTCATGTGGTGGACAATTTGAAGTTGTCTCAGGAGAAGAATCAGCAGTTTGCTAATCGTCATCGTCGTGAGGGTCATCGTCTCCGTGTTGGGGACTTGGTGTGGTTGTCTTCTCGTTTTGTCCCTATGAAGGTCTCTTCTCCTAAGTATAAGATTTTGGAGATTCTTAATCCTGTATCTTTTCGTTTGGACCTGCCGGCATCTTTCACCATTCATAATGTCTTCCATCGGTCGTTGTTGCGGAGGTATGAGGAGCCTCCTGCTCCTGTGCTGGTGGAGGGTGAATTGGAGTATGTTGTGGAGAAGAGTTTGGACTCTCGCATTTCCAGACGGAGACTTCAATATTTGGTTAAATGGAAGGGATACGGTCAGGAAGATAATTCTTGGGTGACTGCCTCTGATGTTCATGCCTCTGATTTGGTCCGCGCCTTTCATAGGGCGCATCCAGATCGCCCTGGTGGTTCTCATGAGGGTTCGGTGCCCCCTCCTTAAGGGGGGGGTACTGTTGTGAATTCTGTTTTTGGGCTCCCTCTGGTGGCTACTTGTGGTACTGGCTGACTTGTGGCTTGGGTTCCCAGTGAACCTGTTTTCATCAGGCAATTGGGAGTTTCCTACTTAGGCTGGCTTCTCAGTCATTCTAGTGCCGGCAATCAATGTTACCAGAGCTCCCTTGTTGCTTGCTACCTGCTCCAAGTCTGCAATTCAGCTAAGTTGAATCCTTGGCATTTGAACGTTTGTTTTTTGTCCAGCATGCATTTATGTTTCTTGTGCTGCTGGAAGCTCTAGTGATCTGAAATTGCCACTCCGGTGTCATGAGTTGATAACGGAGCTAAGGTAATTTCAGGATGGCTATTTAGGGTTTTTTAGGTAACCGTGAAGTCCTCTTTTGTATTTTCTGCTATCTAGTTAGAGGGCCTCACTGTGCTGAATCTATATTCATACTGCGTTTGTGTTTTCCTCTTATCTAACCGTTATTATATGTGAGTAGTGTAGGGTCGGGTGGTTTCGTCAAACTCAATTTGACAGGTGGACACGCCCCTATCAAAGTGTATCAAAGTGTGTAACCCCTCCCCTCCCCCTTGTCTTCTAGCAGCAGCTGTGTGGCAGCTCCCCCTCCCTTTTTATATAGTTTAATATTATCACTGTATTTGATACGGTGAATATTATCTCCGTAATTGTTTTATATTAGAGTTTTATTTTTTATAGGGGGTTTATATTTTATATTAGAGTTTTATATTTATAGGGGGATTTATAATGCTCACAGTATGTATGTGGGCATGTTGTTACAACATGTATGTTATCCCCGTAATTGTTTTATATTAGAGTTTTATATTTATAGGGGATTTATAACGCGCGCATTATGTATGCGGGCATGTTACAACATGAATGTTATCCCCGGGGCATGTTACAACATGCCCCCGGGGCATGTTACAACACGAATGTTATCCCCGTAATTGTTTTATATTAGAGTTTTATATTTATATGTGATTTATAATGGGCGCATTATGTGTGCGGCCATATTACAACAAGCGCATGTATGAATCGTGGTGTTTTATACGTTTATATAAAAAAAGCAAAAGACAGGGTATTGTAAAAGTAAAAAGATATTTATTGTAAATAAACACAGCTCAGAGACATTTCAATGATTCTTGCAGGGTATAAAAGCAGTCACATTAAATAGCACGATGATTAGATGTCTATGTAACACACTATCACCACTTTCTGAACACTTGTAAAATCAGTGGTGCTATAACTTGCTAAACTCAGAAACTTTGGCTCGAATGTATGTCATGCAGACACACACCTGTTTTGTGTGTGTGATCGCAGGGCTTGGGAAATGTTTGCATATGCTTCACACCGATGTTTGTGGGGCCCCCCGCAGCTGTTTCTCTGGTACCCCAAATAACAGCGCAAGCAGAGGATGGCTAAAAATAGTTTACTGTGTGAAGTAAAGCATGGTAGAATTCCCACTAGCTGACCAAACACAGAATTTGCTAGCAGCTGTCGCCCTTGAACGTCCTCTAAGAATTTAAACAATTATTTAGACCAGTGAAGACAAGTGCAGTTTTGATTAAATTGATAATTACAATTAGAACGAGTTAAATTTGAAAATGTTGACGAAATAAAAGCTGTTACTCTATTCTGGGTGAGTCTGTGTACAGGCTGCAGGGGCTGCAGTCAGAAAAGTGTGTACCCCACCCCTCCCTGTCAGCCAGCTGTCCTCCATGTCTGGCTCTACCTTTTTGATATAGTTTAATTTGTTAATACAGCGAATATTATCCCAGTAATTGTTTTATATTAGATGTTTATATGATATATTAAGATTAGTCTTGTTTGATAATCCGCGGATAGGGAGAGTGAGGCTGTGTTTCTACAGTATTATTCTGCTGTGAGCTTGAAGGATTCTAGTACTATAATAGATAGCAGATGCTAAGAGTTTCTGTGATGCAGATACAAGCACTCAACTTGCTAGCAGCTGTTAAAATGTATCTGTACTGACCACTAACTAGATGTCAGGTTGTGTGTGACATAGTTTAATTTGTTAATACAGCGAATATTATCCCAGTAATTGTTTTATATTAGATGTTTATATAATATATTAAGATTAGTCTTGTTTGATAAGCCAGTGTTCTGACATTTTCATAAACCTATAGCCCCAATAATATTTATTTGGACTGCAGATAATTAATTAAAAAAACGCATAAAACGTGTTAAATAGAGATTACACCAAAATCAAAGCGAATCAAAATGTATTAAATTGATTACTGATACGCTTCCAACAAGTTGATAATAATATCAAAAGTGTATAAAATCGCATAAAGCGTGTTAAATAGACACTACGCCAAAGGCATAGCGAATCAAAAAGTATTAAATTGATTACTGATACGCGCCCAACAAGTTGATAATAATATCAAAAGTGTATAAAAACGCATAAAGCGTGTTAAATAGACACTACACCAAAATCATAGCGAATCAAAAATAATATCAAAAGTGTATAAAACCGCATAAAGCGTGTTAAATAGACATTACACCAAAATCATAGCGAATCAAAATGTATTAAATTGATTACTGATACGCTTTCCAACACCAGATAATTAATTAAAATCGCATAAAGCGTGTTAAATAGACATTACACCAAAATCATAGCGAATCAAAATGTATTAAATTGATTACTGATACGCTTTCCAACACCAGATAATTAATTAAAATCGCATAAAGCGGGTTAAATAGACATTACACCAAAAGCATAGCGAATCAAAATGTATTAAATTGATTACAGATACGGTTCCAACAAGTTGATAATAATATCAAAAGTGTATAAAAACGCATAAAGCGTGTTAAATAGACACTACACCAAAATCATAGCGAATCAAAAATAATATCAAAAGTGTATAAAATCGCATAAAGCGTGTTAAATAGACATTACACCAAAATCACAGCGAATCAAAATGTATTAAATTGATTACTGATACGCGTCCAACAAGTTGATAATAATATCAAAAGTGTATAAAACCGCATAAAGCGTGTTAAATAGACACTACACCAAAATCATAGCGAATCAAAATGTATTAAATTGATTACTGATACGCTTCCAACAAGTTGACAATAATATCAAAAGCGTATAAAAAAAGCGCATAAAGCGTGTTAAATAGACACTACAGCAAAATCATAGCGAATCAAAAATAATATCAAAAGTGTATAAAACCGCATAAAGCGTGTTAAATAGACATTACACCAAAAGCATAGCGAATCAAAATGTATTAAATTGATTACTGATACGGTTCCAACAAGTTGATAATAATATCAAAAGTGTATAAAAACGCATAAAGCGTGTTAAATAGACACTACACCAAAATCATAGCGAATCAAAAATAATATCAAAAGTGTATAAAATCGCATAAAGCGTGTTAAATAGACATTACACCAAAATCACAGCGAATCAAAATGTATTAAATTGATTACTGATACGCTTCCAACAAGTTGACAATAATATCAAAAGCGTATAAAAAAAAGCGCATAAAGCGTGTTAAATAGACACTACAGCAAAATCATAGCGAATCAAAAATAATATCAAAAGTGTATAAAACCGCATAAAGCGTGTTAAATAGACATTACACCAAAATCATAGCGAATCAAAATGTATTAAATTGATTACTGATACGCTTCCAACAAGTTGGCGCAAGCAGAGGCTGGCTAAAAATAGTTTACTGTGTGAAGTAAGGCATGGTAGAATTCTCACTAGCTGACCAAACACAGAATTTGCTAGCAGCTGTCGTCCTTGAACGCCCTCTAAGAATTTAAACAATTAGTTAGACCAGTGAAGACAAGTGCAGTTGTGATTAAATTGATTACTGATACGCTCCCAACAAGTTGATAATAATATCAAAAGTGTATAAAATCGCATAAAGCGTGTTAAATAGACATTACACCAAAATCACAGCGAATCAAAATGTATTAAATTGATTACTGATACGCGGCCAACAAGTTGATAATAATATCAAAAGTGTATAAAACCGCATAAAGCGTGTTAAATAGACACTACACCAAAATCATAGCGAATCAAAATGTATTAAATTGATTACTGATACGCTTCCAACAAGTTGACAATAATATCAAAAGCGTATAAAAAAACGCATAAAGCGTGTTAAATAGACACTACAGCAAAATCATAGCGAATCAAAAATAATATCAAAAGTGTATAAAATCGCATAAAGCGTGTTAAATAGACTACTTTATTTTTCCTGGTGTTACTTTAATAATAATGATAATAATAATAATAATAATAATCATACACCGCAAAATTGTGTCAATATTGGACGACTATGAAATTCGCCATAAAAATCTTCTTGGTTAACCAAGACATGTAAGAAACAAATGTATGACTTTTAGCACCGCCACAGACACGTATATTATTCCATCTTTCTTTAATTCAACATTATTTTATCACATATTAATTTCACAGATGTCTGTGCCGGCTATTTGCACACAACCATTTGAATCCCTGTTTTGCTGACCTTAAACATTTTGTATAACAGATGTGTTTCTCCTGATTTTTCTAGCGCAGCTCGCTGAGCGTTACCACTGCACTCATTTCTCTTTGCTGCTTCTGAATGTACACTATTCCCAACCATGGACAGTTTTCCTTTAAAAAATATGCGCATTATTGAATATAATGTTTTACATATGTTACAGTATTTTATTTTATTAATAGTTACTTTTAACTATTCTTTTAGAGTGTCTAGTAGATTTATATTCTTTGCCTGATATATTTCTACACAAAGCTTCAAACTATTTTGTAATTTATAATGTATCACAGTAGTTTCATACGAAGTTACATCTTAGGCCCCATTCAGACTATTGTAATATCTGTAGCTTAAAATAGAGCCAAATAGCTACTTTCAAATCCGGACATACAACACTGATTTTAATGGGGTCTAAGGGGGTTCTATCAAGGTTTCCACATAATAGTTATGGAAAGAATAATGCTACAGAATTGGCCGCTCCAGTTATAAAACAAAAATGATGAAAATTATCCATGATGTTAATGTGAAAAAGGCTTATGCAGTGGGTTTATGGATCTCTACAATAAACACCATGTGTAGAAATTTGGTTCTATAACTTGTTGGATTAGTGAATATAATAACGTTTGTCATATTTTATAACATGCAGCTAATGATTCTTGCTTTCAACTTGTATGTAACTGGGTTAAAATAAAGAATAATGACCTAGCTGATTTGGGTGATATTGTAAAACCATTTATTGTTTCTACTACTTGGCAATTGTTACATTCAGTTATTTTTATTTATTTATTTATTTTTATTTTTATTTATTTATTTATTTATTTTTCCATGGAATTTGTTAGTCATTACAATTATTTTTTGCTCCCAAGATAGGCTATTAGAGCCACCAAGCTACATAAATGTGCAGGCTCCTGAATATTACAATTACAAAACATTCAAAGTTTGTTTCTCCACTTTTTGCAGATAATAAATCTTAATTTCTTTATAATCTGACTTTTAGTTATAGTCTGTCGCAGTTCTTTGGCGCTCTATGTATACCGTAAATTTTGCTTCCTTTCAGTGAATAATATAAGACAGATTATTTTTATTCAATAAACATCTAACTTATGTATACTTTTAAAGCTTTGTTACATTTCTAGCCAGTCTACACCATGCTGTGTAACATAAATACATGCGGTGTTGTAGTGATTTAATATAGTGCACCAAACATGATATGGTTTTTGGTTTCTCTGAACTGACGCAAACAAAACATATAAGGTAGTACGGCACAAGACGTGAGCGTGCCCGCAGCTCAATCTTTATAGAAATAATACTTCTGCACTCATGGCCGCTTCTCCTCTACCTTTGCCTCCTGAACTCATCATACACTGTGAAATAATGCAAAAATCCAGCACACAACACACAGAACACACGCACAACAAACACACAGAACACACGCACACATAACATGCAGAACACACACAACGCATACAACACAAACAACAAACATACACACACACACAACATACAGAACACACACAACACATGCAACACACACACATACACAACAAACACACACAACACATACAAAACACACACAACAAACATACACACACACAACATACAGAACACACACATCACATGCAACACACACACAACAAACACACACAACACATACAGCACACACAACAAACATACACACACACAACATACAGAACACGCACAACACATGCAACACACACACAACAAACACACACAACACATACAGCACACACAACACATGCAACACACACACAACAAACACCCACAACAAACATACACACACAATATACAGAACACGCACAACACATGCAACACACACACAACAAACACACACAACACATACACCACACACAACACATGCAACACACACACAACAAACACACACAACACATACAGCACAAAGCTGGATTTTTGCATTATTTCACAGTGTATGATGAGTTCAGGAGGCAAAGGTAGAGGAGAAGCGGCCATGAGTGCAGAAGTATTATTTCTATAAAGATTGAGCTGCGGGCACGCTCACGTCTTGTGCCGTACTACCTTATATGTTTTGTTTGCGTCAGTTCAGAGAAACCAAAAACCATATCATGTTTGGTGCACTATATTAAATCACTACAACACCGCATGTATTTATGTTACACAGCATGGTGTAGACTGGCTAGAAATGTAACAAAGCTTTAAAAGTATACATAAGTTAGATGTTTATTGAATAAAAATAATCTGTCTTATATTATTCACTGAAAGGAAGCAAAATTTACGGTATACATAGAGCGCCAAAGAACTGCGACAGACTATAACTAAAAGTCAGATTATAAAGAAATTAAGATTTATTATCTGCAAAAAGTGGAGAAACAAACTTTGAATGTTTTGTAATTGTAATATTCAGGAGCCTGCACATTTATGTAGCTTGGTGGCTCTAATAGCCTATCTTGGGAGCAAAAAATAATTGTAATGACTAACAAATTCCATGGAAAAATAAATAAATAAATAAATAAAAATAAAAATAAATAAATAAATAAAAATAACTGAATGTAACAATTGCCAAGTAGTAGAAACAATAAATGGTTTTACAATATCACCCAAATCAGCTAGGTCATTATTCTTTATTTTAACCCAGTTACATACAAGTTGAAAGCAAGAATCATTAGCTGCATGTTATAAAATATGACAAACGTTATTATATTCACTAATCCAACAAGTTCTAGAACCAAATTTCTACACATGGTGTTTATTGTAGAGATCCATAAACCCACTGCATAAGCCTTTTTCACATTAACATCATGGATAATTTTCATCATTTTTGTTTTATAACTGGAGCGGCCAATTCTGTAGCATTATTCTTTCCATAACTATTATGTGGAAACCTTGATAGAACCCCCTTAGACCCCATTAAAATCAGTGTTGTATGTCCAGATTTGAAAGTAGCTATTTGGCTCTATTTTAAGCTACAGATATTACAATAGTCTGAATGGGGCCTAAGATGTAACTTCGTATGAAACTACTGTGATACATTATAAATTACAAAATAGTTTGAAGCTTTGTGTAGAAATATATCAGGCAAAGAATATAAATCTACTAGACACTCTAAAAGAATAGTTAAAAGTAACTATTAATAAAATAAAATACTGTAACATATGTAAAACATTATATTCAATAATGCGCATATTTTTTAAAGGAAAACTGTCCATGGTTGGGAATAGTGTACATTCAGAAGCAGCAAAGAGAAATGAGTGCAGTGGTAACGCTCAGCGAGTTGCGCTAGAAAAATCAGGAGAAACACATCTGTTATACAAAATGTTTAAGGTCAGCAAAACAGGGATTCAAATGGTTGTGTGCAAATAGCCGGCACAGACATCTGTGAAATTAATATCTGATAAAATAATGTTGAATTAAAGAAAGATGGAATAATATACGTGTCTGTGGCGGTGCTAAAAGTCATACATTTGTTTCTTACATGTCTTGGTTAACCAAGAAGATTTTTATGGCGAATTTCATAGTCGTCCAATATTGACACAATTTTGCGGTGTATGATTATTATTATTATTATTATCATTATTATTAAAGTAACACCAGGAAAAATAAAGTAGTCTATTTAACACGCTTTATGCGATTTTATACACTTTTGATATTATTTTTGATTCGCTATGATTTTGCTGTAGTGTCTATTTAACACGCTTTATGCGTTTTTTTATACGCTTTTGATATTATTGTCAACTTGTTGGAAGTGTATCAGTAATCAATTTAATACATTTTGATTCGCTATGATTTTGGTGTAGTGTCTATTTAACACGCTTTATGCGGTTTTATACACTTTTGATATTATTATCAACTTGTTGGCCGCGTATCAGTAATCAATTTAATACATTTTGATTCGCTGTGATTTTGGTGTAATGTCTATTTAACACGCTTTATGCGATTTTATACACTTTTGATATTATTATCAACTTGTTGGGAGCGTATCAGTAATCAATTTAATCAAAACTGCACTTGTCTTCACTGGTCTAACTAATTGTTTAAATTCTTAGAGGGCGTTCAAGGACGACAGCTGCTAGCAAATTCTGTGTTTGGTCAGCTAGTGAGAATTCTACCATGCCTTACTTCACACAGTAAACTATTTTTAGCCAGCCTCTGCTTGCGCCAACTTGTTGGAAGCGTATCAGTAATCAATTTAATACATTTTGATTCGCTATGATTTTGGTGTAATGTCTATTTAACACGCTTTATGCGGTTTTATACACTTTTGATATTATTTTTGATTCGCTATGATTTTGCTGTAGTGTCTATTTAACACGCTTTATGCGCTTTTTTTATACGCTTTTGATATTATTGTCAACTTGTTGGAAGCGTATCAGTAATCAATTTAATACATTTTGATTCGCTGTGATTTTGGTGTAGTGTCTATTTAACACGCTTTATGCGTTTTTATACACTTTTGATATTATTATCAACTTGTTGGAACCGTATCAGTAATCAATTTAATACATTTTGATTCGCTATGCTTTTGGTGTAATGTCTATTTAACACGCTTTATGCGGTTTTATACACTTTTGATATTATTTTTGATTCGCTATGATTTTGCTGTAGTGTCTATTTAACACGCTTTATGCGCTTTTTTTATACGCTTTTGATATTATTGTCAACTTGTTGGAAGCGTATCAGTAATCAATTTAATACATTTTGATTCGCTATGATTTTGGTGTAGTGTCTATTTAACACGCTTTATGCGGTTTTATACACTTTTGATATTATTATCAACTTGTTGGACGCGTATCAGTAATCAATTTAATAAATTTTGATTCGCTGTGATTTTGGTGTAATGTCTATTTAACACGCTTTATGCGATTTTATACACTTTTGATATTATTTTTGATTCGCTATGATTTTGGTGTAGTGTCTATTTAACACGCTTTATGCGTTTTTATACACTTTTGATATTATTATCAACTTGTTGGAACCGTATCAGTAATCAATTTAATACATTTTGATTCGCTATGCTTTTGGTGTAATGTCTATTTAACCCGCTTTATGCGATTTTAATTAATTATCTGGTGTTGGAAAGCGTATCAGTAATCAATTTAATACATTTTGATTCGCTATGATTTTGGTGTAATGTCTATTTAACACGCTTTATGCGATTTTAATTAATTATCTGGTGTTGGAAAGCGTATCAGTAATCAATTTAATACATTTTGATTCGCTATGATTTTGGTGTAATGTCTATTTAACACGCTTTATGCGGTTTTATACACTTTTGATATTATTTTTGATTCGCTATGCCTTTGGCGTAGTGTCTATTTAACACGCTTTATGCGATTTTATACACTTTTGATATTATTATCAACTTGTTGGAAGCGTATCAGTAATCAATTTAATACATTTTGATTCGCTTTGATTTTGGTGTAATCTCTATTTAACACGTTTTATGCGTTTTTTTAATTAATTATCTGCAGTCCAAATAAATATTATTGGGGCTATAGGTTTATGAAAATGTCAGAACACTGGCTTATCAAACAAGACTAATCTTAATATATTATATAAACATCTAATATAAAACAATTACTGGGATAATATTCGCTGTATTAACAAATTAAACTATGTCACACACAACCTGACATCTAGTTAGTGGTCAGTACAGATACATTTTAACAGCTGCTAGCAAGTTGAGTGCTTGTATCTGCATCACAGAAACTCTTAGCATCTGCTATCTATTATAGTACTAGAATCCTTCAAGCTCACAGCAGAATAATACTGTAGAAACACAGCCTCACTCTCCCTATCCGCGGATTATCAAACAAGACTAATCTTAATATATCATATAAACATCTAATATAAAACAATTACTGGGATAATATTCGCTGTATTAACAAATTAAACTATATCAAAAAGGTAGAGCCAGACATGGAGGACAGCTGGCTGACAGGGAGGGGTGGGGTACACACTTTTCTGACTGCAGCCCCTGCAGCCTGTACACAGACTCACCCAGAATAGAGTAACAGCTTTTATTTCGTCAACATTTTCAAATTTAACTCGTTCTAATTGTAATTATCAATTTAATCAAAACTGCACTTGTCTTCACTGGTCTAAATAATTGTTTAAATTCTTAGAGGACGTTCAAGGGCGACAGCTGCTAGCAAATTCTGTGTTTGGTCAGCTAGTGGGAATTCTACCATGCTTTACTTCACACAGTAAACTATTTTTAGCCATCCTCTGCTTGCGCTGTTATTTGGGGTACCAGAGAAACAGCTGCGGGGGGCCCCACAAACATCGGTGTGAAGCATATGCAAACATTTCCCAAGCCCTGCGATCACACACACAAAACAGGTGTGTGTCTGCATGACATACATTCGAGCCAAAGTTTCTGAGTTTAGCAAGTTATAGCACCACTGATTTTACAAGTGTTCAGAAAGTGGTGATAGTGTGTTACATAGACATCTAATCATCGTGCTATTTAATGTGACTGCTTTTATACCCTGCAAGAATCATTGAAATGTCTCTGAGCTGTGTTTATTTACAATAAATATCTTTTTACTTTTACAATACCCTGTCTTTTGCTTTTTTTATATAAACGTATAAAACACCACGATTCATACATGCGCTTGTTGTAATATGGCCGCACACATAATGCGCCCATTATAAATCACATATAAATATAAAACTCTAATATAAAACAATTACGGGGATAACATTCGTGTTGTAACATGCCCCGGGGGCATGTTGTAACATGCCCCGGGGATAACATTCATGTTGTAACATGCCCGCATACATAATGCGCGCGTTATAAATCCCCTATAAATATAAAACTCTAATATAAAACAATTACGGGGATAACATACATGTTGTAACAACATGCCCACATACATACTGTGAGCATTATAAATCCCCCTATAAATATAAAACTCTAATATAAAATATAAACCCCCTATAAAAAATAAAACTCTAATATAAAACAATTACGGAGATAATATTCACCGTATCAAATACAGTGATAATATTAAACTATATAAAAAGGGAGGGGGAGCTGCCACACAGCTGCTGCTAGAAGACAAGGGGGAGGGGAGGGGTTACACACTTTGATACACTTTGATAGGGGCGTGTCCACCTGTCAAATTGAGTTTGACGAAACCACCCGACCCTACACTACTTATGTGGGGGGCTACTATGACTTTTGGGGTTTCCCTGGAGGCAAGCCAGGTCTTTGTATTCCTCTGATAGGGGTAGTTAGATCTCCGGCTGGCGCGAGGTGTCTAGGAACAACGTAGGAACACCCCCTGGCTACTATTAGTTGCGCGGTAGGTTCAGCATCGCGGTTACCTTAGTTACCATCTTCCTAGAGCTTGTCCGTTATTTCCCTGTTCCCCTGCCATTGGGAATCATGACAGCGAACTAAATCGGCAGCATGGACATCGGAGGCAACAACCCAAGAATTATCCTCCTGGCCATAACCCTTACACTTAACCAGGTACTGAAGCTTCCACCTTGAAATACGAGAATCCAAAATCTTCTCCACCACATACTCCAACTCCCCCTCAACCAACACCGGAGCAGGAGGATCAACGGAAGGAACCATGGGCGCCACATATCTCCTCAAAAAAGATCTATGGAACACATTATGGATGGAAAAAGAAGCTGGAAGGGCCAAACGAAGACACAGGATTGATAATTTCAGAAATCTTATAAGGACCAATAAAACGAGGCTTGAACTAAGGGGAAGAAACCTTCATAGGAACATGACGAGAAGACAACCAGACCAAATCCCCAACACGAAGTCGGGGACCAACACAGGGACGGCGGTTGGCAAAACGTTGAGCCTTCTCCTGAGACAACGTTAAATTGTCCACCACATGAGTCCAAATTGGCTGTAACCTGTCCACCACAGAATCCACACCAGGACAGTCCGAAGGCTCAACCTGCCCTGAAGAAAAACGAGGATTGTTATGATCCCAGTGGCTGGGGATCACAGGAATTACTAGCTAAGTTACTAAACATAGAACAAGCTCTAGGGAGGTGGTAACTGGACTGACCGCAAACCTGATCCTATCCAAACACACTGAAGGTAGCCGGTGAACGTGCCTAAAATCCTGGACGTCTCGACGCAGCCTGAGGAACTGACTACCCCTAAAGAGAAAGCAAGACCTCACTTGCCTCAAGAGAAATAACCCCAAAGATATAGGGAGCCCCCAACAAATAATAACGGTAAGGTAAGAAGAAAAGACACACGTAGGAATGAAAACAGATTCAGCAAATGAGGCCCGCTAATACTAGATAGCAGAAGACAGATAGAGAACTGTGCGGTCAGTAAAAAACCCTACCAAAATATCCACGCTGAGAATTCAAGAACCCCCACACCAACTAACGGTGTGGGGGGAGAAACTCAGCCCCCTAGAGCTACCAGCAAGCAGGGAAATCACATATTAGCAAGCTGGACAAGAAACATATTGAACACTGATGATCAAAAAATGAACAAAACGGAAACTTAGCTTCTCTTGAAGAGACTGGTAGCAAGGTAGTCAGAAGGAATCAGAATAGCACTGAATACATTGACAGCAGGCATAGACTGAGAGTCCAAGTGAGCTTAAATAGAAAACCAGCCCACAGATAACGAGACAGCTGATGCCAGTCACAAACCTGCAGAAAGACAGCACTCACACAGTACCACTTGTGACCACAAGAGGGAGCCCAGAAATAGAGTTCACAACAGAGGATGAAAACCAAAATTACAAAAAAAAGGCGAAACCAAAGTAGCCGAACTAGCCCGATTATTAAGGGCGAACTCGGCCAATGGCAAGAAGGTCACCCAATCATCCTGATCAGCAGAAATAAAGCATCTCAGATAGGTTTCCAAGGTCTGATTGGTTCGCTCGGTTTGGCCATTAGTCTGAGGATGGAACGCTGAAGAAAAAGACAAATCAATGCCCATCTTAGCACAAAAGGACCGCCAAAACCTAGAAACAAACTGGGAACCTCTGTCAGACACGATGTTCTCCGGAATGCATGCAAACGAACCACATGCTGAAAAAATAATGGAACCAAATCAGAGGAGGAAGGCAATTTAGGCAAAGGTACCAAATGGACCATCTTAGAAAACTGATCACAAACCACCCAGATGACAGACATCCTCTGAGAGACAGGAAGATCAGAAATAAAATCCATGGAAATATGCGTCCAGGGCCTCTTCGGGACAGGCAAAGGCAAAAGCAACCCACTGGCACGAGAACAGCAAGGCTTGGCCCGAGCACAAGTCCCACAGGACTGCACAAAAGAACGCAAATCCCGTGACAAGGAAGGCCACCAAAATGACCTAGCAACCAAATCTCTGGTACCAAAAATCCCAGGATGACCAGCCAATACTGAACAATGAACCTCAGAAATTACCTTACTAGTCCATCTATCAGGAACAAACAGTTTCCCCACTGGACAGCGGTCAGGTCTATCAGCCTGAAACTCCTGCAGCACCCGCCGCAAAACAGGGGAGATGGCAGAAAGAATCACCCCCTCCTTGAGGATGCCAGCCGGCTCAAGGACTCCTGGAGAATCAGGCAAAAAACTCCTAGAAAGGGCATCAGCCTTCACATTCTTAGATCCCGGAAGGTACGAGACCACAAAATCAAAACGGGAGAAAAACAGCGACCATCGTGCCTGTCTAGGATTCAACCGCTTGGCAGACTCGAGGTAAGTCAGATTCTTGTGATCAGTCAAGACCACCACGCGATGTTTGGCTCCCTCGAGCCAATGTCGCCACTCCTCGAATGCCCACTTCATAGCCAACAACTCCCGATTGCAGACATCATAATTACGCTCAGCAGGCGAAAACTTTCTAGAAAAGAAAGCACATGGTTTCATCAAAGAGCCATCAGAACTTCTCTGAGACAAAACGGCCCCTGCCCCAATCTCAGAAGCTTCAACCTCGACCTGAAAAGGGAGCGAAACATCTGGCTGACACAACACAGGGGCAGAAGTAAAAAGATGTTTAAGCTCCTGAAAAGCCTCAACAGCCGCAGGGGACCAATTCACCACATCAGCGCCATTCTTCGTCAAATCAGTCAAAGGCTTATCCACACTGGAAAAATTAGCAATGAAGCGGCGGTAAAAATTAGCAAAGCCCAAAAACTTCTGAAGACTCTTCACAGATGTAGGCCTGAACTTTAACAGGGTCCATTTCAATAGTTGAAGGGGAAAATATGAAGCCCAAAAAGGAAACCTTCTGAACTCCAAAGAGGCATTTAGACCCCTTCACAAATAACGCATTAGCACGAAGGACCTGAAATACCATCCTGACCTGCTTCACATGTGACTCCCAATCATCCAAAAAGACCAAAATATCATCCAAATATACAGTCATGAATTTATCCAGATAATTCCGGAAGATATCGTGCATAAAGGACTGAAACACAGATGGAGCATTAGAAAGCCCGAATGGCATCACCAGGTACTCAAAATGGCCCTCGGGCGTATTAAATGCTGTTTTCCATTCATCACCCTGTTTAATACGAACAAGATTATACGCCCCTCGCAGGTCAATCTTGGTAAACCAACTGGCCCCCTTAATCCTAGCAAACAAATCAGAGAACAAAGGCAAAGGGTACTGAAATTTGAATGTGATCTTATTGAGAAGGCGATAATCTATACAAGGCCTCAAGGAGCCATCCTTCTTGGCAACAAAAAAGAACCCCGCTCCCAACGGTGACGAAGACGGGCGAATATGCCCTTTCTCCAAGGACTCCTTTACATAACTCCGCATAGTGGCATGTTCTGGCACAGACAGATTAAAAAGTCGGCCCTTAGGGAACTTACTACCAGGAATCAAATTAATAGCACAATCACAGTCCCTATGAGGAGGTAGGGCACTGGACTTGGGCTCATCAAATACATCCTGGTAATCCGACAAAAACTCAGGGACTTCAGAAGTAGTGGAAGAAGATATTGACATCAAAGGAACATCACTATGTATCCCTTGACAACCCCAACTAGACACAGACATTGATTTCCAATCCAGTACTGGATTATGAACCTGTAACCATGGAAAACCCAACACAACAACATCATGCAAATTATGTAACACCAAAAAGCGAATATTTTCCTGATGTGCGGGAGCCATGTACATGGACAACTGAGTCCAGTACTGAGGTTTATTCTTGGCCAATGGCGTAGCATCAATCCCCCTTAAGGGAATAGGGCTCTGCAAAGGCTCCAAGGAAAAACCACAGCGCCTGGCAAACTCCAAGTCTATTAAGTTCAGGGAAGCACCAGAATCCACAAATGCCATAACAGAGTAGGACGACAATGAGCAAATCAGGGTAATAGACAAGAGAAATTTAGGCTGTACAGTACTAATGGTGACAGACCTAGCGAACCTCTTAGTGCGCTTAGGACAATCAGAAATAGCATGAGTGGAGTCACCACAGTAAAAACACAGCCCATTCTGACGTCTGAGTTCTTGCCGTTCAGCTCTGGTCAAAGTCCTATCACATTGCATAGGCTCAGGCCTCTGCTCAGAGGACACTGCCATATGGTGCAAAACTTTGCGCTCACGCAGGCGCCGATCAATCTGAATGGCCAAAGACATTGATTCATTCAGACCAGCAGGCGTGGGGAACCCCACCATAACATCTTTAAGGGCTTCAGAAAGACCCTTTCTGAAAATTGCTGCCAGGGCATACTCATTCCATTGTGTAAGCACAGACCACTTTCTAAACTTCTGGCAATATACTTCTGCTGCTTCCTGACCCTGACATAGAGCCAGCAAGGTCTTTTCTGCCTGATCCACAGAACTAGGCTCATCATACAGCAATCCGAGCGCTTGAAAAAATGCATCTACATTAAGCAATGCAGGATTTCCTGGCTCAAGAGAGAAAGCCCAGTCCTGCGGGTCGCCACGCAGCAAAGAAATAATAATCTTCACCTGCTGAATGGGGTCACCAGAGGAACGGGGTGTCAGAGCAAAAAACAATCTGCAATTATTTTTGAAATTCAAAAATTTAGATCTATAGCCAGAAAACAAGTCAGGAATAGGAATTCTAGGCTGTAACATCGGATTCTGGACAACATAGTCTTGGATACTTTGTACCCTTGCAGTGAGTTGATCCACACGAGAGGATAAACCCTGAATCTCCATATCAGCACCTGAGCCCTGAACCACCCAGGGGTTAAGGGGAAAAGAAAGACAAAACAAGCTGCAAAGAAAAAAAATTGACTCAGAACTTCTCTTATCCCTCTTTTGAGATGCATTAACACTTTGCAGGCCAGCTGTACTGTTATGACCTGGTGGTTAGGAGCACCCTGAAATGACCTGATGGTTAAAACAAAAACCTGAGACAAGCTCTGAGGAGGTGGTAACTCTACTGACCGCAATCCCTAATCCTAACAGCAACACTAGAAATAGCCGTGGAGCGTTCCTAACTCTCCCTAGACGCCTCGTCACAGCCTAAGAACTAACTACCCCTGAAGATAGAAATAGAAGCCTACCTTGCCTCAGAGAAATTCCCCAAAGGAAAGGTAGCCCCCCACAAATATTGACTGTGAGTTAAGAGGGAAGTGACAAACACAGGAATGAAAACAGATTTTAGCAAAGGAGGCTGAATCTTCTCTAGATAGACAGAAAATAGGAAAGGAACTGTGCGGTCAGTAATAAAAACTACAAAATCCACGCAGAGTATGCAAAAAGACCTCCACACCGACTCACGGTGTGGAGGGGCAACTCTGCACCCCCAGAGCTTCCAGCTAGCAAGGAAATATCATAATGGCAAGCTGGACAAGAAACATAGCATGTGCTGAGAAATACACTCAAACTCAAATGAGCAACAAATGAACTAGCAGGAACTTAGCTTCTGCTGGAGTAGACAGGTCATCTGAGAAATCCAAGAGAGATCTAAACCAGTACTGAGACATTGACAGCTGGCATGAACTAACGACCAGAGCAGAGTTAAATAGGAAAGCCAGCAGAACCAATAAGTGAGGGCAGCTGAGAAAGGCAACCTCAAAGATCAGCAGTTCCACTCAAAGCCACCAGAGGGTGTCCAAGGACAGAACTCACCAAAGTACCATTCATGACCACAGGAGGGAGCCCAAGAACGGAATTTACAACATAGAGCCCAGAATACAGGTAACATCCTGTCTTCTGGACCCTCATCATCCAGCGGGATAACAGGACAAGGAACTGACCCAGAACAGGTCCCGGAAGGTTCCTGTGAGATTGGAGCCTTAGTGTCACTTCTGAACAGATTCGGACTGGGGTGTCTGGAGCCCACAGGGGGAATTGACCCTAGGAGCCCACCTTACAGCTATATGCCAATAACTTAGCCATTATCCCTGATATAGTGGTGCGTCAACTGTAAAACACAGGCGGCTCCTGCACATATACTTACCTTAACTGGGATGTACAATTACGGTAGTTTGCATTAAAGGGTGCTTTGATGAAAGCAAGTTATTACCGATCCACAGGTTACGAAGATGATAACTTATTGATCGGTGGAATCTGATCACTGGAAACCGCACCGATCGAGAGAACGGGGAAATTTTAACCCTGACAGGACACTTTTATCCCCATTTTAAAATGGAGCGTCGGGTGGGATGTCTGACCGCAGCTTCATTCATCCTCTTTGGGGGGCTTCCAGAAAAAGCCAAGTGTATCCCCTTAGGGAATAAATGGATCAGTGGTCGAGTCATACATGCCGCTCCATAATAATGGGGGTAAGAGTTCACATTCTGCAGATCGGTGCAGGTCCCAGCAGTTGGACCCTCACCAATCTATAATATCACTTATCCTTTCGTCATGTTCAGTATTTGATCAGTATTTTACATCAGTATTTGAAGGGCAAAGCCAGGAGTGGAACAATCAGAGGAAAAGTATAATAGAAAAACGTCACCACTTCTGCATTTATTACCCGCTTCTGGTTTTGGCTTACAAATACTTACACAAAATACTGACCAAATACTGAATGTTTGAACATAGGATGGGTGAATACTTGTTTTAACCTTAGAACCACTGTAAGTGCATATTTGCTACTGTGTAATAGTCACAGGACAGGGAGGGGTTAAACGTCCAAGTATTTAATCTCTGTTGGAAATCAACAATCTTTTCCTTATTGATATCAGAGAAAACAAGTGACCTCCATACACAACACAATCCCCAAATAATACCACATTCACGGGACAAAAACTGCCACACCACGACCAGACCACATATAACAACCACATTGTGACTGAATAATACCACATACAGGTGGTTAATACAGTCACATCATAACCAGACCACAGTAACTGAATAATACTGCATACAGGCAATTAATACAGTCACATGATGACCAGACCACATAGTGACCAAATGCTACCACATACAAGAGAAATACCACCAAATCATGACCAGATCACATATTACCACCACATAGTGAAAGTACTACAATACTGATCATTAATAAAAACTACAGTACTATAAAACACTAATATTAGCACTGGTGACATTATGCACATGAGCTCTGTATATAGTGTATAGTGTACAGCAGAGGTGTCAAACTGCATTCCTCGAGGGCCGCCAACAGGTCATGTTTTCAGGATTTCCTTAGCATTCCTGTTATGATCCTGGTGGTTAGGATCACAAAACTGACCAGATGGGTAAACCGGAATATTAGGACGAGCTCTGGGGATGTGGGAAACTTTACTGACCGCAACCTGATCCTATCGACACACACTATAGGCAGCTGTGGAATGTTCCTAAAAATCCTAGACGTCTCTTCACAGCCTGAGAAACTAGCAACCCCTAGAGAGAAAGTAAAGCCTCACTTGCCTCAGAGAAATAACCCCAAAGTTTAGACAGCCCCCCAGAAATAATAACGGTGAGGTAAGGAGAAAACACAAACGTAGTAATGAAAACAGGATTTAGCAAATGAGGCCCACTAACACTAAATAGACAGAAGATAGCAAGGGGTCTGTGCGGTCAGTATAAAATTCTATCAAAAACCATGCACGCAGAGAATGCAAGAACCCCCACACCGACTACGATATGAGGGGAGCAACTCTGCGCCCCAGAGCTTCCAGCAAGCGATAAAATCACATATAAGCAAGCTGGACTAAACTCATCATATACTGAGAAATATTTTCAAAAGCATAATGAGCAAAAATGAACTAGAAAGACTTAGCTTCTCCAGAAGGAGACAGGACACAAGTGTAGTCCAGAGAGATAAGAACCAGTACTGAATACAACGACAGCAGGCAACCAGTAAAGGTCCAGGTGGCATTAAATAGGAGACCAGACTAGCAGATTACAAGGCAGCTGAGCCCAGCTACCAACCAGCAGTAACGCTAAAAGCCACCAGAGGGAGCCCAAGAACAGAACTCACACAGTACCACTTGCGACCACAGGAGGGAGCCCGAGAACGGAATTCACAACAGTACCCCCCCCTTGAGGAGGGGTCACCGAACCCTCACCAGAGCTCCCAGGCCGATCAGGATGAGCCAAATGAAAGGCACTCACCAAATCGGTCGCATGGACATCAGAGGCGACAACCCAGGAATTATCCTCCTGACCATAGCCCTTCCATTTAACCAAGTACTGAAGCCTCCGTCTCGAAATACGAGAATACAAGATCTTCTCCACCACATACTCCAATTCTCCCTCGACCAACACCGGAGCAGGAGGATCCACAGAAGGAACCACAGGCACCACATACCTCCGCAACAATGACCTATGGAACACATTATGAATGGCAAACGATGCTGGGAGGTCCAAACGAAATGACACAGGGTTAAGGATTTCTAAAATCTTATAAGGACCGATGAAACGAGGCTTGAACTTAGGAGAGGAGACCTTCATAGGAACATAATGAGAAGACAACCATACCAAATCCCCCACACGAAGTCGGGGACCCACACAGCGACGGCGGTTAGCAAAGCGTGAGCCTTCTCTTGTGCCAACGTCAAATTGTCCACTACATGGTTCCAAATCTGCTGCAACCTATCCACCACAGAATCCACCCCAGGACAGTCAGAAGGTTCAACCTGCCCTGAGGAAAAACGAGGATAAAAACCAGAATTACAAAAAAAAGGCGAAACCAAAGTAGCGGAACTAGCCCGATTATTGAGGGCGAACTCTGCCAATGGCAAAAAGGTCACCCAATCATCCTGATCAGCAGACACAAAACATCTCAGATAAGTTTCCAAGGTCTGATTAGTTCGTTCGGTTTGGCCATTCGTCCGAGGATGGAAGGCCGACGAAAAAGATAAATCAATGCCCATCTTAGCACAAAAGGACCGCCAAAACCTGGACACAAACTGGGATCCTCTGTCAGACACAATGTTCTCCGGAATACCATGCAAACGAACCACATTCTGAAAAAACAGCGGAACCAAATCGGAGGAGGAAGGCAACTTAGGCAAGAGCACCAAATGGACCATTTTAGAAAAACGATCACAAACCACCCAGATGACAGACATCCTTTGAGAGACTGGAAGATCCGAAATAAAATCCATGGAAATACACGTCCAAGGCCTCTTCGGGACAGGCAAAGGCAAAAGCAATCCACTGGCACGAGAACAGCAAGGCTTGGCCCGAGCACAAATCCCACAGGACTGCACAAAGGAATGCACATCCCGCGACAAGGAAGGCCACCAAAAGGACCTAGCCACCAAATCCCTGGTACCAAAAATCCCAGGATGACCTGCCAACACCGAAGAATGAACCTCGGAAATAACTCTACTGGTCCATCTGTCCGGGACAAACAGTCTCTCCGGTGGACAACGGTCCGGTCTATTGTCCTGAAATTCTTGCAGCACCCGCCGCAAATCAGGGGAGATGGCAGACAAAATCACCCCCTCTTTGAGGATACCAGCCGGTTCAGAAACTCCCGGAGAGTCAGGCACAAAACTCCTAGAAAGGGCATCAGCCTTCACGTTTTTTGAACCCGGAAGGTATGAAACCACAAAATCAAAACGGGAGAAAAACAGCGACCATCGGGCCTGTCTAGGATTTAACCGTTTGGCAGACTCGAGATAAGTCCAATATTTGTGATCTGTCAAGACCACCACATGATGTTTGGCCCCCTCAAGCCAATGACGCCACTCCTCAAATGCCCACTTCATTGCCAACAACTCTCGATTACCAACATCATAATTCCGCTCGGCAGGCGAAAATTTTCTTGAAAAGAAAGCACATGGCCTCATCACAGAGCCATCAGAGCTTCTCTGCGACAAGACAGCCCCTGCTCCAATTTCAGAAGCATCAACCTCAACCTGGAAAGGAAGAGAGATATCCGGCTGACGTAAAACAGGAGCCGAAGAAAATCAACGTTTCAGCTCCTGAAAGGCTGCCACAGCCGCAGGAGACCAATTCGTTACATCAGCACCCTTCTTGGTCAAATCCGTCAAAGGCTTAACCACACCAGAAAAATTAGTGATGAAGCGATGGTAAAAATTAGCAAAGCCCAAGAACTTCTGAAGACTCTTCACTGATGTAGGTTGAGTCCAGTCATGAATAGCCTGGACCTTGACTGGGTCCATCTCAATAGTAGACGGAGAAAATATAAAGCCCAAAAAGGAAACCTTCTGGACACCAAAGAGACATTTAGAGCCCTTCACAAACAAGGCATTGGCACGCAGGACCTGAAATACCATCCCGACCTGCTTTACATGAGATTCCCAATCATCAGAAAAGACCAAAATATCATCCAGGTAAACAATCATAAATCTATCCAGATATTTTCGGAAGATGTCGTGCATGAAGGACTGAAACACGGAAGGGGCATTAGAAAGCCCAAAAGGCATCACCAAATACTCAAAATGGCCTTCGGGCGTATTAAATGCTGTTTTCCATTCATCGCCCTGCTTTATACGCACAAGATTATAAGCTCCACGAAGGTCTGTTTTGGTGAACCAACTAGCCCCCTTAATCCGAGCAAACAGATCGGACAGCAGTGGCAAAGGATACTGAAATTTGACCGTGATTTTATTTAGAAGGCGATAATCTATACAGGGTCTCAGAGAACCATCCTTCTTGGCCACAAAAAAGAACCCTGCACCCAAAGGGGATGAGGACGGGCGAATATGCCCTTTCTCCAAGGACTCCTTTATATAACTCCGCATAGCGGCATGTTCTGGTACAGATAAATTAAAAAGTCGTCCCTTAGGGAACTTACTACCAGGAATCAAATCTATAGCACAATCACAATCCCTATGAGGAGGTAGGGCACTGGATTTGGGCTCATCAAATACATCCTGTTAGTCGGACAAAAACTCAGGGACTTCAGAAGGAGTAGAAGAAGCAATTTGACACCATAGGAGCATCGCCATGAATCCCCTGGCAACCCCAACTTGACACAGACATAGCTTTCCAATCCGACTGGATTATGGGCCTGCAGCCATGGCAAACCCAACACGACAACATCATGCGAATTATGTAACACAAGAAAGCGAATCACCTCCTGATGTGCAGGAGTCATGCACATGGTCACTTGAGTCCAGTACTGAGGTTTATTCTTGGCCAATGGCGTAGCATCAATTCCCTTTAGTGGGATAGGAAATTGCAAAGGCTCCAAGATAAAACCACAGCACCTGGCAAATGACAAATCCATCAAATTCAGGGCAGCGCCTGAATCCACAAAAGCCATAACTGAGTAGGATGACAAAGAGCAAATCAAAGTAACAGACAAAATGAATTTAGGCTGTACAGTTCCAATGGTGACTGATTTAGTGAACTTTTTTGTGCGCTTAGAACAATCTGATATAACATGAGCAGAATCACCACAGTAAAAGCACAACCCATTCTGACGTCTGTGATTTTGCCGTTCAATTCTGGTCAGAATCCTGTCACACTGCATAGACTCAGGCTTCTGCTCAGAAAATACCGCCAGATGGTGCACAGGTTTGCGCTCCCGCAAACGCCGATCAATCTGAATGGCCAAAGACATGGACTCATTCAGACCTGCAGGCGTGGGGAACCCCACCATCACATCCTTAAGGGCTTCAGAAAGACCCTTTCTGAAAATCGCTGCCAGGGCACACTCATTCCACTGAGTGAGCACAGACCATTTCCTAAACTTCTGACAGTAAACTTCAGCTTCATCCTGACCCTGAGAGAGAGCCAGCAAAACCTTTTCTGCTTGGTCTACCAGATTAGGTTCCTCATTAAGCAATCCAAGCGCCAGAAAAAATGCATCCACATTTAGCAATGCAGGATCTCCTGGCGCTAGGGAGAATGCCCAATCTTGAGGGTCACCACGCAACAAAGAAATAATAATTTTAACTTGCTGAACAGGATTACCAGAGGAACGAGGTCTCAGAGAAAGAAATAATTTGCAATTGTTTTTAAAGTTCAAAAACCTTGATCTATCACCAGAGAACAACTCAGGAATTGGTATCTTAGGCTCTGACATAGGACTGTGAATTACATAATCCTGAATGCCTTGCACCCTTGTAGTGAGATGATCCACACTAGAGGACAGACTCTGAATGTCCATGTCTGCAGCTGAATTCTGAACCACCCAAAGATTAAGGGGAGGAGAGAGGCTAGACACACTGCAGAGTGAAAAAAAATGAACTCAGGATTTCTCTTATCCCTCTTTTGCGATACATTAACTCTTTTTGGGCCTGCTGTACTGTTATGATCCTGGTGGTTAGGATCACAAAACTGACCAGATGGGTAAACCGGAATATTAGGACGAGCTCTGGGGATGTGGGAAACTTTACTGACCGCAACCTGATCCTATCGACACACACTATAGGCAGCCGTGGAACGTTCCTAAAAATCCTAGACGTCTCTTCACAGCCTGAGAAACTAGCAACCCCTAGAGAGAAAGTAAAGCCTCACTTGCCTCAGAGAAATAACCCCAAAGTTTAGACAGCCCCCCACAAATAATAACGGTGAGGTAAGGAGAAAACACAAACGTAGTAATGAAAACAGGATTTAGCAAATGAGGCCCACTAACACTAAATAGACAGAAGATAGCAAGGGGTCTGTGCGGTCAGTATAAAATTCTATCAAAAACCATCCACGCAGAGAATGCAAGAACCCCCACACCGACTACGATATGAGGGGAGCAACTCTGCGCCCCAGAGCTTCCAGCAAGCGAGAAAATCACATATAAGCAAGCTGGACTAAACTCATCATATACTGAGAAATATTTTCAAAAGCATAATGAGCAAAAATGAACTAGAAAGACTTAGCTTCTCCAGAAGGAGACAGGACACAAGTGTAGTCCAGAGAGATAAGAACCAGTACTGAATACAACGACAGCAGGCAACCAGTAAAGGTCCAGGTGGCATTAAATAGGAGACCAGACTAGATGATTACAAGGCAGCTGAGCCCAGCTACCAACCAGCAGTAACGCTAAAAGCCACCAGAGGGAGCCCAAGAACAGAACTCACACAGTACCACTTGCGACCACAGGAGGGAGCCCGAGAACGGAATTCACAACACATTCCACAAGGTGCTGGAATCATTCTGTGCCGGTAATTAAATTATCACCTGTGCAATACAAGGAAATCCTGAAAACATGTCCTGTTGGCGGCCCTCGAGGAATGCAGTTTGACACCTCTGGTGTACAGGTAATACAGGGATCACCAGTGACATTATACACAGGAGCTCTGTATAGAGTACAAGTAATACAGTGATCACTGGTGACATTATACACAGGAGCTCTGTATAGGTAATATACTGATCACCAGTGACATTATATACAGGAGCTCGGTATAAAGTGTCAGTGTACAGGTAATACAGTGATCACCGGTGGCATTATACACAGGAGCTTTGTATAGTGCCTTGCGAAAGTATTCGGCTCCCTGGAACTTTTCAACCTTGTCCCACATATCATGCTTCTAAGATACCAAATATATTTGTAGTTGAATGCTGTATATAGAGTCAGTGTCCAGATAATATAGTGATCACCAGTGACATTATACACAGGAGCTCTGTATATAGTGTCAGTGTACAGGTAATACAGTGATCACCAGTGCAGTGACATTATACACAGGAGCTCTGTATATAGTGTAAGTGTACAGGTAATACAGTGATCACTGGTGACATTATACACATTAGCTCTGTATATAGTGTCAGTGTACAGGTCATACAGTGATCACCAGTGACATTATGCAGAGGAGCTCTGTATATAGTGTAAGTGTACATTTAATACAGTGATCACCAGTGACATTATACAGAGGAGCTCTGTATATAGTGTAAGCGCACAGGTAATATAGTGATCACCAGTGACATTATACAGAGGAGCTCTCAATATAGTGTAAGTGTACAGGTAATATAGTGATCACCAGTGACATTATACACAGGTGCTCTGTATAAGGTGTCAGTGTACAGGTAATACAGTGATCACTGGTGACATTATACTCAGGAACTCTGTGTATATATATATATATATATATATATATATATATATATATATATATATTTTTTTTTTTTATTTTATTTTTTTTTTTTTTTTTTTTTTCTCACATTTGGTATCTTTTACCAATGCAGATGATGCTAAATGAAAAAATGTATATATTTTTTATCTACAAATAAATATTTTTCATCTGATTAAATAGAAGTTGTGAGTGATGTGCTTTTTAACCACTGTAAATATTGATATTACATACTGTATTTTATGGTTGGATTCATTTGCTATATAGAAAAAAAGACCTTCGGCACTCAAAAATAGATCCACAGTAAATTTGACTTTGCAAAAGTATTTTATTCACACCATTCAGCCGGTTGAATGGTGTGAATAAAATACTTTTGCAAAGTCAAATTTACTGTGGATCTATTTTTGAGTGCCGAAGGTCTTTATTCTATATATCATAATTTTTTCCTTTGGGCACCCATCCCTTTAAGAGTGCACCACTCCTGACTGTTTGGATTCATTTGCTGTCATTTTCCTTGTATACATCTGCGGCGCCCCCACTGCCGCAGGGCCGAGGGGTACCCGGTACCGGGCCTCTGAGTCTCTGTTCTGGGGTTGTCACGGTGGCTAGGCCCGATCCGTGACCCTGCTGAGGGGCGCCCAAATAAAGGAATGACAGTTCGGTGTGTGGTGCAGGACGCAATTAATCACAAGGACACAGGGATGCAGTCTCTTTACCTCTTTACTGAAGGTCTCAGGGTCCTCAGTCCTGGGTACGGTTAACCGGGCTGCGCAAGTCCGGCCGGTCCAATGGCACCTCCAGAGTCCCCTTTGCAGGTGGAAATCTGTGCCTACCTGCTAGCGCTTGTGTGTTGTGGTCCTCCCCTGCTGTGCTTACGGGATAGTCCCCACAACTGTTGTGTCTGTTTCTCGTGTTCCCTCACAACTCGGTTCTGATGATGTTCTTCTTCTCCGTCCCTCCCTGATGCCTTGGTTGGGACGCACCCGTATGACGGATAGGCTCGGAGCTCTTCCGGGACCCTAGAGTCGCCCCTCTCCTAGTGTGCCCCCTATGTCTTCGTAGGTGATTTAGGTGAGACAGCCCGCCTGTAACTGACTGTCCTGCCGTAGGTTTGAAGTATTGCTTGGAGCTCTATACTTCCTCGGCGTTCCGGCCACCGGTTAATTGCGCCTCAGTAGGATGTTGCCTCAGTCTAACAGCACGACTCCTACTGGTATTTCTCCTTGTTGCGTTGATCTCGTTTCTCACTCAGCACAATAAATCTCGCTTCTTGTCCTTTCTTAGGGCACCGCCGCTATGAAGTGCAGGCACGGTCCCGTAACGTTCTCTCTCGTTGCCAGGCCTCTGTCAGGATCCTGTAAGGGTGGTGCTGTTATGCATAATAAGAAACACGCTGTCACTTTTAGAGGCTGCACCCCCCTTTGTCTATGTGATGGTATGTTCTGCAGTTCTCCCCTGCTCTTGTTTTGCTATGGACTGCTCAAGGCTGAGTGAAGAGGTGGAGCTATAGCAGCGTGCAGGAAGAAGTCTCCAGAGGGAAGATAGAAAGACTGTGTGTTGTGATCCGTCCTGTTTTGCAAGGAAGAGACTTTGGCTGCAGGAAAGAGTACACAGCTTGAGACGAACTGTGTTTGTCAGATAGACTTTCCCGTTTACAGCAAAGAGTGGCTGTTCTGCGCTGGTTGGTGAAGCCACGAAGATACTTGAAAGGGGACTTACAGTTTCCAGGAGCAAGGAGAAGACCACGCTTAGCAGAGCTGATAGGAATCCGTGCGCACCACCGTTGTGGACTTTTGGGGGCCCCCTGGGACTGGACCTGTGTCCCCAACATCACCGTGAGTCTGTTCCTGCCTGGTGCACCAGCTAGGGTCTAGTGCAGACTTCAGTAGTTAGAGCACGGTATCCGTGTGGCCTGCGTAGTAGAGGCCAGGGAGGATATATGCAGAGTAGCATTGAGATATATATGTTTTATTGTGTAAAGTTGCTGGTGAGATAGATTCTGAGTTTATGATTGTTGAAGCACTGTGCGGTTATATAGACAAGTTGACTCATGTGCATTATCTTTTGCTATTGTAAATCCGCTTTTGCATCTTCCATGTCCCCTCCATTCCCTGTCTCCCAATAAATCTATCCTTTGTTGATTGCACCTTGTCTTGTGTACAGTAGTCTCCTGCACCGTGGTGGTCCCCGGGCCATCGCTTCAAGTGGCGCTGCGAGCAGGGTACTGTCACTAAGATGGAGGCAGCAGACAGCAATGGCGGGAATGCTAACATTAATGGGGATGCTGTGGGCATTGGTGGAACCCCTGCAAGGACACTCCCTATGGGCACCATATTTAGTGTGCTCCCAAAATTTGACGGCAAGAATATGCCACTGTCCGACTGGGTGTCTCGGCTGCAATGCACCCTGAAGATTTATAACATAAGCCCAGTCCTTGAAGTGGATATTGCTTTAACTGCCCTAGAGGGGGAAGCCCGCAGAAATGTCTGCCTACAACCAGAACTCACCCGCAGTACCCTGAAGGAGCTAGTGAAGTTCCTGGAAGAGATCTACGGTGAGACCGCTAGCGCGGGACATCTTCGCGCCAAATTTTTCTCTAGGCTGCAGCGGGAAGAAGAAGGAATTTCTCAGTATGCAACAGTACTGCAAGAAGTGTTCGAAGAGGTGCAGAGAAAGGAGGCAGATGGACTTGGCGGCATGGGCTCTAAAGACCGGATACTCCGGGAGCAATTCATTCTGGGACTACACAGTACATCCTTGAGGAGAGCACTGTCAGAACGGGTCCGGGCAGACCCGGCCCTTACGTTTCGTCAAGTCCTGGCGGAAACAGTGGCCCGAAGTAAAGAAGAAAGCTATGCGTCTGGAGTGATGCGTGTCCAGAGCACCAATGCCAGAGGGGACCCAAACCATCAAGAAGTGCTGGTCCAGGTAGTGCAAGATTTGCAGCGGTCCCTTGTGAAGGTACAAGAGAAACTGACCCAGATGGAGCGGAGAGTGGGGGAACTACAAGAAACTGACCCACCATACTCATACAACCATTCTTCGGCCCGATCGACAAGGAATCAGTGGGAACAAGCCCCCTCCCATCAGACATCGGCGGCCCGAGGACAGGCTGGAAGTACCCCTCGGCGAGGGGGAGGCGTTCAATGCTGGGAGTGTAGAGGACGGGGGCACCTTGCCAGAGACTGTCGGAACTATACTCAAGGCCAGTGGAAGCCGCCGTTAAACTACCAACCCCCGCAGTAGTGCGGCACTCTGCGGGGGAGGCGAGAAGAGAGGCCGCTCCATATCATAACGAACACTTGATCGCTGGGAGCCCCATCCTACGTGCTGAATTTGAAGGAGTTCTGGTGGATTGCCTGGTAGATACCGGGTCACAAGTGACAACGATGCCAGAAGCATACTTCAAGCAGCATTTCCAGGACCTGGCCAAGCCAGAGAAAGAGACATTGATCCGGTTGTTTGCTGCCAACCAACAACCGATCCCGGTCACAGGGGTCGTGTGGATGAATATTCGAATCTGTGGCCAAGAAGTTGGGAGAAAAGGGATCTTGCTAGTCCCTGAGCCTATCAAGAAAGATGTGCCTGTAGTACTGGGAATGAATATCCTACGTGAACTCGATCAGATTATGTTTACCAAGCGGGGACCTGGATATTGGAAGAAGGCTACCCCACATAAGCCTACTCAAGAAGCCCTTCAACGACTGATCCGCGTCTGTGGGACGCAGAAGAGTGTGCCATCTTATCAGACGGTAGGGGTCATCCGGGCTCCTGGGAAAGAACCTGTAATCCTACCTCCCGAGCAAGAAACTATAGTGTACCTCCCAGTGGGGACTCACCGCAACCTTGATGGGTTGGAAGTGGTTGTTCAGCCTGTGGTAGGCGGAGGAGTGGATCAAGAAGTCATGATAGCTCGTACGATAGCTGTGGTCCAGCGAGGACATGTCCCCATAAGAGGTTTGAATGTGAGCCCCAGGGAGGTCGCCTTGCCACGAGGGACAGATCTGGCCCTGGTGTACCTGCATAAGGGTGAAGTGGTGAGTCAGAAGGAGATGTCTTTATCACCGAAAGAAGGCGTGGGGTGGGCCCTGGCAGTTGCTGCGGAAGACGAAGAGACACCATCCCCAGAGTGGAGTGGACGGGTCATCCTTGAGCAAATGGAAGTGGATGTGAAGGCTATGGGCCCTGAGCGTGTGCAAGCGATAGAAACTATGCTGTGGAAGAATCAGGCCGCATTCGCCCGTCATGCCGAAGATTTCGGCTGTACTGAAGCCATCACGCATGAGATCCCAACTGGGGAAGCTCGTCCAATTCGAGAACGATACCGGCAGATCCCGCCCAAAATGTACCAAGAGGTGAAAACATTACTGAGGCAGATGCTGGATTCAGGAGTGGTGCAGAGTAGTCAGAGCCCTTGGGCAGCCCCGGTGGTGCTCGTCAAGAAAAAGGACGGGACCATCCGGTTCTGTGTAGATTACAGAAAACTCAATGCCTGCACTGTTCGAGACTCGTATCCGTTGCCCCGCATCGAGGAATCCTTGACAGCGTTGGGGAAAGCCAAGTACTTCTCCACCCTGGACCTAGCAAGCGGATATTGGCAAGTAGCCGTGGCAGAGAAAGACAGAGAGAAAACTGCCTTCATTCTCCCTATGGGACTGTTCGAGTTTAACCGGATGCCCTTCGGGCTCTCCAATGCTCCAGGCACCTTTCAACGGCTGATGGAAAAGTGCTTGGGAGATTTAAATTTCGAGGCTACCCTGATCTATCTGGATGACATCATTGTGTTTTCGTCCTCTTTCGAAGACCACCTTGCCCGGCTTGGACAGGTACTCGGAAGATTGCGTGCTCATAACCTGAAGTTGAAGCCAAAGAAATGCCACCTCTTCAAGAGGGAGATCGAGTACCTGGGTCACATTGTGTCACAAGATGGAGTTCTACCCTCGCCAGAAAAAGTGGCTGCTATCCAGAAGTGGCCAGTCCCTCAAACAGTGAGAGAACTCCAGGCCTTCCTGGGACTCGCGGGTTACTACCGTCGGTTTGTTAAAGACTTCGCGAAGATGGCCGGTCCTCTCAATGAGTTGCTGAGGGGGACCGCTGGAGTGCCGAAGACCCAGCGCATCCCCTGGGCACAGGGACAACACGAGGCCTTCCAGGCTATAAAGAGTGCCCTTACTTCGGCCCCGATTTTGGCCTACGCAGACTTCGATCAACCGTTCCTGTTGTACACCGATGGTAGCCTACATGGACTCGGTGCCGTACTTTCTCAGATACAGGATGGACATGAGAGAGTCATCGGGTATGCTAGCAGGTCCCTGCGAGACAGCGAAAGAAACCCTCACAATTACAGCTCCTTCCGGTTAGAGCTCCTGGCTCTGGTGTGGGCCATGACAGAAAAGTTTGCAGGCTTCCTGACAGGTACAAAAATTCAAGTTCGAACAGACAATAATCCCCTGGCCCACCTTGAGAATGCTAAACTGGGGGCCTTAGAACAACGGTGGATGGCTCGCCTGGCCAAGTTCGACTTTACTATCCGCTATCGCTCTGCTACCGAAAACGCAAATGCGGATGGGCTGTCCAGAGTGCCTGTGGAGACTCCAGTGGGGGATCTTGATGAACAACTTGAAGAGGAGGAAACCCCAGACTTTAATAAGTTCAAGCCCCCGATGGTTGTGGCCCAGTCAAGAAGGGAGGCCTGTGCCTTACCTCGGTCCCTGGGAAGAACCAATGAAGAATGGGGACACGTTCAGGATGAAGACGAAGGGCTGAGACAGATGAAATGGTGGGTAACGCAAAAGCGGAAGCCTGGCAAACAAGAAAGAGATGATCTGGACTCTGAAATGAGGAGTGTGTTGCACCAGTGGGATAGACTGGAAGTGAGAGAGTCAGTACTATATCGTAAGAAGCAACAGCCAAAAGATATGGAAGTAAGGTGGCAAGTGGTCATCCCAGGAAGAATGGCTCAAGAAATAGCTAAAGAAGCCCATGAATTCGGAGCGCACTTTGGCTCCACAAAGACCTACCAATGGTTGCAGCGGCATGTCTATTGTCCTCGGTTGGAGCTTGTGGTGGAAGAGGTTTGCCGGCAGTGTCGAGTATGTGACCTCATTAAGAGTACTGAACAGAGGGCACCCGTTCAGACCATACAAACTAAGGAGCCATTGGAAGTCTTGATGATCGACTATCTCCTCGTGGGACACTCGGCCCGGGGGCTGCAATATTGTTTGGTGATGACCGATCATTTTTCTAAGTTCGCAGTAGTAACCCCGACTAGAGACCAGACTGCGGAATCGGCGGCGCGAGCCATCTGCCAAGACTTCATCCGGGTGTATGGGTGCCCAAAGCGCATCCACTCCGACCAAGGCGCGTGTTTCCAAGGCAAGGTGATGGAAGAATTGTATCGCATGTATGGCATCGAGCGGTCCCGGACCACCCCTTATCATCCTCAAGGCAATGGAGCTTGCGAACGCTTTAACAGAACCTTGCTTCAGATGCTGAGAACATTGGAAGAGGATAAGAAGGTGTGTTGGCCAGACTATCTGCCGGAATTGGTCTGGACCTACAACAATCGGGTCCACTCCACCACGGGTTACACCCCCTATCTACTGTTGTTTGGAAGAGCTGGACGAGAGATCATTGAGCTGAATCTGGAACAGCCAGAGGAGCTGATGGAGCGAAATGTCACCTCATGGGTGAAAGAGCATCGACAACGTTTGCAAACGATACGGCGGTTGGCGGGTCAGCAACTGCAAGAAAAAGAACATACGGCCCGCAAACCGACTCAAGAGTTACCGCTCCAACCTGGAGACCGAGTGTTGGTCAGAGAGAAACGCCCCAAGGGAAAACTAAGTGAGAGATGGGAAGTACAGCCGTACAAGGTTATCGAGAGAGTGTATGCTAACGGCCCTGTCTACAAGGTACAGATTGAGAATGGGGCATCCGCCCCTAGAGTACTTCACAGAAATATGCTGCGGCCTTGCCGGTCTGAGGTCTGTTCTACGCCATTGTCGCCTGAAGGAGCCACTCCACCTCCTGAACCTGTCATGCCTGATGGCCAAATCGATGAGGAGTGGTGGACCGTCCCTGACACAGTAGGGGGTCCTCAGCCGCCCAGAAACGGTAATCCCATGGATGTACCAGTACCGCCATGTGAGGATGAAACCAGACAAGAGCTCACAGTGTCCCCTGCAACAAGTGTTCCTCTGGAAGATAGTCAAGCCTTGCCTGACAGCCAAGAGCTTCGGAGATCCCAGAGGTCTAATGCAGGGGTTCCACCAGTCCGATATGTAGAACAGTGTGCTCTGTCTGTTTGTATACCTTTGTTGTCTCCTTCATTATACGTTTACCATGAAGCTGTGATGGCCGAGGACGACCATCATTAAGAAGGGAGGCATGTAAGGGTGGTGCTGTTATGCATAATAAGAAACACGCTGTCACTTTTAGAGGCTGCACCCCCCTTTGTCTATGTGATGGTATGTTCTGCAGTTCTCCCCTGCTCTTGTTTTGCTATGGACTGCTCAAGGCTGAGTGAAGAGGTGGAGCTATAGCAGCGTGCAGGAAGAAGTCTCCAGAGGGAAGATAGAAAGACTGTGTGTTGTGATCCGTCCTGTTTTGCAAGGAAGAGACTTTGGCTGCAGGAAAGAGTACACAGCTTGAGACGAACTGTGTTTGTCAGATAGACTTTCCCGTTTACAGCAAAGAGTGGCTGTTCTGCGCTGGTTGGTGAAGCCACGAAGATACTTGAAAGGGGACTTACAGTTTCCAGGAGCAAGGAGAAGACCACGCTTAGCAGAGCTGATAGGAATCCGTGCGCACCACCGTTGTGGACTTTTGGGGGCCCCCTGGGACTGGACCTGTGTCCCCAACATCACCGTGAGTCTGTTCCTGCCTGGTGCACCAGCTAGGGTCTAGTGCAGACTTCAGTAGTTAGAGCACGGTACCCGTGTGGCCTGCGTAGTAGAGGCCAGGGAGGATATATGCAGAGTAGCATTGAGATATATATGTTTTATTGTGTAAAGTTGCTGGTGAGATAGATTCTGAGTTTATGATTGTTGAAGCACTGTGCGGTTATATAGACAAGTTGACTCATGTGCATTAACTTTTGCTATTGTAAATCCGCTTTTGCATCTTCCATGTCCCCTCCATTCCCTGTCTCCCAATAAATCTATCCTTTGTTGATTGCACCTTGTCTTGTGTACAGTAGTCTCCTGCACCGTGGTGGTCCCCGGGCCATCGCTTCAATCCCACCCCTGACAGGGACCCTACCGAATCTTCCCCTGCAACACCCTCTGCCACAAGGTGTTGCCTGGTTCCAACCCAGTCAGCTTTCTTTCTAACTTCCTGCCTAACCCCCAGTTTTACCAAAGTGTGAGGAGTGGCCTAGTGAATAGTACCCTTAGCTCCCCCTGGAGGCCAGACTGTGAAATGTATTGGTGTATGTGATACCTGGTCAGATGAATTCCTTCAGTGCCATCAGACGTACCATAGCCCCCTTTAGTGGCGGAGCAACAGTACTGCAACGACCAGGACTCTGGGGCGCTGCACATCCTTGTGTTGACTGTATGTTATTTGTCTTATACAGTTATTATTATTATTATTTATTTATATAGCACGATTAATTCCATGGTGCTGTACATGTAAAAAGGGGTTACATACAGGGTTATAGATATTGTTAACAGTAAACAAATTTACAGTGACAGACTGGTACAAAGGGGAGAGGACCCTGTCCTTGCAGACTTACATTCTTCGGGTTATCTGAAGAAGGCCTATAGAAGACCAAAACATCTTATATGAGTGGGTTGCAATTAAATCAATTCTTAACATGTTATTTGAGAGCCAAGTTCTGTACATATTATATCCCGGATTGGGCTCCTACATGAGCACTGATCTACCAGGAGTGCCGTGCCCTAATTATTATGGCTATTTCCTGAATTACATCCGGCTCTGCGGTTTGGGGGTTTATTGCTGTCACTAATAAATGATTGCAGTGCGGTTCTCTATGTCCGGCTCTGGTCACACCTGTTATTATACAGGAGACACAGCTCAGAGACGAATCCTCTGCCCCACAGATACCACTGACCCCTGATGGGTGACACTGAGGGCAGAGGGGCTTGATGGGTTCTCCACAGTTTCCATCAATATGGGAGGAATAATCGCAGCAGGTAGAGCTGATTCATCCTCATGAATATGGATGTAATCGGGGCGGAGGCTCGGATATAGATGAGAATGGAGTCTGCACTGATGTCTCATGAGAAATACAGAAATCTATATATATAATTGTCTAAGGGTTTTTCCGTCTGTCTGTCTGTCTTTCTGTCTGTCTGTTTGTCTGTCCTGGAAATCCCGCGTCTCTGATTGGTCGAGGCCGCCAGGCCTCGACCAATCAGAGACGGGCACAGCATGGCGACGATGATGTCATAAAGGTTGCCTCGACCAATCAGCGACGGGCACAGTCTGCCGCGAATTCGCCTCGACCAATCAGCGACGGGCACAGTATCGACGTAGATGTCATAATGGTTGCCATGGCGGTGATGATGTCATAAAGGTTGCCTCGACCAATCAGCGACGGGCACAGTCTGCCGCGAATTCTGGAATCATCATTGTCCATATACTACAGGGACATGCATATTCTAGAATACCCGATGCGTTAGAATCGGGCCACAGTCTAGTAGGAATATAAACTTACAAGTCGTAGTCCAGAGTTGTATTAGATGTGGTCAGATCATCAGCGGCATCATCCATTCTGAGGATTCACCTAGAGTAAGAATAATATTAATACAACAGACTTATGTAAATTATGGTGTGCTACATGATGATGGAGTAGACTGGAGCTGCGCTGGAAATGGCAGATGACGGTGGCTGGTAACTATTGTAAGACACTCTCTCCATACACATTACTGATTGCTAGTGCAATGCGGCTCGGGGCGGTACTGCTGGTGAGTCACTCGTCTCCTCATCCTGCGCCCCAGTGCTCTACATTAACTTGTAGATCCTGGCTGAGTGTATGTACTCGTGTGTGTTGGCGTTGCGTCCGTGCAGGCCACCTGTATTCGGTGGAGTTGGCTGGCCAGGACCATAGGTTCCACAGTTCAATAAAGGAGACTTCCAAAAACAGTTTTTACTAAACGGTAACTTGGTAAGGGTTATATACAAGGGATAGCAGGTACCAAGTCTTATGGATGCTAGTGATGAGCGAATAGTGAAATATTCGGATTCGGGAAAATCAGCACAAATTATTTCTAATCTCCGTGTATTTGTTCCTAATAATGAATCAAATGCAAAGCAATGGGAAAGCCGAATATTTTTCTGCTGGACCCAACAAACAGGTCTGGGGGGCCTGAGTAAAAAGCTGAAAATGGATGGGAAAGAGCTAAAACTAAATGGGAACAGCATGGAGAAGATGTCTGCATGCCTTTCTGACTCACATATGGTATCTGGGAATAATGTTGTCAAACTATAGCGCCAGTTTTATGGATTTTTAAAAACTCCTACAAAACCAAACCAACATTTTTTAAAGGGAAAAATGCCAAGAAACATTATTTCCTTCATAATTACATGTATATAATGCAAAAAAATAAATAAAACAACACCAAAAAATATATATATATAGTAGAGACCAAAAGTTTGGACACACCTTCTCATTCAAAGATTTTTCTGTATTTTCATGACTATGAAAATTGTACATTCACAATGAAGGCATCAAAACTGTGAATTAACACATGTGGAATTATATACTTAACAAAAAAGTGTGAAACAACTGAAAATATGTCTTATATTCGAAGTTCTTCAAAGTAGCCACCTTTTGCTTTGATGACTGCTTTGCACACTCTTGGCATTTTCTTGATGAGCTTCAAGACGTAGTTACCGGAAATGGTCTTCCAACAGTCTTGAAGGAGTTCCCAGAGATGCTTAGCACTTGTTCGCCCTTTTGCTTCACTCTGCGGTCCAGCTCACCCCAAACCATCTCAATTGGGTTCAGGTCTGGTGACTGTGGAGGCCAGGTCATCTGGCGTAGCACCCCATCACTCTCCTTCTTGGTCATATAGCCCTTACACAGCCTGGAGGTGTGTTTGGGGTCATTGTCCTGTTGAAAAATAAATGATGGTCCAACTAAACGCAAACCGGATAGAATAGCATGCCGCTGCAAGATGCTGTTGTAGCCATGCTGATTCAGTATGCCTTCAATTTTGAATAAATCCCCAACAGTGTCACCAGCAAAGCACCCCCACACCATCACACCTCCTCCATGCTTCACGGTGGGAACCAGGCATGTAGAGTCCATCCGTTCACCTTTTCTGCGTCGCACAAAGACACGGTGGTTGGAACCAAAGATCTCAAATTTGGACTCATTAGATCAAAGCATATATTTCCACTGGTCTAATGTCCATTCCTTGTGTTCTTTAGCCCAAACAAGTCTCTTCTGCTTGTTGCCTGTCCTTAGCAGTGGTTTCCTAGCAGCTATTTTACCATGAAGGCCTGCTGCACAAGTCTCCTCTTAACAGTTGTTGTAGAGATGTGTAATGATCCTTAGTGGCTGAGGATCACAAATAGACCAGCAAGTGAACAAACTTAAAACTAGCTCTAGGGAGATGGTAACTGGACTGATCGCAAATCTGAACCTATCCAACACAACTAGAGGTAGCCGGTGAACGTGCCTAAAAAATTTCCTAGATGTCTCGAGCCAGCCTGAGGAACTAGCTACCCCTAAAGAGAAAGAAAGACCTCGCTTGCCTCCAGAGAAATAATCCCCAAATATATAGAAGCCCCCAACAAATATTAACGGTGAAGTAAGAGGAAGGCACATACGTAGGGATGAAATCAGATTTAGCAAAAGAGGCCCACTAGTACTAGAAAGCAGAAAATAGAGCAGGGGTCTATGCGATCAATAAAAAACCCTTACAAAATATCCATCCTGAGATTTCAAGAACCCACACACTGACTCACGGTGTGTGGGGAGAAACTCAGTCCACTAGAGCAACCAGCAAGCCAGGGAATCACATTTTAGCAAGCTGGACAAGAAAACATAATAAACACTGCTGATCAAAAAATGAGCAAACAAAACTTAGCTTGTCCTGGATGGACTGGGAGCAAGGTAGTCAGAAGGAACCTGAGTAGCACTGATTACATCGACAGCCGGCAACAAGTAGCAGTGAAACTGAGCTATATAGGAACCTCCCAGAGGATAACGAACCAGCTGATAGCCAGAGACCAGCAGGACAACCAACAAAGCCCCCAGGGGGAGCCCAAAGCAAAAGTCACACCATACCACCAGTGACCACAAGAGGGAGCCTGAAAACAGAGTTCACAACAGTACCCCCCCCCCTTGAGGAGGGGTCACCGAACCCTCATGAGAACCCCCAGGGCGATCAGGATGAGCCACATGGAAGGCAAGAACCAAATCGGCCGCATGAACATCAGAGGCGACAACCCAAGAATTATCCTCCTGACCATAGCCCTTCCACTTAACCAAATACTGGAGCCTCCGTCTAGAAATACGAGAATCCAAGATCTTCTCCACCACGTATTCCAATTCTCCCTCAACCAGCACCGGGGCAGGAGGCTCAACCGGAGGAACCACAGGCACCACATACCTCCGCAACAACGAGCGATGGAACACATTATGAATAGTAAATGATGCCGGGAGGTCCAGACGAAATGACACAGGGCCAAGGACTTCCAGAATCTTATAAGGACCGATAAACCGAGGCTTGAACTTAGGAGAGGAGACCTTCATAGGAACGAAGCGAGAAGACAACCACACCAAGTCCCCAACGCGAAGTCGGGGACCCACACGGCAACGGCGGTTGGCAAAGAGCTGAGCCTTCTCTTGTGACAGCTTCAAATTGTCCACCACATGATTCCAAATCTGATACAACCTATCAACCACAACATCCACTCCAGGACAGTCAGAAGGCTCCACCTGACCCGAGGAAAAACGAGGATGAAACCCCGAATTACAAAAAAAAGGAGAAACCAAAGTAGCAGAACTAGCCCGATTATTAAGGGCAAACTCGGCCAACGGCAAAAAAGTAACCCAGTCGTCCTGATCAGCAGAAACAAAACATCTTAAATAAGTCTCCAAGGTCTGATTAGTTCGCTCGGTTTGGCCATTCGTCTGAGGATGTAAGGCCGACGAAAAAGACAAATCAATGCCCAATTTAGCACAAAAGGTCCGCCAAAATCTAGACACAAACTGGGATCCTCTGTCAGAAACAATGTTCTCAGGAATCCCGTGCAAACTAACCACATTTTGAAAAAACAGTGGAACCAACTCGGAGGAGGAAGGCAACTTAGGCAAGGGCACCAAATGGACCATCTTAGAAAAACGATCACACACCACCCAGATGACAGACATTCTCTGAGAGACAGGGAGATCTGAAATAAAATCCATGGAAATGTGCGTCCAAGGCCTCTTCGGGACAGGCAAAGGTAACAGCAAACCACTGGCATGAGAACAGCAAGGCTTAGCCCGAGCACAAATTCCACAAGACTGCACAAAGGAACGCACATCCCGCGACAAGGAAGGCCATCAAAAAGACCTGGCCACCAAGTCTCTGGTACCAAATATTCCAGGATGGCCCGCCAACACCGAAGAATGAACCTCGGAGATGACTCTGTTGGTCCATCTATCCGGGACAAACAGTCTCTCCGGTGGACAGCGGTCAGGTCTATCCGCCTGAAACTCTTGCAGCACACGTCGCAAATCTGGGGAGATGGCAGATAAAATCACCCCTTCTCTAAGGACACCAGCCGGCTCTGAATCTCCAGGAGAGCCAGGCACAAAACTCCTAGAAAGAGCATCAGCCTTCACATTCTTCGAACCAGGCAGGTATGAGACCACAAAATCAAAACGAGAGAAAAACAACGACCAACGAGCCTGCTGGGATTCAGCCGCTTGGCCGACTCGAGATAAATCAAATTCTTGTGATCAGTCAAGACCACCACACGATGCTTAGCTCCCTCGAGCCAATGTCGCCACTCCTCAAATGCCCACTTCATAGCCAAAAGCTCCTGATTACCGACATCATAATTCCGCTCGGCAGGCGAAAACTTTCTTGAAAAGAAAGCACATGGCTTCATCACAGAGCCAACAGAGCTTCTCTGCGACAAAACAGCCCCCGTTCCAATCTCGGAAGCATCAACCTCCACCTGGAAGGGAAGTGAGACATCTGGCTGACATAAGACCGGAGCCGAAGAAAACCAACGCTTCAGCTCCCGAAAGGCCTCCACAGCCGCAGAGGACCAATTAGTAACATCAGAACCTTTCTTGGTCAAATCCGTCAAAGGCTTAACAACACCAGAAAAATTAGCTATGAAGCGACGGTAAAAATTAGCAAAACCCAAGAACTTCTGAAGACTCTTAACAGATGTAGGCTGCGTCCAGTCATGAATAGCCTGAACCTTGACTGGGTCCATCTCAATAGTAGAAGGAGAAAAAATGAAACCCAAAAAAGAAATCTTCTGGACTCCAAAAAGACATTTTGAGCCCTTCACAAATAAAGCATTGTTACGCAGGACCTGAAAGACCATCCTGACCTGCTTAACATGAGACTCCCAATCATCCGAAAAAAACAGAATATCATCCAGATACACAATCATAAATTTATCCAGATATTCACGGAAGATGTCGTGCATAAAGGACTGAAAGACTGAAGGAGCATTAGAAAGTCCAAAAGGCATCACCAAGTACTCAAAATGGCCTTCAGGCGTATTAAATGCAGTTTTCCATTCGTCACCCTGTTTTATACGCACAAGGTTATACGCACCACGAAGATCTATCTTGGTGAACCAACTAGACCCCTTAATGCGAGCGAACAAATCAGTTAACAATGGCAAAGGATACTGAAATTTGACTGTGATTTTATTCAAAAGGCGATAATCAATACAAGGTCTCAGGGAACCATCCTTCTTAGCCACAAAAAAGAATCCTGCACCAAGAGGGGATGAGGACGGGCGAATATGTCCCTTCTCCAAAGACTCCTTTATATAACTCCGCATGGCAGCATGTTCCGGCACAGATAAATTGAAAAGTCGTCCCTTAGGAAACTTACTACCAGGAATCAACTCTATAGCACAATCACAGTCCCTATGAGGAGGTAGAGAATTGAGTTTGGGCTCCTCAAATACATCCTGGTAGTCTGACAAAAACTTAGGGACTTCAGAAGGAGTGGACGAAGCAATTGACACCCCAGGAGCGTCACCATGAATTCCCTGACAACCCCAACTTGACACAGACATAGCTTTCCAATCCAGGACTGGATTATGAGTCTGAAACCATGGTAGACCCAACACGACAACATCATGCAAATTATGCAATACAAGAAAGCGAATCACCTCCTGATGAACAGGAGTCATGCACATGGTCACTTGTGTCCAGTACTGAGGTCTATTCGAAGCCAATGGCGTAGAATCAATTCCCCTTAGTGGAATAGGGAATTTTAAAGGCTCCAAATCAAAACCACAGCGCCTGGCAAATGACCAATCCATAAGACTCAGGGCAGCACCTGAATCTACAAAAGCATTAACCGGGTAAGATGACAGGGAACAAATCAGGGTAACAGACAAAATGAACTTAGGCTGTAAAGTACCAATGGTGACAGATTTATCAACCTTTTTTTTGCGCTTAGAGCATGCTGAGATAACATGAGCTGAGTCACCACAGTAAAAGCACAACCCATTTTGCCGTCTATAATTTTGCCGTTCACTTCTGGTCAGAATTCTGTCACATTGCATAGATTCAGGTGCCTGTTCAGAAGACACCGCCAAATGGTGCACAGGTTTGCGCTCCCGCAAACGCCGATCAATCTGAATGGCCAGAGTCATTGACTCATTCAGACCTGCAGGCATAGGGAACCCCACCATGACATTTTTAATGGTTTCAGAAAGACCTTCTCTGAAATTTGCAGCCAGAGCACACTCATTCCACTGAGTAAGCACCGACCATTTCCGAAATTTCTGGCAGTACACCTCTGCTTCATCTTGCCCCTGCGAGAGGGCCAATAACGCTTTTTCAGCCTGGTTCTCAAGATTAGGTTCCTCATAAAGCAATCCAAGGGCCAGAAAAAACGCATCCACACTAAGCAATGCAGGATCCCCTGGCGCCAATGCGAAAGCCCAATCTTGAGGTTCACCCCGCAAAAAAGAAATGATAATTTTAACTTGCTGAACGGAATCACCAGAGGAACGAAATTTCAAAGAAAGATACAACTTACAATTGTTCCTAAAATTCAGGAACCTAGATCTATCTCCAGAAAACAACTCCGGAATAGGGATTCTAGGCTCAGACATAGGACTGTGAACAACAAAATCTTGAATACTTTGAACCCTAACAGCAAGATGATCCAGACTGGAAGCCAAGCTCTGGACATCCATGTCAGCAGCTGAACTCAGAGCCACACCAAGATTAAGAGGAGGAGAGAAGCTAGCCACAGCAGCTAGACACACAGCAACAACAAGAAAAGAAAAAAAAATTCTCAAGGCTTCTTTTCTCCTGCTTCTTCCATGCAATTAACACTTTGAGGGCCGGCTGTACTGTAATGATCCTTAGTGGCTGAGGATCACAAATAGACCAGCAAGTGAACAAACTTAAAACTAGCTCTAGGGAGATGGTAACTGGACTGATCACAAATCTGAACCTATCCAACACAACTAGAGGTAGCCGGTGAACGTGCCTAAAAAATTTCCTAGACGTCTCGAGCCAGCCTGAGGAACTAGCTACCCCTAAAGAGAAAGAAAGACCTCACTTGCCTCCAGAGAAATAATCCCCAAAGATATAGAAGCCCCCAACAAATATTAACGGTGAAGTAAGAGGAAGGCACATACGTAGGGATGAAATCAGATTTAGCAAAAGAGGCCCACTAGTACTAGAAAGCAGAAAATAGAGCAGGGGTCTATGCGATCAATAAAAAACCCTTACAAAATATCCATCCTGAGATTTCAAGAACCCACGCACCGACTCACGGTGTGTGGGGAGAAACTCAGTCCACTAGAGCAACCAGCAAGCCAGGGAATCACATTTTAGCAAGCTGGACAAGAAAACATAATAAACACTGCTGATCAAAAAATGAGCAAACAAAACTTAGCTTGTCCTGGATGGACTGGGAGCAAGGTAGTCAGAAGGAACCTGAGTAGCACTGATTACATCGACAGCCGGCAACAAGTAGCAGTGAAACAGAGCTATATAGGAACCTCCCAGAGGATAACGAACCAGCTGATAGCCAGAGACCAGCAGGACAACCAACAAAGCCACCAGGGGGAGCCCAAAGCAAAAGTCACACCATACCACCAGTGACCACAAGAGGGAGCCTGAAAACAGAGTTCACAACAGAGATGTGTCTGCTGCTAGAACTCTGTGTTTTTCATTGACCTGTGTTTTTCATTTCAAATGCAACGAGGGATTGTGATCAAGCAAACGCGAAACGCGCGTCAAGGGGGGTTTCACCCGGTACCTTGGCATTTGACTTCTCTCCTCCATGGGTAAGATGTTCTTTTATTGGATATACCGCCATGATTTTGTCCCTTTATATGTGTGCATGCCACTGTGACAGCCGCTGGGACTTGCATTAGTCTACAGGCACTCAGCTCTATTGACTCATACTGATGGTATAGGAATTGGGTGCCATATAAATGATATTATCTTAAAGCGGTGGTTACTAATACCATGATGGGAGCCTACTTAAATCTATTGCCTATGCCGAGAACTTACTTGTTTCCTCACTAGGGTTCTTTGTTTTTCCTTATGATTTATTGGTTCATTTAATGTATTATGGTATCTTTAATAAAATATAACATTTTTTACTAAAATACTTTTTGTGTATGGAACTCCATTTCTTTTGTGGTAAAAGTAGTCTGTTATTGAAAGGGTGGATGAAGTCAATTTGACATTTAATTCATTATGATATGGGACCCATGCTTCTCTCTGTGAGTTTGATTACAATACTGATGTATTTAAAAACCTGACCATCTGTATAGTACCTGTATAAGCAGGGTTCAGAGAGAAAATATCCATGTGAACATGCTGGATGGAACAGCTTATATATAGAGCATATTTTATTATTCCTATTATTATTCTGTGTAAGGCTAAAAAATGAAGAATTGTGTGGAGCATATTAATGCATTCATGTTCCAAAATGTCCAAGTGCAGACCCAAAAATCAACATCAGGCTACCAAATACATGCTTAAAGAAACCATGAGAAGGGCAGCACAATAAAAAAAATATAATAGCGTATATAGAGATTGAGAGTAGAAATTTGACCTTTGCACAGTGTACAAAGGTTTCCAAAAATTACCCAAGGGGTCTGTATCATACATGCTGATAGACACCATGATGGGGACATCACAATACAATTAGCAGTTATTACAAGACTTAGAGCTTGAGAGCAGAAACTTTACCAGTGCACAACGTACAGAGGTTTCCAAAAATTACCCAAAGGGGTCTGTATCATGCACGCTGAAAAAGGCCATGATGGGGACCTCACAATACAATTAGCAGTTATTACAAGAGGTAGAGATTGAGAGGAATAGAAATTTTACCAGTGCGCAATGTACAGAGGTTTCCAAAAATTACCCAAAGGGTCTGTATCATACACGATGAAAAAGGCCATGATGGGGGCCTCAAAATACAATTAGCAGTTATTACAAGAGACTGAGATTTAGAGAAGTAGAAATCTTGCCAGTGCACAATGTACAAAGGTATCCAAAAATTACCCCAAGGGGTCTCTATCAGGCCAGCTGAAAGACGTCATGATGGGGACACTACAATAAATTTTGCAGGCATTACAAGAGGTACAGAGAGGGAGCACAAGTTTCACCATTGCACAATGTGCAAAGTTTGCAAAAGTACAAAGCATTACCCACGTGGGGTATTCATAGATGAACACTAAGTACTTGTTGCAGAAGCAGAAGCAGGAGGAGGAGGTGATTTCCTGATCAAAATGGGTTTGGATGGTAAGGGATGGACATTAAGACAACTTCCAAAAAACCCATTTGGGCTGTATTTACATTACGTTGCTGTCATCCGTAGGGCAAACAAAGTCGGAGGAAATCCAGCTCTTGTTCAATTTTTAAAAAGTCGGCCTGTCTGCATTTTCCATTGACAGCAGTGTGCGCCTACCCGTTTATGATTGCACTGGCTGAACTAAAAACCTGCTCATATAACAAACTTGCGGCAGGGCATGGCAGCGCCTCCAATCAGGGGCGAATTATAATAGGGTCAATCTGGGCGGTAGCCCAGGGCCCAGCGGTGTGGGGGGGCCCTCGGCTACCGCTCAGATTGCCCACCGCCAGTAAGGGCATTACTGCCCTGACTGGCGTATGGGCCCGGTGGGCAGAGAGGGGGCCGCATCGGGCCCCGTCTCATCTGCCTACCGGGCCCCTAGCGGCGCTGCAGCAGTTTCACCTATTGACGTGCGGGCGCGTGCCCGCACGTCAATAGTTAACAACAGCCGCCAGCCAATTGGAGGCTGGCAGCTGAAGTCTTCCGCAGGCACAGCTCACACGTCGCCGGTGTCTGACGTCATTGTCAGTCGCCGGCGAGTGCGAGCTGCTGGAGGGAGCTCACCGCTGGAGCGCACTGGTCAGGTGAGGAGAACTTTGTTCTTTTTTTTTTTCTTTGCGAACGGCCAGATTGCTGGTCACACTGGGGGCAATATTGGAGACACTGACTGGGGCAGAATGCTGGAATGCTGGACAGACTGGGGGCAATATGCTGGAGACACTGGGGCAGATTGCTGGACAGACTGGGGGCAATATTGGAGACACAGGGGCAGATTGCTGGAGACACTGGGGGCAGATTGCTGGAGACACTGGGGGCAGATTGCTGGAGACACAGGGGGCAGATTGCTGGAGATACTGGGGGCAGATTGCTGGAAACACTGGGTGCAATATTGGACAGACTGGGGCAGAATGCTGGACAGACTGGGGCAGATTGCTGGACACACTGGGGGCAGATTGCTGGACACACTGGGGGCAGATTGCTGGACACACTGGGGGCAGATTGCTGGACACACTGGGGGTAATATGCTGGACACACTGGGAGCAATATGCTGGACACACTGGGGGCAATATGCTGGACACACTGGGGGCAATATGCTGGACACACTGGGGCAGATTGCTGGACACACTGGGGGCAATATACTGGACACACTGGGGGCAATATACTGGACACACTGGGGGCAATATGCTGGACACACTGGGGGCAATATGCTGGACACACTGGGGGCAATATACTGGACACACTGGGGCAGATTGCTGGACACACTGGGGGCAATATGCTGGACACACTGGGGGTAATATGCTGGACACACTGGGGCAGATTGCTGGACACACTGGGGGCAATATGCTGGACACACTGGGGCAGATTGCTGGACACACTGGGGGCAATATGCTGGAGACACTGGAGCAGATTGCTGGACAGACTTGGGGCAATATTGGAGACACTGGGGCAGAATGCTGGAGAAACTGGGGCAGAATTCTGGACACACTGGGGCATATTGCTGGACAGATTGGGTCAATATTGGAGACACTGGGGGCAGAATGCTGGACACACTGGGGGCAATATGCTGGACACACTGGGGGCAGTATGCTGGACACACAAGGGCAGATTGCTGGGCACACTGGGGGTAATATGCTGGACACACTGGGGCAGATTGCTGGACACACTGGGGGCAATATTGGAGACACTGAGGCAGAATGCTGGACAGACTGGGGGCAATATTGGACACACTGGGGCAGGATGCTAACACACACTGGGGCAGGATGCTGGACACACTGGGGCAGGATGCTGGACACACTGGGGCAGGATGCTGGACACACTGGGGGCAGGATGCTGGACACACTGGGGGCAATATGCTGGACACACTGGGGGCAGATTGCTGGACACACTGGGGGCAGATTGCTGGACACACTGGGGGCAGATTGCTGGACACACTGGGGGCAGATTGCTGGACACACTGGGGGCAATATGCTGGACACACTGGGGGCAATATGCTGGAGACACTGGGGGCAATATGCTGGACACACTGGGGCAGATTGCTGGACACACTGGGGGCAATATACTGGACACACTGGGGGCAATATGCTGGACACACTGGGGGCAATATGCTGGACACATTGGGGGCAATATGCTGGACACACTGGGGGCAATATGCTGGACACACTGGGGCAGATTGCTGGACACACTGGGGGCAATATGCTGGACACACTGGGGAAGATTGCTGGACACACTGGGGGCAATATGCTGGAGACACTGGAGCAGATTGCTGGACAGACTGGGGGCAATATTGGATACACTGGGGCAGAATGCTGGAGACACTGGGGCAGAATTCTGGACACACTGGGGGCATATTGCTGGACAGATTGGGGGCAATATTGGAGACACTGGGGGCAGAATGCTGGACACACTGGGGGCAACATGCTGGACACACTGGGGGCAGTATGCTGGACACACGGGGGCAGATTGCTGGGCACACTGGGGGTAATATGCTGGACACACTGGGGCAGATTGCTGGACACACTGGGGGCAATATTGGAGACACTGGGGCAGAATGCTGGACAGACTGGGGGCAATATTGGACACACTGGGGCAGGATGCTGGACACACTGGGGCAGGATGCTGGACACACTGGGGCAGGATGCTGGACACACTGGGGCAGGATGCTGGACACACTGGGGGCAGGATGCTGGACACACTGGGGGCAATATGATGGACTCACTGGGGGCAATATGCTGGACACACTGGGGGCAATATGCTGGACACTGGGGGCAACATGCTGGACACACTGGGGGCAATATGCTGGACACACTGGGGGCAATATGCTGGACACACTGGGGGCAGATTGCTGGACACACTGGGGGCAGATTGCTGGACACACTGGGGGCAATATGCTGGACACACTGGGGGCAATATGCTGGACACACTGGGGCAGATTGCTGGACACACTGGGGGCAATATACTGGACACACTGGGGCAGATTGCTGGACACACTGGGGGCAATATGCTGGACACACTGGGGGCAATATGCTGGACACACTGGGGGCAATATGCTGGACACATTGGGGGCAATATGCTGGACACACTGGGGGCAATATGCTGGACACACTGGGGCAGATTGCTGGACACACTGGGGGCAATATGCTGGACACACTGGGGCAGATTGCTGGACACACTGGGGGCAATATGCTGGAGACACTGGAGCAGATTGCTGGACAGACTGGGGGCAATATTGGATACACTGGGGCAGAATGCTGGAGACACTGGGGCAGAATTCTGGACACACTGGGGGCAAATTGCTTTACAGAATGGGGGCAATATTGGAGACACTGGGGGCAGAATGCTGGACACACTGGGGGTAATATGCTGGACACACTGGGGCAGATTGCTGGACACACTGGGGGCAATATTGGAGACACTAGGGCAGAATGCTGGACAGACTGGGGGCAATATTGGACACACTGGGGCAGGATGCTGGACACACTGGGGCAGATTGCTGGACACACTGGGGCAGGATGCTGGACACACTGGGGGCAGGATGCTGGACACACTGGGGGCAATATGCTGGACTCACTGGGGGCAATATGCTGGACACACTGGGGGCAATATGCTGGACACACTGGGGGCAATATGCTGGACACTGGGGGCAATATGATGGACACACTGGTGGCAATATGCTGGACACACTGGGGGCAATATGCTGGACACACTGGGGGCAATATGCTGGACACACTGGGGGCAATATGCTGGACACACTGGGGGCAGATTGCTGGACACACTGGGGGCAGATTGCTGGACACACTGGGGGCAGATTGCTGGACACACTGGGGGCAATATGCTGGACACACTGGGGGCAATATGCTGGACACACTGGGGCAGATTGCTGGACACACTGGGGGCAATATACTGGACACACTGGGGCAGATTGCTGGACACACTGGGGGCAATATGCTGGACACACCGGGGGCAATATGCTGGACACACTGGAGGCAATATGCTGGACACATTGGGGGCAATATTCTGGACACACTGGGGGCAATATGCTGGACACACTGGGGCAGATTGCTGGACACACTGGGGGCAATATGCTGGACACACTGGGGCAGATTGCTGGACACACTGGGGGAAATATGCTGGAGACACTGGAGCAGATTGCTGGACAGACTGGGGGCAATATTGGAGACACTGGGGCAGAATGCTGGAGACACTGGGGCAGAATTCTGGACACACTGGGGGCATATTGCTGGTCAGATTGGGGTGCAATATTGGAGACACTGGGGGCAGAATGCTGGACACACTGGGGGCAACATGCTGGACACACTGGGGGCAGTATGCTGGACACACGGGGGCAGATTGCTGGGCACACGGGGGGTAATATGCTGGACACACTGGGGCAGATTGCTGGACACACTGGGGGCAATATTGGAGACACTGTGGCAGAATGCTGGACAGACTGGGGGCAATATTGGACACACTGGGACAGGATGATGGACACACTGGGGCAGGATGCTGGACACACTGGGGCAGGATGCTGGACACACTGGGGCAGGATGCTGGACACACTGGGGCAGGATGCTGGACACACTGGGGCAGGATGCTGGACACACTGGGGGCAGGATGCTGGACACACTGGGGGCAATATGCTGGACACACTGGGGGCAATATGCTGGACACACTGGGGGCAATATGCTGGACACACTGGGGGCAATATTGGACACACTGGGCAGAATGCTGGACACACTGGGGGCATATTGCTGGACAGATCGGGGGCAATATAGGAGACACTGGGGCAGAATGCTGGACAGATTGGGGGCAATATTGTAGACACTGGGGCAGAATGCTGGACACACTGGGGGCAATATGCTGGACACACTGGGGGCAGTATGCTGGACATACTGGGGGTAATATGCTGGACACACTGGGGCAGATTGTTGGACACACTGGGGGCAGGACTGGAGACATGGGCAGAATGTAGATATGGGGCATGATTGGAGACATGGGGCAGAATGAAAGACATGGGGCAGGATAAGATCATGGGGCAGGATGGATGCGATGGAGACAGATGGGACAGGATGGGGAGATCATATTGGGTAGAATGGATACTCATGAGGGCAGGATGCGAGAAGATATGGCTGGAGCCAGGAATGAGACACACGGGGCCAGGATGGGGAATAATATTATCATAGGGGCTAATTAAGGGATATTATTACTGCAGTGATGTATTTATTTTATTTTGAGTATATTGTTTTAATTGAGGGGGCGGTCCTGTTACTTTGCAGAGTGACATTATATCACCTTTTTTTCTTCATGTGGTGTAATGTAGACGTTGGGAAAAATTAAGTAATGTGTTCTGCAAGCGGAGCTCTAGATAACTGTGTTATTTCCTGCAGAGACGAGCCCTGGCTGGAAAAAATGATGGCGGTCTGTGCTGGATGAAAGGTGAAGGACTTCACCTTGAGACGTCACTGGTGAGTCAGTGTTACCTATACACTGACACTATACACTATACTATATACAGAGGTCCTGTGTACAATGTCACCGGTGATCACTGTATAACCTCTACACAGACACTGCATACTAAGTACAGATCTCCTGTGAATACTGGCACTTATGGTGATGATAGTATTGTGTTTGTTTTGTTTTTTTATCACTGATCATCAGTATTGTAGTATTCAGTCACTATGCGGTGGTAACATGTGGTCTGGAAATGGTGTTGCGGTATTTGTCCCTTGTATGTGCTATTTGGTCACCAAGTGGTGGTAATATGTGGTCTTGACATGGTGTAGCGGTATTTGTTCCCTGTATGTGATATTATTCGATCACTGTAGTTGTAATATGTGGTCTGGTCATGGTGTGGTGGTATTTGTTCCTTGTATGTGATATTATTGGTCATTTTAAAAATTGAAAAATAAATCAAAATATACTTAAATTGTATTGCATATTTTAACAAATATTTAATAGGTTACAGTAGAGTAGGGCCCGGCCAAAAGTGTCTACCGTGTTATGGCGGCGGCTTACAAAATCTTTGTCACATGACCTCGTCACATGACCCCGTCACATGACCAGGGGGGCCCACAGTGTCTGAACAGCCCGGGGCCCTGGCTACCCTTAATCCACCCCTGCCTCAATTCAAATTCAAATGAGCTTTACTGGCAGGACTAAGTAAACGTTAGCATTGCCAAAGCATATGGTAAAAATACGGGGGGGGGGGGAGGGAGGCATGTAGAGGTCCAGGATATATAAGACTCCTTTTAGAGGATAGGGGATGTTTCCAGGGTGGGGTATTGGAGTCCATGACATATCAGGCTCTTTAGTCGGGGGATAGGGATATGTCCAGTGTTGGGGTACAGGAGTCCATGACATATCAGGCTCCTCTTAGTCTGTGGCAGGCACTGACATATTCCGCTGCTACTGCCACTGCACTTTCCTCTTCCCCCAGTATTATCGGCAGTTTCTCTTCCTCCTCCATGGAGGTGAAGTCTGGGAGGAGATCAGACAGTCTCTTGAAGTGAGTGTCCCTCACTGCGGAGTATTTGGGGCACCTCAGCAGGAAGGGGGCTCATCCTCCATGGCCTCCTGGGGGCACTGCTGGCAGAGTCTGCTCTCTCGGGGCTTGTAGTTCTGTCGGTGCCGGCCAGATTCGATGAGTAGGCTGTGGGCACTCAGTCTGTACCGGCTCAGGATCTGTCGATCTTTGGGGTTTTCTAGTTTCTCTAGATATGGGACCAGTTTGTAATCCCTCTGTAGATTCTGGTATATTGTCAGTTTCTTGGATTTGTTTATGTCGTTCCTCCAGATGCTGAGATATTCCTCCTTGACTTTGTGTACCATCTTCTGGATTTCACCTTTTGTCAGGCCATGTAGGTTGATGGCTTGGTCAGACTGGCTTTGGGTACTTTATCTTGGGAGGCTCCCTGGGGCTTCATGGTGTAGGAAGGCTTTGTGATGGTAGGAGCTGGGACTGCTACTTTGTGGTTTGTAGATGAGCCTTGAATGACAGTGCCTTCTTTATTGCGATGTGTAGCTCGGCAGGCGCTGCTTGATGTGCTCCGATGGACTTGGAGAAGATGCTTGCAGAACTCTAGGTGGAATATTTCTGTCTGCCCAGCGTCCCACTTTGACCAGTTTGGGTATGAGACTGGGCCCCAGACCTCACTACCGTACAGAAGGATTGGGGCAATGATGGAGTCAAAGATTTTTAGCCAGACAGTTACTGGTGCCTTGAGATGGTACAGACGCCTTCTGATGGCATAGAAGGCTTTGGATGCCTTGTCTTTTAGTGACTCTATAGCTTGCTTGAAGCTCCCTGACTGGCTAAATTCTAGGCCTAGGTAGGTGTACCTGTTGGTTTCTGTAAGTGGATGGTTGTCTATCATAAAGGTAGGATGGCCAGTGGGTTTCTGCTTTCTTTTCTGGAACACCATGATATTAGTTTTTTTCTCATTGATTGGCAGTGCCCATGTGCTGCTGAAGGTCTCTAGGATTTTCAGATGATCTTGGAGGCCTTTCTCAGTTGGTGATAACAGCACGAGGTCATCTGCATACAGCAGAAATTTCACCTGGGTGTCATGGAGGGTGAGTCCTGGTGCTGAGGAGGACTCTAGGGCCACTGCCAGCTCATTGATGTAGATGTTAAAGAGCGTTGGACTGAGGCTGCAGCCCTGTCTCACTCCTCGACTCTGTTGGAAATAGGCCATCCTCCTTCCGTTGACCTTCACACTGCAACTGTTCTCAGTGTAGGAGCTTCGGATGACGTCATATGTTTTGCCTCCTATTCCGATCCCCAGCAGTTTTAGGAATAGTCCTGGGTGCCACACAGAGTTGAAGGCCTTCTTGAAGTCCACAAAACAAGCATATATCTTCCTGTTCTTTGTATTGTGGACGTGGCTCTTGATGAGGCTGTGCAGAGTGTAGATGTCAGTGGTGCGGTGGTTTGGCATGAACCCTTCTTGGCTCTTGCTGAGAATGTTGTGCTCGGTGATGAAGGTGAGGATCCTCTTGTTCAGGATGCAGTTGAAGAGTTTACCCAGGTTGCTGCTGACACATATCCCTCGGTAGTTTGCTGGGTCGTACTTGCCCCCATTTTTGTGTATAGGGGTTATGAGGCCTTGGTTCCAGTTTTTGGGGAAGCAGCCAGCCTGCAGTACAATATTATTAATTAAGTACTCTTTCACCATCTTGAACAACTTCTCCCTCCTTGTCATAGTTGCTTTTGTTATGGTCTCTTAAAAGTGGCTCAGTTGGTGGATATTTTCTCAACCCCCTGAGTTGCAGCATTGTCTGAGGATATTCTTTTTACCAAGTCTTCCCAATGGCCCTCTGGCATGCATGCACTGAAAATGGCACATCTGCCTCCGACATGAGAAAAGCAAATTTCTCCTTGTACCGTGGGTCAAGAAAAGTGCACAGCCAGTATTTCATGTTCAACAAAATGTGTTTTATGCAAGGGTCTTGGGAAAGGCATCTGGACATAAACTCTGCCATGTATGGCAGACTACAAAGAGTCAAACGTTCAGTGTCCTCACCAGGAAAAGCACTTACCATCCTCTATTTCTCACAATGCATATCCTCGTTCTCCTCTTCAGGTCATTGTGAGAATCAGACTGTACTCAGATGCCATCCGAGTGCAGTCCTATAGGAATACCTGGGGTGGACCCGCAGATCCATGACAATGAACCTTCCAAGGGTGAGCTGACCAGGTAGACCACCCCTATACAGGGAGCATTAGGGGCAGACCCAAGGGAGATTATTGCCGCAGAAGCTGGAACCCGGAGACAGGTAGTAGGAAGTACAAGATAAAGAAGCTAGGCGCAGGACAGACAGAGTGAGGCAAGATGAAGTACAGTTAGGTAAGAGCTGGGAACCGGTGAGACCAAAGGAGAACTGCGAAGGAGAAAACACAAAGGAAGCAGGACAGGACAGAGACACCAGACTACAGAGTACGGAGAGGACACTGGGAGGACTGGACTGGACGAGGAGGCAAGGAAGCCTGGGAAAGGCAGAGAAGCTGAACTGGCTGGACAGAGCAGAGACTCAGAAAAGGCAGTGCAAAGACAATGGTGGACCTCAGTCACAGAAGCACAAATGACAGACAGGCAAGGAGCAGAGTAAGGAATCACCTTATATACATGGAGTGCTGGAGGACTTCCGGGTCACGGTCCTCCAGGATCACAGAGAGGAGATACAGAGCGCCTGCAAATCAGAAAGAGGAAGTGCTGGAGTGGGCGGTGCGCACACGCACCCGATGAGAACCAGAGAGCAGAGAATGAAGGAGAGGATGCACGCCTGCAGGAGGAGCACACCGCTGCGGGTAAGAATGGGCGGAAGGAGTGGGCGTGACCGTACCCCTCCCATTACTCCCCTCCTTTCTAAGACCAGACAGAAACCTGGACAAAATCTGAGGAGCTTGTATGTTCTCACGGGGCTCCCAAGACCACTCTTCGGGACCAAGACCCTTCCAATTGACCAAAATGAGAGTTTTACCTCGAGACTTTTTCATGGCAAGAATGTCCTTAACCTCAAAGACATCTGGGTCAGAGACAGGTAAAGGAGTTTGAGCAGGAGAAACATGGAACTGATTGAAAGCGACAGGTTTTAGAAAGGAGACATGAAAAGAGTTGGTGATGCGAAGTGAGGTGGGCAATTTCAATTTGTAGGTAACATCATTGATACGAGACACAACCTCGAAAGGACCTATGTACCATGGACCCAATTTATACGAGGGAATCCTAAGACGAATAAACCTAGAGGACAACCACACTTTATCGCCTGACCGATATACAGGAGAATCCAGAGGTCGTTTAACAGCATGTCTCATAGGGTACCGTCACACAGTGAAATTTCCATCGCTGCGACGGCACGATTCGTGACGTCGCAGCGTCGTATGAATATCGCTCCATCGTCGTAGACTGCGGTCACACTTTGCAATCACGGCGCTGGAGCGATGCCGAAGTCCCCGGGTAACCAGGGTAAACATCGGGTTACTAAGCGCAGGGCCGCGCTTAGTAACCCGATGTTTACCCTGGTTACCAGCGTTAACGTAAAAAAAACAAACAGTACATACTTACATTCCGGTGTCTGTCCCCCGGCGCTGTGCTTCTCTGCAATGTGTCTGGGCCAGCCGGAAAGCAGAGCGGTGACGTCACCGCTGTGCTCGCTTTCCAGCCGGCAGGCGCTCACAGTGCAGAGAAGCTGAGACGCCGGGGACAGACACCGGAATGTAAGTATGTACTGTTTGGTTTTTTTACGTTTACGCTTGTAACCAGGGTAAACATCGGGTTACTAAGCGCAGCCCTGCGCTTAGTTACCCGATGTTTACCCTGGTTACAAGCGAACACATCGCTGGATCGCTGTCACACACAACGATCCAGCGATGTCAGCGGGTGATCAAGCGACGAAAGAAAGTTCCAAACGATCTGCTACGACGTACGATTCTCAGCGTGATGTCTGATCGCAGTAGCGTGTCAGACACAGCGATATCGTAACGATATCGCTAGAACGTCACAAATCGTGCCGTCGTAGCGATGGAAATTTCACTGTGTGACGGTACCCTTAATCCTGGACTGAGCCTGTTCCAGGGTGATTTTGGTCTCCTGCCAGACCCTGGAAAACTCCTCGGACAGAAGATCAGCCGCTGGTACACCCGAGACAGGGAGTACCGGCAGAGGGATACCAGGATGTTGCCCATAGACAATGAAGAATGGAGACTTGGAAGAAGACTCATTGATGTGGTTATTGTAAGCGAACTCAGCCCACGGAAGCAAATCAGACCAGTTATCTTGATGAGCGTTGGAAAAATGGCGGAGATAAGTCATCAGTGTTTGGTTTGTGCGCTCTGCTTGTCCGTTGGTCTGAGGATGATAAGCTGTAGAAAAATCCAGGGTAACATTCATTAGTTTACATAGAGCCCGCCAGAAACGAGAAGTGAACTGTACTCCTCTATCAGAGACTATGTGCAACGGAAAGCCATGAATCCGGAAGATATGAGAAATGAAGATTCTCGCTAATTCTGGAGCGGAGGGCAATCCAGGCAAAGGGATGAAGTGAGCCATCTTGGAGAATCGATCCACAACAACAAAAATTACTGTATGACCAGAGGACTTAGGAAGATCAGTAATAAAGTCCATAGTGATATGCTGCCACAGAGCTGAAGGAACTGGAAGAGGATGTAGGAGACCGGAAGGCAGATGTCTGGGAACCTTGTTCCTAGCACAAGACGGACATGAAGCGACAAAACCTCGAACATCCGAAAGAAGGGATGGCCACCAATAATGGCGCGAGATGAGAGCGAGCGTTTTCTTGTACTCGACATGGCCTGCCAGTCTTGAGGCATGACCCCAACGTAGACTCGAGACCTCTCGCTCACCCGGACAAGGGTTTTACCTGGTGGTAAGGAAGACAAGCTGACCGGAGCCACAAGAATAATGCAAGCCAGAGTCAGAAATAATATAGCCAAGAAACAGTAGCGAAGACTGCTCAAAAACGCATTTCTCGAGTTTGGCGTAAAGACGATTCTCTCTAAGACGGGAGAGCACTTGACGGACATCTCTTCTGTGAGAAGCAAGATCAGCAGAGAACACCAGAATGTCGTCTAAGTACACCACCAAACAGGAGTAGAGTAGATCTCGGAAAACATCATTCACAAACTCCTGGAATACTGCTGGAACGTTACACAAGCCGAAAGGCATGACTAAATACTCATAGTGACCATCCCGAGTGTTGAAAGCAGTTTTCCATTCGTCTCCTGAACGAATACGGATTAAGTTGTAAGCTCCACGAAGATCCAGTTTCGTGAAAATTCAGCTCCTCTCAGGCGATCAAACAACTCAGGTATGAGTGGTAGCGGGTACTTGTTCTTGATTGTGAAATTGTTGAGGCCACGGTAGTCTATACAAGGACGAAGAGTCCCATCCTTCTTCTTAATGAAGAAAAAACCTGCACCTGCAGGGGAGGAGGATTTGCGAATAAAGCCTTTGGTTAAATTCTCCCGGACGTATTCAGTCATGGCTTAAGTCTCGGCTGGAGACAACGGGTAGATTCAACCTCGAGGAGGAGTAGAGCCTGGAACTAAATCAATTGGGAAGTCGTTGGGTCGATGCGGAGGTAAGGTCTCAGCCTCTTTCTTATCGAAGACATCCAGGAAAGACAAATATGCGGAAGGTAAATTGGAAGACGCCGAGATAGGACGAGAAGATTCTCTTGGCAACATGGGAAGCAAACAGTTACTCTGGTAGAAGAGTCCCCAACGCAGGATTTCGCCAGACCACCAGTCAATACAAGGCTCGTGAGTCCTTAACCAAGGAAGTCCAAGAAAAAACGTATGGGATAAAGAAGGCAGAACATAGAAGACAGATAAGAAATGAAGGACAGCATCCAGTCCAGGTGACAGTGTTCACAAAACGATTCCTTTATTTGCCAAAGTGCAACGTTTCGACCCAAATGGGTCTTTATCGCTAAAACACATAAAACACATGGGTAATGGCGGATTCTTATAGGGGATGGATTAACATAAACCAATCCCCACAAGGTATCCGCCCACATCAGAAATAACTCTTAAAATTACATATAATAAAAATACATATATCACATCTTAAATATATTACAGATTCCAAGGCAGAGCACAGAAACCGTCGTATAATGGGCAATAAAACCTGCATAACATGCTGGTTAAAGATCTATCCCTGCGTCTTTGGTAACCATCAACCAATGGGTATATATGTAACAACCACTCAAAACTCATCCCACCTATCAGGTTCAATTAGACAATCCAGCCGGTCACATGTATAGAATCAACCAGTCTAATCCATCAAAGTGTTGCACCAATCATGTATAGCACCCAACATGCACTGTGTCACATAACGGCCAACCAAAACAACTCATTCAGTGATGTTTACAAACATCAGCAAGCCAATAGATGAGCTGCTCATCCGTCCAGCATGTTACTCACCTCCAATCAGCAATCCAGCCGGTCACATGTATAGAATCAGCCAGTCTAATCCATCAAAGTGTTGCACCAATCATGTATAGCACCCAACATGCACTGTGTCACATAACGGCCAACCAAAACAACTCATTCAGTGATGTTTACAAACATCAGCAAGCCAATAGATGAGCTGCTCATCTGTCCAGCATGTTACTCACCTCCAATCAGCAATCCAGCCGGTCACATGCATAGAATCAGCCAGTCTAATCCATCAGTGTTGCACCAATCATGTATAGCACCCAACATGCACTGTGTCACATAGCGCCCAACCAAAACAACTCATTCAGTGATGTTTACAAACATCAGCAAGCCAATAGATGAGCTGCTCATCCGTCCAGCATGTTACTCACCTCCAATCAGCAATCCAGCCGGTCACATGTATAGAATCAGCCAGTCTAATCCATCAGTGTTGCACCAATCATGTATAGCACCCAACATGCACTGTGTCATATAGCGGCCAACCAAAACAACTCATTCAGTGATGTTTACAAACATCAGCAAGCCAATAGATGAGCTGCTCACCCGTCTAGCATGTTACTCCCCTCCAATCAGCAAATGAGCTACGAACACGTAAGAGCCATGCTCCACGCCCGTGTGCCGGCGTGCGGGCCTGTACGGCTCCACCCACTTCCACGCCACCACATAGTGAGGGGAGCAGCCCACGCCCACCGCCGCATCAACGCGCATGTGCACCGGACTCCAAGCACCCAGTCACGAGCTACACATCCAGAGGAGACACCACTAAGAAGAGACGCTTTCTCAATGGGACAGCGCCCCCTGGCTAATTAAAGCAACCCTCAGTGGTATTATCCGTGTGCTGTTGGCCAGCTACCCTTTATATAGAACATAGAAGACAATCTTCTCACGATGCAGGATTCCAATTTGGAGTTCCAATTCTTCAGTAACCAACGTAACGTACTCCCGCAGAGGTTGGCCATCTACTGACGCAATCTGTCGAGGAGTCTCCAGGGATCTGACCGGAATCTGCAATCTCCTAACTGCCTCGAGTTGAATAAAGTTCCCGGCTGCCCTGAAATCTATATGAGCAGAGTCAGAGAAACGTTTATTTCCCAGATGTAAAAGAACAGAAAGAGTGAGGTGTTGAGAGGGTTCAGGGATACCTAGGGAGACCTCTCTTACCTGCCCTAGGTGGAGGCGTTTCCCGCCCTCAAAGGACAGGAATGCAAGAGATGAGACACACTACCACAATAGAAACAGAGACCTTGAGCAAGCCTCTCTTTCCGATGCTGCTCCACTGGTTTAAGACGGTCCACCTGCATGGGTTCCGCGGAAGAAGTCGACTCAGACCGAGAAGGGGGAAAAATTAGGAGTAACCGGAGGAAGTCTAGGAAATCTCCTCTCTCTAGCGGATTCTCGAGAATGTTCCTGGAAACATAAATCAATGTGGGTTGCCAAAGCGATAAGATCCTCCAAGGACGTCGGAGTATCAGGACCCGCCAACTCGTCCTTGATTCGAAGAGAAAGCCCCCGCCAGAAGGCTCCCACTAAAGCCTCATTATTCCATCCTAATTCGGATGAAAGGGTGCGAAACCGGATGGCGTATTGACCCACCGAAAGCGTACCTTGATGAAGGTTAAACAGAGACTCGGTGGTAGAGGCCAAACGACCCGGTTCATCAAATACTTTACGAAATGTTTCAACAAAGGTGGAGAGTTGGGAAACAAGGGGATCATCCCGCTCCCAAAGGGGACTAACCCACGCCAAAGCCTCGCCCTCTAAATGAGAGATTACAAATGCCACTTTAGAACGGTCAGTGGGATACTGCATGGGAAGTAACTCAAAATGAAGCTGGCATTGGTTTAAAAACCCTCTGCACAATTTAGGATCCCCACTAGCGAGGAGGTTTAGCCAAACGGGGAGACGGATGAGGAGCTGAAGCCTGAGAGGGAATGGGAGTGGAAGACTGGAGGGCACGAAGGCAATCATCCACAGAAGCCATAAAATTAAGAATATGAGCTTGAGTGTCATGCTGTTGGGCCAGCTCCTGTTGGAGACTTGCTAACAGAGAGGCACTCCCAGGGTCAGAGGCCTGAAGGGACAAGAGTCGGGACTCCATGGACTTCAAAAAGGACATAATTCTGGACTGATTCTCCCGGAGGAATAATAATTCCTTCTGGGTAGGAGTCGGGTACCAGTGGGATCCATGGCCTGTCTGTACTGTGAGAATCAGACTGCACTCAGATGTCATCCGAGTGCAGTCCTATAGGAATACCAGGGGTGGACCCGCAGATCCATGACAACAAACCTCCCAAGGTTGAGCTGACCAGGTAGACCACCCCCTATACAGGGAGCGTTAGGGGCAGACCCAAGGAAGACAATTGCCGCAGATGCTGGAACCCGGAGACAGGTAGTAGGAAGTACAAGATAAAGAAGCTAGACGCAGGACGGACAGAGTGAGGCAAGATGAAGTACAGTTAGGTAAGAGCTGGGAACCGGCGAAACCAAAGGAGAACTGCGAAGGGGAAGACACAAAGGAAGCAGGACAGGACAGAGACACCAGACTACAGAGTAAGGAGAGGACACTGGGAGGACTGGACTGGACGAGGAGTGTTGTGAATTCTGCTCTTGGGTTCCCTATGGTGGTTGTTGGTGGTAATGCAGTTGTCCCGGTGTTGTAATTCTACTCAGGTGTCCCTGCTTATTGCTTTCTCACTGGGGATTTAGGTGTGCAGGATCCATTAGTCCTTGCCAGTTGTCCATTGTTCTTGGAGGTTTCACATCTCTGTCTGGTTTCTCCTGCCCTTCTGCCCAAATCAGCAAAGATAAGTTCTGGTCTTTGTTTCTGCAGCCCACATGCTGTGGGCTTTACAGTTCAGTGCTTTTCAATGTATTTTCTTGTCCAGCTTAGTCTGTGTAAGGATTTAATCAGTCAAGTTGGATTCTCTGGATATCAGATATACATTCCATGTCTTTAGTTAGATGTGGAGTTTTTGTATTTTCTGCTGTGGATATTTTCTACTGTTTTAATACTGACCGCTTAGTATTCTGTCCTATCCTTTTCTATTTAGCTAGAGTGGCCTCCTTTGCTAAATCCTGTTTTCAGTCTGCGTGTGTTTTTTCCTCTCCTCTCACAGTCAATATTTGTGGGGGGCTGTGTTGTGAATTCTGCTCTTGGGCTCCCTCCGGTGGTTGCAAGTGGCACTTTTGTGAGTTCTGCTCTTGGGCTCCCTCCAGTGGTTTTAAGTGGAATGGCTGCTCCTTGGATTTAGCATCAGCAGCTGCTTCCACTGATTGTCTTTCTGGCTCGGCTATATTAGTCTGGCCTTATCCCTCAGTCATTGCCAGTTGTCAATGGTTCCTGCTTGGAGTCACATCTCTTTTGGATTTCCCTGACATTCTGACCAGTTCAGCAAAGATAAGTCCTTGCTTGTTCTTTTGCAGTCCACTTGTTGTGGACTTAATTGTTCAGCACATTCTATGTTTTTCTTTCTAGTCCAGCTTATCAGTATGGATCTATTCAGCTAAGCTGGAAGCTCTGGGCAGCATATTTGCCCTCCACACCTTTAGTCAGGTGTGGAGATTTTTGCATTCTCTGCGGTGGACTTTTTCTAGTTTTTATTACTGACCGCACAGTATTCTGTCCTGTACTATCTATCTAGTTAGAAGTGGCCTCCTTTGCTACATCTTGTTTCATTCTACGTATGTCATTTCCCTCTCTACTCACAGTCAATATTTGTGGGGGGCTGCCTATCCTTTGGGGATTGTCTCTGAGGCAAGATAGCTTTCCAGTTTTCTACCTCCTGTGGTCGTGAGTGGTACTGTGTGAGTTCTATCTTTGGGCTCCCTCTGGTGGCTCTTTTGTTATTCTGCGGGTCTTTGGCTGGGTCCAGCTGCCTCGTCACCTGCTATTCAGGTTTCCTATTTAACTCACCTGGACCTTCACTTTTTGCCTGCTGTTGTTGTATTCAGTACTGGTTTGGATTTCTCCTGACTTCATTCGTTATCTGTCTCTTCAAGAGAAGCTAAGTTTTCTGCTAGTTCTTTTGCTCATCTGTGTACAATATGTTTCCAGTTTATGATGAGTTTAGTCCAGCTTGCTAATATGTGATTGTCTCGCTTGCTGGTAGCTCTGGGGTGCAGAGTATCTCCCCTCACATCGTTAGTTGGTGTGGGGGTTCTTGCATTCTCTGCGTGGATATTTTTGGATAGGGTTTTATACTGACCGCACAGATTCTTTGCTATCCTGTTTCTATTTAGTGATTAGCGGGCCTCCTTTGCTGAATCTGTTTTCATTTCTGTGTTTGTGCTTTCTCCTTAACTCACCGTTATTATTTGTGGGGGGCTGTTCTAAACTTTGGGGTTATTTCTCTGAGGCAAGTGAGGCTTGTATTTCTCTCTAGGGGTAGTCAGTTTCTCAGGCTGTGAAGAGACGTCTAGGATTTTTAGGTACGTTCCACGGCTGCCTTTAGTGTGTGCGGTTAGGATCAGGTTTGCGGTCAGTCGAGTTCCCACATCCCCAGAGCTCGTCCTATGTTCTCCTACTTAGCTGGTCAGATTTGTGATCCTATGCCACTAAGGATCATAACAACATAGTGACGTTCCTTTGATGTCAATTTCCTCTTCCCCCTCTTCTGATGTTCCTGAGTTTTTGTCGGATTTCCAGGATGTATTTGATGAGCCCAAGTCCAGTTCCCTTCCTCCACATAGGGACTGTGATTGTGCTATTGACTTGATTCCTGGCTGTAAGTTCCCTAAGAGCCGACTTTTCGATCTGTCTGTGCCAGAGCATGCCGCCATGCGGAGTTATGTTAAGGAGTCTTTGGAGAAGGGGCATATTCATCCGTCTTCGTCACCATTGGGAGCGGGATTCTTTTTTGTTGCCAAGAAGGATGGCTCCTTGAGACCCTGTATTGTTTATCGCCTTCTTAATAAGATCACGGTCAAATTCCAATACCCTTTACCTTTGCTTTCTGATTTGTTTGCTCAGATTAAGGGGGCTACTTGGTTTACTAAGATTGACCTTTGAGGGGCATATAATTTTGTTCGTATTAAGCAGGGTGACGAATGGAAAACTGCATTTAATACGCCCGAAGGCCATTTTGAATACCTTGTGATGCCTTTCGGGCTTTCTAATGCTCCTTCTGTATTTCAGTCCTTCATGCATGATATTTTCCGCAATTATCTTGAAAAATTCTTGATTGTGTATTTGGATGATATTTTGATTTTTCTCTTCGCCACGACAGCACCCACTGAGAGAGGGGATCCGCCCCTAGGAACAGGAAACCCTATGGAGAGATAAAAGGGGCGGTCCCCCTCGCTCCCACAGTTTGGTTTCCTGTTCCTACGGGAATCCATGGAGAGAAGAGGATGCCCAGCCTGGATGCCGCTTGCGCGGTTTACCTTAGGGGACGGCAAGGGCTCCAGAGCTGGAAGCAGCGTCGGGGGTCCTGCTTCGGTTTCCCCCCTCTGCTGGCAGACGCCGTGAGGCCAGGACGGTGGTTGCTGGCTCACGGGATTCCAGCCGGTTTTTCGTCTGCGGGAGCAACGCTGTGGTGAGGTTAGCGTCGCGCCGTCCTCGGCGGACGCATATGCAGCATGGAGCCCCAGTGTATTCCCCCGGAAGTACAGGTAAACTTCCGGGGTGATGGAGGAGGAGGACAGCGCCTGCGCTGACACCGGCGGCAGCGCAGGCCCATACAGTATGGCCGCGACCCGGAAGTGACTAGCGCTTCCGGGTACAACCGGAAGAAGATGGCGGCCCCCATATGAAAGGACGCCGGCGATAACGCTCCGGCGTCCACTATGGATTCTGCGCCGGACGCTGTGATGTCTTCGTTAGAAGCCACCGCATCCACTCCACGCAGCCATACCAGCACCAGCCGCTCTAAGCAGAGCGGATCTTCTAGGAAGAGCAAGTCGGATCGTGCCATTCCTCAACCCGTGCCTCAGTCTCCTCCTCATCAGCCGGTACCTTCACACAGCTTCACTGGGTGAGTGTATATCTACCCTATTTAGGCTGATTATTGTTCCCTCTCCCTCACACCCTAGGCCAAAAGGACGGAAAAAACGAAACACAGACAGTGTGCGTTATGTCTCCAGCCCCTTCCAGATAGTCATAAAAAGAGGCTTTGTAAACCGTGTATTGACTCTACCCTACGGGAAGAAGCCTCCGTTAAATCGGAAGACATTAGGGTCATGATTAGAGAAGAACTACGAGCCCTACATAGTTCTGTCAAAGAGCCGCGTACTAAAGGAAAAAAGGGGTACGTTTCCCCTATATCTGACCAGTCGTCTGATAGAGAAAATGCAGACTCTGATATTTCCTGTGAATACGTTTCCTCAGATGAGGACCAAAATACATGCTTTCCCACCGACAGCATTGATAACCTGGTAAAATCAGTCTGCAACACCATGGGCATTGAAGATTCTAAGGTCCCTAAAACGCAGCAGGATATCATGTTCGCTGGTCTGTCAGAAAAGAAAAGACCCTCCTTTCCTGTAATAGCGGCAGTAAAAGATCTAATCAAGAAAGAGTGGGAAAGCCAGGGGCAAAGGGGTTTACCTCCAACCTCAAAAAGACGTTATCCATTTAATGATGATGAGTTCTCATTATGGTCAAAAGCCCCGAAGGTGGATGCAGCAGTGGCATCCACATCCAAAAAATCCTCACTGCCCGTGGAGGATTCGGGCTCATTACAAGACCCACTGGACCGTAAAACCGACACTCTTTTAAAAAGAGCCTGGGAGTCATGTACGGGAGCCTTTAGGCCGGCAATATCGGCTACATGCACCGCCAGGTCCATGCTAGTCTGGCTAAATGACCTGGAAGAGGGACTAAAAAGCGGTCTCTCTAGAGACAAATTAATATCCTCTATACCTTTGATTAGAGGGGCTACAGCCTTCCTGGCGGACTCATCTGCTGACTCCATACGCTTGGCGGCCAAATCAGCGGGACTCACGAATGCAGCACGTAGAGCCCTGTGGCTTAAGGGATGGAAGGGGGATCCCCAAACAAAATCTAAATTGTGTGGCCTCCCATGTCAGGGTGAGTACCTGTTTGGTACTAAACTAGACGAGATCTTAACTAAAGCGGGAGAGAGAAAAAAGGGCTTCCCTAATGTTAATTACCTTCCATCCTATAGGAGAGCGTTCCGGAAGCCAGTGTTTAATAGAAGGAAAGATTTTAAGAACCAGGACCGCTGGGCCACTAGAGACACCAAACAAAGGGGTGCATTCTTCGGGAAGCGCCCTTTCAAACCTGAGGACAAACCCCGTTAGAGCGGATCTACCTGTGGGAGGTAGATTGTCCTCCTTCGCAGATAAATGGCGGCTGATAACATCAAATAGTTGGGCAAATGATCTTGTCACCTCCGGCTTAAAATTAAGATTTTCCCGAGTCCCTCCGGACTCATTTCTATTGACTTCATTAAAATCTCAATCACAACAGGAGGCATTGGAACAGGAAGTAATGAGTCTTCTGTCCAAGGGGGTATTGGTGGAAGTTCCACTTCTTCAGGAGGGCAAAGGGTTTTACTCCCCGTTATTTCTAATACCAAAACCGGATGGATCATTTAGAACCATTATAAACCTTAAAAAATTAAACACCTTCTTAGAGAATCAAACCTTTAAAATGGAGTCTATCCGTTCCACCATAAAACTCCTGTTTCCCCATTGCTTCATGACGGTTCTGGACTTGAAAGATGCGTATTACCATCTCCCAATCTTTAAAAAACATCAACAATATCTCCGCGTGGCGGTTGTCATAAAAGGATATATACGGCACTTTCAGTACACAGCAATGCCCTTTGGACTGTCAATTGCTCCAAGGGTATTCACTAAACTAATGTCAGAGGTCATGTCATTTCTAAGATTAAAAGACACCCTCATAATCCCATACCTAGACGACCTTCTAGTAGTAGGAAAATCCCCCTCACAATGTCAACAAAGATTAAATCACATGATTTCATCCTTGCAGAACTTAGGATGGATAATAAATTGGGAAAAATCTAGGTTAATCCCAACGACTCGACAGGTATTTTTGGGGATCATATTAGACTCTATAACTCAAAGGTGTTTTCTCCCAGAATCTAAACAGATGACGGTGAGGAATAAAGTTCAGTCTATACTAGATAAACCTATAATTTCCCTTCGGGAGGGTATGTCCTTACTTGGCTCCTTCACGTCATGTATACCAGCGGTTCCATGGGCCCAGTTCCACTCGAGGTGCTTACAGTATGCAATTTTAAATGAGGAGATAAAATTACATGGCCGATTAGACGGTAAAATTTCCCTTTCTAGTGACGTAATCCAATCTCTAACCTGGTGGTTACAACCAGATCATCTAATTATCGGGGTTCCCTGGGAGGTTAAACCCTCAAACATAATATTTACGGATGCCAGCCCTCATGGTTGGGGGGCACACTTGGGGAACCAGGTTGTCCAGGGGCTGTGGTCGGTTTCGGAATTAGACGATTCATCAAATAAAAAAGAACTAAAAGCCATCTATCATGCCCTATGTGAATTCCTCCCACAGTTGCACGGAACACATACCAGGGTTCTCTCAGACAACATGACATCAGTGGCTTACGTCAACCATCAAGGCGGAACGAGATCAGGCACTCTCATGTCTATAGCCGAAAACATCTTGACTATAGCCGAAAATCATCTTCTGTCCTTATCAGCACTTCATGTCCGAGGGATAGACAACGCGAAAGCAGACTTTCTCAGTCGTCATACCCTCCATCAGGGGGAGTGGGTGTTAAATCGTCGGATATTCAGTATGATAACTATAAAATGGGGTATACCCGACATAGATCTCTTTGCCACAAGAGACAACAGGCAAGTAAAAACATTCGCCTCAATGTTTCGAACAGACAACCCCGATGTTCTCGACGCCCTCCAGATTCCATGGACATTTCAGAAGGCATATGCCTTTCCCCCGATGGTTCTTCTTCCAACAGTCATCAGGAAGATAAGAGAGGACAGAGCGAGTGTGATATTGATCGCTCCATTCTGGCCAAAGAGACCATGGTTTTCCCTGCTCAGAGCCATGTCCATCTCGGATCCATGGATTCTCCCAGAGAATCAAGATCTGCTTTCCCAGGGGCCCTTCAACCACCCTCATGTGAAGGGTCTGAGGTTGACAGCCTGGGATTTGAGAGGCAGCTGTTAAAACTAAGGGGCTTCTCTGATAAACTAATCGATACCCTATTGCTGAGTAGGAAAAGATCCACTACATCGATCTATGTAAGAGTATGGGAAAAAATTTTTAAGCCTCTATCCCTCAGCCTTGTCAAATGAAATTCCAGTCCCTATTATTCTTGAATTTCTCCAAAGAGGACGTGATTTAGGCCTCTCAGTTAACACCTTAAAAGTGCATGTTTCAGCGCTAGGGGCTTTATATAGTCACAACGTTGCAGGAGATAGATGGATATCCAGATTCATCTCAGCCTGCCAGAGAGCAGAGCCAGTCCATATCCCCAACTCACCTCCTTGGGATGTTAATCTGGTCCTTGAAGCCTTGACAAACCATCCGTTTGAGCCTCTAGATTCTGCTCACATTAAATATGTCTCCCTCAAGACTGCTCTTCTTGTCGCCTTAGTATCGGCAAGAAGGGTAAGTGACATACAGGCGCTATCAGTAGATCCTCCATTTATGTCAATATTGCCAGATAGGATTGTCCTAAAAACAGACCCTTCCTACTTGCCTAAGATGTGTACTAAATTCCATAGATCTCAAGAAATCCTTCTTCCTACCTTCTATAATAACCCTACGAATCAGGAGGAAGAAAAGTACCATACTTTAGATGTGAGAAGGGCTGTGATAACCTATCTAGACAGGACTAGTCCCTGGAGGAAGAGCAGGGCTCTCTTTGTTTCCTTCCAGGGTCAAAGAAAAGGAGCTGGTGTTACCAAAGGCACATTATCCCGATGGATTCGGGAGGCGATATACCTGGCCTATTCGTCTAAAGGGGTAGATCCACCTGAGACTGTAAAGGCACATTCCACCCGGGCGATATCATCATCCTGGGCAGAGCGGGCAGAGGTTCCAATAGAACTCATATGTAAGGCCGCAACCTGGTCGTCTCCTACTACCTTCTATAGTCACTATAGACTAGATCTATCTGCCTCCACTGACCTGTGTTTCGGTAGATCAGTTCTTAACACGATAATCCCCCCCAAATAACTGTCTCTGAAAGTCTCTCAGTGGGTGCTGTCGTGGCGAAGAGAAAACACCGGATTACGTACCGGTAATGCTCTTTTATAGAGCCACGACAGCACCCCTTCACTTCCCTCCCTTATATATTAGTTTGCATATGAGCACGGATAAGGGTGATTGGTTCTTGTAAATATTAGTAGTTTAAGATAAAATGATAATAAATTGCCTACTAATACTGGTGGGCGGTTCCTCGCAATCTCTGTAACCCAAACTGTGGGAGCGAGGGGGACCGCCCCTTTTATCTCTCCATAGGGTTTCCTGTTCCTAGGGGCGGATCCCCTCTCTCAGTGGGTGCTGTCGTGGCTCTATAAAAGAGCATTACCGGTACGTAATCCGGTGTTTTTCCGATGATTGGGAGTCCCATGTGAAGCAGGTCAGGATGGTATTCCAGATCCTTCGTGATAATGCTTTATTTGTGAAGGGATCTAAGTGCCTATTTGGAGTTCAGAAGGTCTCTTTTTTGGGTTTTATTTTTTCTCCCTCATCTATTGAAATGGATCCTGTTAAGGTCCAAGCCATTCATGACTGGATTCAACCCACATCTGTGAAGAGCCTTCAGAAATTTTTGGGCTTTGCTAATTTTTATTGCCGTTTCATTGCCAACTTTTCCAGTGTGGTTAAGCCCCTGACCGATTTGACGAAGAAAGGCGCTGATGTGACGAATTGGTCCTCTGCGGCTGTTGAGGCCTTTCAGGAGCTTAAACTCCGATTTACTTCTGCCCTTGTGTTGCGTCAGCCGGATGTTTCTCTTCCTTTTCAGGTTGAGGTTGACGCTTGTGAGATTTGGGCAGGGGCCGTTTTGTCACAGAGGAATTCTGATGGTTCCTTGATGAAACTGTGTGCCTTCTTTTCCCGAAAGTTTTTGCCTGCGGAACGCAATTATGATGTTGGCAATCGGGAATTGTTGGCTATGAAGTGGGCATTTGAGGAGTGGCGACATTGGCTTGAGGGAGCCAAGCACCGCGTTGTGGTATTGACCGATCATAAGAATCTGATTTACCTCGAGTCGGCCAAGCGGCTGAACCCTAGACAAGCACGATGGTCCCTGTTTTTCTCCCGTTTCGATTTTGTGGTCTCGTATCTTCCGGGATCTAAGAATGTTAAGGCGGATGCCCTTTCTAGGAGTTTTTTGCCTGATTCTCCTGGAGTCCTTGAGCCAGTTGGCATTCTTAAGGAAGGGGTGATTCTTTCTGCCATCTCCCCTGATTTATGGCGGGTGCTTCAGGAATTTCAGGCTGATAAACCTGACCGCTGTCCAATGGGGAAGCTGTTTGTTCCTGATAGATGGACAAGTAAGGTAATTTCTGAGGTTCATTGTTCGGTGTTGGCCGGTCATCCTGGGATTTTTGGTACCAGAGATTTGGTTGCTAGGTCCTTTTGGTGGCCTTCCTTGTCGCGAGATGTGCGTTCTTTTGTGCAGTTCTGTGGGACTTGTGCCCGGGCTAAGCCCTGCTGTTCCCGTGCCAGTGGGTTGCTTTCGCCTTTGCCGGTCCCTGAGAGGCCCTGGACGCATATTTCCATGGATTTTATTTTGGATCTTCCTGTGTCCCAGAAGATGTCTGTTGTCTGGGTGGTTTGTGACCGGTTCTCTAAAATGGTCCATTTGGTGCCTTTGCCTAAATTGCCTTCCTCCTCTGATTTGGTTCCATTGTTTTTTCAGCATGTGGTTCGTTTGCATGGCATTCCTGAGAATATTGTGTCTGACAGAGGTTCCCAGTTTGTTTCTAGGTTTTGGCGGGCCTTTTGTGCTAGGATGGGCATTAATTTGTCTTTCTCTTCGGTGTTCCATCCTCAGACAAATGGCCAAACTGAGCGAACTAATCAAACCTTGGAAACCTATTTGAGATGCTTTGTGTCTGCTGATCAGGATGATTGGGTAGCTTTCTTGCCGTTGGCCGAGTTTGCCCTTAATAATCGGGCCAGTTCGGCTACTTTGGTTTCGCCTTTCTTTTGTAATTTTGGTTTCCATCCTCGTTTTTCTTCGGAGCAGGTTGAGCCTTCTGATTGTCCTGGTGTGGATTCTGTGATGGACAGGTTACAGCAGATTTGGACTCATGTGGTAGACAATTTGACGTTGTCTCAGGAAAAGGCTCAACGTTTTGCTAACCGCCGTCGGTGTGTTGGTCCCCGGCTTCGGGTTGGGGATTTGGTCTGGTTATCTTCTCATCATGTTCCTATGAAGGTTTCTTCCCCTAAGTTCAAGCCTCAGTTTATTGGTCCTTATAAGATTTCTGAGATTATCAATCCGGTGTCTTTTCGTTTGGCCCTTCCAGCCTCTTTTGCCATTCATAATGTTTTCCATAGATCTTTGTTGCGGAGATATCTGGTACCCGTGTTCCCTCTGTTGATCCTCCTGCCCCGGTGTTGGTTGAGGGGGAGTTGGAATATGTGGTTGAGATAATTTTGGATTCTCATTTTTCGAGGCGGAGGCTTCAGTATCTTGTCAAGTGGAAGGGTTATGGCCAGGAGGATAATTCTTGGGTTGTTGCCTCCGATGTCCATGCCGCCGATTTGGTTTGTGCTTTTCACTTGGCTCGTCCTGATCGGCCTGGTGGCTCTGGTGAGGGTTCGGTGACCCCTCCTCAAGGGGGGGTACTGTTGTGAATTCTGCTCTTGGGCTCCCTCCGGTGGATGTAAGTGGCACTTTTGTGTGTTCTGCTCTTGGGCTCCCTCCGGTGGTTTTAAGTGGAATGGCTGCTCCTTGGATTTAGCATCAGCAGCTGCTTCCACTGATTGTCTTTCTGGCTCGGCTATATTAGTCTGGCCTTATCCCTCAGTCAGTGCCAGTTGTCAATGGTTCCTGCTTGGAGTCACATCTCTTTTGGATTTCCCTGACATTCTGACCAGTTCAGCAAAGATAAGTCCTTGCTTGTTCTTTTGCAGTCCACTTGTTGTGGACTTAATTGTTCAGCACATTCTATGTTTTTCTTTCTAGTCCAGCTTATCAGTATGGATCTATTCAGCTAAGCTGGAAGCTCTGGGCAGCAGATTTGCCCTCCACACCTTTAGTCAGGTGTGGAGATTTTTGCATTCTCTGCGGTGGACTTTTTCTAGTTTTTATTACTGACCGCACAGTATTCTGTCCTGTACTATCTATCTAGTTAGAAGTGGCCTCCTTTGCTACATCTTGTTTCATTCTACGTATGTCATTTCCCTCTCCACTCACAGTCAATATTTGTGGGGGGCTGCCTATCCTTTGGGGATTTTCTCTGAGGCAAGATAGCTTTCCAGTTTCTACCTTTAGGGGTAGTTAGTTCTCCGGCTGTGACGAGGTGTCTAGGGAGTGACAGGAACATCCCACGGCTACTTCTAATGTTGTGTTAAGATCAGGAACTGCGGTCAGTATAGTTACCACCTGCTCAGAGCTCGTCGCATGTCGCTCCTAAACCACCAGTTCATAACAGGGCTGCCTATCCTTTGGGATTTTTCTCTGAGGCAGGATAGTATTCCAATTTTTATCTATAGGGGTATTTAGTCCTCCGGCTGTGTCGAGGTGTCTAGGATTGTTAGGTACATCCCACGGCTACTTCTAGTTGCGGTGTTAAGTTCAGGGTTTGCGGTCAGTACAGGTTCCACCTTCTCCAGAGAAAGCTTCATGCTGCTGCAAGGTCACCGGATCATAACAGTACAACTGGCCAATAATGAGTTAAATGCATCTCAGAAGAAGGGAAGGAAGGTGTTGAGCCTTTTTTTTTCTGTAGTCTGCTTTGTCTTTCTTTCCCTCTTTACCTTTGCGTGGCTGAGGAGTTTTTTGCTAGCATGGATGTTCAGGGAATAGCTTCTCATGTAGACCAGCTTGCTGCTACGGTACAGGGTATTTCAGATTATATTGTTCAGACTCCGGTTTTAGAACCTAAGATTCCTACTCCTGATTTGTTTTTTGGTGACAGGTCCAAATTTTTGAGTTTTAAAAACAACTGTAAACTGTTTTTTGCTCTAAAACCTCGATCCTCTGGTGATTTCATTCAGCAGGTTAAAATTCTCATCTCCCTGCTGCGTGGTGATCCTCAGGATTGGGCATTTTCCCTGGAATCGGGGAATCCGGCCTTGCTTAATATTGACGCCTTTTTTCAGGCTCTAGGATTATTATATGATGAACCAAATTCTGTGGATCAAGCGGAGAAGACCTTGTTGGCCCTGTCTCAGGGTCGAGAAGCGGCAGAATTGTACTGTCAGAAATTTAGAAAATGGTCTGTGTTGACTAAATGGAATGATTATGCTTTGGCAGCAATTTTCAGAAAGGGTCTTTCTGAATCCGTTAAAGATGTTATGGTGGGGTTTCCCACGCCTGTCGATCTGAGTGATTCTATGTCTCTGGCCATTCAGATTGATCGGCGCTTGCGGGAGCGCAGATCTGTGCGCGCTATGGCTTTTTCCTCAGAGCAGATGCCTGAGCCAATGCAGTGTGATAGGATTCTGTCTAGAACGGAACAGCAAGGATTCAGATGTCAAAATAGGTTGTGTTTTTATTGTGGCGATGCTTCTCATGTCATTTCGGTCTGTCCTAAACGTACAAAGAGAATCGCTAGTTCATTTACCATCAGTACTGTACAACCTAAATTTCTGTTATCTGTGTCCTTGATCTGCTCATTATCATCAGTTTCTGTCATGGCGTTTGTGGATTCAGGCGCCGCCTTGAACTTAATGGACTTTGAGTTTGCCAGGTGTTATGGTTTTTCCTTGCAGTCTTTGCAGAGCCCTATTCCTTTAAGGGGCATTGATGCTACAACCTTGGCTAAAAATAAGCCTCAGTTTTGGACACAGGTGACCATGTGCATGGCGCCAGTCCATCAGGAAGATTGTCATTTTCTGGTGTTGCATAATTTGCATGATGCTATTGTGCTGGGTTTCCCATGGTTACAGGTACATAATCCGGTGTTAGATTGAAATCTATGTCTGTGACTAGTTGGAGTTGTCAGGGGGTTCATGGTGACGTTCCTTTGATGTGAGTTTCCTCTTCCCCCTCTTCTGAAATTCCTGAGTTTTTGTCTGATTTCCAGGATGTATTCGATGAGCCCAAATCCAGTTCCCTTCCACCGCATAGGGACTGTGATTGTGCTATTGACTTGATTCCAGGCTGTAAGTTCCCTAAGGGCCGACTTTTCAACCTGTCTGTGCCAGAATATGCCGCCATGCGGAGTCATGTTAAGGAGACTTTGGAGAAGGGGCATATTCGGCCATGTTCTTCACCATTGGGAGCAGGTTTTTTTTTTGTTGCCAAGAAGGATGGCTCCTTGAGACCCTGTATTGATTATTGCCTCTTGAATAAGATCACGGTCAAATTCCAATACCCTTTGCCTTTGCTTTCTGATTTGTTTGCTAGGATTAAGGGGGCTAGTTGGTTTACTAAGATTGACCTTCGAGGGGCATATAATCTTGTTCGTATTAAGCAGGGTGACGAATGGAAAACTGCGTTTAATACGCCCGAAGGTCATTTTGAATACCTTGTGATGCCATTCGGGCTCTCTAATGCTCCATCTGTGTTTCAGTCCTTCATGCATGATATCTTTCGGAATTATCTTGATAAATTCATGATTGTATATTTGGATGATATTTTGATTTTTTCCGATGATTGGGAGTCTCATGTGAAACAGGTCAGGATGGTATTTCAGATCCTTCGTGATAATGCTTTATTTGTGAAGGGGTCTAAGTGCCTCTTTGGAGTGCAGAAGGTTTCTTTTTTGGGCTTCATTTTTTCTCTGTCATCTATAGAAATGGATCCGGTTAAGGTTCAGGCCATTCATGATTGGACTCAGCCAACATCCGTGAAGAGCCTTCAGAAATTTTTGGGCTTTGCTAATTTTTATCGCCGTTTCATTGCCAACTTCTCCAGTGTGGTTAAACCCCTGACCGATTTGATGAAGAAGGGCGCTGATGTGACGAATTGGTCCTCTGTGGCTGTTTCTGCCTTTCAGGAGCTTAAACGCCGATTTACTTCTGCCCCTGTGTTGCGTCAGCCGGATGTTTCTCTTCCATTTCAGGTTGAGGTTGACTCTTCTGAGATTGGGGCAGGGGCCGTTTTGTCTCAGAGGAATTCTGATGGTTCCTTGATGAAACCGTGTGCCTTCTTTCCTCGAAAGTTTTTGCCTGCAGAATGCAATTATGATGTCGGCAATTGAGAGTTGTTGGCTATGAAGTGGGCATTTGAGGAGTGGCGACATTGGCTTGAGGGGGCCAAGCACCGTATTGTGGTCTTGACTGATCATAAGAATCTGATTTACCACGAGTCTGCCAAACGGCTGAATCCTAGACAGGCTCGTTGGTCCCTGTTTTTCTCCCATTTTGATTTTGTGGTCTCGTATCTTCCAGGTTCCAAGAATGTTAAGGCTGATGCCCTCTCTAGGAGCTTTTTGCCTGATTCTCCTGGGTCCTTGAGCCGGTCGGCATTCTGAAGGAAGGGGTGATTCTTTCTGCCATCTCCCCTGATTTACGACGGGTTCTTCAGGAATTTCAGGCTGATAAACCTGACCGCTGTCCAGTGGGGAAACTGTTTGTTCCTGATAGATGGACTAGTAAAGTGATTTCTGAGGTTCATTGTTCTGTGTTGGCTGGCCATCCTGGGATTTTTGGTACCAGAGATTTGGTTGGTAGGTCCTTTTGGTGGCCTTCTTTGTCACGGGATGTGCGTTCATTTGTGCAGTCCTGTGGGACTTGTGCACGGGCCAAGCCTTGCTTTTCCCACGCTAGTGGGTTGCTTTTGCCTTTGCCGGTCCCTGAGAGGCCTTGGACGCATATTTCTATGGATTTTATTTCAGATCTTCCGGTTTCCCAGAGGATGTCGGTTATCTGGGTGGTTTGTGACCAGTTTTCTAAGATGGTTCATTTGGTACCTTTGCCTAAATTGCCTTCCTCTTCTGATTTGGCTCCGTTGTTTTTTCAGCATGTGGTTCATTTGCATGGCATTCCGGAGAATATTGTGTCCGATAGAGGTTCCGAGTTTGTTTCTAGGTTTTGGTGGGCCTTTTGTGCTAGGCTGGGCATTGATTTGTCTTTTTCTTCCGCATTTCATCCTCAGACAAATGGCCATACCGAGCGAACTAATCAGACTTTGGAAACTTATTTGAGATGCTTTGTGTCTGCTGATCAGGATGATTGGGTGGCTTTCTTGCCATTGGCCGAGTTTGCCCTTAATAATCGGGCTAGTTCTGCTACTTTGGTTTCGCCCTTCTTTTGTAATACTGGTTTTCATCCTCGTTTTTCTTCAGGGCAGGTTGAGCCTTCTGATTGTCCTGGGGTGGATTCTGTGGTTGACAGGTTGCAGCAAATTTGGGCTCATGTGGTGGACAATTTGGTGTTGTCTCAGGAGGAGGCTCAGCGTTTTGCTAACCGTCGTCGGTGTGTTGGTTGGGGATTTGGTCTGGTTGTCTTCCCGTCATGTTCCTATGAAGGTTTCTTCCCATAAGTTCAAGCCTCGGTTTATTGGTCCTTATAGGATTTCTGAGATTATCAATCCAGTGTCTTTTCGTTTGGCCCTTCCGGCCTCTTTTTCCATCCATAATGTTTTCATAGATCTTTGTTGCGGAAATATGTGGTGCCCGTTGTTCCCTCTATTGATCCTCCTGCCCCGGTGTTGATTGATGGGGAGTTGGAGTATGTGGTTGAGAAGATTTTGGATTCTCGTTTTTCAAGGCGGAAGCTTCAGTATCTTGTCAAATGGAAGGGTTATGGCCAGGAGGATAATTCTTGGGTTGTTGCCTCCGATGTTTATGCTGACGATTTGGTTTGTGCCTTTCATTTGACTCGTCCTAATCGGCCTGGGGGCTCTGGTGAGGGTTCGGTGACCCCTCCTCAAGGGGGGGTACTATTGTGAATTCTGCTCTTGGGCTCCCTCCGGTGGTTATTAGTGGTAGCGCTGCTGTCTTTGGATCGCAGCATTCATCAGGTGTGTCCACTTATTGCAATTCTGACTGGGCTATTTAGTCTTGCTTGACCCTTTAGTCAGTGCCAGTTGTCCATTGTTCCTGGAGGATTCACATCCCTGCCTGGTCTCTCCTGCTTTGCTGTTCATTTCAACAAAGATAAGTTCTGGCTTTGTTTTTGCAGTCCACATGCTGTGGGCCTTATAGTTCAGTGCATTTCCATGTTTTGTCTTATCCAGCTTGGTCTGTGTAAGGATTTGTTCAGCCAAGCTGGTATCTCTGGAGATGCAGATATACCCTCCATATCTTTAGTTAGATGTGGAGATTTTGTATTTTCTGTGGTGGATATTTTCTAGTGTTTTAATACTGACCGGATAGCACTCTGTCCTATCCTTTCTATTTAGCTAGAGCGGCCTCCTTTGCTAAGTCCTGATTTCAGTCTGCGTATGTTATTTCCCTCTCCTCTCACAGTCAATATTTGTGGGGGGCTGTCTATCCTTTGGGAATTTTCTCTGAGGCAAGATAGTTTTCCCGTTTCTATCTCTAGGGGTATTTAGTCCTCTGGCTGTGTCGAGGTGTCTAGGGAGTGTTAGGTACATCCCACGGCTACTTCTAGTTGCGGTGTTAAGTTCAGGGTCTGCGGTCAGTACAGGTACCACCTTCTCCAGAGTACGTCTCATGCTGCTCCTAGGCCACCAGATCATAACATCCCACCTCTTCATGACCCTCTTTAATGGTGCATATTTAGAGGCCTGACAAATTACAAGGGAATGTAAACAGTTCCTCAGAGTGGCCAGCGTTTGGGTCATATGTCTCCTGAGACTCTTGATAGTGGGAGGAAGAAGGACCAGGTTGAGGATTCTTAGGCCCAGCCTCTTGGCTATTGAAACTGGACTGTGTTGAAGACTTCATGGTGCTGTTTGTCAACACTCTGGAGCCTTTTTTTGCCATCCAACCCACAACATCCTCGCACTTGTCTGGATTCATTAGTGGTGTACCACATTGACCAAATTTTGACAGGAACCTGGAACGAGATACAGTCACCTTTGGATCTGTCGCACAGCCTTGGCAGGCATCACCACTTCCACGTCCATTAACATCACCCTTTCTCATCTTGAACGTGTTATGCTTATGAAACCAAAATATACTGGCTTTATTTTTCACAAATACCCTTACAAAGGTCTTATGGACAAATTCACTGTATCTATTAATGTGTGGCTATTTTTTTTGAAGATCGCCGCTTGATTATACACGGCAACAGCAGACTGACGCAAATTACAAGTAAATAGACACGTTTGCATATCTCTGCAAGCTTTGCGCCAGTCGCACAACGGCTAGATAAAGAAACGCTATTTTTTAAACCAATATGAAATTATGATTTTTTTTTATCATCTTACTGACACACTCCAAATGTGGAGTAAACAAGATTATTGCCCCTGCTAAATTGTCACGTAAGATTATCTCTACTCGGATTGCGCCAGTTGCACAACTACTAGACAAATATTAGATATTTTAAGCAATAGACGAGGAATATTATTTAGCAATTAGATTTCAAAATGGATGTTACTATATGCTGCCACTGAGGCATACTATTTTGTGGTAAAAAAATTCTAGGCTGCTCCACAGGAATATTATGTAGCTCCCGAAAAAATGGTTTTGTATATGCTGATGCTACATAATATTATTTCCCTCTACAAATAGCTGATTTTTATATATTGGTAGTGGATGAAATCCTCCCTATTTCACGCTAATCCCACAGTTTGATCCTAATAATAAATACTATACAACACAGTGGAAAATAACAGAGAGCTGCGGCATGTACTTGCAATGATGAGAACACCCAGCTGCTTGCCTTTCACCCTCCCTCCTATTAAATCTCTCCCTACTTAAATCACCACCTAACAAACTCCCCACCTAAAATCTTGTGACAATCTTCAGCTCTTAAAGGGGCTTTTTGGAATAAATAATGCTCACTATAACCTCTTATCACTCTCCCTACGCTTCTTTCACTCTCCCTATGCTGAAACTACCCTCTCCCTACACTGTTTCCGGCTGCAACTTGCGCAAGATGGCGCCAGCAGCCTTTAAATAGTCCCTATGACATGGGAGGCCACCCAATCACCGTAATGCCACACCATAGATGGTGCCGGCCTTACTGTGATTGGTAAACCAGCCCGCGAGGAACAAGAAACACCGAGCGCACTACTATAATTTATGGAAATAGATACCAACCAGGGTGCAAAAAGTGGCCAATATAATGTACCACAGGAAAAAGAAAAAGAAAGCCACTATGCTATGCACACCACGGACCAATAAAATAACAATAAGACATATATAGAAACAAGAATTTATTGGCACACCACACAAAATTTGTTTAAAACATAATTAAAAACAATACACAAAAGAAACTTGGTCCATACACAAATAATCACATATAATATTTAAAGTATTTAATAAACACAAACAAGCCTGCACAAAAGCATGACCCTCTTAAGGGTCAGAGGTATTGACATGGTGGAACTGGGAATTCGGAGGGGTGATATCCCTAAGAATTTAGCCCAATTAGAGTCCAGATGGATCTGGACGCTGGGCACTTTGCATCCCGCTGGATTAAATGAAAATTTGAGCTATTCGCCATTCCTTTGATTATATGTCTGAACATCTTACTATATGGTTGTTTCCAAATCTGAGAACAATATTGTTTTTAATATTGTCTTAATTTATGTATTATTAATAATTTTTCTCAATTTTTGTTTCCGGTGTTCCGTGTAGTATCCCCAGTTGTAAAGCTATGCGCTATCTTCTGATTACCGAGTGACGTATGGACATGTTATATCGGCACCTTTCAGACATCTGCGCCTTTCAAGTGGCAAGAAAAGTGGCATTGACAACATATTTATATTGTTTTGTGGACTGTTATGTTTTGTAATCTGTTATGCAGTCTTAGAACATCTGTTTGTAATAACATGGATATTGTGTGTTTTAATCCTGTATACACTGATATAATTATAGAATATTGTTTATAGACAAAGCTATGACCGTATACCGTGTTATGAGATCGTTCAGATATATGCTGCAGGTGCCGGCATGAACGCCTCTGTCTGATGCGCGGTCCCACTGCTTCCATTGTCTCCTCGGGGCACTCGGTGTCTATACACGGCATCGCGCATGCGCGGTGCTGTGTGACGCTGATGCTCCTGGGCGTCGCGGTAGCTATGGAGACACGCGCATCATTTCTGGCAGTGACGTCACATCCGGTGACCACCGTAACACAAGATTGGTAGCGCTGGAGGAGACGGGGGTATTTAAGGCACGGGACCCGGAGAGGTGAGTGACCCCTGATGAAGGACGGACTGAAACGCGCGTTGGGGCGGGCACTCACCCCCCCTGGTTTCCCACATTTGCTGTGCACTTCTTAATTTGTAAGTATTTAGCAACCGCTCTCAATATGAGGTTCGATAAGGAGGGGAAGAGCTATAAGTAGCCTTTTAGGCGATAGAATTTAACTAGTGGATACTTTTGATATCCTTATATGGCCGTATATTTCACATAGTTTGAAACTGACATGATTAGGTGGATATTTCTATGGTATTTGATTGTGGCTCTATACCTTGGTATTGGTGTAAGTAGGCATATGACTAGTTAAGATCTCATATATGATCTGGTAGAGTGATAATTTGTAGTCAGTATAGTATGTATCAGGTTGTAGGTGCACACGCACCACTATCCAGGCTGACTATAGGTTATATTACATATAGTAGCTCAGGTCTCCACAAATGGGGTAACTGGTGGGGGTGGGTGCCCTTGGTGTTATATTGTCTCAGTTTTGCAATTTCCACACACCTGGTTTTGTCTTTTTCATGTATTTTAATATTTCTAATAAAGAATTCGTATATTTTATTAATGAACTGGTACATCATTTTTCCCTATGGGAATTAAGTTCTAGGTATATGGATGTGTCCTTATTATAAAGCTTCCACATGGGGTGATTTAATTAGAAACATAGTTGATATATTGAATATTTCATTATTTCCCCCTCAATATGTGGTATTGTTGTTTGTTGGGGATTTATGAATATAACTATAAATATAACCCTGCCCCCTGGCTCATGGGACCAAAGGAAAAATATGCTGTGACTTCAATACCCATAAATCACCCATAACCACCAAATGGATGGAGAAGCATCCAAAAGAGACGGACAGTAGCCCTAGCCGCAGCACCCGATAATGAGCTGCCTGGGCATGAAAGGTGGAAAATACACCACAAAAGCAGATAAAGCACTGCCAAAAGTGCACAATGCTTCAGCAATAAAGGTCACCCATGACTAGGATAGGGAATATAACATTACCCAAGAGAATAACAGGGGGTAAAGTTCCCTTCGTCAGGGGAAGTTGTGGTTTATGAGCCATATCCTGTTTATATCACAAACAGTGTAACAGACCTGATGAAGATCCGGTGAGCGTGAATCTGGTGTGGGCGGAAGTGACCCATAATATCCAGTGCTGCTGTTTTGGCTTCATTCCACTCATTCTCTGGCATTTCTGGATGTTGGGTGTATTACTGAGTCAATGTATTTTTTAGTATCTTACATGATGGGGTAGATTGGATATAATTGGGGTACCTTTCAACCCCTATACGCCTGGGTGGGTTGGGTACATTAATATGCCTGTCCATCTCTTTATATGGAGTTTTTCGAGGATTTTTTTGTGAGGGAGATTGCTGCGATGTGGTTCCATTTTCTATATAATGCTCATTTTTGCCTTAAGGCCTGGCTCATGGGACTCCTTTGCCTGACGAAGCCCTATTTGGAGGGCGATACGCGTTGGGCCGCGTCGCTTGGTTCTTGCCGGCCTGCACACGAGGACTTTGTCCCCTGTTATTCTCTTGGGTAATGTTATATTCCCTATCCTAGTCATGGGTGACCTTTATTGCTGAAGCACTGTGCACTTTTGGCGGTGCTTTATCTGCTTTTGCGGTGTATTTTCCACCTTTCATGCCCAGGCAGCTCATTATCAGGTGCTGCGGCTAGGGCTACTGTACGCCTGTTTTGGATGCTTCTCCATCCATTTGGTGGTTATGGGTGATTTATGGGTATTGAAGTCACAGCATATTTTTCCTTTGGTCCCATGAGCCAGGGGGCAGTGTTATATTTATAGTTATATTCATGCTTTTGTGCAGGCTTGTTTGTGATTATTAAATACTTTAAATATTATATGTGATTATTTGTGTATGGACCAAGTTTCTTTTGTGTATTGTTTTTAATTATGTTTTAAACTGATTTTGTGTGGTATGCCAATAAATTCTTGTTTCTATATATGTCTTATTGTTATTTTATTGGTCCGTGGTGTGCATAGCATAGTGGCTTTCTTTTTCTTTTTCCTGTGGTAAACCAGCCCAGCACGTTCATTGGCTGCAAATAAAGTGCCAAATATGCTGGGCGTTTCACTTGACTATACCGAGGTGAATACCTAATTTCTCGCCGAGTAACTAATATCCTGAGTACTGTGCTATTCATGTGAGTAACGAAGAGTGCCCAATGTATTCGCTCATCACTAATAAGGATCTTAGCTGTACCATGTACTTAAAGATTCATTTCTTACATTCACATCTAGACTTTTCTTTACCAAACTGCGGAGCAGTGAGAGATGAGCCTGGTGAGAGATTTCACCAAGATATTGTGGCTATAGAGAAAAGATATCAAGGAAAATGGAATCCGTCAGTACTTGCAGATTACTGCTGGAGAATTGTAAGAGATGATCCGATGCAGGAGTACAAGAGACAAGCAAAATAGAGTTGTCACTGAACGAGGACCAAATTTTGTAGAGCAATTTCTGTAACTTTATAATATGCAATAGTGTTTAGACATGTATTAGTTATTGGTGTTATTCAGTAGCATAGCTACTGGGGGGCAGAAGGGGCCATTGCCATGGGCCCCGTCACATGAAAGGGCCTACCGGGAGCTACGGCCACTTTTGTCATGAGGTCAAGTCTTAGGTGTCAGGGTGAGAGCAGCACAATGCTGGCTCCCCTGTCTGACAGACTCTGCACAGTGGCAGGTTGCAGTGTACAGTGCTGTCTGACCTGAGGAGCTTCTTCCAGGCAGGGCTAGCAGCAGGTGCAGTTAGCTTCTAGCTGTGCAGGCTCTGATTTGCTCAGGCACTCTGGGTCCTAGTTCCCACCTTGCATTTAACTCAACATCTCCTGGCATTATACTGTGTGTAGGGCAGCTGTGAACCCATAATGCAATGTATGGGAGATATGTGGACCCATCATACTGTGTATAGTCGAGCTCTGGAGATATTATGCTGTGTATAGGGGAGCTGTGGGCCCATCATACTGTGTAAAGGGGTATCAGCAGATGTGAGAATTCATGTGTGTCTTTGTTATAAAATCTGCAGAAGAGTCTTGGCTGGAGAAGTCATCATGTCTTTCTGGGCCAGATGGAAAAGACGTGAAAAGTTAAAGACTCCACCAGTCCTGGTCATCACAGTGGCATTGCTTTCTCCTTGGGAAGAATGATGTCACACTTGGAAGCGATGAAGGATATCTTTCACCAGGTAATCTCTCACACAACATGTTCACACTAAAGGCCAGAAGGGGGATCTCTAAACCTGGTTTAGCATGAACTACCCTATAAATACATTCTGGTCTGGAGGAAAAAGAGACAGTTGGTCCAGGGAGACCAGAAGAGGGCAAACAGACATAGAGTGTCAGAAGGTCTGAAGGGGCCATGTAGTCTGAGGTACTACAGCTCCTGGAGTAAGAGAACAAAAAGGGAAAGAACCAGCTTCTGGAAGGTGCGCAGGAGAAAAAAAGCACAGGAGAGTGACACTAGTGGAGCAGAGCAGTAAATTGGCTACCTCCATGGCTAGCGCAGAATTCGTTAGCCAGAAGACCGAGACCGTGCCGGACTCTAAGGGGCAAAGCTGAAACCAGCAGGACAGCTGAACTTTACACCCAGGAGACACAGTGATATATATAGTGCCCGGGTCGTGATAGAGACCCTGTAAAAAGGCCTGATTCACCTGTCATATGGGTTGTGTCCTAACCTATATGGAGGAAAGAGAGTAACTGTGAGGACCTTATTGGAAGCCACAGGCAGTAAGGGACTACAATACCACCGCACTTTTAGGAAGGCTTTCATCTCCACCTGGTAAAGGGGACTCTGGATTCGCTTCCAAGCTGGCCGGACCCTGCCTGTACCTGTTGTCTAGAGCCCTGGACTGCGGTTGCCTGAAGCCTACAGTAAACCAGGTAAAGAGACTGCAAACCTGTGTCCTCTGTTTCTTACCGCACCACTCACCATCTTCACCTATACACCAGGAGCCTTGGGGACCTACTCCACCTATGGGAAGTTATACCATCTAGCTGCCATAACATCACCCCAGAGGACCCCCTTAAGCAGCGTCGGTCCCTACTGACCGAATACCACAGGTGGCATCACGAACATAAGCTTTATTCAATTCCCTTTCACATGCGCGCCCAGGGTCCTGGACCGGGTCGCCACCGTGACACCCCCCTGTGAACACACGGATCCGGTACCGACTACCCCACGGCCCTGGCGGGCGACTCATAACTGTAGTGTAATATCTACAGTATATATTCTGCAGGACTGGTATCTACCACTATATGTCACCGTATGATGGTAATATCAGTGCTGGTCTTTGTATAGAGATTTATATTCAATAACAGTGCGGTCATCTCCTGAGGTTCTCCTATACCCACCGTAGTTATAATCATGGTTACCTGGATAGGGGCCACAGGCGGACACAGACAAAAAAGGGCCCATTTGCAAGAACAATATATGGGCCCTTCGCAGCCCAAGAGCTGCTAACAATGCAAAATTGCACCTTCTTTGGAGGTAGAAATTGGCCCCCTTATCGCTTGGGCACATGTAGTAGTAAATGTAATGGCACATAAAAAATACGTAGAGTAGGACTGCCCCATTATGAGAATGCCGTGAAGTGGCGGGGTAGCTCAAATAATTGATCAATTGTTTGCTAAATGTCTCATATTTGAAATACAGTTAGAATTTAGCTTGTGCATGTGCACTTTAATTGTTGCGTTCTGACCATAAGCAGTGCTGGCTTCTCCCCTTTTTTTTCTGCTGTTGCATTGGTAAGTGGCTGACCACCACTGTTGCCACGCAGGCTGGGTTATGTACGCTATTCTTTCTGTGATTGATAGGCTGCTGTTCACACTCACAGCAGCCCTGCCCTGCCTCAGGCTTTAGTTAATTGTGCAGCTGTGTCTCAGCCTGTCTCACCCTTTAACTTTGGTGCTGGTTTGGGAGTGTGGAAGCCAGATCTGAGATGTCCGCACAGGACCTGATCGGCCTTTACCCGCGCTTGCCTTTCCTGGCACCAAGGGAGTGATTCTGAAATGCTCCAGGTACAGTTTGCATGTTATGTGGTCTTTCTTTTTATACTCTTAATACATTTAGGAGGCCGTAATGGCACAACGCAAATAAAATACGTAGAGTAGGACTGCCCCATTATGAGAATGCCGTGAAGTGGCGGGGTAGCTGAAAGAATTGATCAATTGTTTGCTAAATGTCTCATATTTGAAATACAGTTAGAATTTAGCTTGTGCATGTGCACTTTAATTGTTGCGTTCTGACTAGTGTTGAGCATTCCGATGCTGCAAATATCGGGTATCGGCCGATATTTGCTGTATCGGAATTCCGATACCGAGTTCCGATATTTATGCGATATCGGAAATCGGAATCGGAAGTGTGCGGGGCGTATGGTTCCCAGGGTCTGGAGGAGAGGAGACTCTCCTTCAGGCCCTGGGATCCATATTCATGTAAAAAATAAATAAATAAATAATAATAAAAAAAAAATATAGATATACTCACCCCTGGCGCTTAGCGGTGCCTCCGTTCCTAAGAATGCAGGGAGTGAATGACCTTCGATGATGTCGCGGCTTGTGATTGGTTGCGTGAGCGGTCACATGAGCGGTCACGCGACCAATCACAAGCTGCGGCGTCATCGAAGGTCCTTCACTCTTCATTCTTAGGAACGGAGGCAGACGCTTGGACCGGTGAGAGACGGGGCCGTCAGAGGGGTGAGTATATCAATATTTTTTATTTTTATTCTTTATTTTATACATGAATATGGATCCCAGGGCCTGAAGGAGAGTTTCCTCTCCTTCAGACCCTGGGAACCATTCCGATATTTTGTGTCCCATTGATATGCATTGGTATCGGGTATCGGTATCGGCGATATCCGATATTTTTTGGATATCGGCCGATCCAATCCGATACCGATACCTTTGCATATCAGAAGGTATCGCTCAACACTAGTTCTGACTATAAGCAGTGCTGGCTTCTCCCCTTTTTTTTCTGCAGTAAAAGGAAAACTCTGACATCATAACAACAAGAGCCAAATAAAAATTTCCATTTTCAGGTCAAAATCATTAAGAAATGGCTCATTTCACAACTGAAGAACCTGAAAACTTCTGAAAATATGTAGAACAGTGTAACCTGTCAGCTATTTCTATACGGTATTACACAATTTCTATGTAAATTAATAGTTTATCATGATGTTTCCAGTCACTTACCTTGTAGTTTTTTCAGACTATTCCCCTGTGCAGCAGATACAATATATCATGCTATCCAAAGAAACTAATAAAGAAATGAAAAATGTGACTTTATACAGAAAACCAAGCCACCGGATGCTGAGATTGTGCAAGTGATGAATCAGATAAACATTTACAGTTATCTGTCTGTGCAGTCACATAAGGATGGGACCAGATATTACCATTAATTATGTATCTGACATAACATGGCCTCTATCATAGTTCTACATCTCATTATGGCTGGTAGGGCTGGAGATAAGGTTATTTTCTATGGCAGGCAGATCTAGTTTGTTTCCTGCTCAGCAGATAGATCCTTCCACTTCCAATAACATTATAGTATCATAAGAGAGAACTTGTGTCTGGGGTGCAAGGACCATTACCTACCATTGAAGGTCAATATAGTGGAACAATTGCATTGAGTTGGAGGTTCAAAGAAGCTGTAGGAGAGATCAATGATAAAAATAGGGTCTTATCCGAGAGACACTAAGCATTTTGCTCAGATTAAACTAACCTGATTGTTCTGTTGAGAAGGCATGTAATGTTAGACGTCAGCTGCAGAAGATCCAGGGGGTTAGCAAGTGACCATCAGACATCAAAGAAAAAAAATTAGTGGACGGTTTCTGTGCTGCTGAAAGTATTGAGACGTGTATCCCTGTAAAAGTTGAAATAAGCTACATGTGGTCATTCCTGAAGAAGTCTGTATTTCGAAACGCGTTGAATAAACCACCATCTTTTTCAACTTTTACTAGGATACACGTCTCAGTACTTTCAGCAGCGCAGAAACCGTCCACTAATTCTCTTTTCTTTGATTGAGTTGAAGGTAGCAGTAAATATGCACAGCGGAAACGGATTTGTTACTGAGGATAATTCTCCTTTCAGCTCAGTTTTTTCTCATCGGCGAAAAAAACATATAATCCATTGTCCAGAAGGCGCTTACGGCAGTGGAACGCAAGCCCATATCTCCGTCAGGGAGATGGAGCATGCGCAATGAGGTCACTAGTCCTGGAATATTTCATCACGCTATTTCCCATTCATTTTTTACTTCTTTCTTCATTCACATACAGTACTTACCTTTCTTTATTTATACAGATTTTATTCAGTTTTTGACAGTAAGGGCTCATACTCTCTCTCGCATGGTAACATCTGGCTCTGCCGCCGGCACTTTGGAGCGGAGCGTGCAGCTCCATGTATTGCTATGCGGCCGCATGCTCCGCTCTGGAGTGCCAGCGGCAGAGCCGGGTTTTAACATGCGAGACTCGGCCGTTTTTCACGCAAGTGAGTATGAGCTCTTAGGGTGATCAATGAGTGGAACAGGCTGCCACGAGAGGTGGTGAGTTCTCCTTTCATGGAAGTTTTCAAACACAGGCTGGACAGACATCTGTCTGGGATGATTTATTATTATTATTATTATTATTATTATTATTTATTTATATAGCACCATTAATTCCATGGTGCTGTACATGAGAAAGGGGTTACATACAGGGTTATAAATATCATTTACAGTAAACAAGTATACAGTGACAGACTGGTACAGAGGGGAGAGGACCCTGTCCTTGCGGACTTACATTCTATGGGATAGTGGGGAAGAGACAGAAGGTCAGAGGTGCAGCAGCTCTGGTGGTGGTGAGGTGGCTGCTCTGGCGATGGCGAGGCGGCAGAATGATTATTGCAGGCTGTAGGCTTTCTTGAAGAGATGGGTTTTCAGGTTCCATCTGAAGGATCCGAGGGTGGTGGATAGTCGGCCGTGTTGAGGCATGGAATTCCAGAGGATGGGGTATATTCGGGAGAAATCTTGGAGGCGGTTGTGTGAGGAACGAATAAGTGTGGAGGAGAGTAGGAGGTCTTGGGAGGATCGGAGATCACATGAGGGAAGGTATTGGGAGATTAGTTCAGAGATATAGGGAGGGGACAGGTTGTGGATGGCTTTGTAGATCAGTGTTAGTAGTTTGAACTGGATTCGTTGGGGAATTGGAGGCCAGTGGAGGGATTTGCAAAGGGGAGAAGCAGGGAAGTAGCGAGGAGAGAGGTGGATTAGCCGGGCAGCAGAGTTGAGGACAGACTGGAGTGGTGCAAGAGAGTTAGCGGGGAGGCCACAGAGGAGGGTGTTGCAGTAGTCGAGGCGGGAGATAAGGGCATGCACAAGAGTCTTAGTAGATTGTGGGGTGAGGAAGGGACGGATTCTGGCAATATTTTTGAGTTGGAGGCGACAGGAGGTGGCAAGAGTTTGAACGTGCGGTTTGAAGAACAAGGCAGAGTCGAGAGTTACCCCGAGGCAGCGGATTTCAGGTGCAGGAGAGAACGTGATGCCATTTACCATAATAGATAGATCGGGTAGGGGAGATACGTGAGATGGGGGAAAGATGATGAGTTCGGTTTTGTCTACATTGAGTTTTAGGAAGCGAGAGGTGAAGAAGGAGGATATGGCTGACAGACACTCCGGGATTCTGGACAGAAGAGAGGCGACATCTGAGCCAGAGAGGTAGATCTGAGTGTCGTCCACATACAGGTGGTACTGGAAGCCATGGGACTTTATGACTTGCCCTAGGCCAAGGGTATAGATGGAAAAAAGTAGGGGCCCTAGGATAGAGCCTTGAGGGACTCCAACAGAGAGAGGGTGGGATGAGGAGGTGGTGCGGGAGTGGGAAATGCTAAATGTGCGGTCGGAAAGGTATGAGGCAATATAGGACAGGGCAAGGTCTTTGATGCCAAGGGAAGAAAGAATCTGTAGCAGTAGGCAGTGATCGACTGTGTCGAAAACAGAGGACAGGTCAAGAAGGAGGAGTGTTGTGAATTCCGTTCTCGAACTCCCTCCTGTGGTCATGAATGGTACTTCGGCGAGTTCTGTCCGTGGACTCCCTCTGGTGGCTGTGAGTGGAGCTGCTGGTTCTGAGATTCCTTCCTCAGCTGCTCTCGTTTAGGGCTAGGCTGGTTTCTCTATTTAACTCCACTCAGATCGTTACTCCATGCCAGCTGTCAATGTCTTAGTACTGGTTCAGATTTCTCCTGGATCTTTCTGATGACCTGTCTACTTCAGCAGAAGCTAAGTCCCTGCTAGTTATTTTGTTGTTCATTGTTTTCCTGTCCAGCTTGCTACCATGATATTGCCTTGCTAGCTGGAAGCTCTGGGATGCAGAGTGGCACCTCCGCACCGTGAGTCGGTGCGGGGGTCTTTTTGCACACTCTGCGTGGTATTTTGTAGTTTTTTGTGCTGACCGCAAAGATATCTTTTCTATCCTCTGTCTGTTTAGTGAAGTCTGGCCTCCTTTGCTAAAACCTGTTTCATTCCTGTGTTTGTGACTTCCATCTTAACTCACAGTCAATATTTGTGGGGGGCTGCCTTTTCCTTTGGGGAAATTTCTCTGAGGCAAGGTAAGGCTTTATTTCCTATCTTTAGGGGTAGTTAGCTCTTAGGCTGTGAAGAGGCGTCTAGGCAGAGTTAGGTACGCTCCACGGCTATTTCTAGTGTGTGTGATAGGATTAGGGGTTGCGGTCAGCAGAGCTCCCACTTCCCAGAGCTTGTCCTGTTCTACAGTTTAATCATCAGGTCTTTTCGGGTGCTCCTAACCACCAGGTGCATAACAGAGGAGCATGGAGAACTGTCTGTTAGCTTTGGCTGTGAGTAAGTCATTAGTAATTATGTCAGGGCAGTTTCGGTGGAGTGGTGGGTGCAGAAGCCAGATTGGAGGTTGTCAAGGAGAGAGTTAGATGAGAGGTGGGAGGAATTTTGAGCTTGGACATGCTGCTCAAGGAGTTTTGAAGCAAACGGGAGCAGTGATATGGGGCGGTAGCTGGGCATAGCAGTTGGGTCAAGGTTAGTTTTTTTGAGGATGGGTGTGATGCTGGCATGTTTGAAGGCAGAGGGGAAGGTACCAGCAGAGAGCGATAGGTTGAAGAGATGGGTTAGGGCTGGAATGAGCATGTTAGTGAGGTTGGGGAGCAAGTGAATTTAGTGAATCCTGCTTTGAGCAGGGGATTGGACCAGAGGACCCAGGAGGTCCCTTCCAACTTTATCATTCTATGATTCTGTGATTCTATGATTATATTCTCCATTTCTGTTTTTCCATTATTTATTCTTGGTTTTCTCAGTTATTCCTGGAGCCCATGCGTGGTTGGCCTGGCCTCAGTTTTTTGGATGCGTGGACTAGTGACCGCATTGCACCAGGTAATATTGGTGGCAGTTGAGAATTTCAAAGAATCCTGCGTCTTTAGGAGTGATTAGAGTGTATCGCTGATTCTAAGACAACTTGTGGACAATAAAAAATGATTAAAATTATGCCAAATTTTGTCCCAGAAGGAGGTGGGGATATGTACTGGGGTAGATTGAAATAGAACTAACTGGGAAGGTCTGTCATTTTGAGATTATTAATTCTGCCTAACCAGGAGCATTCACCACGATTTCAGGAACTAAGATCCCCCTCTAGTTTGGATAAGAATGGTTGATAATTAAAAGAAAAGAGTCTGGATAGGTCTGAGGGGATACGGATGACCCTAAATCTTAATAACCCGTATGTCTGGATTGTAGAGTATGGTGCCCATGAGGTACTCCATGACCAAAATGTAGAGAAGTGTTGTTTCACTCTAGGTGATAAAGATTTAAGTAGAGCGCAAATTTTATATTTTAATTTTGAACCCAGTCGAGAGTTCCCCAGAGAGACAGCCATGAGACGCTGTTGATTGCCTTCTTGACTTGTAACAACTGGATGATAGGTAGAGATGAGCAAACATGTTTGTAAGACATGCACCAGTTTCAAATTTGGCATGACCGTAGCACATTTGGATTCGTGTTCGCTTTCACAAGCATTTTTACTCAAAGTGGGCAAAATTCGGTAACAGTTCGTTAAATCATTGCGCTTCCACTAATGCTCTGGTTATTACTTTGGCTAGGAGAGTGGTGCTGTATGATAAGCGGGGTGGATGGGACGGCATGTTTGATGAGGGGAGGGGGTGTGGAGATATTAGAAGAGCGTGTAGAGAGGTTATATGAGCGGCACACTCTTTTTTTTTCCATTAACTCTATGTATGTTGATTCCTTCAGCCAATCACGATGCAGAAACCATCCACAACGTCATGACACAAGTTCTTCTGTGATTGGCTGCCGGAGTCACATGTCCCTAGCTATATAAAAAGCGGACATCTTGTTTTGCTGGCGCCATTGTCTCAGTGTCACAGTGCAGAGAGGTCTCTACTGCACTAGTGCTGCTGATTATAGTGAACTTGTCAGTTAAATAGGATCCTGTCCTGTGTGAAATTGATCTTCCAGCATCGAAGTAGATTGTGCAAAAACTGTGTGTCAGTCTCCGGAAACCCCATTTGCTACTTCAAATCGTTTGTGCTCAAACTGTGTTTCACTGGCAAATCAGAAGGCCAGATTTCCACTTAAAATTGTTTGGCCTAATATTGTGGTGCAGCCACAAGGCCCAATTAACTACTCCAGAGGTGTAGCTAGGGTTTTGGTTCAGTGGGGAAAACTTCTGAATGGGCCCCTAACCAGGTAACCCTGATAATAACTGGGAGACGCACCCTAATAGTGGATGTAGGAGAACCTCAGCAGATGATTGCACTGTTACCAAAAATAATCTCTATACAAAGACCAACATTGATATTACATCCATATGGTCAGTGGTAAATACCAGTCCTACAGAATATATAATAGATTACAGTACAGTTATAGATGGTGACTTACAGAGGACGTTCTTTCTAATGGAGTCATTCACTTTTCACATCTTTCCCATCTAGCCCAGACAGACATGACAACTTGTTCCAGCTAGGACTCAACTGCAGAGATTACAACAGACACATTTCACTTCTCATATTTTCAGCACTTTCACCAATGGGTTTATTCCCAACCTGCACAAGCTCCTCATCCTGCTGATACCCCAATACTGAGCCGCTGCTGCCGTATGTGTCCCTATTACTGCACCTGCTGTGTGGTGCTGGGTGACCTCTAGATTCTAAAAAGCAACCCTGTCTAGAATATAGTAATGCCATGTGCAAGTGCCCTAGAAAACAGCACCCACATTTTGTCCCCTAGAAAGTAATAATTCCCTGTGTGCCCCTTTGACAGTCACAGTAACCTGAGTTCCCCTATAACAATAAGTGCCCACTTTACATTTAATAATGTCCCGAGTCTCCCCCCTGTACAGCTCTATACACAGTATGATGCTCTCTTATACACAGTCTAATGACCCCTCATTGTATATATACTGACCCCTTAGTATCCCCCAAACTGTTTGATAGCTCCAACACTCTAATCTCCACACTGTATGATGGCCCCTAGATAGCCTCCATATTGTATAATGCACCAGATGGTCCTCAATATAGTATAATGCACTCCTCATAGGCCTCTATATAGTATAATGCACTCCCCATAGGCCTCCATATAGTATAATGCACTCCCCATGGGTAGACTCTGTATGGTATAATGCACCCCGCATAGGCAGACTCTATAGTATAATGCACTCCCCAAAGGCAGACTCTATATAGTATAATGCACCCCCCACAGGCAGACTCTATAGTATAATGCACCCACCTAGGGAGACTCTATATAGTATAATGCACTCCCCATTGGCAGACTCTATAGTATAATGCACCCCCATAGGCAGACTCCATAGTATAATGCAGCCCTTAATATAATGCACCCCATAGGCAAACTCTATAGTATAATGCTAACCCATAGGCAGACTCTATAATGCACCCCCATAAACAGGCTCCAAAGTATAAAGCACCCCATAGGGAGACTCTATAGTATAATGCAGCTCTTAGTATAATGCACTCCCCATAGGCAGACTCTATAATATAATGCACCCCCATATGCAGACTCTATAGTATAATGCAGCCCCAAATATGTTGCACTCCCCATAGGCAGACTCTATAGTATAATGCAAACCCATAGGCAGACTCTATACTCTATAATGCACCCCCATAGACAGGCTCTAAAAGTTTAATGCACCCCATAGGGAGACTCTATAGTATAATGCAGCCCTTAGTATAATGCACTCCCCATAGGCAGACTCTATAGTATAATGCACCCCCATACGTAGACTCTATAGTATAATGCAGCCCCTCATATTATGCAACCCCATGGGCAGACTCTACAGTATAATGCAGCCCCTCATATTATGCACCCCCATAGGCAGAATCTATTATTATTATAGAATCTATAGTATAATTCATCTTAAAAAAATAAATACAATACTCACCTCTCTTCCTCTTCATTCCTCTGCTGATCTGAGCTCCCACACATCTCTGGACAGCGGGTGATGAATAGTGACATCATCGCGACCCCCTGTCAGTTTTGGCATTAGTGACGTCAGACGCTGAGAGGGGGATGATGGGAGAAGGAGGGTAATGCTCCTTCTCTTATCAATGCGGTCAGCTGTATCGGCATTCAGACTATACAGTTGCAATTGCGATGATGGGCGGGGGGACCCACTGCTGGCACCAGGCCCCCCACCTGCTCAAGGGCCCCATAACCTCAGGGCGGCAGAGAAGGGACATCGATTCTCCCTGCTAGGGGGGGACTAAGGAAAATGGTGGTGAAGTTGTCGACATAGACTTAATAGGAAACATTTTCCTATGTGAAAATGAGTCACTCATCCTTTGCCATGGAATCCATTACATCTGGTTGTTTATAAATCACAATAAAAACTAATTTTGTGCAAAAAAGATAAAGATCTTTAACCAAGGTAAATGTATCCAACGTCTGCATGGGTGAAAAGGTAAGACCACACTGTAATATCGATATCTTGAAGAGTGTCAAAATGTAGTCGAAAAGATTTACCCCTTACAAAGTGACAGAAAGAGGGATTTGAGGAAGTCCAGTCATGTCAGAAGAGTCGATAGGCATTATTTGTATCTGGTCATTCTGTTGGAGTCACTCATGGGTGGCAAGCCCCTGTATCAGGTACCTCTTTTTTTTTTTTTTTATTTCCTCACCTGGTCCGGTATCCAAGTAGTAAGCGGCCACATGTTTGGCATTATAGTAGAGAGGAGAGGGCACCTAACTATTTAAGGGATGCAGAGGCAATAGCTGGTCAAAATACATGAGGACACAACAGTGTATAGGGACAATATACTATATGGGGGCACAATGTATTGGAGTGCTGCAACATATGGAGGCACTACATTGTATAGGGTGTGACAATGTCACTGGTAGGATGCTGGAGGGGAGATATGTGTCACTACGTTTAATGGCGTCAATGTTGTAAAACCCAGAGAAATGTCCGTCCAGCACATTTAGTGTTGTGAGAACTTAGATAAGTTGCATAATGGGCTGGTTTTTATGTGGACATCCATAGAGTGGGTGGGAGTGTGTCCACCTTATCTCCACCAGCAGAGTCAGCATCAAGGTGTACTGTCAGGACCTGTGTGCAGGGCCAGTTTCAGGCAAAGTGGGGCCCTAGGCAAAAGTTTAAAATGGGGCCTCAAACGCTAACATATTGCACCATCACACAGAAGTATTTCAGTTGTATTTACATGCGCTGAGTTCAGGCCGCTAAACGAGTGTGATCAACAATACTGAAGTCGTTTGACGCTTATTTCCCAGCCTCTTTACACCGACTGAGAAAGAATGATTGGAACAGAACAATCACAGATAACAGATATGTGTCACTACGTTTAATAGCGTCAATGTTGTAAAACCCAGAGTAATGTCCCTCCAGCACATTTAGTGTTGTGAGGATTTAGTTAAGTTGCATAATGGGCTGGTTTTTATGTGAATATCCATAGAGTGGGTGGGAGGGTGTCCACCTTATCTCTACCTGCAGAGTCAGCACCGATGTGTACTGTCAGGACCTGTGTGCAGGGCCGGTTTTAAGGTACCGTCACACTAGACGATATCGCTAGCGATCCGTGACGTTGCAGCATCCTGGCTAGCGATATCGTTTAGTTTGACACGCAGCAGCGATCAGGATCCTGCTGTGATGTCGCTGGTCGTTGAAGAAAGTTCAGAACTTTATTTGGTCGTCAGATCGGCGTTTATCGTCAGGTTTGACACCAAAAGCAACGATACCAGCGATGTTTTACGCTGGTAACCAGGGTAAACATCGGGTTGCTAAGCGCAGGGCCGCGCTTAGTAACCCGATGTTTACCCTGGTTACCATTGTAAAAGTAAAAAAAACAAACACTACATACTCACCTGCGCGTCCCCCGGCGTCCGCTTCCCACACTGACTGAGCGCCGGGATCGGAAAGTGAAAGCACAGCACAGCGGTGACGTCACCGCTCTGCTGTTAGGGCCGGCGCTCAGTCAGTGCAGGAAGCGGACGCCGGGGGACGCGAAGGTGAGTATGTACTGTTTTTTTTTTTACTTTTACGATGGTAACCAGGGTAAACATCGGGTTACTAAGCGCGGCCCTGCGCTTAGCAACCCGATGTTTACCCTGGTTACCCAGGGACCTCGGCATCGTTGGTCGCTGGAGAGCGGTCTGTGTGACAGCTCTCCAGCGACCAAACAGCGATGCTGCAGCGACGCTGCAGCGATCAGCATCGTTGTCTGTATCGCTGCAGCGTTGCTTAGTGTGACGGTACCTTTAGGCAAAGTGGGGCCCTAGGCAAAAATTTTAAATGTGGCCCCAAATGATAACATATTGCACTATCATGCAGAAGCATTTCTGTTGTATTTACATGCGCTGAGTTCAGGCCACTATCCGAGTGTGATCGACAATACTGAAGTCGTTCGACGCTTGTTTCCCAGCCTTTTTAAGGTACCGTCACATTAAGCGACGCTGCGGCGATCTAGACAACGATGCCGATTAGGGTTGAGCGAAACGGGTCGTTCATTTTCAAAAGTCGCCGACTTTTGGCTAAGTCGGCGTCTCATGAAACCCGATCCGACCCCTGTGCTTGTCGGCCATGCGGTACGCGACTTTCGCGCCAAAGTCGCGTTTCAATGACGCGAAAAGCGCCATTTCTCAGCCAATGAAGGTGAACGCAGAGTGTGGGCAGCGTGATGACATAGGTCCTGGTCCCCACCATCTTAGAGAAGGGCATTGCAGTGATTGGCTTGCTGTCTGCGGCGTCACAGGGGCTATAAAGGGGCGTTCCCGCCGACCGCCATCTTACTGCTGCTGATCTGAGCTTAGGGAGAGGTTGCTGCCGCTTCGTCAGAAGCAGGGATAGCGTTAGGCAGGGTCCACTAACCACCAAACCGCTTGTGCTGTAGCGATTTCCACTGTCCAACACCACCTTCGGTGTGCAGGGACAGTGGAAGCTATTATTTTTTTTTTTTTCCCTCAGCGCTGTAGCTCATTGGGCTGCCCTAGAAGGCTCCGTGATAGCTGTATTGCTGTGTGTACGCCACTGTGGAAACCAACTGCTTTTTTCAAAGCACATATCCTCTTGTTCCTTCCTTTCTGCACAGCTATCTTTTTTGTTTGTCCACACTTTTTATTTAATTTGTGCATCAGTCCACTCCTATTGCTGCCTGCCATACCTGGCTTACATTACTGCAGGGAGATAGTAATTGTAGGACAGTCCCTGTTTTTTTTTTTTTTTTTTGTGGAAGATTAAGATTGGCATTTCTGCTACAGTGCCATCCCTGTGTGTGCCATCTCTCACTGAGTGGGCCATAGAAAGCCTATTTTTTTTTTCCTTGATTTGTGTTCTAAAATCTACCTCAACACAAAAACACTACATCAATCAGTGGGAGAAAAATATTGGCCTCAGTCAGGGCTTGTGTGCCACTCCTGTGTGTGCCATCTCTCATTCAGTGGGCCATACAAAGCCTATTTATTTTTTTGTTTTTTTAATATTATTGGGTTTCTAAAGTCTCCGTGAAAAAAAAAAAAAATACATAAAAAAACAGCAGTAGGAGAGTAATATTGCCCTTTCAGCTTGTGTGCCAGTCTTGACTCCTGGGTGTGCCACCTCTCTCTCTCTAATTGTGGGCCATAGAAAGCCTATTTATTTTTTTGCTTTTTTTAATATTATTTGGTTTCTAAAGTCTCCCTGAAAAAAAAAAAAAAACATAAAAAAACAGTGGGAGAGTAATATTGCCCTTTCAGCTTGTGTGCCAGTCTTGACTCCTGGGTGTGCCACCTCTCTCTCTCTAATTGTGGGCCATAGAAAGCCTATTTATTTTTTTGCTTTTTTTAATATTATTTGGTTTCTAAAGTCTCCCTGAAAAAAAAAAATACATAAAAAAACAGTGGGAGAGTAATATTGCCCTTTCAGCTTGTGTGCCAGTCTTGACTCCTGGGTGTGCCACCTCTCTCTCTCTAATTGTGGGCCATAGAAAGCCTATTTATTTTTTTGCTTTTTTTAATATTATTTGGTTTCTAAAGTCTCCCTGAAAAAAAAAAATACATAAAAAAACAGTGGGAGAGTAATATTGCCCTTTCAGCTTGTGTGCCAGTCTTGACTCCTGGGTGTGCTACCTCTCTCTCTCTAATTGTGGGCCATAGAAAGCCTATTTATTTTTTTCCTTTTTTTAATATTATTTGGTTTCTAAAGTCTCCCTGAAAAAAAAAAAAAGTACATAAAAAAACAGTGGGAGAGTAATATTGCCCTTTCAGCTTGTGTGCCAGTCTTGACTCCTGGGTGTGCCACCTCTCTCTCTCTAATTGTGGGCCATAGAAAGCCTATTTATTTTTTTGCTTTGTTTAATATTATTTGGTTTCTAAAGTCTCCCTGAAAAAAAAAAAATACATAAAAAAACAGTGGGAGAGTAATATTGCCCTTTCAGCTTGTGTGCCAGTCTTGACTCCTGGGTGTGCCACCTCTCTCTCTCTAATTGTGGGCCATAGAAAGCCTATTTATTTTTTTGCTTGATTTGGGTTCTAAAATCTACCTGAAAAAAAAAAAACACTACATCCATCAGTGGGAGATTAATACTGTCCTCAGGGCTTGTGTGCCACTCCTGACTCCTGTGAGCACCATCTCTCACTCAGTGGGCCATAGAAAGCCTATTTATTTTTTTGCTTGATTTGGGTTCTAAAATCTACCTGAAAAAAAAAACACTACATCCATCAGTGGGAGATTAATACTGTCCTCAGGGCTTGTGTGCCACTCCTGATCCTGACTCCTGTGCGCGCCATCTCTCACTCAGTGGGCCATAGAAAGCCTATTTATTTTTTTGCTTGATTTGGGTTCTAAAATCTAACTGAAAAAAAAATCACTACATCCATCAGTGGGAGATTAATACTGTCCTCAGGGATTGTGTGCCACTCCTGATCCTGACTCCTGTGAGCGCCATCTCTCACTCAGTGGGCCATAGAAAGCCTATTTATTTTTTTGCTTGATTTGGGTTCTAAAATCTACCTGAAAAAAAAACACTACATCAATCAGTGGGAGATTAATATTGTCCTCGGGGCTTGTGTGCCACTCCTGATCCTGACTCCTGTGCACGCCATCTCTCACTCAGTGGGCCATAGAAAGCCTATTTATTTTTTTGCTTGATTTGGGTTCTAAAATCTACCTGAAAAAAAAACACTACATCCATCAGTGGGAGATTAATATTGTCCTCGGGGCTTGTGTGCCACTCCTGATCCTGACTCCTGTGCGCGCCATCTCTCACTCAGTGGGCCATAGAAAGCCTATTTACTTTTTTGCTTGATTTGGGTTCTAAAATCTACCTGAAAAAAAAACCACTACATCCATCAGTGGGAGATTAATACTGTCCTCAGGGCTTGTGTGCCACTCCTGATCCTGACTCCTGTGAGCGCCATCTCTCACTCAGTGGGCCATAGAAAGCCTATTTATTTTTTTGCTTGATTTGGGTTCTAAAATCTACCTGAAAAAAAAACACTACATCCATCAGTGGGAGATTAATACTGTCCTCAGGGCTTGTGTGCCACTCCTGATCCTGACTCCTGTGAGCGCCATCTCTCACTCAGTGGGCCATAGAAAGCCTATTTATTTTTTTGCTTGATTTGGGTTCTAAAATCTACCTGAAAACAAAAACACTACATCCATCAGTGGGAGATTAATACTGTCCTCAGGGCTTGTGTGCCACTCCTGATCCTGACTCCTGTGAGCGCCATCTCTCACTCAGTGGGCCATAGAAAGCCTATTTATTTTTTTGCTTGATTTGGGTTCTAAAATCTACCTGAAAAAAAAACACTACATCCATCAGTGGGAGATTAATACTGTCCTCAGGGCTTGTGTGCCACTCCTTATCCTGACTCCTGTGTGTGCCATCTCTCACTCAGTGGGCACTGGGCCATAGAAAGCTTTTTTTTTATTATTATTATTATTATTTGGTTTCTAAATTGTCCCTGAAAAAAACAATTTATCTTATTTGGTTTCTAAAGTCTCCCTGAGGGAAAAAAAAAAAAAAATAGGTGGGAGATTAATATTGACATTTGTGTTTGAGTGACATTCCTGCGTGTGTGGCATCTCTGTGATTTGGTGCCACAGAAAACAGAGTGTGTAACATTGTGCCTGATTTTCCTTGTGGTCTCACCAACCTGTTAAGGGATATTGAAATCATACTGAAGTTATAGCGCACCGTGTAAGTTGTTTGACAGCAACAAATAAAGTTACTTTGGTTAAGTTTTTAAAACAATGAGGAAGTCTGGTGCAAGAGGTCGTCGTGGGCGTTCATTGTCAGCTGGTAATGATGGTAGTGGTAGTGGAGCATCAGGTGGTCGTGGGGATAAAAATATTCCACGTAAGTCTGGAGCTGTGGAGCCAGTTTCGTCGTCTGGCTACACAAGGCCTCGAACGCTCTCTTTTCTGGGAGTAGGAAAACCGCTTTTAAAGGCGGAGCAGCAACAGCAAGTTTTGGCTTACATTGCAGACTCAGCCTCTAGCTCTTTTGCCTCCTCTTCTGAAACTGGTAAATGTAAAAGCAGCGCGTCACTTGTGGATGTCCACGGTCAGGGACAAGTCGCTTCCTTGTCCTCTTCAGCAAAAACTACAACAAGAGAGAAGGATGCAGCAGGCGACACAACGGGTTACTCCATGGAGCTCTTTACACATACCGTCCCTGGCTTACAAAGTGAAACACTTAACAGGCCATGCCCATTACAAGTTGATTCTGACATGGAGTGCACTGATGCACAGCCACAGCCAGAGTACTATGCTGCTCCTTTGACTCAGACCACCACATTGCCCTCTCAGGGTACTGATCCACAATCAGACCCTGATGAGACTATGTTGCCCCGCCACGAACGCTATACCACCGACCGACACAGTGACACAGACGAAGTTGCACACGAGCTCGAAGAGGAGTTAATAGATGACCCAGTTATTGACCCCGATTGGCAGCCATTGGGGAAACAGGGTGCAGGCGGCAGTAGTTCAGAAGCGGAGGTGGAGGAGGGGCCACAGCAGGCATCAACATCGCAACAGGTTCCATCTGCCGGGCCCGTATCTGGCCCAAAACGCGTGTCAAAGCCAAAACCTGTTGGAGGACAGCGTGGCCATCCGGTTAAAGCTCAGTCTGCAATCCCTGAAAAGGGATCCGATGCTAGGAAGAGTGCAGTCCGGCATTTTTTTAAACAACATCCAATTGATCAGCGCAAAGTCATCTGTCAAAAATGTTCAACTAGCTTAAGCAGAGGTCAGAATCTGAAAAGTCTCAATACTAGTTGCATGCATAGACACTTAACCACCATGCATTTTCAAGCCTGGACTAACTACCAAACGTCCCTTAAGGTTGTAGCACCCTCGGCCAATGAAGCTAGTCAGCAACGCAACATCCCTTCCGTCACTGTAAGGCCACCATTTTCCGCACCACCGGCAGTATCTGTGCAGGTTTCTTTGCCAGCCAAAAGCACTCAGGGTCAGGGAATCACCAGTTTTGTAGGAGGAAATATTGCATCTAGGTCACCGGCGGAAACAATACCATCTCCAACCGTCTCGCAGTCTGCCATGTCCACCGGCACACCCGCAAGTTCCACGATCTCCATCTCTCCAGTTCAGCTCACACTACATGAGACTCTGGTTAGAAAAAGGAAGTACTTATCCTCGCATCCGCGTACACAGGGTTTTAACGCCCACATAGCTAGACTAATATCGTTAGAGATGATGCCCTACCGGTTAGTTGAAAGCGAAGCTTTCAAAGCCCTGATGGAGTACGCTGAACCACGATACGAGCTACCCAGTCGACACTTTTTTTCCAGAAAAGCCATCCCGGCCCTGCACCAGCATGTTAAACAGCGCATCGTCCATGCACTCAGGCAATCTGTGAGTACAAAGGTGCACCTGACTACAGATGCATGGACCAGTAGGCATGGCCAGGGACGTTATGTGTCCATCACGGCACACTGGGTGATGTAGTGGTGGATGCAGGGTCCTCAGGGGACATCAATTTCGGGACAGTTGTGCCTAGCCCACGGTCTAGGAAACAGTTGGCTGTAGGCGTTCGCACCCCCTCCTCCTCCTCCTCCTCGTCCTCCTGCAGAAGCTACAGCTCTTCCACAGACCGCAGTCGGCCAACCACTCCATCGGCAGATGACACTGTTGCACACCAGTTGTCCCATTATGGGCCAGCTACTGGCAAGCGTCAGCAGGCTGTATTGGCTATGAAGTGTTTGGGCGACAACAGACACACCGCGGAAGTTCTGTCCGAGTTCTTGCAACAAGAAACGCAGTCGTGGCTGGGCACAGTAGATCTTGAGGCAGGCAAGGTAGTTAGTGATAACGGAAGGAATTTCATGGCTGCCATCTCCCTTTTCCAACTGAAACACATTCCTTGCCTGGCTCACACCTTAAACCTGGTGGTGCAGTGCTTATTGAAAACTTATCCTGGGTTCTCCGACCTGCTCCTCAAAGTGCGTGGACTTTGCTCACATATCCGACGTTCGCCTGTACACGCCAGCTGTATGCAGACCTATCAGCGGTCTTTGAACCTTCCCCAGCATCGCCTAATCATAGACGTTGCAACAAGGTGGAACTCAACACTGCACATGCTTCAGAGACTGTGCCAACAGAGGCGGGCTGTTATGTTTTTGTGGGAGGATACACATACACGGGCAGGCAGTAGGATGGCAGACATGGAGTTGTCAGGTGTGCAGTGGTCGAAGATACAAGACATGTGTCAAGTCCTTCAGTGTTTTGAGGAATGCACACGGCTGGTTAGTGCAGACAACGCCGTAATAAGCATGAGCATCCCCCTAATGCGTCTGCTGATGCAAAGTTTGACGCACATAAAGGAGCAGGCGTCTGCACCAGAGGAAGAGGAAAGCCTTGATGACAGTCAGCCATTGTCTGGTCAGGGCAGTGTACAGGACGAGGTAGCGGGCGAAGAGGAGGTGGAGGACGAGGAGGATGATGGGGATGAGTATATTTTTAATGCGGAACCTTTCCCGGGGGCACTGGAAATTGGTTGCGTGTCAAGGCCGGGTTCTGGTTTTTTGAGGGACACAAGTGACGTAGATTTGCCTGCAACTGCCCCTCACCCAATCACAACCGGAGATTTGACAACTGGAACTTTGGCCCACATGGCGGATTATGCCTTACGTATCCTAAAAAGGGACACACGCATAACGAAAATGATGAACGATGACGATTACTGGTTGGCCTGCCTCCTTGATCCACGCTATAAAGGCAAATTGCAAAATATTATGCCACATGAGAACTTGGAACTAATATTAGCAACCAAGCAATCAACTCTTGTTGACCGTTTGCTTCAGGCATTCCCAGCACACAGCGCACGTGATCGCTCTCACACGAGCTCAAGGGGGCAACAGACTAGGAGTGTTAGGGGTGCACACATCAGAAGTGGCGTTGGACAGAGGGGTTTTCTGACCAGGTTGTGGAGTGATTTTGCTATGACCGCAGACAGGACAGGTACTGCTGCATCAATTGAAAGTGACAGGAGACAACATTTGTCCAGTATGGTTACTAACTATTTTTCATCCCTTATCGATGTTCTCCCTCAACCGTCATTCCCATTTGATTACTGGGCATCAAAATTAGACACCTGGCCAGAATTGGCAGAATATGCATTGCAGGAGCTTGCTTGCCCGGCAGCAAGTGTCCTATCAGAAAGAGTATTCAGTGCTGCAGGTTCAATATTAACCGAAAAAAGGACTCGTCTGGCTACCCAAAATGTTGACGATCTAACATTCATTAAAATGAACCACAACTGGATTTCGAAATCTTTTGCCCCACCTTGCCCGGCCGACACCTAGCTTTCCTATGAAAAGCTCTTGCCTGTGAATTACTTTTCTAATGTCTAATTTGCTGCAGCTGATTGTACAGCATACGACATGTTTACACCTCCCTAAATGGCCAAACTCCCCACACGGGGCCGTGGTATCGCGACTTGGCGCAAGCACCCGTGAGACTGCTGTTTGTCTGAAGAGGTGGGTGTGCTCACTTTTGGTTGACGGCATTGCTACTGGGTCCCTCATAGCACAATGTAGTGTCTCTGGCGGTGGTGGTGCGCACCCAACGTCAGACACACCGTTGTAACATGAGGGGCCCTGGGGCGGTCCCGCCGGCCTCAAGAGAGTTCCCCCCTCCCCCAGCTCAAACTGTGCTCTACCACGTGCAAAATTATGTCCCACAGCTCCACCAATCTTTAGTCTATTCGCTGACATCATTCAATGTCTGGCACTGACAATACAAATTTGTAGACATCTATGATGCAACTTAAAGTAGTCTGTGTCTGTGTCCTATATTGGCACCATTAAATAGTTACTGCCAAATTACTATGTCAGAAACTCAGCAGATGAGCCCACCCCTGTACCTAAGTATGCCACCTTTTTTTTTTTTTTGGTTGTTTTGCGAGACATAAACATCTATTTATATTTTGGGATTACTGGGACAGACACTCCTTGCAATACTCCTCCACTGACCACCAAGCTGCCTGCCCGTGTATCCATGTAACCGATGTAAAACAGCCATGAGCCTATTGTTTGTTATTTTAGGCCTTTGATAGCCTGTCTGCGGTCCCTACTTTAAATACTCCTCCACTGACCACCAAGCTGCCTGTGTATCCATGTAACCGATGTAAAACTGCCATGAGCCTATTGTTTGTTATTTTAGGCCTTTGATAGCCTGTCTGCGGTCCCTACTTTAAATACTCCTCCACTGACCACCAAGCTGCCTGCCCGTGTATCCATGTAACCGATGTAAAACAGCCATGAGCCTATTGTTTGTTATTTTAGGCCTTTGATAGCCTGTCTGTGGTCCCTACTTTAAATACTCCTCCACTGACCACCAAGCTGCCTGTGTATCCATGTAACCGATGTAAAACTGCCATGAGCCTATTGTTTGTTATTTTAGGCCTTTGATAGCCTGTCTGCGGTCCCTACTTTAAATACTCCTCCACTGACCACCAAGCTGCCTGCCCGTGTATCCATGTAACCGATGTAAAACAGCCATGAGCCTATTGTTTGTTATTTTAGGCCTTTGATAGCCTGTCTGCGGTCCCTACTTTAAATACTCCTCCACTGACCACCAAGCTGCCTGTGTATCCATGTAACCGATGTAAAACTGCCATGAGCCTATTGTTTGTTATTTTAGGCCTTTGATAGCCTGTCTGCGGTCCCTACTTTAAATACTCCTCCACTGACCACCAAGCTGCCTGCCCGTGTATCCATGTAACCGATGTAAAACTGCAGTATTTTGCTTATAAAAAAGAAAATACTGGAGAGATATCAAATGCAGACATTTTAACATTAAAAACAAAAACACATACAACAAAAAACTGGTACAGTACAAAAATTGTCCACCAGCTACAAAAACTTTCTCCTGCAAGTAGTTAACTGAAAGTTTTTTTTCCATTGAAAACACAGATATGGCATCCACCGAGTGTTGTGCTGTCGCGTCTTCTTTATATTATTGCCAAGAAGCTGCAACTGAATAAAGCTGTGCTTCAACCTTCTGTTCCAAATTACGAATTTTAAAAATGAAATTGGCTGTTCCGGCCTACTAAAGGTGTCTGCCCCTGCCTGGTGTTGTCCTCAACTGAATAAAGCTGAGCTTCAACCTTCAGTTCCAAATTACCATTTTTAAAAATGCCATTGGCTGTTCCGGCCTACTAAAGGTGTCTGTCTGCCCCTGCCTGGTGTTGTCCTCAACTGAATAAAGCTGAGCTTCAACCTTCAGTTCCAAACATACAACCAAAAACTGGTACAATACAAAAAGTGGCCTCCAGCTACAAAAACTTTCTCCTACAAGTAGTTAAATGACAGTTTTTTTTCCAGTGAAAACACAGATATGGCATCCAACGAGTGTTGTCCTGTCTCGTCTTCTTTATATTATTGCCAAGAAGCTGCAACTGAATAAAGCTGTGCTTCAACCTTCAGTTCCAAATTACCATTTTTAAAAATGCCATTGGCTGTTCCGGCCTACTAAAGGTCTCTGTCTGCCCCTGCCTGGTGTTGTCCTCAACTGAATAAAGCTGAGCTTCAACCTTCAGTTCCAAATTACCATTTTTAAAAATGCAATTGGCTGTTCCGGCCTACTAAAGGTGTCTGTCTGCCCCTGCCTGGTGTTGTCCTCAACTGAATAAAGCTGAGCTTCTACCTTCTGCCTCTTACTAACTGCTGTTTTTTAAAAAAAAATTGGCTGTTCCGGCCTACTAAAGGTGTCTGTCTGCCCCTGCCTGGTGTTGTCCTCAACTGAACAAAGCTGTGCTTCAACCTTCTGTTCCAAATTACCATTTTTAAAAATGCCATTGGCTGTTCCGGCCTACTAAAGGTGTCTGTCTGCCCCTGCCTGGTGTTGTCCTCAACTGAATAAAGCTGAGCTTCAACCTTCAGTTCCAAATTACCATTTTTAAAAATGCAATTGGCTGTTCCAGCCTACTAAAGGTGACTGTCTGCCCCTGCCTGGTGTTGTCCTCAACTGAATAAAGCTGAGCTTCAACCTTCAGTTCCAAATTACCATTTTTAAAAATGCCATTGGCTGTTCCGGCCTACTAAAGGTGTCTGTCTGCCCCTGCCTAGTGTTGTCCTCAACTGAATAAAGCTGAGCTTCAACCTTCAGTTCCAAATTACCATTTTTAAAAATGCAATTGGCTGTTCCGGCCTACTAAAGGTGAATGTCTGCCCCTGCCTGGTGTTGTCCTCAACTGAATAAAGCTGAGCTTCTACCTTCTGTTCCAAATTACCATTTTTAAAAATGCAATTGGCTGTTCCGGCCTACTAAAGGTGTCTGTCTGCCCCTGCCTGGTGTTGTCCTCAACTGAATAAAGCTGAGCTTCTACCTTCTGGCTCAGATTAACTGCTGTTTTTTAAAAAATTGGTGGTTCCGGCCTACTAACGGTGTCTGCCCCTGCCTGGTGTTGTCCTCAACTGAATAAAGCTGAGCTTCTACCTTCTGGCTCTGATTAAGTTGTTTTTTTTTTGTTTTTGTTTTTTTTAATTGCTGGATGGGGCCTAATACCTCTGTTTGCTGCTCCCTGTTGATTGTCCTCAACTGAATAAAGCTGAGCTTCTACCTTCTGGCTCTGATTAACTGCTGTTTTTTAAAAAATTGGTGGTTCCGGCCTACTAACGGTGTCTGCCCCTCCCTGGTGTTGCCCTCAACTGAATAAAGCTGAGCTTCTACCTTCTGGCTCTGATTAACTGCTGTTTTTTAAAAAATTGGTGGTTCCGGCCTACTAACGGTGTCTGCCCCTCCCTGGTGTTGCCCTCAACTGAATAAAGCTGAGCTTCTACCTTCTGGCTCTGATTAACTGCTGTTTTTTAAAAAATTGGTGGTTCCGGCCTACTAACGGTGTCTGCCCCTGCCTGGTGTTGTCCTCAACTGAATAAAGCTGAGCTTCTACCTTCTGGCTCTGATTAAGTTTTTTTTTTTTTTTTTTTTTAATTGCTGGATGGGGCCTAATACCTCTGTTTGCTGCTCCCTGGTGTTTGTCCTCAACTGAATAAAGCTGAGCCTCTACCTTCTGGCTCTGATTAACTGCTGTTTTTTTAAAAATTGGTGGTTCCGGCCTACTAACGGTGTCTGCCCCTGCCTGGTGTTGTCCTCAACTGAATAAAGCTGAGCTTCTACCTTCTGGCTCTGATTAACTGCTGTTTTTTAAAAAATTGGTGGTTCCGGCCTACTAACGGTGTCTGCCCCTGCCTGGTGTTGTCCTCAACTGAATAAAGCTGAGCTTCTACCTTCTGACTTTCGGCCTATACTATCAGATATTAAACTGCATTTGGCCTACTAGTGTGGTTGGGCCCTTGAAACAGTGTCTGCTGCTCTTGGGTTTGCTACTCCACTGAACAAAGCAATGCCGCCTGTTTAGTCCTGTTACCAATTTTGAACTGCATTTAGCCTACTTTATTCTTTGGCCCTATATCTGTTTCCTCTTCATCCTGCCCATTGCCCAGCCACTGCTAGATGAGTCTGCTGGTACATTGACCTAGACCACTACATTCCCCTTGCTCTCTACACAGCCAGAATCTGACCCTGCTGAAAGTAAGGTTCCCCTTCACGCATGTTATACCACCTTACACAGGGACAAAGAGGAAGGTGCAGATGAAAGTGCAGGTTCCTTCATCAGGTGGGCGGGGGCATACTCGTTGGCGACGTCACTGGCACAGGGCCCCTCAGAGTACGCAAAAGTGTCGCTGCTGGTGGGAGGCGCCCCCGCCATGCAAACACACCGCCGTACTTTGAGGGGCCCTGTGCCAGTGCCAATGCAAACGAGTGGGCCCCCCTGCTTGCTCAGGATCACAGCACTTGCAACGTTGAAATACTTACCTTTCCCTGCAACACAGCCGTGACGTAGTCCGCATTTCCTGGGCCCACGAAAAACTTGAGCCAGCCCTACTCCCCCCACAACTTTTGCCAAATGACCCCCAATTCCCTATGCCCAACTATTATTATAAAGTTAATTAAGATTGACAAGCTTCAGAAACAAGAATGGATGTTTTTGGCATTAAAATGGGCACTGTAGGTGTTTTCCTGGCCTCCACACTGCCGACTATGCTTCCCCATTGACTTGCATTGGGTTTCGTGTTTCGGTCGATCCCCGACTTTTAGCGATAATCGGCCGACTGCACTCGACTCGACTCTGGACAAAATCGGGTTTCACAAAACCCGACTCGATCTTAAAAAAATGAAAGTCGCTCAACTCTAATGCCGATCGCTGCAGCATCGCTGTTTGGTCGCTGGAGAGCTGTCACACAGACAGCTCTCCAGCGACCAACGATCCCGAAGTCCCTGGGTAACCAGGGTAAACATCGTGTTACTAAGCGCAGGGCCGCACTTAGTAAACCGATGTTTACCCTGGTTACCATTGTTAAGTAAAAAAAAAATCACTACATACTTACATTCCTGTCGCGTCCCCGGCGTCCGCTTCCCTGCACTGTGTAATCGCTGGCCGGAAAGCAGAGCGGTGACGTCACTGCTGTGCTCTGCTTTACGGCCGGCCGGCCGGCGCTGACACTGGGGGACGCAGGGAAGCGGACGCCGGAGGACGCGACAGGAATGTAAGTATGTAGTGGGTTTTTTTTTACTTAACAATGGTAACCAGGGTAAACATCAGGTTACTAAGCGCGGCCCTACGCTTAGTAACCCGATGTTTACCCTAGTTACCAGTGAAGACATCGCTGGATCGGTGTCACACACACCGATCCAGCGATGTCAGCGGGTGATCCAGCGACGAAATAAGGTGCTGGCCTTCTAGCGCCGACCAACGATGTCACAGCAGGATCCTGATCGCTGCTGCGTGTCAAACACAACGATATCGCTATCCAGGACGCTGCAACGTCACGGATCGCTATCGTTATCGTTGTTAAGTTGTTCAGTGTGAAGGTACCTTTACACCAACAGAGAAAGAATGATGGGAACAGAACAATCACTATTAGAGCAATCTGTCCCCATACAGTATCATGTTATCAGCAGCACATCTACAGTTTACACCAGGCGATGTGCTGCTGAGAACAATGATTTTTGTTCCCGCATAAACAATCCAATCACTCAACGAATATGCAGCATTTTGCTTCTTTAGTATAATACACCCCATAGTCCTTTATATATTATAATGTGCCCCATAGTCCTTCATATAGTATAATACACTCCCCATTGTCTTCCATATAATATAATATACTCCCTATAGTCATTCATATAGTATAATACATTCCCTATAGTCCTCCATATATTAAAATACACTCCTCAGTCCTCCATATAGTATTATAAACTTCCCATAGTCCTCCATATAGTGTAACTAGCTGAAGAGCCCGGCGTTGCCTGGGCATAGTAACTAACTGTTGTTAGTTATAACAAATTATAATGATTCTCCTCCATCCCATAGTCCCGTACCCATATACCCATCATACATATCCTCCATTCCATAGTACCGTGCCCACATACCCATCATACATAACCTCCATCCCATAGTCCCGTGCCCATATACCCATTATGACATCATCGTCACCATGGCAACCATTATGACATAATTGTCACCATTACAACTTATTATGACATCATCATCACCATGGCAATCATTATGACATCACTGTCACCATTGCAACTTATTATGACATCATCATCGCCATGGCAACCACTATGACATCATCTTCACCATGGCAACCTTTATGATATCATTGTCGCCATGGCAACAATTATGACATCATCATCGATACACACATACACTATTTTTTATATATATACAGTAGATACACTCCTCAGTCCTCCACATAGTATAATACACTCCTGCATCCTCCATATAGTATAATACACTCCTCCATCCTCCATATAGTATAATACACTCCTCAGTCCTCCATATAGTATAATACACTCCTCATAGCCCTCCATATATTACAATACACTCAGTCATCCATATAGTATAATACACTCCTTGTAGTGCTCCATATAATGCACCGCCATAGTCATCCATGTAGTACAACTCACTTCCCATAGTATAATGCACCCCATAGTTCTTCATATAGTATAATGTATTTCCCATAGTTCTCGATACAGTATAATGCAGCCAACATATAGTATAATGCAGCCACCCCATAGAGTATAATGCAGCTACTCCACAGAGTATAATGCAGCCAACCCACAAAGTATAAGGCAGCCCCGCCATACAATATAACGTAACCCCATAGAATATAATGCAGCCCCCTCATATAGTATAATGCAGTGCCCACAGAATATAATGTACCACCACAGAATATACCGTATATACTCTAGTATAAGCCGACCTGAGTATTAGCCGAGACCCCTAATTTTGCCACAGAAAACTGGGAAAACTTAATGACTCGAGTATAAGCCTAGGGTGGGAAATGCAGCAGCTACCGGTAAATGTCAAAAGTAAAAATAGATACCAATAAAAGTAAAATTAATTGAGACATCAGTAGGTTAAGTGTTTTTGAATATTGATATTGAATCAAGAGCCCCATATAATGCTCCATAAAGTTTATGATGGGCCCAATAAGATGCTCCATATTAAAATATGCCCCATATAATCCTGCATAAAGGTTAATAATGGCCCCATAAGATGCTCCATAGACACATTTTCCCCATATAGTGCTGCACAAACGATGATTATGGCTCCATAAGCTGCTCGATAAAGATATTTGCCCCATATAATGCTGCACAAACGATGATTATGGCCCCATAAGATGCTCCATAAAGATATTTGCCCCATATAATGCTCCACAAACGTTAATTATGGCCCCATAAGATGCTCCATATAGACCCTTGCCCCATATAATGCTGCACAAACGTTAATTATGGCCCCATAAGATGCTCCATATAGACCCTTGCCCCATATAGTGCTGCACAAACGTTAATTATGGCCCCAAAAGATGCTCCATATAGACCCTTGCCCCATATAATGCTGCACAAACGTTAATTATGGCCACATAAGATACTCCATATAGACACTTGCCCCATACAGTGCTGCACAAACGTTAATTATGGCCCCATAAGATGCTTCATACAGACACTTGCCCCATTTGCTGTTGCTGCGATGAATAAAAAAAAAATCACATACTCACCTCTCGTCACTCAGGCCCCCGGCACTTGCTATATTCACCTTTCAACGTTCCAGTTCTGTCTTCAGCGTCTTCTGCACTGACGTTCAGGCAGTGGGCGCGCCCTAACCAGGTCACCGTGCCCTCTGACCTGAGCGTCACTGCAGAAGACGCTTAAGATGGAGTGGCACCAGAACAAGGAAAGGTGACTATCACGCAGCGCTCCCCCTCCCCATTATACTCACCTGCTCCTGGCGCGGTCCCTGCAGGTCCCTGGTTCCCCGGCACCGCAGCTTCTTCCTGTATTGAGCAGTCACCGTTACCGCTCATTACAGTAATGAATATGCGGCTCCACCCCTATGGGAGGTGGAGCCGCATATTCATTACTGTAATGAGCGGTACCATTTGACCGCTCAGTACAAGAAGAAGCTGTGGCGCCAGGGAACCAGGGACCTGCAGGGACCGCGCCAGGAGCAGGTGAGTATAATTAGACAGCCCCCGCTCCCCCTCCCCTGCCGACCCCTGGGTATTACTCGTGTATATGCCGAGAGGGGGATTTCAGCCCAAAAAAATGGGCTGAAAATCTCAGCTTATACTCGAGTATATACGGTAATACAGCCCAACCATAGAATATAATACAGCCCCCCATAGAATATAATACAGCCCACCCATAGCATATAATACAGTCCCCCCATAGAATATAATGCAGCCCCCTCATAAAATATAATGCACCCCCATAGAATATAGCCCACTTATGGAATATAATACAGCCTCCCCCATAGAATATAATGTACCCCTATAGTATATAACACAGCCTCCTCCATAGAATATAATGTACCCCCATAGTATATAACACAGCCTCCTCCATAGAATATAATGTACCACCATAGTATATAACACAACCTACTCCATAGAATATAATGTGCCCCCATAGTATATAACACAGGCTCCTCCATAGAAAATAATGTACCCCCATAGTATATATCACAGCCTTCTCCTTAGACTATAATGTACTCCCATAGTATATAGCACAGCCTCCCCATAAAATATAATGTATAATGTGCCCCCCATAGTTTATAACACAGCCTCCTCCATAGAATATAATGTACCACCATAGTATATAGCACAGCCTCCTCCATAGAATATAATGTGCCCCCATAGTATATAACACAGCCTCCTTAGAATATAATGTACCCCCATAGTACATAACACAGCCTCCCCATAGAATATAATGTATAATGTACCCCCCATAGTATATAACACAGCCTCCTCCATAGAATATAATGTACCACCATAGTATATAACACAGCCACCTTCATAGAATATGATGTGCCCCCCATAGTATATAACACAGCCTCCTCCATAGAATATAATGTAGCCCCCCCCAGTAGCGCCACAGTCCAATACACATGGATATATTAAAAAAAAACACACAATCCTCACCTCTTCCAGTGTCCCGCGCTGCTCCCGGCTCCGGTCTCAGCGGCTGCATTGCCTGGGCCGGGCACGCAGTGTCAGAGGCAGAGGGGAATGATGGGAGAGGGAGCGTCATCTGACGCTCTCTCCTCCATCATTGCTTTGAACTGTACCGGCGTCTATGACGCCGCTATAGTTCAATGCAGCGGGAGGAGTCGGTGCTGGTGGCAGGTGGGCCCCCCTGCCTCACGGGCCCCATATCGACTGCATGATGTGCCACTAGCTGGGGGCACCTGGGGTAGCGGGGGCCCTAGGCAGCTGCCTGGTCTGCATGCCGCTAACGCCGGCCCTGCCTGTGTGATGTCACAGTCATGTGTTCAGTCACACAGTGGAAGAGTCACATGGTCTGAGGCTTAAATGACTTGGCTCAAGAGGCAGGCTTTGTTCAGCAAGACAGGAGAGCGGATTCTCCATTGGTTTGTGTCCTGAGGAGGAAAGACTGAACCTGTGTTGCTCCAGAGTGGGCTGCTACCCGCAAACATATGGACTCTGTTACAGCGTTTTGTTTTCTTTGTTGTTTTCCTGTTTTTGCCTGAAGGGCTGTCTTTACTTTCCCCTTCTTGTTGGTTTATGCTGCAATATAATAAGCCAACTGAAGCTCTAAAGAGACAGTGTTCCAGTTTTCTACCTCTGTGTACCGCCAAGTGAGTTGAACTACCCACAAGGGGCATAATGTATATGCACTATACTGGCAGATTTGCAATTCACCAAAATAAAGCATGGTGTGATTTTACAAAATAGCCACTGCAGCCATAGATGAATTAATTGAGAGATATAATTTCTACAATAGGGTGACTTTTGTTGTTTTTCTGCTGTTCTGGCACCTTCAGGGCTCCGCAAATGTCATCTCCAAACTATTCTAGCAAAATCCGTGCTCCAAAATCCAAATAGCGCTCCTTCCTTGTCAGCCCTGACGTGTGGCCTAATATTAATTTCTGACAACATATAGGGCATCATCGCATGGGGGAGAAATTTCTCAGTAAATTGTGGGGTCCAATTTCACCTATTAACCCTTGTGTAACTGACAAACTTGCAGCAAATAAAAAAAATAGCATTTTACTATGTAAATATTATATTTTCAAGTCCCAATGTTTTAAAATTCTGTGAGGCACTTGTGGGTTCAAAATACTCATTATGTCCCTAAATGAATTCCTTAAATAGTGAAGATTCTAATATGGGGTCATCTGGGAGGGGGTTCTGGCACCTTAGGGGCTCGGCTATTGGCTAGAACCCAAGCATCAATCCTTCCCATATATTAAACACCTTCTCCATGGTATTCAGGGTGGAAAATGAAATGCTAGGTGAAATGCCCGCTACGCCCTTGGGCATGGAATGCAGTGCATATTCATTTCTCTGTAGAAGCAGGCACAGGAGTTAGTCAGAAGCAAAGAAAGCGCTATATTAAGGGTCACCAATCTAACCCAAGAAGAGGTGCAAAGACGGCTAAATAAGATTAAAATAGATAAATCTCTGGGTCCAGATGGCATACACCCATGAGTACTAAGAGAACTACCTAGAATTGAGAGTCCTCAGTGGTTGATACCTTTTAATGGCTAACTGAAAAGATAGTAACAAATTGCAAGCTTTCGAGACTGCACAGGTCTCTTCATCAGGCATAGACTAATAGAAATTCTGAAGAAGCACATATTTATGCACAACACAGCACAGAGCTGTCATATGGGAGAGAGATAAACAGTTGTGTCCATAAATATTGGAAAGTTCCTAGATTAGGAGTGAATGTTTTGTTGTTCTCTGATTGGGGTCTTGTACTGTTATGATGTCCCATATGGTCTGAAGTGCAAATTCCTTAATTGATGTAAAAAGATATAAATCCATGCGACACATTCATTCCTGCACTAAGTGTATCAAAGGTTGTCATAGATTTATACTCCCAGATTCTCCTGTCTCTCTGAGATTTGAAGTTACCTTTAAATACAAGTAATTTCATGTCCATAATGTTATGATCAGGCATACAAAAATGTTTGGCCACAGGTAGATCCATTCTTTTTTCTTTTACTGTATGGCGGTAAGAATTTATCCTTGTTCTCAGTTTTTGCCCAGTCTCCCCAACATACAGACCCCCAGTTGGACATTTAGTACAAATAATTAAGTACACCACATTAGATGTGATGCAGCTGAAGGTACCTGGGATCTTGTAGTCTTGATGTGAATTGCGGATCTTTATCTTGTCCGTGGTCATTATAAGTGGACATGTTTTACATTTTTTCTGGTTGCAAGGAAAGGTTCCTGCAGCTGTTGGAGAGGACAGCGAGTTTCTGACAATGATGCTTCTTAGATTGACACAGAATGGTCAGATTTTGCCAAACAAAAGTTTTGTCGCCCACAGAAAGTAATGTGATATTCAAACAAATAATTAACTTAAAATACAAATATATGTTGCATAACATTGGTGAATGAAGTTGTGGTGCTATTAGAGTCATATTTAATATTTTGTGTGACTTCCATGAGCTTGAAGGACTGCATTCATGCGGTTCAACATTGATTCATACAATTTATTAATGAAGTGATCAGGAATAGCAAAGAATGCAGTCTTACATGCCTCCCAGAGTTCATCTAGATTCTTTGGTTTTAACTTCCAAGCTTCCTCTTTCATCCTACCCCAAAATGCTCAATGATGTTCATGTCTGGTGATTGGGCTGGCCAGTCCTTGAGCACCTTGATCTTTTTTGCCTGGAAGAACTTTGCTGTAGAGATGGATGTATGAGATAGAGCACCATCCTGCTGCAGAATTTGACCCCTTTTATGATTTGGAATATAAGAGGTAGCTAATACTTCTTGATATTTTAGGCTATTGATATTACCTTCCACCTTGCAAATGTTTCGCACACCCCCATACTTAATGTAACCCCAGACCATGATCTTTCCACCACCAAATGTAACTGTTTTCTGGGTGTATTTTAGTTCAATGCCTGCTCCAGTAGGTCTCCTGCAGTATTTGCGGCGGCTGTGGTATAATTCTACTGAAGATTCATCAGAGAAATCCACCTTCTACCACTTTTCCAGCATCCATCGGTTTAGCAGGCTATGGGACTTTGCAAATGCCACACTGTTTTTTATTTGCCTTTTGTTTAGTGCTGGCTTCTGGGCACTGATTCGACCATGGAGGCCATTTCGAGACAGAATCCTACAAACCTTTCTAGTTGACCCAGGGACTTGAGGTGACCATGCCTGTTGGAGCTCTGCTGCAGTGGAAGAGGGGTTTGCTTTGGATTTTCTAACCAACAAACATTCCTCCTGAGCAGTTGTCTTGCGGGGTCTGCCGGACCTGGGCTTGTCAAACACATCTCCAGTCTCCTCAAATCTTTTTTTAATTCTTTGTACTTGACGCTGAGACACATTAAAGGTGCCAGCCACCTCTGTAGTGGATCTGTTCTTCAGCGTCTTGATAATCAAGGCTTTGGTCACAGGGTGGATTTTTGGCATGTTGTCAGAGCTCAAGTTGCAGTTCAAGTGAAGTTCTTGGGTGCTGGGTTTCTATTTATACATATACACTAATTAACCGATCATTTACTGAGCACAGGTGAGGATGTAAACTAGGATTGGGTGCATTATATGACCAGGCGACAAAACTTTTGTCTTGGCAAAATCTGACCATTCTGTGTCCGTTAACTGATCAATATTTCTGCATTGATGCCAATTTATTTTCTTAACCTAAACCACATTTTGCAGGGTTTCAGTTTTCAAAAGAATAATTTATACAACCAATGGATGAATTTAACGTCAGGTTATAAGCTTTTATTTACATAACATGGATAAGCGACATACACTCCCTGACAGAAGTTATGCCTGATGAAGAGGCCTGAGTAGTCTTGAAAGCTTGCAATTTGCTACCATCTTTTCAGTTAGCCATTAAAAGGCATCAACCACTGAGGACTCTCAATTCTAAATATTTTTTTATCAACTGGCTAACACGGTACAAAGATATATATCTTTCCTGCAAGAGAACTACCGCATTTTTTGGACTACAAAACACACTTTTTGCCTCCCAAAATGTGGAGGAAAATGGGGGTGCGTCTTATAGTCCGGATGTATGGACTCTGGCTGTGGTGCGGAGGTGGGGGAGCGGTTTCGGGGGAGCATCGGGACACAGGAGGCTGGAGCCGGTGGCTCCGGCTAACTCCTGTGCCCGCTGCTAAAGAGAAATGAATATGCACTGCATTCCATGCCCATGGGCGTGGAGGGCAATGAATATGCATTTCTTTCTGGCATCCTGGTATGATTGGCTCCATCCTGTTGCTGGTATGATTGGTCCCAACAGAAAAGATTAAATATATATATATATTACAATTACCTTCCTCCGCTCCCTCGCAGTGTCCTGCTCTGGTGCCAGCAGCTGCCGGAATACTCACTGGGACCATTCATTGCAGAGAGAGGTGAGTATCAATCATTCCTCTTCAGTAGCACACAGTAAAAAACGGTTAAGAGGGTGCTCACTGTTCAAAAAGAGGTGCTCAGAACAAAAAATGTCCAATACAGTATAAGAAAAACTCCGGCACACTCAGGTTGCTATAAGAATTAATATTGTTTTTATTCCAAGAAAAATACGATAGTGGGGTTCCACATAGGAGATTTATGCGATTTCTATGATAGACATACTGTATGTTATAATTTCCCAACGTTTTGGCGTATTAGCCGAAGACCTGCTCTTCTCACAGCGGTCACACCTCCTGATCTCTCCACCGGACATATGTGCGGCATGCACCAGTGACTTCTTCTAAAGTGGGATTTCCACCTTCTGCTCATCACACAAAAAGACAGATGTCGCTTGAAAAAGGCTAATACGCCGAAACGTTGGGAAATTATAACATATGTCTACCATAGAAATCGCATAAATCTCCTATGTGGAACCCCACCATCGTATTTTTCTTGGAATAAAAACAATATTAATTCTTATAGCAACCTGAGTGTGCCGGAGTTTTTCTTATACAGTAGCACAGTGTCAGCCGGAACCTTCCTGCTGCTTCCGGGAGTCATGTATGCCAATACTTAAGAGAAATTAATATTCTGAATATTAATTTCTCTTAAGTATCAGCACACGTGACCGCCGCAGCAGCAGGAAGCCGCTGCCTGACACTGCGCGCTACTGAAGAAGAATGGATACTCACCGCTCTCTGCTTTGAACTGTCCCGGTGAGTACTCCGGCAGCTCTGCTCTGCAGGTGAACAGCACATGACGTCCCTGCCATGCGCTGCTTACAAGCATTAAGCAGAAGCTGGCACCGAAGCAGGACGCAGCGACTGCAATGGAGTGGAGCAAGGTGAGGGTAATGGTTTGGTTTTTTAATATTTCCTTATGGGACCATGGATACCAGGATTGGAATGGGGCCAATTATAAAAGAAAAAGGATGGGACCAGTCATACCAGGAACAACATGTGGCCATTTATACCAGAAAAAGGATGGGACCAATCACACCAGGACCTTGATGGGGACAATCATACCAGAATAAGGATGGGACCAATCATACCAGGACCTTGATGGGGACAATCATACCAGAATAAGGATGGGACCAATCATACCAGGAACGGGATGGGGCCAATCATACCAGAATAAGGATGGGACCAATCGTACAGGAATGGGATGGGGCCAATCATACCAGAATAATGATGAGACCAATCATACCAGGACTTTGATGGGGCCAATCATACCAGAATAAGGATGGGACAAATCATACAGGAATGGGATGGGGCCAATCATACCAGAATAAGGATGGGACCAATCATACCAGGACCTTGATGGGGACAATCATACCAGAATAAGGATGGGACCAATCATACCAGGACCTTGATGGGGACAATCATACCAGAATAAGGATGGGACCAATCATACCAGGACCTTGATGGGGACAATCATACCAGAATAAGGATGAATATAAATGACAAGATATATAGATAATAACAATGATAAGAGTCTCACAATATTGGGGAACCCAACATGGCAAGACAACCATTCTCAAAAGAGTCCAACTGAAATAACTGTTTTTAGAGGAAACAAAACACAGGTACGTGATCCTATATGCAAACCACAACATTTCATTGAATCCTTATGAAGACGTTGAGTCCATCCTAAAGCTTCATTCACATTCCCTCTGTTAGACTACTTCATTCAAGTCACCCTTCCTCACTTTAGGCTTGACCACTTCTATGACACAAAAGGAAATTTCATTGATTTTGCCCTTATGAATAAAATTCATGTGGTGTGCAATGGAATTATCTCACCAATGTCGTATATCTCCTAAATGTTCTCCCACTCATTATCTAATCTCACTGGTGGTCTTTCCAATCCAGTCTATTGGACAGGTGCGAGTTGCCTCATATATTACTCCCGATGTTTTGCAGTTGGAGAAGTCACTAGCATAAAATGTTTTTCCAGACGAGACACTGACAAAGGTCGAGCATGAGATGATCCAACTACACATGCAGCAGCGCTCACATCTGAAAAAAACAGAGTTATCTTATTGTGTTACAAGATTTTATTATTGGAGCAGAGTGAAATCCGTCACATATTACTCATGTCACTTCTACGTCACAAATACTTCTCAGGTTACAGACATAGAAGATTATTAGTAATTAGTAATAAGCTGTACTATCAGTGCTATAAAGATACAACAAATGTCAGGAGAACTTCTCTTTACCAATGGAAGACCAGAGACATCTGATTTCACACAAGGTTTATTTGTAGTATACAAGGAGACGGTCACAAATCCCCTCTGTAAAGATGGCCGTAGCAATGTCTGGCTACTCTACACTTACAGCTCTTTATATACAGTGGGTGCGAAAAGTATTCAGACCCCTTTAAACTTTTCACTCTGTGTTTCATTGCAGCCATTTGGTAAATTCAAAAAAGTTGATTTTTTGTCATTAATGTACATTCTGCACCCCATCTTTATATACAGGTTACATTGTGTAACCTGTACGGTAAATGTTAAAATGAAAAAGAAAAAAAAAACAAAGTGGCAATATTTAAATTTTTTGGTCTCCCACAAATAATGTTATATGACGTATTGCTCGCTTTTTATCTACCCCAAAATGCAAAAATAAACTCCTGTTACCGCTCGAAAAAATGAACGAGTTCTGGGTCTTGAGAAATCACAACATAATCCCAAATTTTCTTACAATGAATTCAGAATAGTTTTAAGCCACTAAAACAGTAAAATAACTAAATATATTAAAAATAGAAAATAAGTGGAAAATCCGGCACTCAGCAAAATGTGCTGAAAAATTGTTTTATTTAGAAAAAGTGCAATTCCTTTCAAGAGAGTAACACGGTCACTGCTGCCGGCCCCCAGGGAATCACACTTTGTATAAATAAAAGGTTTTCACAACAGTTTGGTGAGAGCCGTATTCTCCTCTTATTTTGTATTTTTAGTATGTGTGATTATATTATATAATGAGCACCTGCTTTACTGATAATTACTAACTACTGCAATATTTTGTTGCTTTGAAATTAAAGGGAGGAGAGAGAGGAAGAAAGAAAGAGACACAGAGAGAGGCCCCTGCTGGTCATAAGAGCTTACAATCTACTGTTGAAAGAGAGTGAGGACTCCACTGACCATAAGAGCTTACACTCTACAGGAGAGAGAGAGGACTCTGCTGACCATAAGAGCTTACACTACAGGAGAGAGAGGACCCTGCTGATCATAAGAGCTTACACTCTACAGGAGAGAGAGGACCCCGCTGACCATAAGTGCTTACACTACAGGAGAGAGAGGACCCTGCTGATCATAAGAGCTTACACTCTACAGGAGAGAGAGGACCCCGCTGACCATAAGAGCTTACAATCTACTGTTGAAAGAGAGTGAGGACCCCACTGACCATAAGATCTTACACTCTACAGGAGAGAGAGGACCCCGCTGACCATAAGAGCTTACAATCTACTGTTGAAAGAGAGTGAGGACTCCACTGACCATAAGATCTCACACTCTACAGGAGAGAGAGGACCACACTGACCATAAGAGCTTACACTCTACAGGAGAGAGAGGACCCCACTGACCATAAGAGCTTACACTCTACAGGAGAGAGAGGACCCCACTGACCATAAGAGCATACACTCTACAGGAGAGAGAGGACCGCACTGACCATAAGAGCATACACTCTACAGGAGAGAGAGGACCACACTGACCATAAGAGCTTACACTGTACAGGAGAGTGAGAGGACCACACTGACCATAAGAGCTTACACGCTTACACTCTACAGGAGAGAGAGAAGACCCCACTGACCATAAGAGCTTACACTCTACAGGAGAGAGAGGATCCCACTGACTATAAGAGCTTACACTCTACTGAAGAGAGAGAGAGGACCCCACTGACCATAAGAGCTTACACTTTACAGAAGAGAGAGAGGACCCCACTGACCATAAGAGCTTACACTCTACTGAAGAGAGTGGACCCATTAACCATAAGCACTCACACTCTACTGAATTGAGAGAGAGGACCCCACTGACCATAAGAGCTTACACTCTGCAGGAGAGGGAGAATCCTACTAACCATAAGAGCGTACACTCTACTGAAGAGAGAGAGAGGACCCATTAACCATAAGCACTCACACTCTACTGAAGAGAGAGAGAAGATCCCACTGACCAAAAGAGCTTACACTCTACAGCAGAGAGAGAGAGGACCCTGCTGATCATAAGTTCTTAAACTCTACAGAAGAGAGTGCGAGAGGACCTCACTGACCATAAGAGCTTACACTCTATAGAAGAGAGTATGAGAGGACCCTGCTGACTATAAGAGCTTACACTCTACAGAAGAGAGGATTCCACTGACCATAAGAGCTTACACTCTACAGAAGAGAGAGGACCCCTCTGACCATAAGAGATTACACTCTACAGTAGAGAGAGCGAAGACCCTGCTGACTATAAGAGCTTACACTCTACAGAAGAGAGGATTCCACTGACCATAAGAGCTTACACTCTACAGAAGAGAGAGAGAGGACCCCTCTGACCATAAGAGATTACACTCTACAGTAGAGAGAGCGAAGACCCTGCTGACTATAAGAGATTATGCTCTGCAGAAGAGAGAGAGCACACTGCTGAACATAAGAGCTTACACTCTACAGAAGAGAGTGCGAGAGGACCCTGCTGACCATAAGAGTTTGCACTCTACTGAAGAGAGCGAGAGAGAAGATCCCACTGACCATAAGAGCTTATACTCTACAGAAGAGAGGACTCCACTGACCATAAGAGCTTACACTCTAGAGAAGAGAGAGAACCCTGCTGACCAAAAGAGCTTACACTCTACAGGAGAGGGTCCTGCTGTCTATAAGAGCTTACACTCTACAGGGGAGAGAGAGAACTCTGCTGATCATAAGAGCTTACACTCTACAGGAGAGAACTCCAATGACCATAAGATCTTACACTCTTCAGGAGAGAGAGAGAGGACCTTGCTGACCATAAGATCTTACACTCTACAGGAGAGGGTCCTGCTGTCTATAAGAGCTTACACTCTACAGGAGAGAGAGGACCTCACTGACCATAACATCTTATACTCTACAGAAAAGAGAGGGTCCCGCTGTCGATAAGAGCTTACACTCTACAGGAGAGAGAGGACTCCACTGATTATAAGAGTTTACACTCTACGGAAGAGAGCGAGGACCCTGCTGACCATAAGAGCTTACAGTATACGTGGATAAATGACTCTGTGCTCCCATGAGAATAGCTGATCTGTGATGGCCGAGGTACTGACACCCCTGTACCAGGTATGATAATCCGCCAGATGTCATAGCTGTGGGGCATTTTTTGAAGGTTCTTGGTTCTTCATTATCCCGTTCTTTGATGCTTTAGCACTGTGGGAAATTATGTTGGGCTGCTTTTTGTGATCAGCTAATCAAATCTAAAAATGTTTGAACTCACATGAAACTATGAATTTCAGGAAATAGGACAAGAATATCCACAGATCGATCTGCTCGTCTTTGATATACATACATAATTGATGTGAACTGCGGAAACTACTGGGACACTTTAATGAATATGGTGGAATTACAATTTTTTAAAAACCCTTTGCTTCGAATGGGATTATTTTTCACCCCTTTATCAGCTCATTATGTTGTAAAATGAAGGTTGACTTTCAAAACTAAATTTCATCCTGCAAAAAATCATGTCTCATTCATTTTTGTTGTCGCAAAAATAACATTTTATGGTACTTGGAAAAAGAGGAAAAAAAGAAAAATGGCCCAGAGTCCAAGGTGTTAAGAGTAGAGATGAGCGAACATCGTCAGCTCCCTCCTTATTTGGCAAGCTATAGCTCTTACCGAAGAAGCTGCAACAGGAACCCGGATCGCTCCAGATAATCAGGTGTCCGGCGCCGCAGCTGCATGTGTTGTGGCTGTGTGACAGTCACAATACATGCATGGAGAGACTGTGTGTTGTGACTGTCACACAGCCGTGACACATGCAGCTGCGCCACCAGACACCTGATTATCAGGAGCGCTCCAGGTATCCGGGTTCCCGCTGCAGCTTCTTCAGTAAGCGCTATAGCTTGCCGAATAAGGAGGGAGCCGACGATGTTCACTCACCTTTAGTTAAAAGGTGTCACATAGAGGAGATACCAGGAATGTACATTACACATCAGTAGTACCAGCATTTCCTTTATCTCCTCGCTCTCTGCACAGGTCATTAGGATGGTCACCTAAGGCTCTTTCTAGCCTGGAGGGGATGGAGCTGAGGAAACCGTGTTGGAAATCCGGTGTCATAAATACATAAATTATTGGATTCAAGCAACTGTTAAGGCAAGCCAGAATGATAGTGACAGTGTGTACTATATAGAATGTTGTGTAATATCCATACAAGAGTATTAGATGCAAGATGTAGTATGGAAACCAGCAGATGAAGAAGCACAATATAACAGCAGTGATGATCCTGGAGGATCTCTGAGATCTCTGGGATCTCTTACTTTTTCTAAGTTTGTAGAAAATGGTGACATAAGAGGTGACGATGACGAGAAAAGGGATCACACACATTATAATGAATCTGATCCGCTGAATTGTCAGATGAAACTCAATGTTATAAGGAGATGTGTAATAATATACACACCATTCAGCTAGAGAACGTACACGGTATCTACATAAGTAAAACAGTGCACCAGCCACAATGAAGCTCAGCCCCCAGATGATCGCTGCACTCATTCTCACCAGATTGCAAGATCTATGGACTTTGGCCCAGAATGGCCACATGATGGACACCCAGCGCTCAATACTCATGGCCGTCAGGAGGAGAACACTGGCGCTCATGTTCACGTGAAACAAAAAAATGTTAACTATACAACGTGCAAAATCTAGGTGGTGTAAGAAAACTGAGGCCCACTCAGCAATTCTCAGGGGGAGAGATGAGCAGCACAGGAAGTACGCGATGGCCAGGTGGAGGAACCACACGGCACTGATTGTGTTCTTCATCCTGAATCCTGCAATCCAGATGATTAATCCATTACCGATAATCCCGAGAGCAAAAACAATGCCGCATAATGTAATGGACGTCTTCTGCATAATGTTTTCATAATAATAAATATTGTTATACTCCACAGATGACCTGAAAAGACAGAATAGGGTAGATATTAGGCAAATGAACAATTTAGAACCTTTTGCAATTCCTGTGAGAAAATGTAGGAAGAGTAATATGAGTAATCTGCAATACATATGACCATTGTGACACAGTCTTTGGAGGGGGGATATATATCTCTGTGGTTATTGACTTCAGTGATATAAAAACCCAGAAGTTTTCCTCCAGCACATTAACTGCTGCAAGGGTTTAACAGCCAATTAGTTTAAAGATCTGGGTTTTTGTGGACAACCATAGAGCGGGTGGGAGGTTGTCCACCTTATCTCCACCCCAGGGAGTGGTCTGGGGCTTAAATAGCTGGCCTCCAGAGGCACTCTGGTTTCAGTGTCTGGAGAAGAACAATTCGAGAAGTGTTTTTTGTTTTGCTTATACCTGAACTGTGGGTACTGCTAACCCTAAGCAGGCTGATCCCCGCTAGCAAAAGGACTGTGTTTTGTGCTACCATTTTGTTTTGTTGTTTTTGCCCAAAGGGCTGTGTTTATTTGTTCCTTCAGCTTGGTTTATGCTGCACGTAATAAACCAGGGATATTCTTACAGAGACACTGTTCCTGTGTCTACCTCTGTGTACAGCTGAGTGAACCAATCTACCACAGGTGGTGTTAGAAGTGTGGGCAGTAGTGTTGAGCGATACTTTCCGATATCGGAAAGTATCGGAATCGGAAAGTATCGGCCGATACCGTCACAGTATCGGAATCCAATCCGATACCGATACCCGATCCCAATGCAAGTCAATGGGACGAAAATATCGGAATTAAAATAAACCCTTTATACACTTGTAGGTTCATTCTACATGAAGGAAAACAACTAAGAATAATGTAGGATGTATTGGGGGACGTGGCGGAGACATTAAAGGCACAGAGGTTTAGCCCAATCTAATAGAATAGCAGGATTTTTTTTTTTTTTTTATGACGTTCGGCGTTAGAAAGAATTTGACTATGTTATTTTTTTTTTTTATGTCAGATATTGATGTTTCACTACTTCCACGCCCTTCACCTTCTTTTTTACTTCTCCCACGCTTTCTTCTTCATTATCCTCATCATCAGCTTCTTTGACATCAACTTCTTCACCTTCTTCATCTTCTTCTTCATCTTCTACCTATTATTTTTTGGGTTACATTGTTCATATTCTTTTTATTTTACTATTATCTTCATCATATTCTACTTCTTCATCATATTCTTATTTGTGACAGGCATTCCCGTAGTTGTTATCTATAAAAGTTTGAAGATTACACCTTCCGTTCTGCCTGTCACAAAACAGTTACATTTGTCCGCGTTCAGTTTGGCCTGCAGCATCAGGCTTTATCCAGGGGCACCACGAGGAGGAACGGACTCACCCCCATACACTGCTTAGTCTTCTTCTGCTTATAATTTACATAATATTTTTTGCTCTGATATTTTGTGTTATGCTTAATGTCCTTCTGCTCTTTGTTCTGCAGCCTCTTGTTCTTCTGCTTCTCGGTCTTCCAGGTCGTCGTCGTCTCCAGGGTCGTCGTCTCCGGGGTCGTCGTCATCGGGGTCGTCTCCGGGGTCGTCGTCATCGGGGTGGTCTTCAGGGTCATCGTCTCCAGGGTCGTCGTCATCACGGTGGTTGTCGTCTCTGGTGTCGTCGTCATCTTAGGGGTGGTCTTCCGGGTCATCGTGTTTAGTCTCTTGAACTTGGAAATGCAGCAGAAGGTACAAGAAGGCTGAGAGAATGCCGAGAACCAGCTGATGGAACTGGAGCTCAGATGGCTACCCGAAGGTCCAAGAGCCAATGGAACGACCGAGGACCAGCTGACGTTACTGGAACCCGGTTACTAAGCAGGAGGTACCCGTGCTGAAAGCACTACCAAGGACCACCTGACGTTGGTGGAACTCAGATACCCAGAGGGAGGCACCTAAGCCAAAGGCTCTGCCCGGAACCAGCTGACGGTACTGGAACCAGGATGGGGAGCAGAAGGTACAAGAGCAAAAGACACTGCCGAGAACCAGCTGACGGTGCTGGAACCCGGATGGGTAGCCGAAGGTCCAAGAGCCAATGGAACTACCGAGGACCAGCTGACGTTACTGGAACCCGGTTACTAAGCAGGAGGTACCCGTGCCTGAAAGCACTACCAAGGACCACCTGACGTTGGTGGAACTCGGATACCAAAGGGAGGCACCTAAGCCAAAGGCTCTGCCCGGAACCAGCTGACGGTACTGGAACCAGGATGGGGAGCAGAAGGTACAAGAGCAAGTGTCTGCGTGGCTTTTGCAGGACACGATGCCGGCTGCACAGCAGGGGAACAGCTGGCGGTGCTGAACCCCACTGACACATTGGCTGGTGTTTTTCTCTGTGCAGCTAGCACATCTGGGCCCCAACTGGCGGTGTGTTAGAGCCCAGGGACAGCAGGAGAAGGAGGAGGAGCAGGAGCAGGGGGAGGGGAGTGTAGGCCGAAGCCTGCACTGGCGGCAGCTTTGGGTGTGTTGTGTCTGCGTGGCGGTCGCAGGACACGTTGCCGGCTACACAGCAGGGGAACAGCTGGCGGTGCTGGACCCCACTGACACATTGGCGAGGTGTTTGGCTCTGTGCAGCCAGCACTTCCGGACAGCAACGAGCGGTGTTGTAGCCCGGGCTCTGCAGGGGGAGCAGAGTGTAGGCCGAAGCCTACTTGAACCAATTTCAAAGGTAACCTTTAACCCCCCCTCAGGGGTTAGAAAGTAGAAGAGCCACAGCTTATGCAGCAGTAGTGCTGCGCAAGTCAAAGGTTGCTCTTGTAATTTTTCTCCTTGCACACGCTGAATGGAACACGTATAACATTTAGCCCTTTATACAGTCAAACTGTGTAATGGAGGCGAGAGTTCCCTTTGTAATGAGACGCAGCACAGATGTCAAGAATCCCACCTTGGTGCTGGGTGCAGCCTCCTGAGCGTTGTTATTTGCTGTACAGGAGTCTGCGCTGTCGTGTTATCCCCTGGCCTAGCGCCGTTAGCGCTGCCCATCTTCTGACATCATTTAATGTCGGCCGTTGCGGTTCGCGATGACCATGAATCCCAGCCCCGCAGTGTCTTAACATTGTTAAAACACTGCGGGGCTGGGATTCAGGGCCTGGCGCAGCACATATGTTCGCCTCTCACACGCGGGTCCTTACACCCGCTTCAGACTGTGCGGCGTCATCTGATCCCTTATCGCATGCCACGGCCATGAAGCCGCACAGTCCGAAGAAGGCGGAAGGAGAGGAGGGACAGGCGAACTGATGCACTGATCCTGCCCATCAATCACACCCTCGCAGTCCCAATAAATAAGACACCGAGGGGCGTTGTGTGGGTCAGGGCGGCCGCAGAGGCGCAGCCAGCCAAACAATGATGCCAGAAGACGGGCAGCGCTACCAAGGGGGTTGCAGCGTGTCATTACAAAGGAAAGTCACACCCCCGGGACGGTTAAATGGTCACACAGAGGACACATTTCAGACGTGTTTTCAGTTCCACATGTGCGAGGAGAATACGTTTATGAGCCACCTTGCACACATGCAGCATTACCGCTGTACAAGGTGGCTGGATAACGTAAAAACGCCTGGGGGAGGGGGGACAGGTTCCCTTCAATTTCAGTTCTTGTGTCTGCGTGGCTTTTGCAGGACACGTTGCCGGCTGCACAGCAGGGGAACAGCTGGCGGTGCTGGACCCCACTGACACATTGGCTGGTGTTTTTCTCTGTGCAGCTAGCACATCTGGGCAAAAACTGGCGGTGTGTTAGAGCCCAGGGACAGCAGGAGGAGGAGCAGGAGGAGGAGGAGCAGGGGGAGGGGAGTGTAGGCCGAAGCCTGCACAGGCGGCAGCTTTGGGTGTGTTGTGTCTGCGTGGCTTTTGCAGGACACGTTGCCGGCTACACAGCAGGGGAACAGCTGGCGGTGCTGGACCCCACTGACACATTGGCGAGGTGTTTGGCTCTGTGCAGCCAGCACTTCCGGACAGCAACTAGCGTTGTTGGAGCCCGGGCTCTGCAGGTGGAGCAGAGTGTAGGCCGAAGCCTAATTGAACCGATTTCAAAAGTCACCTTTAACCCCCCCTCAGGGGTTACAAAGTAGAAGAGCCACAGCTTATGCAGCAGTAGTGCTGCGCAAGTCAAAGGTTGCTCTTGTAATTTTTCTCCTTGCACACGCTGAATGGAACACGTATAACATTTAGCCCTTTATACAGTCAAACTGTGTAATGGAGGCGAGAGTTCCCTTTGTAATGAGACGCAGCACAGATGTCAAGAATCCCACCTTGGTGCTGGGTGCAGCCTCCTGAGCGTTGTTATTTGCTGTACAGGAGTCTGCGCTGTCGTGTTATCCCCTGGCCTAGCGCCGTTAGCGCTGCCCATCTTCTGACATCATTTAATGTCGGCCGTTGCGGTTCGCGATGACCATGAATCCCAGCCCCGCAGTGTCTTAACATTGTTAAAACACTGCGGGGCTGGGATTCAGGGCCTGGCGCAGCACATATGTTCGCCTCTCACACGCGGGTCCTTACACCCGCTTCAGACTGTGCGGCGTCATCTGATCCCTTATCGCATGCCACGGCCATGAAGCCGCACAGTCCGAAGAAGGCGGAAGGAGAGGAGGGACAGGCGAACTGATGCACTGATCCTGCCCATCAATCACACCCTCGCAGTCCCAATAAATAAGACACCGAGGGGCGTTGTGTGGGTCAGGGCGGCCGCAGAGGCGCAGCCAGCCAAACAATGATGCCAGAAGACGGGCAGCGCTACCAAGGGGGTTGCAGCGTGTCATTACAAAGGAAAGTCACACCCCCGGGACGGTTAAATGGTCACACAGAGGACACATTTCAGACGTGTTTTCAGTTCCACATGTGCGAGGAGAATACGTTTATGAGCCACCTTGCACACATGCAGCATTACCGCTGTACAAGGTGGCTGGATAACGTAAAAACGCCTGGGGGAGGGGGGACAGGTTCCCTTCAATTTCAGTTCTTGTGTCTGCGTGGCTTTTGCAGGACACGTTGCCGGCTGCACAGCAGGGGAACAGCTGGCGGTGCTGGACCCCACTGACACATTGGCTGGTGTTTTTCTCTGTGCAGCTAGCACATCTGGGCAAAAACTGGCGGTGTGTTAGAGCCCAGGGACAGCAGGAGGAGGAGCAGGAGGAGGAGGAGCAGGGGGAGGGGAGTGTAGGCCGAAGCCTGCACAGGCGGCAGCTTTGGGTGTGTTGTGTCTGCGTGGCTTTTGCAGGACACGTTGCCGGCTACACAGCAGGGGAACAGCTGGCGGTGCTGGACCCCACTGACACATTGGCGAGGTGTTTGGCTCTGTGCAGCCAGCACTTCCGGACAGCAACTAGCGTTGTTGGAGCCCGGGCTCTGCAGGTGGAGCAGAGTGTAGGCCGAAGCCTAATTGAACCGATTTCAAAAGTCACCTTTAACCCCCCCTCAGGGGTTACAAAGTAGAAGAGCCACAGCTTATGCAGCAGTAGTGCTGCGCAAGTCAAAGGTTGCTCTTGTAATTTTTCTCCTTGCACACGCTGAATGGAACACGTATAACATTTAGCCCTTTATACAGTCAAACTGTGTAATGGAGGCGAGAGTTCCCTTTGTAATGAGACGCAGCACAGATGTCAAGAATCCCACCTTGGTGCTGGGTGCAGCCTCCTGAGCGTTGTTATTTGCTGTACAGGAGTCTGCGCTGTCGTGTTATCCCCTGGCCTAGCGCCGTTAGCGCTGCCCATCTTCTGACATCATTTAATGTCGGCCGTTGCGGTTCGCGATCACCATGAATCCCAGCCCCGCAGTGTCTTAACATTGTTAAAACACTGCGGGGCTGGGATTCAGGGCCTGGCGCAGCACATATGTTCGCCTCTCACACGCGGGTCCTTACACCCGCTTCAGACTGTGCGGCGTCATCTGATCCCTTATCGCATGCCACGGCCATGAAGCCGCACAGTCCGAAGAAGGCGGAAGGAGAGGAGGGACAGGCGAACTGATGCACTGATCCTGCCCATCAATCACACCCTCGCAGTCCCAATAAATAAGACACCGAGGGGCGTTGTGTGGGTCAGGGCGGCCGCAGAGGCGCAGCCAGCCAAACAATGATGCCAGAAGACGGGCAGCGCTACCAAGGGGGTTGCAGCGTGTCATTACAAAGGAAAGTCACACCCCCGGGACGGTTAAATGGTCACACAGAGGACACATTTCAGACGTGTTTTCAGTTCCACATGTGCGAGGAGAATACGTTTATGAGCCACCTTGCACACATGCAGCATTACCGCTGTACAAGGTGGCTGGATAACGTAAAAACGCCTGGGGGAGGGGGGACAGGTTCCCTTCAATTTCAGTTCTTGTGTCTGCGTGGCTTTTGCAGGACACGTTGCCGGCTGCACAGCAGGGGAACAGCTGGCGGTGCTGGACCCCACTGACACATTGGCTGGTGTTTTTCTCTGTGCAGCTAGCACATCTGGGCAAAAACTGGCGGTGTGTTAGAGCCCAGGGACAGCAGGAGGAGGAGCAGGAGGAGGAGGAGCAGGGGGAGGGGAGTGTAGGCCGAAGCCTGCACAGGCGGCAGCTTTGGGTGTGTTGTGTCTGCGTGGCTTTTGCAGGACACGTTGCCGGCTACACAGCAGGGGAACAGCTGGCGGTGCTGGACCCCACTGACACATTGGCGAGGTGTTTGGCTCTGTGCAGCCAGCACTTCCGGACAGCAACTAGCGTTGTTGGAGCCCGGGCTCTGCAGGTGGAGCAGAGTGTAGGCCGAAGCCTAATTGAACCGATTTCAAAAGTCACCTTTAACCCCCCCTCAGGGGTTACAAAGTAGAAGAGCCACAGCTTATGCAGCAGTAGTGCTGCGTAAGTCAAAGGTTGCTCTTGTAATTTTTCTCCTTGCACACGCTGAATGGAACACGTATAACATTTAGCCCTTTATACAGTCAAACTGTGTAATGGAGGCGAGAGTTCCCTTTGTAATGAGACGCAGCACAGATGTCAAGAATCCCACCTTGGTGCTGGGTGCAGCCTCCTGAGCGTTGTTATTTGCTGTACAGGAGTCTGCGCTGTCGTGTTATCCCCTGGCCTAGCGCCGTTAGCGCTGCCCATCTTCTGACATCATTTAATGTCGGCCGTTGCGGTTCGCGATCACCATGAATCCCAGCCCCGCAGTGTCTTAACATTGTTAAAACACTGCGGGGCTGGGATTCAGGGCCTGGCGCAGCACATATGTTCGCCTCTCACACGCGGGTCCTTACACCCGCTTCAGACTGTGCGGCGTCATCTGATCCCTTATCGCATGCCACGGCCATGAAGCCGCACAGTCCGAAGAAGGCGGAAGGAGAGGAGGGACAGGCGAACTGATGCACTGATCCTGCCCATCAATCACACCCTCGCAGTCCCAATAAATAAGACACCGAGGGGCGTTGTGTGGGTCAGGGCGGCCGCAGAGGCGCAGCCAGCCAAACAATGATGCCAGAAGACGGGCAGCGCTACCAAGGGGGTTGCAGCGTGTCATTACAAAGGAAAGTCACACCCCCGGGACGGTTAAATGGTCACACAGAGGACACATTTCAGACGTGTTTTCAGTTCCACATGTGCGAGGAGAATACGTTTATGAGCCACCTTGCACACATGCAGCATTACCGCTGTACAAGGTGGCTGGATAACGTAAAAACGCCTGGGGGAGGGGGGACAGGTTCCCTTCAATTTCAGTTCTTGTGTCTGCGTGGCTTTTGCAGGACACGTTGCCGGCTGCACAGCAGGGGAACAGCTGGCGGTGCTGGACCCCACTGACACATTGGCTGGTGTTTTTCTCTGTGCAGCTAGCACATCTGGGCAAAAACTGGCGGTGTGTTAGAGCCCAGGGACAGCAGGAGGAGGAGCAGGAGGAGGAGGAGCAGGGGGAGGGGAGTGTAGGCCGAAGCCTGCACAGGCGGCAGCTTTGGGTGTGTTGTGTCTGCGTGGCTTTTGCAGGACACGTTGCCGGCTACACAGCAGGGGAACAGCTGGCGGTGCTGGACCCCACTGACACATTGGCGAGGTGTTTGGCTCTGTGCAGCCAGCACTTCCGGACAGCAACTAGCGTTGTTGGAGCCCGGGCTCTGCAGGTGGAGCAGAGTGTAGGCCGAAGCCTAATTGAACCGATTTCAAAAGTCACCTTTAACCCCCCCTCAGGGGTTACAAAGTAGAAGAGCCACAGCTTATGCAGCAGTAGTGCTGCGCAAGTCAAAGGTTGCTCTTGTAATTTTTCTCCTTGCACACGCTGAATGGAACACGTATAACATTTAGCCCTTTATACAGTCAAACTGTGTAATGGAGGCGAGAGTTCCCTTTGTAATGAGACGCAGCACAGATGTCAAGAATCCCACCTTGGTGCTGGGTGCAGCCTCCTGAGCGTTGTTATTTGCTGTACAGGAGTCTGCGCTGTCGTGTTATCCCCTGGCCTAGCGCCGTTAGCGCTGCCCATCTTCTGGCATCATGTAATGTCGGCCGGTGCGGTTCGCGATGCCCATGAATCCCAGCCCCGCAGTGTCTTAACATTGTTAAAACACTGCGGGGCTGGGATTCAGGGCCTGGCGCAGCACATATGTTGGCCTCTCACACTCGGGTCCTTACACCCGCTTCAGACTGTGCGGCGTCATCTGATCCCTTATCGCATGCCACGGCCATGAAGCCGCACAGTCCGAAGAAGGCGGAAGGAGAGGAGGGACAGGCGAACTGATGCACTGATCCTGCCCATCAATCACACCCTCGCAGTCCCAATAAATAAGACACCGAGGGGCGTTGTGTGGGTCAGGGCGGCCGCAGAGGCGCAGCCAGCCAAACAATGATGCCAGAAGACGGGCAGCGCTACCAAGGAGCTTGTTGCGTGTGTCAATACAAAGTCAAATCACACCTGAGGGACGTTTTAATGGTCACAGAGGACACATTTTAGACGTGTTCACTTCAACATGGGCAAGGAGAATAAGTTTCTGAGCCACCTTGAACACATGCAGCATTACTGCTGTTCAAGGTAGCTGTAAAACATAGAAACACCTGGGGGAGGGGGGACAGGTTCCCTTCAATTTCAGTTCTTGTGTCTGCGTGGCGGTCGCAGGACACGTTGCCGGCTACACAGCAGGGGAACAGCTGGCGGTGCTGAACCCCACTGACACATTGGCTGGTGTTTTTCTCTGTGCAGCTAGCACATCTGGGCAAAAACTGGCGGTGTTAGAGCCCAGGGTCAGCAGGAGGAGCAGGGGGAGCGGAGTGTAGGCCGAAGCCTGCACTCGAGCAAGTTGAAAGGAAACCTTTAACACCCCCCCCCCCCAGGCGTTTGTAGCTGAAAGAGCCATTGTGTACAGCACTAATGCTGGAAAAGGTAAACTTAGCTCTTTTAATTATGGTCCTTGTACATGCGGAACCAAACATTTATGAAATGTGTCTCCTCACAGCGTTAAACCGTCCGGTAGGTGGAACTTTCCTTTGTCGTGTGACGCAGCACAGCCATCATTTTTACCCCCTTGGCGCCGTGCGCCCACTCCTCAGCGTTGTTTGAATCTGTCCCGGAGCCTGCGCTGTTAGGTTAGCCCTTGGCCATGCACACATGTTGCGCTGCCCGTCTTCTGACCTCATTTGGTGTCAGGCTGGCTGCGCCTGTGCGGGTGCGCTGGCCGAGATCCCGCCTCGCAGTGTCGTCTAATGTAATCCCACCGCGGGCCTGTGATCCGTGCCCGTGCGCAGTGCATATCCTGTCCTCTCACTCCCCTCCCTACGGCTTTTTCAGACTGTGCGTTGTCACGGCCGTGGCATGCTATTAGGGACCAGCTGACATCGCACAGTCTGAAGAAGCCGTAGGGAGGGGAGTGAGAGGAGAGGATATGCACTGCGCACGGGCACGGATCACAGGCCCGCGGTGGGATTACATTAGACGACACTGCGAGGCGGGATCTCGACCAGCGCACCCGCACAGGCGCAGCCAGCCTGACACCAAATGAGGTCAGAAGACGGGCAGCGCAACATGTGTGCATGGCCAAGGGCTAACCTAACAGCGCAGGCTCCGGGACAGATTCAAACAACGCTGAGGAGTGGGCGCACGGCGCCAAGGGGGTAAAAATGATGGCTGTGCTGCGTCACACGACAAAGGAAAGTTCCACCTACCGGACGGTTTAACGCTGTGTGGGGACACATTTCATAAGTGTTAGGTTCAGCATGTGCAAGGAGCATCACGAAAAGAGGCACTTTTTCCCTTTGCATTATTACTGCTGCACAAGGTGGCTCCTTCAGTAACAAACGCCTGGGGGGGGGGGGGGTCAGGTTCCCTTACATTTAACTTGTTGTGTCTGCGTGGCGGTCGCAGTACACGTTGCCGTATACACAGCAGGGGAACAGCTGGCGGTGCTGAACCCCACTAACACATTGGCGAGGTGTTTGGCTCTGTGCGTACAGCACTTCTGGACGGCAACTAGCGGTGTTGGAGCCCAGGGACAGGTGGAGGAGGAGGAGGTTGGAGGAGGTTGGAGGAGGTAGGAGGGATTGCCACACACACAGCAGGGGAACAGCTGACGTTACTGAACCCCAATAACAGAGGAGGGACTGTTGACTGTGCGTACAGCACTTCTGGACGGCAACTGGCGGTGTTGGAGCCCAGGGACAGGTGGAGGAGGAGGAGGTAGGAGGAGGTAGGAGGGATTGCCACACACACAGCAGGGGAACAGCTGACGTTACTGAACCCCAATAACAGAGGAGGGACTGTTGACTGTGCGTACAGCACTTCTGGACGGCAACTGGCGGTGTTGGAGCCCAGGGACAGGTGGAGGAGGAGGAGGTAGGAGGAGGTAGGAGGGATTGCCACACACACAGCAGGGGAACAGCTGACGTTACTGAACCCCAATAACAGAGGAGGGACTGTTGACTGTGCGTACAGCACTTCTGGACGGCAACTGGCGGTGTTGGAGCCCAGGGACAGGTGGAGGAGGAGGAGGTAGGAGGAGGTTGGAGGAGGTAGGAGGGATTGCCACACACACAGCAGGGGAACAGCTGACGTTACTGAACCCCAATAACAGAGGAGCGACTGTTGACTGTGCGTACAGCACTTCTGGACGGCAACTAGCGGTGTTGGAGCCCAGGGACAGGTGGAGGAGGAGGAGTTTGGATGAGGTTGGAGGAGGTTGGAGGGATTGCCACACACACAGCAGGGGAACAGCTGACGTTACTGAACCCCAATAACAGAGGAGGGACTGTTGACTGTGCGTACAGCACTTCTGGACGGCAACTGGCGGTGTTGGAGCCCAGGGACAGGTGGAGGAGGTAGGAGGAGGTAGGAGGGATTGCCACACACACAGCAGGGGAACAGCTGACGTTACTGAACCCCAATAACAGAGGAGGGACTGTTGACTGTGCGTACAGCACTTCTGGACGGCAACTGGCGGTGTTGGAGCCCAGGGACAGGTGGAGGAGGAGGAGGTAGGAGGAGGTTGGAGGAGGTAGGAGGGATTGCCACACACACAGCAGGGGAACAGCTGACGTTACTGAACCCCAATAACAGAGGAGCGACTGTTGACTGTGCGTACAGCACTTCTGGACGGCAACTAGCGGTGTTGGAGCCCAGGGACAGGTGGAGGAGGAGGAGTTTGGATGAGGTTGGAGGAGGTTGGAGGGATTGCCACACACACAGCAGGGGAACAGCTGACGTTACTGAACCCCAATAACAGAGGAGGGACTGTTGACTGTGCGTACAGCACTTCTGGACGGCAACTGGCGGTGTTGGAGCCCAGGGACAGGTGGAGGAGGTAGGAGGAGGTAGGAGGGATTGCCACACACACAGCAGGGGAACAGCTGACGTTACTGAACCCCAATAACAGAGGAGGGACTGTTGACTGTGCGTACAGCACTTCTGGACGGCAACTGGCGGTGTTGGAGCCCAGGGACAGGTGGAGGAGGAGGAGGTAGGAGGAGGTTGGAGGAGGTAGGAGGGATTGCCACACACACAGCAGGGGAACAGCTGACGTTACTGAACCCCAATAACAGAGGAGCGACTGTTGACTGTGCGTACAGCACTTCTGGACGGCAACTAGCGGTGTTGGAGCCCAGGGACAGGTGGAGGAGGAGGAGGTTGGAGGAGGTTGGAGGAGGTAGGAGGGATTGCCACACACACAGCAGGGGAACAGCTGACGTTACTGAACCCCAATAACAGAGGAGGGACTGTTGACTGTGCGTACAGCACTTCTGGACGGCAACTGGCGGTGTTGGAGCCCAGGGACAGGTGGAGGAGGAGGAGGTAGGAGGAGGTAGGAGGGATTGCCACACACACAGCAGGGGAACAGCTGACGTTACTGAACCCCAATAACAGAGGAGGGACTGTTGACTGTGCGTACAGCACTTCTGGACGGCAACTGGCGGTGTTGGAGCCCAGGGACAGGTGGAGGAGGAGGAGGTAGGAGGAGGTAGGAGGGATTGCCACACACACAGCAGGGGAACAGCTGACGTTACTGAACCCCAATAACAGAGGAGGGACTGTTGACTGTGCGTACAGCACTTCTGGACGGCAACTGGCGGTGTTGGAGCCCAGGGACAGGTGGAGGAGGAGGAGGTAGGAGGAGGTTGGAGGAGGTAGGAGGGATTGCCACACACACAGCAGGGGAACAGCTGACGTTACTGAACCCCAATAACAGAGGAGCGACTGTTGACTGTGCGTACAGCACTTCTGGACGGCAACTAGCGGTGTTGGAGCCCAGGGACAGGTGGAGGAGGAGGAGGTTGGAGGAGGTTGGAGGAGGTAGGAGGGATTGCCACACACACAGCAGGGGAACAGCTGACGTTACTGAACCCCAATAACAGAGGAGGGACTGTTGACTGTGCGTACAGCACTTCTGGACGGCAACTGGCGGTGTTGGAGCCCAGGGACAGGTGGAGGAGGAGGAGGTAGGAGGAGGTTGGAGGAGGTAGGAGGGATTGCCACACACACAGCAGGGGAACAGCTGACGTTACTGAACCCCAATAACAGAGGAGCGACTGTTGACTGTGCGTACAGCACTTCTGGACGGCAACTAGCGGTGTTGGAGCCCAGGGACAGGTGGAGGAGGAGGAGTTTGGATGAGGTTGGAGGAGGTTGGAGGGATTGCCACACACACAGCAGGGGAACAGCTGACGTTACTGAACCCCAATAACAGAGGAGCGACTGTTGACTGTGCGTACAGCACTACCAGGCAACAACTAGCGGTGTTGGAGCCCAGGGACAGCAGTAGAAGCAGAGGAACACAATGTAGGCCGAAGCCTGATTGGAGAAAGGGAACCTTTAACCCCCCCCCCCAAGGCATTTGTAGCTGAAAGAGCCAGCTTGTGCAGCTCAAAAGATGCAAAAGGAAAAGGTGGCTCTTTTAATTATGCTCCTTGCAAGCACAGAACTAAACACTTATAAAATGTGTCCCCTGAAACCGTGAAACTGTCCCGGAGGTGGGACTTTCCTTCGTAATATGACGCAGCACAGCTGTCATTCCTACCCCCTCGGCGCCGTGCCCCGGCTCCTCATCGTTGTTTGATTCCGTCCCGGAGCCTGCGCTGTTAGGTTATCCCTTGGCCAGGCACACTTAGCGCTGCCCATCTTCTGACATCATTTGGTGTCAGGCTGGCTGCGCTTGTGCGGCCGCGCTGTCCGAGAGCCCGCCTCGCAGTGTGGTCTAATGTAATCCCACCGCGGGCCTGGGATCAGTGGCCATGCGCAGTGCATATCCTCGCCTCTCGCTCCCCTCCCTACGGCTTTTTCAGACTGTGCGCTGCCACGGCCGTGGCATGCTATTACGGATCAGCTGGCACCGCACAGTCTGAAGAAGCCGTAGGGAGTGGAGCGAGAGGCGAGGATATGCACTGCGCATGGCCACTGATCCCAGGCCCGCGGTGGGATTACATTAGACCACACTGCGAGGCGGGCTCTCGGACAGCGCGGCCGCACAGGCGCAGCCAGCCTGACACCAAATGATGTCAGAAGATGGGCAGCGCTAAGTGTGCCTGGCCAAGGGATAACATAACAGCGCAGGCTCCGGGACGGAATCAAACAACGATGAGGAGCCGGGGCACGGCGCCGAGGGGGTAGGAATGACAGCTGTGCTGCGTCATATTACGAAGGAAAGTCCCACCTCCGGGACGGTTTTACGGTATCAGTGGACACATTTTATAAGTGTTAAGTTCTGCGTGTGCAAGGAGCATAATGAAAATAGCTACCTTTTCCTTGTGCAGCATTACTGCTGCACAAGGTGGCTCTTTCAGTAACAAACGCCTTGGGGGGGGGGGGGGACAGGTTCCCTTACATTTCAGTTGTGTCAGCGTGGCGGTCGCAGGACACATTGCCGGCTACACAGCTGGGGATCAGCTGACGTTACTGAAACCCAATAACACTGGGTCGTATGTTTTGACTGTGCAGATGGCACTTCTGAGCCTCAACTGGCGTTGTTGGAGCCCAGGAATGTAAGTTCAGGTGGTTGAAAGATGAACACAACAGGAGACCTGGATAACGTATACAGTGACCTAATTATTTAATCAGGAGGAGGAGTGGCAAATTCCTGCGAGATCCAGGCCTTGTTCATTTTCAGGAAAGTAAGCCGGTCAACGTTATCGGAGGATAGTCGCATGCGACGGTCAGTTAGTACACCACCTGCAGCACTAAAGACACGTTCCGATAATACACTGGCCGCAGGGCAAGACAGCACCTCCAATGCATACTGGCTTAGCTCTGGCCATGTATCCAGCTTTGAGACCCAAAACTTGAAAGGGGAAGAGCCGTCTGGGAGTACAGCAAGAGGGCAAGACATGTAGTCTGTCACCATCTGACGGAACCGTTGCCTCCTGCTGACTGGAGCCGTCTGTGATGGTGTAGACTTTTGTGGGGGGCACACAAAACTGTGCCACAGTTGGGCCATACTGGTCTTGCCTTGGGCAGAGGCACTGCTTCTGCTCCCTCTTTGTGCAGAGCCTCCACCACTGCCTGGACGCACTGAGCTGCTTTGGAATGCACTAGCAGCACTTCTCTCAGTTGGAATGGAGAAGATGATGGAACTGACCAGTGTGTCTTGGTACTCCCGCATTTTTCGCTCCCGGTTCAACGGTGTGATGAGGCTTTCTACGTTGTCCCGGTAGCGAGGATCGAGGAGGGTGAACACCCAGTAATCAGACATGTTGAGAATGTGGTCGATGCGGCGGTCGTTTCTCAGGCACTGCAGCATGTAATCCACCATGTGCTGCAGACTGCCAACTGCCCAAGAAACGCTGTCCCCAGCTGGAGGCGTGATCTCTGCCCGCTCGTCATCACCCCACCCTCGCTGTACACACTGAGTACTGGACAATTGTGTAACTCCCTCCTCTGGACGGATGTCTTCCTCCTCCATTGACTCCTCCTCATCCTCCTCACAAACTGTCCCCTGCCTACGCGTTTGTGAGGAACCACGTGGCGCTGACTGTCCAGAAGATGATGGAAGTGGTGAATCCTCATCCTCCACCTCTTCCACAACATCATCCCTTAGCGCTTGCAGTGATTTTTCAAGCAGGCAGATAAGGGGGACAGTCATGCTGACTAGTGCATCATCTGCACTCGCCATCCGCGTGGAATAATCGAAGGGACGCAAAACCTGGCAGACATCCTTCATAGTGGCCCACTCTGTGGTTGTGAAGTCTGTACGGCGCTGACTGCGACTTTTGTGCGCCTGATACAGCTGGTACTCCATTACAGCTTGCTGCTGCTCACACAACCGCTCCAACATATGTAACGTGGAATTCCACCTGGTAGGTAGGTCACATATGATGCGATGTTCCGGCAGGCGGTGTCGGCGCTGCAGAGCCGCAATGCGCGCTTTTGCCGTGCTGGAACGCCGCAAGTGAGCACACTCTAGGCGGACCTTGTGCAGCAGTGCATCAAGATCCGGATAGTCCCTCAAAAAACTCTGCACGACCAAATTGAGCACATGTGCCAGACATGGGATGTGAGTGAGGTTGCCGAGGCCCAGGGCTGCCACCAGATTTCGGCCATTATCACACACTACCATGCCTGGCTGGAGATTCGCTGGCTCAAACCACACATCGCTCTCCTGCTTGATGGCATTCCAGAGCTCCTGCGCTGTGTGGCTACGATTCCCCAAAAAAATTAATTTCAAGACGGCCTGTTGACGTTTGGCCACGGCTGTGCTCATGTCGGTCGTAACAGGTACACGTTCATCACGGGTCCATGTGGAGGTGGACTGTGACGGCTCCTGCAGCGATGATTCTGAGGAACTGGTGTAAGAGGAGGAGTCAATGCGTACAGAATGGATTCCTGCAATCCTTGGAGTGGGCAGGACACGTCCTGCGCCACTCGCACGGTCTGTACCCGGCTCAACTACATTAACCCAATGGGCAGTGAGGGAAAGGTATCGCCCCTGTCCATGTTGACTGGTCCACGCATCGGTGGTGAGGTGGACCTTGCTACTGACGGCGTTCAGTAGCGCGTGTTTTATGTGTCCCTCCACATGCTTGTGCAGGGCAGGGACGGCTTGCCTGCTGAAGTAAAAGCGGCTGGGCACACTGTACTGTGGGACTGCCAATGACATCAAGTCACGGAAGCTGTCAGTCTCCACCAGCCTGAATGACAGCATTTCCAGTGACAGAAGTTTGGCAATGCCTGCAGTCAGAGCCTGTGCTCGTGGGTGGTTTGACGAGAAAGGCCGCCTTTTCTCCCATGCCTGTACTACCGATGGCTGTAGACTGGGCTGGGAGTGTGTGGTTGACTGGGAAAGTGGTGCTGCGGGTGGAATTACAGCGGGTCTCTGGACAACAGGGCCAGAGGTTCTTCCACGGCGATCCTGGGAGGAAGCCGAACCAGCTGCGTGTGAGCTAGAGGAAGAGGCAACACGAGCTGAAGAGGTGGTAGCTGCCGCTGTTGGTTGGCCTAGCTCTTCAGTGTGTTTGTCTAACTCCGCCGGGTGCCTGTTGCGCACATGTTTCCACATGTTGGAGGTATTGAGGTTGGCGACTTTTTGACCTCTTTTGATTTTTTGATGACACACCTTGCATCTGACATAGCAAATGTCATCTGCAACTGTGTCAAAAAAGGACCAGGCACTGCAAGTCTTGGGAGCCCCCCTTTTGACTTTTGGAAGAGACATGCTCCTTACGGGTGCCAAAGCGGAGGCTGCAGGATCCGCAGTCTTCCCCCTCCCTCTCCCTCTTTGGACCGTACGGGGAATCTCTTCCTCAGAGCTGCTCCCACCACCTTCCTGTCCCTGACGCCAAGATGGGTCAAGGACCTCGTCATCCACACTACCCTCTGCCCCCAACTGCTCCTCCCGGGTAGTCTCAGCAGCAGAGCACGCACCAGTAAGTGGCACCTGAGTGTCATCATCAGCTGATGCGGCCTGCGATGTGGTGAACGGAGCCACTGGCCCACCCGCCTCTTCAGACTCAGAGAGAAAAAGCTGTTGGGCATCACTGCACCCTGCCTCTTCTTCCATTTCTCCAATGCTGCTTGGCTGGCCCCCTGTTTCCAAGCCAAGAGATTCAGAGAACAGAAGTAGAGACGGCTCCTGTCCTGGGCTCTCTGTCTGCCTGGGCAATTTGGCAGGTGGTGAAGAGACAGATGGCTGCTCTCCAGTGCTCTGTGTCTGAGAGGATGTGGCACTAATGGAAGTTGATGCATTAGCTGCCATCCATCCCACAACGGCTTCAATTTGGTCTTCACGCAGCAGCGGTGTACGGCGCTCGGCGACAAAGCTGCGCATGAACGACTGTTCCCTCGTGAAAGTGGGTGCTGATGAGTCACCGGTGCCCGCAGCGGGCACAGAATCCCCACGTCCCCTCCCTGCTCCGCGCCCACGCCCACGTGCCTTACTCACTGCCTTCTTCATCGTGGTTGACTGATAAAGAAAAGCAGAAAAGTACTAACGGCTTTGTGTGCTTATTCCTGAAAAACTCCTCCTAACAGGTATAAGAAACACTAATTAGCTAAAGTGTGGACTAGACTTTAATATGAGTTAATGTGGCCTACACAAATGTAAAGTGGTGTAACTGGTGTGTTTGGTGAACTTTATTATTTATTTCTTTTTTGGGGGCTGAACTGACAACGGATAGAGCTGCAGTCACACGGAGACCGTGCAGACAGACGTTAACGGCGCTGTAAGGCCCAAAAACCCTCCTCTACTTTATCCTATGTAGTGTTTTTCCACAAATTAGCTGGAGACGGGTGGAAAGACACTAATAGGATTTTTTTAAATTAATTAGCAGCAGACTACAGTACTTGAAAAAAAATTAAAATTGATTTGGCGGTATGACGCAGTTAACAACCCTGAGCTGGAGACAACCAAGCTACGGCTGCTCACAGACTACAGGGCGAGCTGCAGTCACACGGAGACCGTGCAGACAGCCGTAAACGGCGCTGCAAGGCCCAAAAACCCTCCTCTACTTTATCCTATGTAGTGTTTTTCCACAAATTAGCTGGAGACGGGTGGAAAGACACTAATAGGATTTTTTTAAATTAATTAGCAGCAGACTACAGTACTTGAAAAAAAATTAAAATTGATTTGGCGGTATGACGCAGTGAACAACCCTGAGCTGGAGACAACCAGGCTATAGCTGCTCACAGACTACAGGGCGAGCTGCAGTCACACGGAGACCGTGCAGACAGCCGTAAACGGCGCTGCAAGGCCCAAAAACCCTCCTCTACTTTATCCTATGTAGTGTTTTTCCACAAATTAGCTGGAGACGGGTGGAAAGACACTAATAGGATTTTTTTAAATTAATTAACAGCAGACTACAGTACTTGAAAAAAAATTAAAATTGATTTGGCGGTATGACGCAGTGAACAACCCTGAGCTGGAGACAACCAAGCTACGGCTGCTCACAGACTACAGGGCGAGCTGCAGTCACACGGAGACCGTGCAGACAGCCGTAAACGGCGCTGCAAGGCCCAAAAACCCTCCTCTACTTTATCCTATGTAGTGTTTTTCCACAAATTAGATGGAGACGGGTGGAAAGACACTAATAGGAATTATTTGAAAAAATGTGCAGCAGCCTGCACTACTTCAAAAAAAAAAAAAAAAAAGGACAGTATGAGGCAATGAACCACCCTCCCTGAACTGAATACAACCAGCTATGGATGGCCTATGTGGCTGCACTCAGACTAGAGAGTGGGCTGCACTCACACACACACACACAGAGAGACCTTGCAGATCGCTGTGAAAACAGCGCTACAAGGCAAAAGCAAGGTGAATAGTAGGTGAACACAGCGGTTGCTAAATTAGCCTTTGGAAAGCACAAAGAAGCAAATCGCTATCTCTAAACTGTCCCTCAGTCAGCAAACAGCGTCCTGTCACTAACTGAATTCACAGCAGAGTGATCGCAAAATGGCGCCAGCGACTTTTAAACTGCATCATGACATCATTTCAGCAGCCAATCACAGCCTTGCCAGTACTTTCATGCCCTCCATGCTAAACAGGATGTGCCCACACTTGGAATCTTTCTCATTGGCTGAATTTCTGAATTTTGAATCATGGAACTTCCGATTCCGGTATCCGATACGCGCCAAGTATCGGAATCCCGGTATCGGAATTCCGATACCGCTAGTATCGGCCGATACCCGATACTTGCGGTATCGGAATGCTCAACACTAGTGGGCAGTGTTCCCAGTGAACACGTGTGATGGCTACAAGAGGTACTGCATGTACTGTGTGAAGGCGGTCACAAGCCAGCATATGACATCAGGCAAAATGGTGGTGGAATGCCCGTCATGGCCGGTATGTAATCGGTACCGGGTTCGGTCCTTAAAGGGATGTGTCAGGGCGGCGGTGACCCGGTCCGTGGCCCTGGGCGCCCATGTTAAAGGGACGGTCTTTACCGGGGTTAGTTGAATAATAAAAGTTTGTGACTCCACCTGTGGTATTCAGTCAGGGGTGACCAACACTGCTTAAAGGGGTCCACTGGGGTGATGTTATGGCAGCAGGGATGGTATGGCTTCCAACAGGTGAAGCTGGGTCCCCAGGGCTCCCGTTGTAATAGATGAAGATGGTGATAGGTGGTGTAGTAAGAAACAGAGGACACAGGTTTGCAGTCTCTTTACCTCTTTACCTGGTTCAAGGCAGCCACAGTCCAGGGTACCGGATCACGGATGCTTGTGTGGTCCAGCCGGCTTGGAAGCGAATTGGGAATCCCTCTAACCAGGTGGGGTTGGAAGCCTTCCTTCTAGCGCTGTGGTGTTGTAGTCCTTTGCTGCCTTAGGCCTCACACAAAGTCCTCATGTTTTCTCTCTGTCCCCTTTGTTGGTAGGACACTACCCGTACGACAGGTAGCTTGAGCCTTTTTACAGGATCTCTATCACGACCCGGGCTCTATTTGCTACTGTGTCCTCGGGTGTTAATGGTGGACAGGTAACTTGCAATCAGCTGTCTGCCAGTTTCTGCCCTGGGGCATGAAGATACCCCCACAACCTCGGTCTTCTGGCATGGAGGAAGCCCAGTCGCAGCTTCTCTCTCCAGCTCTTCACTCTCCTGTGCTAATTTTCCCTCTCAGTCTCCTACAGACTGCTCTGCTTTCTTTTTCCTTCCCAGGAGCTGCAGAATCACTCATCTCCATGGCCCCAGCTTTCCTTCCTCTCCCTTCGCTCTCCTCTCACCAACTGTCTAACTCCAACTGCCTAGCAACAGCCTAGCAACTGACTCCTCCTCCCGACCAGAGAGAGCAGCTTCCCTGAAGTCGAGTGTAGAGCTCCCCCTTCTGGCCTGGAGTCAGAACAGTGTTGTATGTGCTGAATATCTGTCAAAGGGATCCTTCCTCGCTTCCAAGAGTGACATCACTCTCCCCGTGAGGAAAGAAATGCCACTGTAACAACCAGTGACCTGGGGTGTTACAGTGTGGTGTTAGAAGTGCGGGCAGTGTTCCCAGCGAACACGTGTGATGGCTATAAGAGGTACTCCATGTCCTGGGTGAAGGCGGTCACAAGCCAGCATACGACATTAAGCAAAATGGTGGACCTACTTATTTGGTACAAGCACAGCAGCAATAGCACCAACAGAATCAGCAGCAGTTACAGCAGCGACAGATGGCATAACGAGAGACCAGTAAGCTGCTGTTACAACAGATGCAACAGCAGCACCAGCAGCAGATCGACTTGTTCGCAGAGATGGTTCGTGGAAGGTTGGCAACCCCTCCCCCAAATCCAGGTGAAGACACATACGTCCAGGAGGTTGCAGAGTGTAAAAATCTACTTCCAGAGTAGTGGGCGGAGGTGCTGGCCCACTAGCTACCTGGCGAGCCCCAAAAGGCTTATTTTGATTTGTTATTACAGGATGCACAAGAGAATGCCAAATTAAAAACAGAAATTTTGGCACGCACGGGAGTGACTGTCGGTCAGATCACAAAGGGTTCACCACTGGGCGTATTATGGGGACAAACCGCCTCGATCCCAACTGCATCTTGTACAGAAGTGGTTGCAGCTGGAGTGCTCCACTCCACCCCAGATGATTAAATGAGTTGTCATGGACAGATTTGTTCACTCCCTTGAACCTTCCAAGCCCGGTGCAGACCTGGGTTGCCCAGGGAGATTCCTGGAATTCAGACGAACTGGTGGGCCTAGTGGAAAGGTACCAGGTGGTCGACAGGTCCCTAAGAATGCCAGTGGATGGTGCCTCCCCATACTGAGGTATTCAGCGGTAGCCCAAGTCCCAAAAAGGGGGTAGTAGAACCACCACTGGGGGGGAGTCTTAGACCACAAGGGGTCACTGAGGGGTTGTCAAGGGCCGTTGGTAAAGACTTGCTCTGCTGGAGATGCCACAGTCTGGGACATATAGCTGCCCGTTGTCCTTTGTCCTCTAAAAAGATGGACTGCAGCCTAGGGAGGCTCTGCTTGTACTATGCCTATTCTGCCTGCAGTGGAGTATCAGCCCAGTGAGAGGCAGCACGCATGTCCTTTGGCAATAAATGGGGTGCTGGTGTCAGGACTCTGACAAGGGCCAAACTTTCCCACCAGTTGATCCCAGGGACACACGTGAGCGTCCGCTGTATCCATGGGATGCCAAGGACTTCCTTGTTGCCAGAATATAGATAAAAATGAAATGTAGTATTGAGTCCCATGAGGTCGGGGTAGTCAAAGACTTGTTATACCCAGTGATCATCAACTTTAGTCTTTTCTGGGACTTGTGGGAAAAGGTGAGGGTGCCCACTGTATCAGACAGGAGCTGGTCCACCCATGAAGATTCCCCATAGCAGTCATCGAGTTCCCCCTGTGTGTCTTTACTGGTGTCAAGGACGAGACAGTGACCAGTGAGGCTGAGATTCCTGAGTTGGAAGTTTCTGGGGGAATTTTGGGACTGCCCAAATGTGGGATCTTACTTTAAAAAATGTTTTGACAATGTGACTGTGATAAATGGGGTTGCTCAAGAGCTGGGGGCCGACACCAGGTTTCCATATTTCACTTTAAATAAAGAACTGCTTTATCGGGTCACTAAACTTAGAGGGGAAGTGATAGAGCAGTTGTTGGTGCCGGGACCCTATAGGCATAGAGTAATAGATCTGGCCCATTCTCATGTCTTGGGTGGGCATCTGGGAGTAGACAAAACTCAAGATTGGGTCCTTCAGAGGTTCTCCTGGCCTGAGTGTCACCAAGACATTTTTAATTTCTGCCAATTCTGCCCTATCAGCTAACTGCTCCCGTATCCCATTCCCGCAGTCCCTAGGGCCGTTGACCATGATAGAAGTCCCATTTGACCGGATTACCATGAACCTGGTAGGGCTCTTAGGTAAGTCCACCAGGGGTTATCAATACATCCTTGGGGTAATGGACTATGCAACACTGTACCCAGAGGCGGTGCCATTGAAAAACTCCTCTGCCAGGAGTGCAGCATGAGCGCTAGCTGTAATGCTGTAGCCATCTTGCTAGTGGCAATATTGTGATTGGCTGACTGCATTACCTCATCAGAGGTTATAAAAGAACAGCATTGCCATGCTCTGCACATTGACACTATTGATCAGCTCAGGTACAGTTGTGATAGGAGGAAGAGAGCAGTTGATGTTTACACGAAATAGAAAAAAAACTTGGAAGTCCCCCGTAATTTTCATAAGCAGCAGAAGGAAAGCCAACAACTGGGGGCTGATGTTAAAGGCCAATATCCATAGAGGTTCCCAGGTTGTTAATATCAGCTCACAGCTGTTTGCTTTATTGGAATATTGTTTATTATTTTTTGTCTTTTATAGGGGACCTGGTCATCAGTGGATTAGGTGCAAAGGTGAGTAAAACTTTGCTTGTATTTATTTCAATTAAAGGACTTTATTCTGAATGTTATTTTTTTTTTTTACAATCTAACTATGGAGTTAGTAATGGGGGTGTCATATAGACATATAGACACCTCTCCATTACTAACCTCTGGGCTTGATGTCAGCAGCAATAAAACAGCTGATATCAACCCCAAACCTATTACACCACTTGCCACTGCACCAGGGAAAGTAGGAAGAGCCTGGTGCAGTGGCAAGTAGGCAGAGCCAGGCAAAACACCAGTATTGGAGCATCTGACAGATGCTCCTATTCTGGGGCGGCTGCGGCTGCTATTTTTAGAATGGGAGGGCAATGTCCATCACCCCTTATCAGTCTGAAAATACCAGCCAGCCCAGCTGTCTGCTTTAGCTTGGCTGGTTATCAAAAATGTAAGGGGACCCCAAGCTGTTTAAATAAATTAAAAAAGGCTTGGGACCATTCTATTCTTGTTCATCCACCATGATAAAGCTAACAGCTGTCAGTTGCAGTCCAAAAATTTAATATTGTCATCCATACAGTTTAACATGCTTTGTGTGAAATTGTGCTGATTTAAAAATCGCTTGGACTGCTACAGGTGACTTTTTTAATATGAAAAAAATTCAGTTTCAATTAATCAAGGAAACTTGGTTTCCAAAGACCTGGCAACTGCAAAATGTGTAAGGTGTGTGGAAAGGGACAGGAAAGTGGAAGTGCTGATGATGGTGCATGCAGAAAGTGAGGACATGGGGCAGGTGCTACTCTGGTTGTTGCTGGAGTACAAGCAACATGCCCATCCACGACACATTGCTTCCTGTTTCACTTGTAGGGAAACCATTTCTGAAGCCAAACCAGTGCAAACAGGTCGTCAGTTGGAAAGCAGTTAATGCTTCCAGTATGCTTGCCAGCACCACTTAGTCTTCCACATGGTCCAATCTTACCACCTAAGAGTCTGGATCACTTAATACTCAATGTCATCCTCCTTACTCCCACCATGTTGAGTCTCAGGAGACTAGTGATCCCATATTAGAACACTCCAAGGAGCTCTGTAAAATATTATTTTGTAATTGTGGTCTCTCATCCTGCATATTCCAAGAGGTACAAGAGGATGCACTGTTTAGTGATGGACAAATCTTAGAGCAGCCACGGTCACAAGAAGATGACAGTGGGGAACGGCAAATTTTGTTTAAGGAAGAAGAGGTGATGGATGACGAAGTCTCTGACACATGCTGGAAGCTGGCATGCAGAGGGAGGCCAGCAGTGCTAAGGAGGAGGGATCAGAAGCACTGAAAGAGGCAGGAAGAGGAAGGGGTGATTAGAGGGAGAAGGCAGGCAACTGTTCGGCAGAGCACCAACACTCGTGAATATCTCTGTCAAAGAGTTAGGTGGTCCCCAGTCTGGGACTTTTTTAAAGAGAGTTCTGAGACACAAAAATGATCATTTGCAACTTGTGCCATGGCAAGATCAGCAGGAGCCTGAACACTAAGAGCCTAACCACCATCAGCATGGTTAGGCACATGTCATCTAAGCACCTGACTTGGTGGGCCGAAATCCTGGAATCACGATTGATGACAGCAGATGACACCACTGACACTTCCCTTGTGCTAGGTGCTTCACAATACCCTGTACATGACAGTGTCCCAGATGCCTCCCGCACTGCTCCTGTCCTTGCACATTCTTTAACACCTTCACCAGGCACTTCTAAATCCTTGTCCCAGCATAGGGTTTGGCTGTACCTACCCTAGGCCTTGGAATGAAAAAGATAGTTCCAAGTCAAAAAATGAACACACCAACAAGCCCAAATGCTAAACTGCCACATTTCCAGGCTGCTTGCCGTGGAAACGTTGCTATTTAGGCTTGTGGAGATGGAGGTTTTCAGCTGACTCATGGGGGCATCTGTCACTCCGTTATCGATCCCCAGCCAACATTATATCTCCAGGTGTGGCGTCCCCACCTTGTACCAGCTCGTGTCCAAGTAGTTCACCCATGCCCTTACCATCGAACTTACTGTGGTTGTCCACTTAATGACCGACACATGGAGAAGCACTTGTGGCCAGGCATGCTACATTTCCCTGACGGCTCAATAGGTGAACATTTTAGGGACGGTGGCAGAGTCCCATCCTGGCGCAGCACATGTGCTGCCGACGCCGAGGATTGATGGCCCTACTTCTATCTAGGTTTCCTCTACCTCATACACCAGTCCCTGCACCCCTTCTACTACTCCGAATCCTCCATCTCCAATTTGTTATCTCAGAGCACGTCATCCACATCAGCCGGAAGCTGTATGCCCTGCAGCACTACCTCAGTGAAGTGGCTGTGAAGCTTGACAAGCTCACACATGTAGCATGCTTGTCCCACGTGCTCAACTTTGCAGTGGTTTCTGAAAACCTACCCAGATTTGGCAGAGCTTCTGGTCAAGGTATACCGCATCAGCGCCCATTTCCGCAAGTCGGTTACAGTTGCCGCCGCTCTGGCAATGCTACAGCAGTGCATGCAAGTGCCTGCTCACTAACTGCTGTGCGATGACATCACACACTGGAACTCCATACTGCACTTACTGGCAAGGCTTTGTGAACAGCAGAGGCCAGTTGTTGAGTACCAGCTCCAACATGCCAGTCGATATTCTGATCAGCCTTCGCACATAAGAACTGAAGAGTGGGCATGGATGTCTGACATTTTTTTTCCCCAAGACTTAGAGGACTCCACAAAGAAGGTGTCAGCAATGACTGCATAATCAGTGGAACCATCCGGCTTCTGGGCTTGTTTAAAAAGTCGCTGCTCACAATTAAACAAGAAGCTTTGGATGTGGACCAGGTGGAGATGGAGGAAGACAGGAGACAGGGAGACCAAGTATTGAGTGCATTTACTGAACATACATTTCAGTAGGCCAACATTTCAGATTTTAAAAATTTTCAAGCTGATGTTATAAAGTATTATAACTTACTGAGATAATGACTTTTGGGTTTTCATTGGCTGTAAGCCATAATCATCAACATCAACAGAAATAAACACTTGAAATAGATCACTACGTTTGTAATGATATAATATATATAATATACAAACTTCACTTTTTGAATTGAAGAACTGAGATAAATTAACTTTTTGATGATATTCTAATGTTGTGAGAAGCACCTGTATATACACCTGTATATATATACACTCACCGGCCACTTTATTAGGTACACCATGCTAGTAACGGGTTGGACCCCCTTTTGCCTTCAGAACTGCCTCAATTCTTCGTGGCATAGATTCAACAAGGTGCTGGAAGCATTCCTCAGAGATTTTGGTCCATATTGACATGATGGCATCACACAGTTGCCGCAGATTTGTCGGCTGCACATCCCAAAGATGCTCCATACAAGGCAGGATGGATCCATGCTTTCATGTTGTTTACGCCAAATTCTGACCCTACCATCCGAATGTCGCAGCAGAAATCGAGACTCATCAGACCAAGCAACGTTTTTCCAATCTTCTACTGTCCAATTTCGATGAGCTTGTACAAATTGTAGCCTCAGTTTCCTGTTCTTAGCTGAAAGGAGTGGTACCCGGTGTGGTCTTCTGCTGCTGTAGCCCATCTGCCTCAAAGTTCGACGCACTGTGCGTTCAGAGATGCTCTTAGGCCTACCTTGGTTGTAACGGGTGGCGATTTGAGTCACTGTTGCCTTTCTATCAGCTCGAACCAGTCTGCCCATTCTCCTCTGACCTCTGGCATCAACAAGGCATTTCCGCCCACAGAACTGCCGCTCACTGGATTTTTTTTCTTTTTCGGACCATTCTCTGTAAACCCTAGAGATGGTTGTACGTGAAAATCCCAGTAGATCAGCAGTTTCTGAAATACTCAGACCAGCCCTTCTGGCACCAACAACCATGCCACGTTCAAAGGCACTCAAATCACCTTTCTTCCCCATACTGATGCTCGGTTTGAACTGCAGGAGATTGTCTTGACCATGTCTACATGCCTAAATGCACTGAGTTGCCGCCATGTGATTGGCTGATTAGAAATTAAGTGTTAACAAGAAGTTGGACAGGTGTACCTAATAAAGTGGCCGGTGAGTGTATATATATACAATGCCTACAAGTAGTATTCAACCACCTGCAGATTTAGCAGGTTTAATAAGATGCAAATAAGTTAGAGCCTTCAAACTTCAAACAAGAGCAGGATTTATTAACAGATGCATAAATCTTGCAAACCAAAAAGTTTTGTTGCTCAGTTAAATTTTTATAAATTTTAAACATAAAAGTGTGGGTCAATTATTATTCAACCCCTAGGTTTAATATTTTGTGGAATAACCTTTGTTTGCAATTACAGCTAATAATCGTTTTTTATAAGACCTGATCAGGCCGGCACAGGTCTCTGGAGTTATCTTGGCCCACTCCTCCATGCAGATCTTCTCCAAGTTATCTAGGTTCTTTGGGTGTCTCATGTGGACTTTAATCTTGAGCTCCTTCCACAAGTTTTCAATTGGGTTAAGGTCAGGAGACTGACTAGGCCACTGCAACACCTTGATTTTTTGCCTCTTGAACCAGGCCTTGGTTTTCTTGGCTGTGTGCTTTGGGTCGTTGTCTTGTTGGAAGATGAAATGACGACCCATCTTAAGATCCTTGATGGAGGAGCGGAGGTTCTTGGCCAAAATCTCCAGGTAGGCCGTGCTATCCATCTTCCCATGGATGCGGACCAGATGGCCAGGCCCCTTGGCTGAGAAACAGCCCCACAGCATGATGCTGCCACCACCATGCTTGACTGTAGGGATGGTATTCTTGGGGTCGTATGCAGTGCCATCCAGTCTCAAAACGTCATGTGTGTGGTTGGCACCAAAGATCTCGATCTTGGTCTCATCAGACCAGAGAACCTTGAACCAGTCAGTCTCAGAGTCCTCCAAGTGATCATGAGCAAACTGTAGACGAGCCTTGACATGACGCTTTGAAAGTAAAGGTACCTTACGGGCTCGTCTGGAACGGAGACCATTGCGGTGGAGTACGTTACTTATCGTATTGACTGAAACCAATGTCCCCACTGCCATGAGATCTTCCCGGAGCTCCTTCCTTGTTGTCCTTGGGTTAGCCTTGACTCTTCGGACAAGCCTGGCCTCGGCACGGGAGGAAACTTTCAAAGGCTGTCCAGGCCGTGGAAGGCTAACAGTAGTTCCATAAGCCTTCCACTTCCGGATGATGCTCCCAACAGTGGAGACAGGTAGGCCCAACTCCTTGGAAAGGGTTTTGTACCCCTTGCCAGCCTTGTAACCCTCCACGATCTTGTCTCTGATGGCCTTGGAATGCTCCTTTGTCTTTCCCATGTTGACCATGTATGAGTGCTGTTCACAAGTTTGGGGAGGGTCTTAAATAGTCAGAAAAGGCTGGAAAAAGAGATCATTAATCCAAACATGTGAAGCTCATTGTTCTTTGTGCCTGAACTACTTCTTAATACTTTAGGGGAACCAAACAGAATTCTGGTGGGTTGAGGGGTTGAATAATAAATGACCCTCTGAAAAAACTTTTCACAATTTAAAAAAAAAATAAACAAAGAAATAACATTCTTTTTTGCTGCAGTGCATTTCACACTTCCAGGCTGATCTACAGTCCAAATGTCACAATGCCAAGTTAATTCCAAATGTGTAAACCTGCTAAATCTGCAGGGGGTTGAATACTACTTGTAGGCACTATATATATATATATATATATATATATATATATATATATATATATATATATTTACATAGATAGAATAAAAGCAGGCAATTCATCTCTGCCGCGTACAGTAAAATCACAGCAGGACCCGACAGGATAGAATAGATGGATTATATACAATATATGCATGTAGAACAGATATCAGTGACATACAGTATATAGTTAGTACAGTGTGTTTGCAGCCATGCAGCCTGCCATCTGGATGTAGGAGAGCTAGACTAGTTATGGGACAAATGGATTATCACTTTCTTTGCAGACAGGTGAGGAATATTGTTGTTTGTTATTTTAATTCAAACAATTGCATCACTGGAATGGACGATGTCATAAGTATGGTTTAATTAAGACTTATTAAAGGAGTCTGTGTCATTCTTTCAATTAAAGTACTTTATTCTGGGTGTGTGTTTTTATACAGTAAGACTATAGGATTAGTAATAGTGGCGTCTTATAGATGTCTCTCAATTACTAACCTCTGGGCTTGATGTCACCTGACAATACAAAGGTGACATCAACCCCCCCCAACTACCACCCCACTTGCCATCACTGCAGGCAAGTGGGAAGAGCAAAGCTTAGTACCAGAATTGGTGCATCTTATAGATGCGCCTTTTCTTGGACATCTGAGAGCTGATGTTTTTAGCCCAATATCCATGGCCCCTTCCTACGCTATTAATTTCAGCCCTCAGTAGTCTGCTTAGCCATTGCTGGTTATTAATTATTGCGGGACCCTATGTCATTTTTTGGGGAGGGTCCTCATTTTAATAGCCAGTAAAGGCTAATTATACAGCTGTGAGCTGATATTAATAACTATGTAACTATGTAATAGCCTGGGAAGCTCTATGAGTATTACCCCCTTCCCAGACTATAAACATCTGTACCCAGCCGTCAGCTTTTCCTCTGCTGTTTTAAGAAAATGACGTGGGATTCCATGCTATTTTTTTCAGAAAAATAATCTTTTAATTTTTAAATACATGTACAGTAAGCTGCACATGCACTGTACTAATTGTATATGTCACTGACATCTATATATCTATCTATTCTACGTGTATATACTGTATGTAACCATCTATTCTATTCTGTCAGGTCCTGCTGTGATTTTGCTGTACGCGGCTGCTGAATTCCCGGCTTTGTATCTATCTATCTATCTATCTATCTATCTATCTATCTATCTATCTATCTATCTATCTATCTATCATATATCTAATATATACGTATATATATGTGTGTTTTGAAGAATATTTCCTTTGAAAACTATGTGTAAATGACAGAGAATTGCTCTGTGTAAAAGCTCATGTTAAAATTGCATTGCAATCAAATAACAATCGCACTGCATTAGGATGTAAATCGGATGCTAGGTGTTAAAAATCAGATTGTGCTCACATGAAAACACATGACACTTGCATTACACTCATCTGACTTTGCAAGAACAAAATCGGACTGATTTTAAAATCACTAGGGTGACTCCACCATTAGGGTATGTGCACTCATTGAGTATTTGCTTGCAAAAATTTCTGAAAGGTTTCTGCATTTCTTGGCAGCAAAAACACTGCAGCAAAAGCGTGAGTTTTGACGCATTTTTTGGTGTGTTTTTGATGAGGTATTGAATGCGTTTTTGTACAGTATTGAAGGCGTTTTTAGCTAAATAAAGATATTTAAAAAAAAGTTTTGAGTTGTAATTTCTTGGTTCAACACCTTCTTTTTGATTCTGATACAGTAGCATCAGGTAAAATGGGATTAGGACTTGGTGTCAGCAGCTGTCATTGACACCAAACCCTAGATTAAGTTATGAAAAGGTGTCAAACATACACCTTCATTACTAAACCAGTAAGTAAACGCACACACGTGCAGACGCACACACTCACTGTAACCAGCCTATGTAGCAGCATTAACAGAGTGATCCTACATAGGCTGTAACCTGTCACTAGACATCTATATAGAAAATTTTGCTGTCTTATTAATTTAGTCCATTTGCACTTGGATCTACGTCTGGTAGAAAGTTTTCATTTTTTACATTGAATTTTATAAGCACTAACTGTATATATAAAATTCTGGGATAGTTTAAAACCCTCTGGTCAAATGGATATGCAGCGCCCCAGAGTCCTGGTCGTTGCAGTGCTGTGGCTCCGCCGCTATGGGGAGCTATGGTACGTCTGATGGCACTGAAAGAGTTCATCTGATCAGGTATCACAGACACCAATACATTTCACAGCCGGGCCTCCAGGGGGAGCTAAGGGTTCTATTCACTAGGCCACTCCCCACCATTGTGGGTAAACTGGGGGTCAGGCAGGAAGTTAGATCAGAAAGCTGACTGGGTTAGAACCAGGCAACACCTTGTGGCAGAGGGTGTTGTGGGGAAAGATTCAGTAGGGTCTCTGTCAGGGGTGGGATCCTGACAGAGGCCTGGCAATTTGAGCGAACGTAACGGGACCGTGCCTGCTCAGCATAGCGGCGGTGCTCAAGGAAGGATTAGAAGCGAGATAGATTGTGCTGAGTGAGAAACGAGATCAACGCAATAAGGAGAATACCAGTAGGAGTCGTGCTGTAAGACCGAGGCAACATCCTACTGAGGCGCACAACCGGCGGCCGGAACGCCGAGGGAGTATTACATTATTCAGCTTCAAGCAATACTCTAAACAGCGGCAGGACAGTCAGTCTAAGGCGGGCTGTCTCACTTAAATCACCTATGCAGTCTTGGGGGGCAACTTGTGGAGAGGGGCGTCTCTAGGGTCCCGGAAGAGCTCCGAGCCTACCCGTCAAACGGGTGCCGTCCCAACCGTAACATCAGGGAGGGACGGAGGATTAGCAGAACATCATCTAATCGAGTTGTGAGGGAACTTAAGAAACGGACACAACAGTTGTGGGGACTTTCCGTAAGCACAGCAGGGAAGGACCACAACACATAGCGCTAGAAGGAAGGCACCTAATTTCCACCTGCTAAGAGAACTCTGGAGGTGCCATTGGACAGGCCGGACTTGCGCAGCCTGGTGAACCGTATCTCGGACTGAGGACTCAGAGATCTTCAGTAAAGAGGTAAAGAGACTGCAACCTGGTGTCCTCGTTATTTACTGCACTGCACCACTATCATCATCACCACACCATTTCTATTTGCTGTGCGCCCCACGGCAGGGTCACGGACCGGGCCTAACCACCGTGACAACCCCAGAGCAGAGACTCAGAGGCCCGGTACCGGGTACCCCTCGGCCCTGCGGCGGTGGGGGCGCTGCAAAACTTGGCGTCACGAACAGGATCTACTTAAGCCTGAAGAATCAGGTCATGTGTGCCTTGGAACTGTGATTTATTGTGCTTGGACTGTACTTTATTGCAAAGACTGTGCTGCGCCATTTACCGCCAAAATCCGCCGCCATTACAGCGCTGAGGAGAGAGCAGGAAGAGAAAAGGGGCGTGGAGTAGGCGTAGACAAGCTGCAGAGCGCGAAAAACAATGGCCGCCCAGTCTAAATATTTTTGTGTCCTGAGGACGTGTCCGTCAACAGCCGAGGTCCGCCTCCTGATCTTGTTTGGAGGATAGAGACCATGGAGACGGGGCCGCCCACGAAAGAGACCGCGGGAAGAGGACACTGGAGAAGAAGTGAAAATGGCGACAACGGGGGCACAGCAGGGGAATGACCAGACCCGACGAGGGGCTGTACAGCCCGATGCAGCCCATGATACGCCGCCACTGCGGGAGCTGACCCTCACAGAGTCAACGATGGGCCGACCTCCCCGCCCGCTATCCGAGGAGTGCGTGTCCGCAGCCGAGGCCCGGCGGATAGCCTACCGTCTGGAAGCCGAAGCCCGTGTGATCTCTCGGCTGGGCCAGCCTACGGAGGTCCGCCTGTCTCCAGTGTCCCCTGCCTCCTTCAACCAGGCCGCGGCAGAGTGTGAGCTGCGCGCGTCGGGCCTGAGGATCCTGCCGGAGGCCGAACATCTGCGGCGCCTCATGGCAGTGTGGCGGGACAGACCTCAGCCTGCCGCCGTGGTGGATCTAACCCGTGTGGACGAAACCCCACCGTGCCACTGGGGTGTGGTGGTCTCCTTCAACTCCTGACATGGGAAGGGAGTCATCCAAGAAATCGGGGAGCCACTGCAGGTCCGCGTTGACCGGGAAGAAGTCGAGCTCTGTGGAGGAAGGTATGACGCCGACCTGGAGCCTGGCGATGCTGTGACCTACACCCGGTGGAGGAGGGAAGTGGGTGGAACAGGCTGGGTAGCTCGGGGTGTCCAGCGGTGCGTCGCTCTGCAGGCTGCTACTGGAGTGCCGGAGGATGAGCCTTCTGAAGGGAAGGTGCCGGAACCCGTCCCCATGGAGCCGCAGGAGGACCGGGTTCACCGCGTGCCTCTGGGTCGCGCTCGGCCCCAAGCTAGGAGGGCATCCCGGCGAGGGATCCTGTCGCTGCTGGAGCCAGGACCGGCCCTCGCCACACCAAGGCGACCCGTTGGCCGGGTGAGGCCTGGAAGAAGATCACCTCCTACATTACAAGACTAAGTAAGATAATACTACTCTTAAATATGTAAATAGTTTCTTAACTGTTTGTTCGTTTCCTGTTTTGCTGCTAAACCCGTTCAGGGTTAACTTTTTAAAGGGATCCTTTCGTTGACCCGGGATCCCTATTGTTTTGTTTATTTTTCTAAGTTTTTGCACAAGTTTCCAGAACTGCCGCAATCATGAACAGTGCATGATACGAACTTTTTGTAAATAGTTTGCACCTTATTAAAGGTGCTCCCTACTGGTTTTACTTCAAAAAGGACTCTTTGTGAAGATACCACACTGGAACCTTTGCTGAGTACGGACTGGTAGCTTGAGAAGATATGCTACCTCATAGAGACTTGGTCCCCTCTTAAAGGGGATGTTCATGTGTTGCACTTAGAGAATAGTATTGCTTTAAGACTGAGAGATAGCAATAATGTCTTGATAAAGAGAAAGTGATGATAATGTTTTGCGAGAGAAAGTTATATGTATCCAACTAGTTAATTGTAAAGAAATGCTGATGATGTTCCCTGAAAGAAAGGGAAAGCTAGAAGAAGAACGCAGTGGGCCCGTAGGGGTAGACGTAGTGTCCAGCATACATGTCAGTAAGAAAATAATGAGAAGGTTTAATGTTCTATAGAAAATGTTTGATAATGATGATAGACGACGAGGACAGAAGGTGAACCCTGAGTCCTCCTAGGAGTCATGTAGAGATGGCTCAGTGCTCTTAAACTGAAAGTAATGTTATGTTCTATACTGTGTATAGTAGTTGAAAAGACAGAAGGCTCGGGCTGAAAGGAGCGGTCCTGTAAGAAAGGAGAGGCAGTAGGTCTGGTGCCGTTAGGACAGGCGGTCCTGCAGATTTAAAGAAGGAGAATGTAAAAGTTAAAATGCCTTATAATGTGATTATAAGAAGGTCTTTAGCGGATTTAGAGTGTACATCCTTAAAGGCGATGTTAAGTTATTGTTCAAAAGTTTGTATTAGTTTGCACACTATATAAATGTCCAGAATGTAATAGATAGGACCAAAACTCAAACCAGTATATATCAGCACACAATGGATCCAGAGAACCACAACTGAGTATAATCCAAATGAATTTTATTGCAACATTTAACACAAAAATAGAACAGAACAATTAAAAGAGAACCACATGTAGCCAGTAATGAGACACAACATGTCAAACACACCAGATAAGTGGTATAGATATAAGTATCCTAGAAATGCCATAAAGTGCATAGAGACAGACTAAGCACAATTCTGTGCAGCTGTTTTGTAATACATGATTTAAGCTAGACCCCATTTAAATACATAAAGTGCATAGTGCATATGAGGTCAGAAATGGACCATGACAATACAAAGGGTGATAAACCATGTGAATACCAAAAGTAATCAAGCCAGGAAAGGCATGCTATACTTACAGAATGAATCTGGATGTGAGTGGCACGTTGGTCCCAGCCGCCCCAACGCAAGTTTCGTCAGAGACTTCTTCAGGAGGCGCCTCCTTAAGAAGTCTCTGACGAAACGTGCGTTGGGGCGGCTGGGACCAACGTGCCACTCACATCCAGATTCATTCTGTAAGTATAGCATGCCTTTCCTGGCTTGATTACTTTTGATATTCGCATGGTTTATCACCCTTTGTATTGTCATGGTCCATTTCTGACCTCATATGCACTATGCACTTTATGTATTTAAATGGGGTCTAGCTTAAATCATGTATTACAAAACAGCTGCACAGAATTGTGCTTAGTCTGTCTCTATGCACTTTATGGCATTTCTAGGATACTTATATCTATACCACTTATCTGGTGTGTTTGACATGTTGTGTCTCATTACTGGCTACATGTGGTTCTCTTTTAATTGTTCTGTTCTATTTTTGTGTTAAATGTTGCAATAAAATTCATTTGGATTATACTCAGTTGTGGTTCTCTGGATCCATTGTGTGCTGATAAAAGTTTGTATTAGTAGAATACCCGGTTGGGTAAGGAAAGTTATTTATAGCATGTTGCTATGATATTTAACCACGTTTGTAACGTTCAAGTGTCCTCACCTCCCAAAAGGGAAGCTCTGTTTAAATATACTTATTGTTATTACACTCAACTAAACTGTATGTCTTTTTGCTAACTTGTATTGTTGTTTTCTTCCCAGTCCCGGAGTACTGTGTTTAACCAGGGGGGAGTGCAGCGCCCCAGAGTCCTGGTCGTTGCAGTGCTGTGGCTCCGCCGCTATGGGGAGCTATGGTACGTCTGATGGCACTGAAAGAGTTCATCTGATCAGGTATCACAGACACCAATACATTTCACAGCCGGGCCTCCAGGGGGAGCTAAGGGTTCTATTCACTAGGCCACTCCCCACCATTGTGGGTAAACTGGGGGTCAGGCAGGAAGTTAGATCAGAAAGCTGACTGGGTTAGAACCAGGCAACACCTTGTGGCAGAGGGTGTTGTGGGGAAAGATTCAGTAGGGTCTCTGTCAGGGGTGGGATCCTGACAGAGGCCTGGCAATTTGAGCGAACGTAACGGGACCGTGTCTGCTCAGCATAGCGGCGGTGCTCAAGGAAGGATTAGAAGCGAGATAGATTGTGCTGAGTGAGAAACGAGATCAATGCAATAAGGAGAATACCAGTAGGAGTCGTGCTGTAAGACCTAGGCAACATCCTACTGAGGCGCACAACCGGCGGCCGGAACGCCGAGGGAGTATTACATTATTCAGCTTCAAGCAATACTCTAAACAGCGGCAGGACAGTCAGTCTAAGGCGGGCTGTCTCACTTAAATCACATATGCAGTCTTGGGGGGCAACTTGTGGAGAGGGGCGTCTCTAGGGTCCCGGAAGAGCTCCGAGTCTACCCGTCAAACGGGTGCCGTCCCAACCGTAACATCAGGGAGGGACGGAGGATTAGCAGAACATCATCTAATCGAGTTGTGAGGGAACTTAAGAAACGGACACAACAGTTGTGGGGACTTTCCGTAAGCACAGCAGGGAAGGACCACAACACATAGCGCTAGAAGGAAGGCACAGATTTCCACCTGCTAAGAGAACTCTGGAGGTGCCATTGGACCGGCCGGACTTGTGCAGCCTGGTGAACCATATCTCGGACTGAGGACTCAGAGATCTTCAGTAAAGAGGTAAAGAGACTGCAACCTGGTGTCCTCGTTATTTACTGCACTGCACCACTATCATCATCACCACACCATTTCTATTTGCTGTGCGCCCCACGGCAGGGTCACGGACCGGGCCTAACCACCGTGACAACCCCAGAGCAGAGACTCAGAGGCCCGGTACCGTGTACCCCTCGGCCCTGCGGCGGTGGGGGCGCTGCAGATACGAATTAAATCCATATAAGGGCAGAAATATATTAGGTATACTTACCCTTGTGTTCGCAGATCTATTTTGTAATTTGTGTTTCCCTTGAAATGTTTTTAAATCACTTGTGATTATTTGGTTAATAAAGGTTTACATTTCTTTTATATATGGAATCTACTTCCCATGTATGTAGGTCTTTGTAACCAAACAGCAACTGTTAATTTTTAACAAAAAATGAAAAAAATTGGGTGGGCTCTGGCATAATTTTCATAACCAGCAGAGGAAAGGCCGACAGCTGAGGGCTGATTCTAATATTCTGTGAATGAACCAATTGCCATAAAGGTCCCCAGGCTACTAATATCAGCTCACAGCTGCTTGCTTAGCCTTTAATGGCTCGTTTACAAGGGGACCCCAGAAAATAATTGACATATGGTACTCCTATAAAATCTAACTAGCAAAGACTAGGCAGACAGCTGCAGGCTGATACTAATAGCCCAGGAAGGGACCATTGATATTGGCCCACTCCCAGACTAAAAACATCAGCTCTCAGCTGCCCCAGAAAAGGTGCATCTATAAGATGTGCCAAATCTGGCGCTTAGCCTTGCTCTTCCCACTTTCCCTGCAGAAGTGGCAGAAGAGGTAATAGTGTGGGGGGGGGGGTTGATGTCACCTTTGTATTGTCAGGTGACATTGAGCCCACAGGTTAGTAATGGAAAGGCATCTATAAGATCACACAAAATACTTTAAAAAATAATATTTCCCACATGTCTACTTTACTTCAGCACAATTTTGGAACCAAATTTTTTTTGTTAGGGAGTTATAAGGGTTTAAAGTTGACCAACGATTTCTCATTTTTACAACGCCATTTTTTTTTTAGGAACCACATCACATTTGAAGTCACTTTGAGGGGTCTATACGATAGAAAATACCCAAAAGTGACATCATTCTAAAAACTGCACTCCTCAAGGTGGTCAATACCATATTCAAGAAGTTTATTAACCCTTCAGGTGCTTCAAAATTTTTTGGAATGTTTCAAAAGAATGAACATTTAACTTTTTTCACAAAAAAAGTACTTTAGATCCATTTTTTTAAAAAATTTCCCACGGGTGACAGGAGAAATTGAACCATAAAAGTTGTCCAATTTGTCCTGCATACGCTGTTACCCCATATGTTGAGGGGAACCACTTTTTGGGCACATGGCAGAGCTCGGAAGGGAAGGAGCGCCGTTTGACTTTTTCAAACTAAAATTGGCTGGAATTTAGATAGGACGCCATGTCGCGTTTGGCGAGCCCCTGATGTGCCTAAACAGTAGAAACCCCCCACAAATGACCCCATTTTGGAAAGTAGACCCCCTAAGGAATTTATCTAGATGTGTGGTGAGCACTTTGAAACCCCTAGTGCTTCACAGAAATTTGTACCGTAGAGCCCTAAAAATAAAAAATATTTTTTTTTCACAAAAATGATCTTTTCGCCCCCAATTTTTTTTTTTCACAAGAGTAACAGGAGAAATTGGACTGCAAAAGTTGTTGTCCAATCTGTCCCGAGTACGCAGATACCCTATATATGGGGGTAAATCACTGTTTGGGCGCACAGCAGATCTCGGAAGGGAAGGACACCATTTGACTTTTTCGACGTAGAATTGGCTGGAATTGAGATCGGACGCGATGTCGCATTTGGAGAGCCCCTGATGTGCCTAAACAGTGGAAGCCCCCCTATTCTAACTCCAACCCTAACCCCAACTCACCCCTAATCCTTATCCCAGGCCTAACCTAAGAGAGAAAGGTAGACACACACCAGGTAAAGCAGAGGCAGGGGTGCACTGTCAAAGGCTGGACCAATTTTATGACACCCTCCCAGCATCCAGACCCTAATGACCATATACTTTTGACAAGGGAGGGAAAAGTGTTTAAAGATGGTCAAGCAATACCTGGCCAACCAAATGAGCAAACTCCCCAATTTATCTGCGACCTTTAACTATTGGGTCTCAAAGCTGGACACCTGGAATGAGCTGTCCCATATGCTTTGGAGATTTTGTGCTGTCTGGTGCTAGCTTCTTGTCTGAGCAGGATTTCAGGGCCACCAGGGGGTCATAACACACAGGCACTTTTGACTGTCAACAGAAATTGCTGACAGGCTCACTCTGATAAAAATGAACAAAACCTCGATTAGCCCCAACTTTTCCACACCAACCCCTTTACAGCAGCACATAAAATGTTTTTAATCTTCAAAATTTGAATGAGGCCCTCCAGTTGTTGTCTTCCAAGGTCTATGCATGACTTTATGACCCTCCTTATATTTTTTCCTGGCTTTGAACTTTGTGTAGAGACTTTATAAGTGTGGGAGTACATCAACTACCTTTCTTAATATTTGAATGAGGCCTTCCATTTGTTGCCTTCAAGGGTTAATGGATGACTGGATGACCTTCCTTATAATTTTTTACCTGGCTTTGCACTGTATGCATAACTTTTATGATTTTAGTAGTACCAAAACCTGCACATTGTTCACAATATTTGACTAAGGTACTACAATTGGTGCCTTCAAGGGTGTATGGATGACCCTGCTTGACATTCTTGGCAGGTTTTGTGCTGTGTGCAGTGCTTTTAGGAGTGTAAGAGTACCACTATTATACTTTGTTTAGAATATGTTAATGAGGTACTACAGTTGGTACATTCAACAGTGTATGGATGACCCTGCTTGTAATTTTTGGCATACTTTTTGCTCTGTGCAGAGCTTCTATGAGTGTAGCAGTACCATGACTATATTTTGTTCAGAATATTTTAATGAGTTACTAAAGGTGGTGCCTTCAAGGGTGTATGGATGACCCTGTATGTACTTTTTGGTAGGCTAGCACTTGTGGGTTTTTTAATTGCCTTATGACATTCCCATCCTTTAGAAGAGTTTACTGTATTCCATGGGCTTCAGGTTACAATATGCTTTCATTTTACGGGAGATTATTTAAAGAGAATATTAAAAAAAAAGTGTTTTTTGTATTAGTTCCTAGGGCAGCAGTACTATAAATACAGTCCCATTTATGGGGTAAAACTGCAATTCTTATGACATTATATCAAGAATTCAGAAATATACACAATAGCTTGTATTTACAGATATTTCCATCCTTAATTTTCCCTAAATTTTAAGTCCTCTACCTTCTTAAAGGGAACCTTTTAAGTGAATTATTGTACAAACCATGGGCAGCAGGAATCAAAGCCGGGATGCACGATTACAGCCAGGTATGTTTTTTCTGAAACTCTCCAGCATTTTAGAGAAAGTAAAGTTGCAACATCATAGCCAGAGGCAAAACGAGTCCACGCTGCCCACTGCCGGATTTTCCCAGTGTAGTTGCAGGTGATTAACAGGTCTCTCCCATTTTTATTTTACCAGAAAACTCCTAAGGAAGAACATCTAAAGCCACTTAATAAGCACATATTCTGATGTGACAGACCTGTTTGACTGTGGATGCAGCAGATCTGGGCATGTCTGCTGCTTTCTGTAGGAACGTTTGCAGAAAATGTAAATGTGATGTAACACTTTGTCTTCCCAGTAAATGATTGCAGTGAGGTTGTCTATGTCGGGCTCTCATCATATCTGTTATTATGCAGGAGCCACAGCGCAGAGCCGAATCCTCTGCCCCACAGACACCACTGACCCCTGATGGACGACACTGAGGGTAGAGGGGCTTGATGAGTTCTCCAGAGTTTCCATCATTATTGGAGGAATAATCACTGCAGGTAGAGCTGGTTTATCCCCATGAATATGGATGTAATCAGGGCAGAGGCTCGGAAATAGATGAGAATGGAGTCTGCACTTATGTCTCATGAGAAATACAGAATTAGGAATATAAACTTACCGGTTGTTGTAGCGCAGAGTTGTGTTAGATGTGGTCAGATTATCATCAGCAGTAGGGTTGAGCGAAACAGATCGGCCAATTTCAAAAGTCGGCCAACTTTTGGGAAAGTCGGGTTTCGTGAAACCCGACCCGATCTCACTGTGGGACCGGGTCGGCCGTCGGCGATCTTCGCTCCAAAGACGGGTTTTGTTTTTTTAATATATATATATATATAGCTATATATCTATATCTATATATATATCTATATCTATATATATATCTATATCTATATATATATCTATATCTATATATATATATATATATATATCTATCATTGAGACACATATATATATATTTATATTTACTACAGCGCGATATATGTGAAAAGCCGGTAATTCAATTGCCGGCTTTTCATTTCTCCTGCCTAAACCCGACATGATATGAGACATGGTTTACATACAGTAAACCATGTCATATCCCCCTTTTTTTGCATATTCCACACTACTAATGTTAGTAGTGTGTATGTGCAAAATTTCGGCACTGTAGCTATTAAATTTAAGGGTTAAATCGCGGAAAAAATTGCCGTGGGCTCCCGCGCAATTTTCTCCACCAGAGTGATAAAGCCAGTGACTGAGGGCAGATATTAATAGCCTAGAGAGGGTCCATGGCTATTGGCCCCCCTGGCTACAAACATCTGCCCCCAGCCACCCCAGAAAAGGCACATCTGGAAGATGCGCCTATTCTGGCACTTGGCCACTCTCTTCCCACTCCCGTGTAGCGGTGGGATATGGGGTAATGAAGGATTAATGCCACCTTGCTATTGTAAGGTGACATTAAGCCAGATTAATAATGGAGAGGCGTCAATTATGACACCTATCCATTATTAATCCAATTGTATGAAAGGGTTAAAAAAAACACACACACATTATTAAAAAGTATTTTAATGAAATAAACACACCGGTTGTTTTAATATTTTATTGCTCTCTCAATCCACCTGAAGACCCTCGCTCTGTAACAAAGGAAACATAATAAACCAACAATATACATACCCTCTGATGATCTGTCATGTCCCACGAGGTAAATCCATCTGAAGGGGTTAAAATATTTTACAGGCAGGAGCTTTGCTATAATGCAGCTGTGCTCGTGCCTGTAAACCCCGGCGAATGAAGGAAATGTAGGTCAATTACCTATAGTTACCTTCAGTCGCGGTGATGCGCCCTCTGCTGGATGTCCTCATATGACGTCGAGTGTGGGAAAAAGTTCCCAGGCTGCAGTTCACGAGGACATCCAGCAGGGGGCGCATCACCGCAACTGAAGGTAACTATAGGTCATTGACCTACATTTCCTTCATTCGCCGGGGTTTACAGGCACGAGCACAGCTGCATTATAGCAGAGCTCCTGCCTGTAAAATATTTTAACGCCTTCAGATGGATTTACCTCGTGGGATGTGACAGTTCATCAGAAGGTATGTATATTGTTGGTTTATTATTTTTCCAAGCGAGGGTCTTCAGGTGGATTGAGAGAGCAATAAAATATTAAAACAACCGGTGTGTTTATTTCATTAAAATACTTTTTAATAATGTGTTTGTGGTTTTTTTTTTAACCCTTTCATACAATTGGATTAATAATGGATAGGTGTCATAATTGACGCCTCTCCATTATTAATCTGGCTTAATGTCACCTTACAATAGCAAGGTGGCATTAACCCTTCATTACCCCATATCCCACCACTACACGGGAGTGAGAAGAGAGTGGCCAAGTGCCAAAATAGGCTCATCTTCCAGATGTGCCTTTTCTGGGGTGGCTGGGGGCAGATGTTTGTATCCAGGGGGGCCAATAACCATGGACCCTCTCTAGGCTATTAATATCTGCCCTCAGTCACTGGCTTTACCACTCTGGCGGAGAAAATTGCGCGGGAGCCCACGCCAATTTTTTCCACGATTTAACCCTTAAATTTATTAGCTACAGCGCCGAAATTTTGCACATACACACTACTAACATTAGTAGTGTGGAATATGCAAAAAAAAGGGATATGAGATGGTTTACTGTATGTAAACCATGTCTCATATCATGTCGGGTTTAGGCAGGAGAAATGAAAAGCCGGCAATTGAATTACCGGCTTTTCAACATTATCGCGCTGAAGCAAATATTAAAAAAGTATGCTTCCCCATTGATTTGCATTGGGTTTCGTGTTTTGGCTGGTTCCCGACCCCGACTTTTCAATGAGATCGGCCGATTTCACTCGACCCGACTTTTGAGAAAGTCGGGTTTCGTGAAACCCGACTCGATCTCAAAAAATGAAAAGTCACTCAACCCTAATCAGCAGCAGCAGGAGCATCCATTCTGAGGATTCACCTACAGTAATAATAATAATACAACAGACTTTGTAATCACCGTATCTGTGCTGTAGGATTCTTGTGGTAAAGGAGCACTGCAGCGATTTCCTCTTCTTCATTTTCCTCTGTTAGCAATTAGTAATGTGTGTACCAAGTGTATTACAATAGTTACCAATCACTGTCTCTTCCAGTTTCCAGTTTTCTGAGTCTCATAGACTAACACTGAAAAACTGACCTCTGCCAACAGAGAAGTGCAGAGGAGCCAGAATAGACTGGAGCAGCGCTGGAAACAGCAGATGATGACGGCTGGTACAGTTGTGTTCAAAAGTTTACATACTTCAGCAGAATTTCTGCTTTCTTGGCCTTCTTTCAGAGAATATGAATGATAACACCAAAACGTTTTTTCCACTCATGGTTAGTGGTTGGGTGAAGCCATTTATTGTCAAACTACTGTGTTTTCTCTTTTTAAATCATAATGACAACCCAAAACATACAAATGACCCTTATCAAAAGTTTACATACCTTGGTGATTTTGGCCTGATAACATGCAAAGAAGTTCACACAAATGGGTTTGAATGGCTACTAAAGGTAACATCCTCACCTGTGACCTGTTTGCTTGTAATCAGTGTGTGTGCAAAAAAGCTGAGTGAGTTTCTCGGATCCAGACAGACTCTTGCATCTTTCATCCAGCCACTGATGTTTTGAATTGTGAGTTATGGAGAAAGCAAAAGAATTGTCAATGGATCTACAGGAAAAGGTAGTTGAACTGTATAAAAAAAGCACAAATGTAAAGTAATATAATACACTATCTACACACACTACTGATTGCTAACAGAGGGGACAATAAACACATCAGAGCCTCCTGTAATCACACGGGTCTCCAGCTTACACTATGGGGGATTTATATAAAGCCGGCTGGAGTAAGATGAGCTGCACGCTGTATAGTTCTAGTTCTTGAGAACAGGATCCAAAAATATTAGTGCTGGGCAAAATTTTGAAAATGTTTAGAATATTAATATTTTGTTATTTTATATGAATGTCAGGGACAATTTATCACAAATCTGCAGCAAACATGTCTCCAAGGAAAGAAAATTTAAAAAAGTTGAATCCCATGCTCGTCACTGCTCATTACTCGCTCAAGCATCAGTGTGGTTAAGATGCTCGTTACTTGGAGAGTATTTTTTGAATGTTTGAGCACATGTTTGAGTTCCCGCCTTTCATGTTTGGTGCTTTTTAGACAGCCAATGAACAAGTGGGGATTGCCTGCCAGTAACTGTGATGCCATAGCCATCTTGGTTGTGGCATTACAGTGATTGGCTGGCCGCGTCTATATAAGACACGTGACCCCATTGTTATGACCCCAATGGCGAGGGTCTCAGAGGAACGTGGAAGTCTGCAGAATACAAAAATCCAGCTCATAGGGCAGTGGTAGCTGGGTTGACCATATATCTACTCCTAACGCCAACACTAGAAGTAGCCGGGGATCATTCCTACGTTGATTCTAGATGACACGCTCCAGCCGGAGAATCTAGCTACCCCTAGTAGAGGAAAACAAAAGACCTTTCTTGCCTCCAGAGAAGGGGACCCCAAAGCTGGATAGAAGCCCCCCACAAATAATAACGGTGAGGTAAGAGGAAATGACAAACACAGAAATGAACCAGGTTTAGCACAGAGAGGCCCGCTAACTGATAGCAGAATAAAGAAAGGTAACTTATATGGTCAACAAAAACCCTATCAAAATCCACACTGGAAATTCAAGAACCCCCGAACCGTCTAACGGTCCGGGGGGAGAACACCAGCCCCCTAGAGCTTCCAGCAAAGGTCAGGATATATATTTGGAACAAGCTGGACAAAAATACAAAACCAAAACAAAATAGCAAAAAGCAAAAAGCGGACTTAGCTGATATAACTGGAACCAGGATCAGTAGACAAGAGCACAGCAGACTAGCTCTGATAACTACGTTGCCAGGCATTGAACTGAAGGTCCAGGGAGCTTAAATAGCAACACCCTTAACTAACGACCCAGGTGCGGATAAAAGGAATGACAGAAAAACCAGAGTAAAAAAACTAGTAACCACTAGAGGGAGCAAAAAGTAAATTCACAACAGTACCCCCCCCTTAGTGAGGGGTCACCGAACCCTCACCACGACCACCAGGGCGATCAGGATGAGCGGCATGAAAGGCACGAACTAAATCGGCCGCATGAACATCAGAGGCGACCACCCAGGAATTATCCTCCTGACCATAGCCCTTCCACTTGACCAGGTACTGAAGCCTCCGCCTGGAGAGGCGAGAATCCAAGATCTTCTCCACCACGTACTCCAACTCGCCCTCAACCAACACCGGAGCAGGAGGCTCAGCAGAAGGAACTATAGGCACAATGTACCGCCGCAACAAGGACCTATGAAATACATTGTGAATAGCAAACGACACAGGAAGATCCAGACGAAAAGATACAGGATTAAGGATTTCCAATATCTTGTAAGGCCCAATAAAACGAGGTTTAAATTTGGGAGAGGAGACCTTCATAGGAACAAAGCGGGAAGAAAGCCATACCAAATCCCCAACGCGTAGTCGGGGACCCACACCGCGGCGGCGGTTGGCAAAGCGCTGAGCCCTCTCCTGTGACAACTTCAAGTTGTCCACCACATGATTCCAGATCCGCTGCAACCTATCCACCACAGAATCCACCCCAGGACAGTCAGAAGGCTCCACATGACCCGAAGAAAAGCGAGGATGGAAACCAGAGTTGCAGAAAAAAGGCGAAACCAAGGTGGCGGAACTAGCCCGATTATTAAGGGCAAACTCAGCCAATGGCAAGAATGTCACCCAATCATCCTGATCAGCAGAGACAAAACACCTCAAATAAGCCTCCAAAGTCTGATTGGTTCGCTCCGTCTGTCCATTAGTCTGAGGATGGAAAGCAGACGAAAACGACAAATCAATGCCCATCCTACTACAAAAGGATCGCCAGAATCTGGAAACGAACTGGGATCCTCTGTCTGACACAATATTCTCAGGGATGCCGTGCAAACGAACCACGTTCTGGAAAAACACAGGAACCAGATCGGAAGAGGAAGGCAGCTTAGGCAAAGGAACCAAATGGACCATCTTTGAGAAGCGATCACATATCACCCAGATAACGGACATGCCCTGGGATAGCGGAAGATCAGAAATGAAATCCATGGAGATATGTGTCCAAGGTCTCTTCGGGACAGGCAAGGGCAAGAGCAAACCGCTGGCACGAGAACAGCAAGGCTTAGCTCGAGCACAAGTCCCACAGGACTGCACAAATGACCGCACATCCCTTGACAAGGAAGGCCACCAAAAGGACCTGGCCACCAGATCTCTGGTGCCAAAAATTCCCGGGTGACCTGCCAACACCGAGGAATGAACCTCGGAAATGACTCTGCTGGTCCACTTATCCGGGACAAACAGTCTGTCAGGTGGACAAGACTCAGGCCTATCAGCCTGAAATCTCTGCAACACACGTCGCAGATCCGGAGAAATAGCTGACAAGATAACTCCATCTTTAAGAATACCAACAGGATCAGCGACTCCAGGAGCATCAGGCACAAAGCTCCTAGAAAGAGCATCGGCCTTCACATTCTTTGAACCTGGTAAATACGAGACAACAAAATCAAAGCGGGAGAAAAACAATGACCAGCGGGCCTGTCTCGGATTAAGGCATTTAGCAGACTCGAGATACATCAGATTTTTGTGATCAGTCAAGACCACCACACGATGCTTAGCACCCTCGAGCCAATGACGCCACTCCTCAAATGCCCATTTCATGGCCAACAACTCCCGATTGCCCACATCATAATTTCGCTCGGCAGGCGAAAACTTCCTAGAGAAAAAGGCACAAGGTTTCATAACAGAGCAACCAGGGCCTCTCTGCGACAAAACGGCCCCTGCTCCAATCTCTGAAGCATCCACCTCAACCTGAAAGGGAAGTGAGACATCGGGCTGGCACAAAACAGGCGCCGAAGTAAACCGGCGTTTCAACTCCTGGAAAGCCTCCACGGCAGCAGGAGCCCAGTTAGCTACATCGGAGCCCTTCTTGGTCATATCCGTCAAAGGTTTCACAATGCTAGAAAAATTAGCGATAAAACGACGGTAGAAGTTAGCAAAACCCAAGAACTTCTGTAGACTCTTAACTGACGAGGGCTGAGTCCAATCAAGAATAGCTCGGACCTTGACTGGGTCCATCTCCACAGCAGAAGGGGAAAAAATGAACCCCAAAAAGGGAACCTTCTGTACACCAAAGAGACACTTTGAGCCCTTGACAAACAAAGAATTTTCACGCAAAATTTTAAAGACCAACCTGACCTGCTCCACATGCGAATCCCAATTATCAGAAAAAACCAAAATATCATCCAGATAAACAATCAAAAATTTATCCAGATACTTCCGGAAAATGTCATGCATAAAGGACTGAAAAACTGAAGGCGCATTGGAGAGCCCAAAAGGCATCACCAAGTACTCAAAATGACCTTCGGGCGTATTGAATGCGGTTTTCCATTCATCACCTTGCTTAATGCGCACAAGGTTGTACGCACCACGAAGATCTATCTTGGTGAACCACTTGGCACCTTTAATCCGGGCAAACAAGTCAGACAACAGCGGTAAAGGATACTGAAATTTGACAGTGATCTTATTTAAAAGCCGATAATCAATACAAGGTCTCAAAGATCCGTCCTTTTTTGCCACAAAAAAGAATCCCGCACCAAGAGGGGAAGAAGACGGACGAATATGTCCTTTCTCTAGAGACTCCTTGATATATGAACGCATAGCGGTATGTTCAGGTACCGACAGATTAAACAGTCTTCCCTTAGGAAATTTACTGCCTGGGATCAAATCTATAGCACAGTCACAGTCCCTATGAGGAGGCAGTGCACTGGACTCAGACTCACTGAAGACATCCTGATAATCAGACAAATACTCCGGAACTTCCGAAGGCGTAGAAGAAGCAATAGACACAGGCAGGGAATCCCCATGAATACCACGACAGCCCCAACTTGAGACTGACATAGCCTTCCAGTCCAGGACTGGATTATGGGTCTGTAACCATGGCAGCCCTAAAACAACCAAATCATGCATTTTATGTAAAACCAGGAAACGTATCACCTCGCGGTGTTCAGGAGTCATGCACATGGTAACCTGTGTCCAATACTGCGGTTTATTTGCTGCCAATGGCGTATCATCAATACCCCTAAGAGGAATAGGATTTTCTAATGGTTCAAGAGTAAAACCACAGTGCTTAGCAAATGACAGATCCATAAGACTCAGGGCAGCACCTGAATCTACAAACGCCATGACAGGAAAAGACGACAGTGAGCAAATCAAAGTTACAGACAGAATAAATTTAGGTTGCAAATTACCAACGGTGACAGGACTAACAACCTTAGCTATACGTTTAGAGCATGCTGAGATAATATGTGTAGAATCACCACAGTAGTAGCACAAGCCATTCCGGCGTCTATGAATTTTCCGCTCATTTCTAGTCAGGATTCTATCACATTGCATTAAATCAGGTGTCTGTTCAGACAACACCATGAGGGAATTTGCGATTTTTCTATCACATTGCACCGAATTAGGTGTCTGTTCAGACAACACCATGAGGGAATTTGCGATTTTGCGCTCCCGCAACCGCCGGTCAATTTGAATAGCCAGTGCCATAGTATCATTCAGACCTGTGGGAATGGGAAAACCCACCATAACATTCTTAATGGCTTCAGAAAGGCCATTTCTAAAATTAGCGGCCAGTGCACACTCGTTCCAATGTGTCAGCACGGACCATTTCCGAAATTTTTGGCAGTACACTTCAGCCTCGTCCTGCCCCTGAGACATAGCCAGCAAGGCCTTTTCTGCCTGAATCTCAAGATTGGGTTCCTCATAAAGTAAACCGAGCGCCAGAAAAAACGCATTAATATCAGCCAATGCCGGATCTCCTGGCGCCAGCGAAAAAGCCCAATCCTGAGGGTCGCCCCGTAAGAACGAAATAACAATTTTTACTTGCTGAGCAGAGTCTCCAGATGAACAGGGTCTCAGGGACAATTTACAATTATTCACAAAATTCCTAAACTTAAACCTGTCTCCGGAAAACAGTTCAGGAATCGGTATTTTAGGTTCTGACCTAGGATTACTGATAACATAGTCTTGTATGCCCTGCACACGAGTAGCCAGCTGGTCCACACTTGTAATCAAGGTCTGGACATTCATGTCTGCAGCAAGCATAGCCACTCTGAGGTAAAGGGGAAGAAGAAAAAAAAAAAAAAAAAAAACTCAGAATCTTCTTTCTTATAATCCCTCTTCTGCAATGCATTAAACATTTAATACTGGCCTGGCAAACTGTTATGACCCCAATGGCGAGGGTCTCAGAGGAACGTGGAAGTCTGCAGAATACAAAAATCCAGCTCATAGGGCAGTGGTAGCTGGGTTGACCATATATCTACTCCTAACGCCAACACTAGAAGTAGCCGGGGATCATTCCTACGTTGATTCTAGATGACACGCTCCAGCCGGAGAATCTAGCTACCCCTAGTAGAGGAAAACAAAAGACCTTTCTTGCCTCCAGAGAAGGGGACCCCAAAGCTGGATAGAAGCCCCCCACAAATAATAACGGTGAGGTAAGAGGAAATGACAAACACAGAAATGAACCAGGTTTAGCACAGAGAGGCCCGCTAACTGATAGCAGAATAAAGAAAGGTAACTTATATGGTCAACAAAAACCCTATCAAAATCCACACTGGAAATTCAAGAACCCCCGAACCGTCTAACGGTCCGGGGGGAGAACACCAGCCCCCTAGAGCTTCCAGCAAAGGTCAGGATATATATTTGGAACAAGCTGGACAAAAATACAAAACCAAAACAAAATAGCAAAAAGCAAAAAGCGGACTTAGCTGATATAACTGGAACCAGGATCAGTAGACAAGAGCACAGCAGACTAGCTCTGATAACTACGTTGCCAGGCATTGAACTGAAGGTCCAGGGAGCTTAAATAGCAACACCCTTAACTAACGACCCAGGTGCGGATAAAAGGAATGACAGAAAAACCAGAGTCAAAAAACTAGTAACCACTAGAGGGAGCAAAAAGTAAATTCACAACACCCATGCTCAGTACACTGTAACCAGGAAACAGGCAGGGAGTAGGGAGAGGTGCTGGTGAATTAGACAGAGAATTTTAGCTGCGTATAGGCAGGTATTAGACAACAGTTATACTTCCTTCAACAACCCTTATTAATCAACAATCATTTCCTTCAACAACCCCATCAATACTAAGAACCAACTAAGATTAGGATCTCTAAGATTAGTAATCCTAGCATAATAGCTGATGAATTCTGAAGAATAACGTATAACACAAAATCCATCAAGAGAAAGAGGTTTTATGCAAATGAATATAAATTTAATTATACATGAATGACAGACAAAAATTGGTGGTCAAGTAAGAAAATAGCAACAGCTAAGAGAAAAGCAAGGGCAAAAAAATATTAGAAAAATAGAAGCATAAAAAAGTTGATAGCTGATAGAGAATCTATATATATAATTGTCTAAGGGTTTTTCCGTCTGTCTGTCTGTCTGTCTGTCCTGGAAATCCCACGTCTCTGATTGGTCGAGGCCGCCAGGCCTCGACCAATCAGCGACGGGCACAGCATGGCGACGATGATGTCATAAAGGTTGCCTCGACCAATCAGCGACGGGCACAGTCTGCCACGAATTTGCCTCGACCAATCAGCGACGGGCACAGTATCGACGTAGATGTCATAATGGTTGCCATGGCGACGTTGATGTCATAAAGGTTGCCTCGACCAATCAGCGATGGGCACAGTCTGCCGCGAATTCTGGAATCATCATTGTCCATATACTACGGGGACATGCATATTCTAGAATACCCGATGCGTTAGAATCGGGCCACAGTCTAGTAGATAATAAATAGATTATAGATAGATAACAGATAACAAATATAGATAATAAATAGCTAGATAATACATAATACTGTAGATAATATATAGATAATAAATAAATAATAGATAAATATAGTTAATAGATAATAAATAGATGATAGATACATGTAGATAGATAATAGATAGAAAAATAATAGATATAGATAGATAATAGACAGATAGATAGATATCATTACCTTCCTTTCTTCTCCACCAGGATCCCTTCTCTTTGGTCAGTGAGTGCAGCGGATCTTCTGCCCATAACCAGCATTGCTGCTGTATATACTGTGTGTATATATATATATATATATATATATATATATATATATATATATATATATATATATATATATATATATATATATATATATATATATATATATATATACACTTCTCTGCCCCAATCCATCAGACACTTCTGCTAAGTACAAACAGTTATAAACTACGGAATAATTGTTTTTTATATAATTTATTTAGTTGTTATTGAAACATCCAGATATATTAGTTTATACATATTTTATACATATAATTATTAATGCTTTTCCTTTACTCTTACAATTACCTGCACTTTGAATCCATTGTGAGAAAAGTGTAATACACATGTTTTTATTGTTGTATTTAAAGAGGAATTTCCTACAAATTTTTCATCTTGAGCTGGACACACAATGTAATAGCGGCTGCAAAGCATAATAAAATATATATTTTTTATTTTGCCTTTCTGTTGTGGAGATATTAGCAATCAAAGTATTTGGCACCTAATGAGTAAACTTTTGTTAGGTCCAAGTGAATGTTACCAATAACTTCCACTTCTCCCTGTATGAGGCTGATAAATCATAAGCAGGCAGATGAGCAAATGATCAAGATCCACTGCTGGCAGCGCCCTTTGCAATTCCAGACAATGATGCTCCAGATGTGATTGATGGGAGACAAGATCAAAGACAGAGCAAACGTACAAGCTAAACACTGGACTTATTGTTGTAGAAGTTAAATCCCTATTCCCAACTCCATTGCTCTATTCCGCCTCTCCATTTGGAGACAATGTGGGCAATAGCTTGAAGGGTCTTACAAGAGGGAACGGCACACAGTTCCTATTACTGTGATTATGATGTGGGGTGACATAATGTAGGATAGCCACTATGAACTATGGGGGATTTATATTTATAAAAAGCCGCTGGAATAAACTCCTCCATATGCTTCTTAACCCCTTCACCCCCAAGGGTGGTTTGCACGTTAATGACCGGGTCAATTTTTACAATTCTGACCACTGTCCCTTTATGAGGTTATAACTCTGGAACGCTTCAACGGATCGTGGCGATTCTGACATTGTTTTCTCGTGACATACTGTACTTCATGATAGTGGTAAAATTTCTTCGATATAACTTGCGTTTATTTGTGAAAAAAACGAATATTTGGCGAAAATTTTGAAAATTTCGCAATTTTCCAAATTTGAATTTTTATGCCCTTAAATCACAGACATATGTCACGCAAAATACTTAATAAGTAACATTTCCCACATGTCTACTTTACATCAGCACAATTTTGGAACCAAAATTTTTTTTGGTGACGGAGTTATAAGGGTTAAAAGTTGACCAGCAATTTCTCATTTTTACAACACCATTTTTTTTTAGGGACCACATCTCATTTGAAGTCATTTTGAGGGGTCTATATGATAGAAAATACCCAAGTGTGACACCATTCTAAAAACTGCACCCCTCAAGGTACTCAAAACCACTTTCAAGAAGTTTATTAACCCTTCAGGTGTTTCACAGGAATTTTTGGAATGTTTAAATAAAAATAAACATTTAACTTTTTTTCACACAAAATTTGTTTCAGCTCCAATTTGTTTTATTTTACCAAGGGTAACAGGAGAAAATAGACCCCAAAATTTGTTGTACAATTCGTCCTGAGTACGCTGATACCCCATATGTGGGTGTAAACCATTGTTTGGGCGCAGGGCAGAGCTCGGAAGGAAAGGAGCGCCATTTGACTTTTCAATGCAAAATTGACTGGAATTGAGATGGGACGCCATGTTGCATTTGGAGAGCCCCTGATGTGCCTAAACATTGAAACCCCCCACAAGTGACACCATTTTTGAAAGTAGACCCCCTAAGGATCTTATCTAGATGTGTGTTGAGCACTTTGACCCAACAAGTGCTTCACAGAAGTTTATAATGCAGAGCCGTAAAAATAAAAAATCATATTTTTTCACAAAAATGATCTTTTCGCCCCCAATTTTTTATTTTCCCAAGGGTAAGAGAAGAAATTGGACCCCAAAAATTGTTGTGCAATTTGTCCTGAGTACGCTGATACCCCATATGTGGGTGTAAACCATTGTTTGGGCAAAGGGCAGAGCTCGGAAGGGAAGGAGCGCCATTTGACTTTTCAATGCAAAATTGACTGGAATTGAGATGGGACGCCATGTTGCGTTTGGAGAGCCCCTGATGTGCCTAAACATTGAAACCCCCCACAAGTGACACCATTTTGAAAAGTAGACCCCCTAAGGATCTTATCTAGATGTGTGTTGAGCACTTTGACCCAACAAGTGCTTCACAGAAGTTTATAATGCAGAGCCGTAAAAATAAAAATCATATTTTTTCACAAAAATGATCTTTTCGCGCCCATTTTTTTATTTCCCCAAGGGTAAGAGAAGAAATTAGACCACAAAAGTTGTTGTGCAATTTGTCCTGAGTACGACGATACCCCATATGTGGGGGTAAACCACTGTTTGGGCGCATAGCAGAGCTCGGAAGGGAAGGAGCGCTATTTTACTTTTCAATGCAAAATTGACTGGAATTAAGATGGGATGCCATGTTGCGTTTGGAGAGCCCCTGATGTGCCTAAACATTAAAAACCCCCACAAGTGACACCATTTTGGAAAGTAGACCCCCCTAAGGAACTTATCTAGATGTGTTTTGATAGCTTTGAACCCCCAAGTGTTTCACTACAGTTTATAACGCAGAGCCGTGAAAATAAAAATTCTTTTTTTTTTTTCACAAAAATGATTTTTAGCCCCCAGTTTTGTATTTTCGCAAGGGTATCAGGATAAATTGGGCTCCAAAAGTTGTTGTCCAATTTGTCCTGAGTACGTTGATACCCCATATGTGGGGGGGAACCACTGTTTGGGTGCATGACAGAGCTCGGAAGGGAAGGAGCGTCATTTGGAATGCAGACTTAAATGGATTGGTCTGCAGGCGTCACGTTGCATTTGCAGAGCCCCTGATTTACCCAAACAGTACAAACCCCCCACAAGTGACCCCATATTGGAAACTAGACCCCCCAAGGAACTTATCTAGATGTGTTGTGAGAACTTTGAACCCCCAAGTGTTTCACTACAGTTTATAACGCAGAGCCGTGAAAATAAAAATTCTTTTTTTTTTTTTTTCACAAAAATGATTTTTTTAGCCCCCAGTTTTGTATTTTCACAAGGGTATCAGGATAAATTGGACCCCAAAAGTTGTTGATCAATTTGTCCTGAGTACGCTGATACCCCATATGTGGGGGGGAACCACTGTTTGGGCGCATGACAGAGCTCGGAAGGGAAGGAGCGCCATTTGGAATGCAGACTTAAATGGATTGGTCTGCAGGCGTCACGTTGCATTTGCAGAGCCCCTGATGTACCCAAACAGTACAAACCCCCCACAAGTGACCCCATATCGGAAACTAGACCCCCCAAGGAACTTATCTAGATGTGTTGTGAGAACTTTGAACCCCCAAGTGTTTCACTACAGTTTACAACGCAGAGCCGTGAAAATAAAAAATCCTTTTTTTCCCACAAAACTTATTTTTTGGCCCCCAGTTTTGTATTTTCCCAAGGGTAGCAGGAGAAATTGGACCCCAAAAGATGATGTCCAATTTGTCCTGAGTACGCTGATACCCCATATGTTGGGGTAAACCCCTGTTTGGGCACACGGGAGAGCTCTGAAGGGAAGGAGCACTGTTTTCCTTTTTCAACGCAGAATTGGCTGGAATTCAGATCGGATGCCATGTCCCGTTTGGAGAGCCCCTGATGTGCCTAAACAGTGGAAACCCCCCAATTATAACTGAAACCCTAATCCAAACACATCCCTAACCCTAATCCCAACGGTAACCCTAACCACTCCTCTAACCCAGACACACCCAACCCTATTCCCAACCGTAAATGTAATCCAAACCCTAACCCTATCTTTAGCCCCAACCCTAACTGTAGCTCCAACCCTAGCCCCAACCCTAACCCTAACCCTAGCCCTAACCCTAGCAATAACCCTAGCCCTATCACTAGCCCTAACACTAGCCGTAACACTAGCCCTAACCCTAGCCCTAACCCTAGCCCTAACCCTATCCCCAACCCTAGCCCTAACCCTAGCCCTAACCCTAGCCCCAACCCTAGCCCTAACCCTAGTCCTAACCCTTGCCCTAACCCTAACCCTAGCCCTAACTCTAGTCCTAACTCTAGCCCTAACCCTAGCCCCAACCCTAGCCCTAACCCTAACCCTAGCCCTAACCCTTGCCCTAACCCTAACCCTAGCCCTAACTCTAGTCCTAACTCTAGCCCTAACCCTAACCCTAACCCTAATGGGAAAATGGAAATAAATACATTTTTAAATTTTTTTATTTTTCCCTAACTAAGGGGGTGATGAAGGGGGGTTTGATTTACTTTTATAGCGGGTTATTTAGCGGATTTTTATGATTGGCAGCTGTCACACACTGAAAGACGCTTTTCATTGCAAAAAATATTTTTTGCGTTACCACATTTTGAGAGCTATAATTTTTCCATATTTGAGTCCACAGAGTTATGTGAGATCTTGTTTTTTGCGGGACGAGTTGACGTTTTTATTGGTAACATTTTCGGACACGTGACATTTTTTGATCGCTTTTTATTCCGATTTTTGTGAGGCAGAGTAATCAAAAACCAGCTATTCATGAATTTCTTTTGGGGGAGGCGTTTATACCGTTCCGCGTTTGGTAAAATTGATAAAGCAGTTTTATTCGTCGGGTCAGTACGATTACAGCGATACCTCATTTATATCATTTTTTTTATGTTTTGGCGCTTTTATACGATAAAAACTATTTTATAGAAAAAATAATTATTTTGGTATCGCTTTATTCTCAGGACTATAACTTTTTTATTTTTTGCTGATGATGCTGTATGGCAGCTCGTTTTTTGCGGGACAAGATGACGTTTTCAGCGGTACCATGGTTATTTATATCAGTCTTTTTGATCGCGTGTTATTCCACTTTTTGTTCGGCGGTATGGTAATAAAGCGTTGTTTTTTGCCTCGTTTTTTTTTTTTTTTTCTTACGGTGTTTACTGAAGGGGTTAACTAGTGGGGCAGTTTTATAGGTTGGGTCGTTACGGACGCGGCGATACTAAATATGTGTACTTTTATTGTTTTTTTTATTTTATTTAGCTAAAGAAATGTATTTATGGGAATAATTTTTTTTTTTTTTCTTTATTTAGGATATTTTTTTTATTTTTTTTTTACACACATGTGGGGAATTTTTTTTTTACTTTTTTACTTTGTCCCAGGGGGGGACATCACAGATCATTGATCTGGCAGTGTGCACAGCACTCTGCCAGATCTGCGATCTGCTGTGCAGGGCTGCAGGCTTACCAAGTGTCTGCTCTGAGCAGACACTCGGTAAGCCACCTCCCTCCCTGCAGGACCCGGATGCCGCGGCCATCTTGGATCCGGGACCTGCGGCGAGGAGGGAGGTAGGAGACCCTCAGAGCAACGCGATCACATCGCGTTGCTCCGGGGGTCTCAGGGAAGCACGCAGGGAGCCCCCTCCCTGCGCGATGCTTCCCTATACCGCCGGTACACCGCGATCATGTTTGATCGCGGTGTGCCGGGGGTTAATGTGCCGGGGGCGGTCCGTAACCGCTCCTGGCACATAGTGCCGGATGTCAGCTGCGATATGCAGCTGACACCCGGCCGCGATCGGCCGCGCTCCCCCCTTGAGCGCGGCCGATCGCGTATGACGTACTATCCCGTCGAGGGTCAGATAGGCCCAGGTCACCTCGACGGGATAGTACGTCTAAGGTCACAGAGAGGTTAATAAATTAGGGGCATCTCTGGCCATCTATGATTTAGAGCAGGGGTGGAGAATTTTTTTTCTGTCAAGGGCCATTTGTATATTTATACCATCCTTCGGGGGCCGTACAAACTCCGACCACAAAGTACATCCTGACTCTGACACTGGTTTCAGGAAGTAAACTTTCGGCCTGAGGTTCCCCACCCCTGATTTAGAGGGTGGTGGCTAGGCTTTCTTAGACTAGTGAAAGAAATCAGATAATTTTTATCTATTAATCTATTGCACTGATTATCTATTATCTATCTATCCATTATCTGTCAATTCAAAGAAGCTTTATTGACAGGACCAAATGCACAATAGTTTAGCGAAAGAAAGTGTGCAGTGGGGAATAGGGATAGGGACTGCGGGGATAATCGGTGGGTAGGGTAGGAGATGATTGGCGGGGACTATAGGGATGATGGATGTCGCACATTGAAGATGGTGGGGGCTATAGAAGTCCATAGCACATCATCTCAAGGTCACAGTGTAGGCACAGTCTGTCTTCCCTGGGCTTATAGCTGTCTGTGCTGGCCTACCTCGATGGCCAGATTGTGGGCACTGAGTCTATAACGGCCCAGGATCTGGTGGTTTCTGGAGTCTTGGAGTTTCTACAGATATGGAGCCAGTCTGTAGTCTCCTTGTAGACTCCGGTACATGGTCAGTTTCCGTGAGGTGATGATATTGTTCCTCCAGTCATTGACATGTCTCTTTTGGCCCTTATGTACCATCTTCCTGATGCTGGCCTTTTGTCAGGCTGTTGTCATTGGTGTTTTGGTCAGGTTGGGTGGGGATGAGATGTTCTGGGGTAGTGGTTTATGTGGACCATTTGCATGTAGCATGGCTTTATGGTGATGGGAGCTCGGATTGCTACTATGTAGGTGAGACTGGAATGATAGAGTACTGCTAGGTGTAGAGGGAATCTGCCCAGCTCAGCCTGACGGGCACTGTTGGAGCTGCTCTGATGGATCTATATATCTATGCAATATAACATTTCTACCCACAATTTCTATGAAAATTAATTGTTTGTCATAATATTTCCAGTCACTTATCTCGTAATTTCTCAGACTATTCCCTTGTACAGCACATGCAATGTATCATGTTTTCCAAAGAAATAACGAATAAAGAAATGAACACTGTGACTTTATACAGAAAACCAAGTAACCGGATGCTGAGATTGTACAACTGATGAATCAGATAAACATTTACAGTTATCTGCCTGTGCAGTCACCTACGTATGGGACCAGATATTACCAGGAATTATGTATCTGATATAACATGGCCTCTATCATAGTTCTACATCTCATTATGGCTGGCAGGGCAAGAGATAAGGTTTCCTTCTATGGTAGACAGATCTGGTTTGTTTCCTGCTCTGCAGATAGATCCTTCCACTTCCAATAAATTTATTATAGCATAAGAGAGAACTTGTGTCTGGGATGTAAGGACCATTACCTACCATTGAAGGTCAATATAATGGAAGAATTGCATTGAGTTGAAGGTAGCAGTAAATATGCACAGCGGGAAACAGATTTGTTACTGAGGATAATTCTCCTTTAAGCTCAGTTTATTTCATGGGGGGAAAAAATCCATATTATCCAGAAGGAGCTCAATACTCCTGACCATACGTGGTCATCTATCAGTCACCATCACCTTCTAGATCCTCTACAGCCTCTCTAGTGCTAAATATCCACCAATCTCAGCTCATTTAATAATAGAAAGTAAATCTTTGGCTCAGGAGTCATCTATAATTCCAGAATGGAAAAGATAGAATAAAGTTATTAATATGAAACAAACAGAATTAATTAAAAATATAACAAAACGTACAGAAATTCTGGGAGGTAGAAAGGCCCTGGATCATATCTGTGAAAGAGAGAAAAGTGAAATCTGCACAAAAATTTAAGAGATTGAGGATAGAGGATATAGGGTCTCCTAATGATATAAGTACCTGAGAGGTTGGAAGCTTTTTAAAGGATTCTGACTCAATTTCTTTTTCTTTTTGTATTTTAATTTAAACATTTATTGTTTTTTTCAAAGTACAGAAAGACAAAGAGTTAATAACAGTGGATAAACAATAAAGAAACAACTGTGGCAAAACAAATACTGAAAAAACATTATGTCCCAAGGAGAAATACTGTAGAGGGAAATAACAATTAGCATTAAAATCTATAACAAAAAATGATTTAAGGAAAGCCAAGGGTCATGGAGGATCCAGGCGTCACCAAAAGCTTGAGATAAGAAGACTGAAAAGTAGGAACCTAGGGGAGGCGATAACTATGAAAAGGGGTTAGGAAGAGTCGAGAATGAGAGGGGGAAGTAGAGACAAACAAGTCGAAGAATACAGATAGAAAGCGGAAAAGAGAGGAGATCAATAGATAGACTAAAGGATTCATGTCATCTAAGGAGCAGACAACTCAAAATGTAGACAGGTCATCTTAAGATGGATCTATATAGTATGGAGGCAGGGCCGGACTGGCCATCTGGCAAATGCCACAAGGGCCTGTCTGGTCATGGGCTGCCCTGTCTGCTACATTGTTAACAGAATCTGTGTTCTCACGATACCCATACTGTTAAGAGTTGTGATGGAGCAGAAAGTCGCTGACTCCGTCACTTACCCCAGCAGGCCACGAGTATCATTAGAAATACTGGTCTTGTAGAAAATCTTCCTTTCCTCCATCCAGGGTAATACTTGTAATATATCCCACCTGGTTCATCGGGACGGGGACAACATGGGCCTGTGTGATTAAAAATGCCAGGACTGAATTTCATCCCCAGTCCGTACCTGTATGGAGGATAAGAATGAATTCCAGAGGAACCATTTATTGGCATTTATTATCTTTTTTCTGTGTTTGGATTATTAACATTTCAATGCCCTGGGTCAAAGCAATTTCTGCAAACCAATCTTGTAGAGATGGCGTACACAGCGATTTCCAGTGATGAGGAATTATTGTTATATCAGCTTGGAGCAAGTGTTTCAAGAGAGGAAACGAATAACACTACAGCTTCCGGAGTTTTAGGTATTGCTACCTTAGTTATCTCCAAGATTAACTTGATGACTCCCTCCCAGAAAGCCCCTAGAACTGAACAAGACCACCAAATGTGTGTTAATGTGCTCTCTGAAGCCCCACAATGCCAACATAGGTTTGATATCTCTTGGAACCACTTATGCAGAACCAAGGGGACATCCTACCATTTACAGATGATTCTATCAATGGCCTCTTGCACTTTGGTTATTAGGAATTTATGGGACAGATGAAAGCATCTGTTCCATTGTTCTTTTCTGAGTTCTTGATGCAATTCATATTCTCAGATTGTACAGAAGAGAGAAATCGAGTCTATGTATGGAGCTAATAAAAGTTTGTAAAGGACTGAGATGGGATGTGTAGGACCGGAGGAGGAAACACCTAGTTTCAAATGGGGATAGGGTGCATGTGAAATTAAATTGTCCAATTAGTAAAAGATAGAAATGCTTCAGTGGAATATATTTAAAGTGTTGACATAACGTTGGTTTTCGTCCATGTAAGATGGTAGAGAGAGGCAGAAGAGAACCCTGTGAGGTGACCTGATAAATGTAAAGAGGAGCGTTTTTAGAAACACAAAAAAGTTGTTTAAGGCATGTGGGGAAAACCCAGGATTATCCGTTAGATAGGCAACGGGTCCTGTGGGGGTCGATGAAAGATCCCCTGACTTTTGGCACATAAAAAGTTTTTAATGTGTGGCTAACACTGTATGACAGGGATATATTCTTGTTTCAACCCAGCGAAGGCAAAGACCAGGGCAGGGAATGGATAGATAAGTAGCAAGTGTCCTGAGCTATTTTGACCCAATGCTTTGAATGGGAACAATGCACAAGGTCATGTACAGTGGGGCAAAAAAGTATTTAGTCAGTCAGCAATAGTGCAAGTTCCACCACTTAAAAAGATGAGAGGCGTCTGTAATTTACATCATAGGTAGACCTCAACTATGGGAGACAAACTGAGAAAAAAAAAATCCAGAAAATCACATTGTCTGTTTTTTTATCATTTTATTTGCATTTTATGGTGGAAAATAAGTATTTGGTCAGAAACAAAATTTCATCTCAATACTACCTTTGTTGGCAATGACAGAGGTCAAACGTTTTCTGTAAGTCTTCACAAGGTTGCCACACACCGTTGTTGGTATTTTGGCCCATTCATCCATGCAGATCTCCTCTAGAGCAGTGATGTTTTTAGCTTTTCGCTTGGCAACATGGACTTTCAACTCCCTCCAAAAGTTTTCTATAGGGTTGAGATCTGGAGACTGGCTAGGCCACTCCAGGACCTTGAAATGCTTCTTACGAAGCCACTCCTTCGTTGCCCTGGCGGTGTGCTTTGGATCATTGTCATGTTGAAAGACCCAGCCACATTTCAACTTCAATGCCCTTGCTGATGGAAGGAGGTTTGCACTCAAAATCTCACGATACATGGCCCCATTCATTCTTTCATGTACCCGGATCAGTCGTCCTGGCCCCTTTGCAGAGAAACAGCCCCAAAGCATGATGTTTCCACCACCATGCTTTACAGTAGGTATGGTGTTTGATGGATACAACTCAGTATTCTTTTTCCTCCAAACACGACAAGTTGTGTTTCTACCAAACAGTTCCAGTTTGGTTTCATCAGACCATAGGACATTCTCCCAAAACTCCTCTGGATCATCCAAATGCTCTCTAGCAAACTTCAGACGGGCCCGGACATGTACTGGCTTAAGCAGTGGGACACGTCTGGCACTGCAGGATCTGAGCCCATGGTGGCGTAGTGTGTTACTTATGGTAGGCCTTGTTACATTGGTCCCAGCTCTCTGCAGTTCATTCACTAGGTCCCCCCGCGTGGTTCTGGGATTTTTGCTCACCGTTCTTGGGATCATTCTGACCCCACGGGGTGGGATTTTGCGTGGAGCCCCAGATCGAGGGAGATTATCAGTGGTCTTGTATGTCTTCCATTTTCAAATTATTGCTCCCACTGTTGATTTCTTCACTCCAAGCTGGTTGGCTATTGCAGATTCAGTCTTCCCAGCCTGGTGCAAGGCTACAATTTTGTTTCTGGTGTCCTTTGACAGCTCTTTGGTCTTCACCATAGTGGAGTTTGGAGTCAGACTGTTTGAGGGTGTGCAAAGGTGTCTTTTTATACTGATAACAAGTTTAAACAGGTGCCATTACTACAGGTAATGAGTGGAGGAAAGAGGAGACTCTTAAAGAAGAAGTTACAGGTCTGTGAGAGCCAGAAATCTTGATTGTTTGTTTCTGACCAAATACTTATTTTCCACCATAAAATGCAAATAAAATGATAAAAAAACAGACAATGTGATTTTCTGGATTTTTTTTTCTCAGTTTGTCTCCCATAGTTGAGGTCTACCTATGATGTAAATTACAGACACCTCTCATCTTTTTAAGTGGTGGAACTTGCACTATTGCTGACTGACTAAATACTTTTTTGCCCCACTGTATATGTCTATGGACTGTAACCAGGTAATACTGGCGGTAGTAGAGCATTCAAACGTCTCCTGCATCTTTAGGCCTGATTAGAGTGTTAGCTCTGATTCTAGGATCACCCGTGGACAATACAAAGCGATTAAACCTACGCTGAATTTTGTTCCAGAAGGAGGAGGGAATATGTACTGGAGAAATTTAAAATATATATAAGAAACTAGGAGAATTCACCATGGTTCCAAGAACTAAGTTTCCCCTCTGGTTTGGATAAGAATGGTTGAAAATTAAGAAAAAAAAAGAGTCTGTATATGTCTGAGTGGGGACGGATACCCAAATAATTGATTTTATCATTTGCGAAGCACCTGAATGCGAACTTATGTTTCAGAGTTTTAATTGCATGTTTTGATAATGATATATTAAGAGTTTCAGATTTATCAATGTTTATTTTAAAGTGGGACTATTTTCAAAACATGACATCTCTGCCATCAGTGAAGGAAGACAGATATGTGGATCAGTTAGATAAATTAAAAGATCATCAGTAGTGTTGAGCATTCCAATACCGCAAGTATCGGGTATCGGCCGATACTTGCGGGTATCGGAATTCCGATACCGAGATCCGATACTTTTGTGGTATCGGGTATCGGTATCGAAACAACATTAATGTAAAAATGTGTAAAAGAGAGAATTAAAATAAAAAATATTGCTATACTCACCGCTCCGACGCAGTCTGCACCTTACCGAGGGAAGCGGCAGCGTTCTTTGTTTAAAATTTGCGCTTTTCTTTCCTTTACGTGAAGTCCCGGCTTGTGATTGGTTGCGTCGCAGTCACATGGGCGGGCGACGCAACCAATCACAGCAAGCCGTGACGTAATTTCAGGTCCTTAAGGATTTTAAAATTACGTCCCGGCTTTGTGATTGGTTGCGTCGCAGTCACATGGGCGACGCAACCAATCACAAGCCGTGACGTCACGGAAGGCTGGACACGCGCGCATTTTAAAATGCGCGCGTGTCCAGCCTCCCGGCTTGTGATTGGTTGACCGCGACGCAACCAATCACAAGCCGGGACATCACGGGAGGCTGGACAAGCGCGCATTTTAAAATGCGCGCGTGTCCAGCCTCCCGTGACGTCACGGCTTGTGATTGGTTGCGTCGCCCATGTGACTGCGACGCAACCAATCACAAAGCCGGGACGTAATTTTAAAATCCTTAAGGGCCTGAAATTACGTCACGGCTTGCTGTGATTGGTTGCGTCGCCCATGTGACTGCGACGCAACCAATCACAAAGCCGGGACGTAATTTTAAAATCCTTAAGGACCTGAAATTACGTCACGGCTTGCTGTGATTGGTTGCGTCGCCCATGTGACTGCGACGCAACCAATCACAAAGCCGGGACTTCACATAAGGAAAGAAAAGCGCGAATTTTAAGCAAACACCGCTGCCGGTTCCCTCGGAGAGGTGAGTATAGCAATATTTTTTATTTTAATTCTTTCTTTTACACATTAATATGGTTCCCAGGGCCTGAAGGAGAGTTTCCTCTCCTTCAGACCCTGGGAACCATCAGGAATACCGTCCGATACTTGAGTCCCATTGACTTGTATTGGTATCGGGTATCGGTATCGGATTGGATCCGATACTTTGCCGGTATCGGCCGATACTTTCCGATACCGATACTTTCAAGTATCGGACGGTATCGCTCAACACTAATCATCAGTATATGCCGAGCATATGTATTCCTGACCATTAAACTCAATAACTAGTATGTCTGAATTGGCACGTATGGTGCTCATGAGGCGCTCCATGACCAAGACATACAGAAGTGGTGATTATGGACAGCCTTAATGGGTACCTCTAATGCTAGTTACCATTCACAGACAAGCCGTGAGGGAGGATAGTCAATCGTTCCAGGGTCATATACCAAGGGAGCACATCATAAGCAAAATGGAAAAGACAAAGGCAAAGACAGGTCACAGTCCGAGGTCATAATACAAGGAGAAAAGCGGATCAGAGAAAGTGGGTTGAGCAAGAGAATAGACAGAACTCTGACCTTTCCCGGCGCCTGCGTACTGCAGTACTTTGCTCTCCCCTCAACAGGGCAGACAACGTACAACTGCGCCGGAGCCGCAGTGTGAATACAAGAAGAGGATGTCATCCTATGAAGATGGGAGGCCCCGGACCACGACACCCATCGGATCAGACAGCCCGCCCAGGTGAGTATAATCTAACCCCTTTTTCTCATCTTTCAGGATACATTGGGGGCTTATCTACAGCATTACAGAATGCTGTAGATAAGCCCCTGATGCCGGTGGGCTTAGCTCACCTTCGATTTTGGGGGTGATAGGTTCCCTTTAAAGGCAAACTCAGTAAGAAGCAAAAATAAAGACCAGTCCTCCTGAAGAGCAGCAACAAAATAACTTAAAATCTGTTCCAATGATTGATTTGTCCTCTCTGTCAGACATTTGGGTTCAGGGTGATAGGCAGAGGAGAATGACAAATCACTCCCTATTTTCTTACAAAACACTCTCCAGAACCGGGAAACAAATTGCACCCCCTATCAGATAGAATATTCAGAGGGATACCATGCAATCTCATTACATGACTAATTAATAACCTGGAAAGCAATTCAGCACTAGGTAACCCCGATAATGGTGTAAAGTTAGCTTGTTTACTGAAACAGTCAACTATCACCCAAATAACAGTCTTCCTTCCAGACAAAGGCAAATCAGTAATGAAATTCATTGTCTTTCTGGAATTGGCAGTGGAAACAATTCCTCTGCCGGCCGGTTATGACAGATTTAAGTGCATGCTCAAGTTTGCCAAGCAGATACGCAAATTGTCTCTTCAGAGAGGAAGAAAACTAGAACTCTAGTGCCACCTATCGGAAGTAGCAATCCTAAAAGTCAAGGTCAACCCTTTAAGGAACCTTGTCACATGATTTAGGATAAAAGCCAAACCAGAATCTCAATTTGCAGACACGGTGTTTCGGGATACTGCCCCTCGTCGGTGCAAAGAGGAGATCTGGTTTGTCTGAGTGAGAGGCGTCTTACCGATATCCAAGAAATATCGTTTCTCCTTGCAGAGATTGACATGCTAAGCATGCTGAGATGAGGAGACTTAAAGCCGCAATGCTCCTCTGGGAAATATGCAAATTGAGAACTACAACTATAGTGTCATCTATTGGAAGTAGCAATCCTAAAAGTCAATGTCAACCCTTTAAAGAGCCCTGTCACTCACTTTCTCTCTGAAGAGACAATTTGCATATTGAACAGTGGTATATTGTGATAACTTATCCAACATCGCCATCTATTGACAATTTTCTAAATACAATTTACTTTCTGTTTCATTGTTTGCTGTGCAATTTAATATTTAAGGCTCATCAAGGCTTCCATAATTCCCCATCAGCCTCTACATTAGCCTTGCCCCCTTTTTTTCCAGCAGCCATTTTGGCCTCATGGATACTGACATGCTGATTATCTCTCCCTGATTTTCAGCCCATCTGGTTGTTTACCTCCACATAGAACAGTCGGTGAGTTATTTTCCCCTTGTTAGAGCTCACCATATTGTATTATGTAGCTACTCTGTTCTATATGTTTTATATCAAAGTAGTCTTTTGATATTACAGATGTTTATACTACTTATACTACCGCCATGTTGTGCAATTAAACTGTGAATGTCCTGTACCATACATAATGCTATGTATTTATATATGTTATATGCCTTGTACTGAGTACTTTCATTTTTCTTGTAGTTTTACACTATCCTATTAATTAAAATTGCAAAGGACCCCCTGTTTCTACCTCAATGCCTCGATAGGAAAGAGTTTAGCTGTCTGTCAACTCAATTTTTTAAAGCACAAAGTTGAGGGTGCCAGAACAGTTAAACGACTACTATAAACGGGGTTGAAGCACAGACACTGGCTTCTACCAGAGAGCAGACAAGCAGTATACAGAACCATGGCAGATATGCAACACACTCATATGTCAGCTCATCAGCTTCAAGGAAGTCTTTGAGCAGCACCACAATTGCCACCGCCAGGGCGAAGGCAGAAGCTGCCAAAGTTAAAGCTGCCTTTGCTGAGCAGGAGTTGAAATTAAAGAAAGAAAAAGCTCAGCTAGAAGCCGACCTTGCAAAACTCACCGTAGATGCAGAAACGGCGGCAGTAGAAGCTGAAGTACATGCTTTAGAAGAAGCAGCACACTGCAATAGTAGAAGTGTCAGCTTAAGACTTGGACCTGAACTTAGTGATCGTGATATCTCACGACGCACTTCAGACTATGCGCTACCCCATGCCCCATTAAAAGACTACCTACATTCAGCTCCAAGAGCTATACCAAAGCCTGAGGATCAACAGCGTCAAAATTACATCACTCAGTCATTGACTGTCATCCATCAATCATCACATGTCAAGCAAGAAGATAATTCTGTCCACCTACTACCATCATTGCAACATGCACCCAAGCCCGAAGATCCGTACTACACAGGAAACACTTTTAAGATAGAAGACTCAGATGATGACTATTGCGGCAATTATGCATTTTATGGTAACAATAGCTCAATAAGACCTCACCACAGTGATGCGCACCCAGATCATCCTCTCAGAGATCAAGAGCTACCAGCTTTTCTCAAGCTCTTTACACGCCATGAGTTACTCACCAAATGTCTCTCAAAGTTTAATGACCGCCCTGAAAGTTACAGAGCGTGTAGAGCTTCCTTCAGAAATGCCACTGCTGGCCTAGACATCTCTGCCAGTGAAGAGATCGACCTCTTGGTTAAGTGGCTAGGAAATGAATCAGCAGAACATGCAAAACACATCAGAGATATTATCATCAACCACCTGAGCCAAGGCTTGTACATGTTATGGTAGAGACTCGATAGAAGAATCCCTCTTTAAAAGGTTGGAGGACTTTAATAAAATCTCTATTAAGAGCTTTCACATACTAAGAGAATTGAGTGACCTCTTGACAGAACTCCCAGTCGCCAAGTGAAGAAATTACAGTTTGCAAGAAAAATGGATCAAACGAGGTTCAAATTACAATATTGCACGACTCGTTAAAGGGTTGATTGTGACTTGTAGGATCACTACTTCCAACAGGTGGCGCTATAGAGTTAAGTCCTCTTTTTCTCAGAAGAGGTAATTTGCATATAAACAGAAACACAACATCTTGTTCCCTCCATTCAGCTTCTTCGTAGATTTTGTACGCCAGCAGGCTAAGGTCAGGAATGATCCCAGCTTTGATCTTTCCACTGGAGCTCCTGCCAATCCAAGAGCAGATAAGCCTGTTCCAGTCCTTTACTTCAGAGGCACACCTATAACTGTGCACAAAACTAATGTGTCTTCTACAGATTCATCACACAAGACCCACAGTACAGCAGAAGCCGAAGAGTGACTGAGAAAACACCCAGACAAGGAGTGCTCCCTGCATAAAAGGCCTCACCCACTACAAAAGTGCAGGAGTTTTAGGGAAAAATCCCTTAAAGACCGTAGAACCTTCCTCAAAGAGAACAACATATGCTACAGATGTTGTGCACCTACAGGGTGGGCCATGTATATGGATACACCTGAATAAAATGGGAATGGTTGGCGATATCAACTCCCTTTTTGTGGCACATTAATATATGGGAGGGGGAAAACTTTTCAAGATGGGTGGTGACCATGGCGGCCATTTTGAAGTTGGCCATTTTGGATCCAACTTTATTTTTTCCAATGGGAAGTGGGTCATGTGACATCAAACTTATTGAGAATTTCACAAAAAAAACAATGGTGTGCTTGGTTTTAACGTAACTTTATTTTTCATGAGTTATTTACAAGTTTCTCTTTGTTTACAGCCATTGACATGTTGCAGAGGTTAACACGTGAGGAGCGGGTAGAAATTGTGTTTATGTCTGGTGAACGCAGTACCCGGGTCATTGCAGTAGATTTCAATGCAAGATACCCTACGCAAGAAAACTGTCACCATTCCCATCTGATTTAGGTGTATCCATATAAATTGCCCACTCAAAAAAGTTTGCCTCATCACTGAACATAATGTTCTGTGTAAAATGAGGATCCTGTTCCAATTTTTGTTTTGCCCATTCTGCAAATTCAGCGCACTGATCTGAGTCATCCTCGTTGAGATGCTGCAGCAGCTGGATTTTGTAAGGGTGCCATTTGTGATTAGCTAACATCTGCGGAAGGGATGTTCGACTGATGCCTGATCGGAGCGCTGAATTTCTGTGGGAAGAGTGAGGCTAAGTGCCGGAATTGGCGCATTTTAGAGATGTGCCTTTTCTGGGGCAGCTGAGTGCTGATGTTTTTAGCCGGGGGGCAATATCCATGGCCCCTTCCTAAGCTATTAATATCAGCCCACAGCTATTTGCATAGACTTTGCTGGTTATTAATTATGGGGGAACCCCACATCTGTTTTTTTTTGCGTCCCCCATTTTAATAGCCAGTAAAGGCTAAGTATACAGCTGTGAGCTGATATTAATAGCCAGGGAAGCTCCATGGCTATTACCCCCTTCCCAGGCTATAAACATCTGCCCCCAGTAGCTGGCTTTCCCTCTGCTGGTTTTGAAAATTGCGCAGGAACCCACATTTTTTTCCAATAAATAATCGTTTATTAATTAAATACATGTCCAGTAATTTGCACACACACTGTACTAATTGTATTTGTCACTGACATCTACACTGTGTTCCAAATTATTATGCAAATTGGATTTAAGTGTCATAAAGATTTAATTGTTTTGTTTTTCAAATAAACTTCTGGATGGTATTGTGTCTCAGGGCTCAATGAATCACTGAAATCAATCTTAAACACATGTGATAATTAGTTTTCTAGGTGTTTCTAATTAAAGGAAAACTACTCAAAAATGATGTTCCACATTATTATGCAGGTCACAGGTTTCAAGCAATATGGGAAATAAAAAGGATCTCTCTGCTGCTGAAAAGCATTAAATAGTGCAATGCCTTGGACAAGGTATGAAAAAATTAGATATTTCACGAAAACTTAAGAGTGATCATCATACTCTGATGAGATTTGTGACTGAAACAGAGCACAGACAGAGTTCATGCAAATAAAGGCATAATGAGGAAGTTTTCTGCCAGACAAATTCATTGGATTAAGAGAGCAGCTGCCAAAATACCATTACAAAGCAGCAAACAGTTATTTGAAGCTGCTGGTGCATCTGGAGTCCCTCGAACCTCAAGGTGTAGGATCCTTCAAAGGCTTGCTGTGGTGCATAAACCTACTATTCGGCCACTCCTAAACATTGTTCACAAGCAGAAACGGTTGCAGTGGGCTCAGACATACATGAAGACTAATTTTCAAACAGTCTTTTTTACTGATGAGTGTCGAGCAACCCTGGACGGTCCAGATGGATGGAGTAGTGGATGGTTGGTGGATGGCCACCATGTCCCAACAAGGCTACGAAGTCAGCAAGGAGGTGGAGGAGTCATTTTTTGGGCTGGAATCATGGGGAACCAGCTGGTAGGGCCCTTTAAGGTTCCTGAAGGTGTGAAAATGACCTCAGCAAAGTAAATAGAGTTTCTGGCTGACAACTTTCTTCCATGGTCTAAAAAGCAGAAACGTGCCTTCAGGAACAAAATCATCTTCATGCATGACAATGAATACCTCTGAGTAATTGGCTGTTATGGGCATAAAAGGAGATAAACTCATGGTGTAGCCACCATCTTCCCCTGACCTCAACCCTATAGAGAACCTTTGGAGTATCATCAAACAAAAGATCTATGAGGGTGGGAGGCAGTTCACATCAAAACAGCAGCTCTGGGAGGCTATTCTGACTTCATGCACAAAAATACAAGCAGAAACTCTCCATAAACTCACAAGATCAATGGATGCAAGAATTGTGAAGGTGATATCAAAGAAGGGTTCCTATGTTAACATGTGACTTGGCCTGTTAGGATGTTTTGGAGTTAAATAGCTTTTTTGTTCAGTGAATGTGACCTCCTAATGCTGCAAATTCCACAAATGAGCATTTTCAGTTCTTTAAAACATATCAAATGTTTAGAAATACTACTGTGCCTAATAATTTGGAACAGTGCATTTTGAGTTTTTTCATTTTGGAGATTATACTGTTATCATTGGGAGGTTTCTTCAATAAAATTTGATGTATACTCTAACGGGTGATGACTTTTATTAGACTGACTGTCATTTGCACTGACCATTTAGGAAAATCCGAGAAAAATGTCATTTGCATAATAATTTGGAACATAGTGTATATATATCTACCTATCCTATATGTATTTACTGTATATAATCCATCTCTACTATCCTGTTGCTCCTGCTGTGATTTTACAGAATCTGGCAAATGAATTACCGGCTTTTATTCTATCTTTCAGTTCAATATAAATACATATATATATATATTTGTGTGTGTCACTGACATGTATATATATATATATATATATATATATATAAATATAAATATATATATATATATATATATATATATATATAGTTTCTATGTGTATACATGTATTCTATCTTTTCTATTATAACATGTCAGTGTGATTTTACTGTAGCCAGATATGAATTGCCAGCTTTTCAAAGGACACCGGTACGTAAAAATCGCACAGCACTCGCATGGTACGATTGCTGTGATTTTTTTATCGCACCCATTGACTTCTATGGCGGGATGGGATCCGATTTTTGATGACAATTGCAGCATGCTGCAAATTTTTTCCAGTCCGATCGTGATCTGATCTGGGCTGGAAAAAAAACGCAGATGAACACACCATCATAGATTAACATTGGTTCAAGTTCAATCCGAGTTCAATTTTTATCGGATTGAATTCGTCTGATTTCATCGCAAGTGGCCATCAGCCCTAATGCTATGTGAAATTTCTCCTGAGTATGCTGATACCCCATATGTGGGGGAAAACTACTGTCTGGGTGCACAGCAGGGCTCAGAAAAGGAGAGATATATTGGAACACAGACTTTGATGGAACTGTGTGCGGGTGTCATGTCGTGTTTGGAGAGCCCCTGGTGTTTTCAGAAACTAGGCCCCCCCAAAAAAATTTATCTAGACATGAGGAGAGCCCCTTGAACCCCCAGGTGCTTCATAGAATTTTACAATGTACATCTGTTAAAATAATAAAAAAAACAAAAACAATTCCCACAACATTGTTGTTTTAGCCCCCAATTTTTTCATTTTCACAAGATTGCAGGAGAAAATGGACATCAAAATGTGGTGAGTAGTGTTGAGCGATACTTTCCGATATCGGAAAGTATCGGTATCGGAAAGTATCGGCCGATACCGTCACAGTATCGGAATCCAATCCGATACCGATACCCGATCCCAATGCAAGTCAATGGGACGAAAATATCGGAATTAAAATAAACCCTTTATACACTTGTAGGTTCATTCTACATGAAGGAAAACAACTAAGAATATTGTAGGATGTATTGGGGGACGTGGCGGAGATATTAAAGGGACAGAGGTTTAGCCCAATTTAATACAATAGCAGGATTTTTTATTTTTTTTTATGAAGTTCGGCGTTAGAAAGAATTTGACTATGTTTTTTTTTTTTTTTTTATGTCAGATATTGATGTTTCACTACTTCCACGCCCTTCACCTTCTTTTTTACTTCTCCCACGCTTTCTTCTTAATTATCCTCATCATCAGCTTCTTTGACATCAACTTCTTCACCTTATTCATCTTCTTCTTCATCTTCTACCTATTATTTTTTGGGTTACATTGTTCATATTCTTTTTATTTTACTATTATCTTCATCATATTCAACTTCTTCATCATATTCTTATTTGTGACAGGCATTCCCGTAGTTGTTATCTATAAAAGTTTGAACCTTCCGTTCTGCCTGTCACAAAACAGTTACATTTGTCCGCGTTCAGTTTGGCCTGCAGCATCAGGCTTTATCCAGGGGCACCACGAGGAGGAACGGACTCACCCCCATACACTGCTTAGTCTTCTTCTGCTTATAATTTACATAATATTTTTTGCTCTGATATTTTGTGTTATGCTTAATGTCCTTCTGCTCTTTGTTCTGCAGCCTCTTGTTCTTCTGCTTCTCGGTCTTCCAGGTCGTCGTCGTCTCCAGGGTCGTCGTCTCCGGGGTCGTCGTCATCGGGGTGGTCTTCGGGGTCATCGTCTCCAGGGTCGTCGTCATCACGGTGGTTGTCGTCTCTGGTGTCGTCGTCATCTTAGGGGTGGTCTTCTGGGTCATTGTGTTTAGTCTCTTGAACTTGGAAATGTAGCAGAAGGTACAAGAAGGCTGAGAAAATGCCGAGAACCAGCTGATGGAACTGGAACTCGGATGGCTACCCGAAGGTCCAAGAGCCAATGGAACTACCGAGGACCAGCTGACGTTACTGGAACCCGGTTACTAAGCAGGAGGTACCTGTGCTGAAAGCACTACCAAGGACCACCTGACGTTGGTGGAACTCGGATACCCAGAGGGAGGCACCTAAGCCAAAGGCTCTGCCCGGAACCAGCTGACGGTACTGGAACCAGGATGGGGAGCAGAAGGTACAAGAGCAAAAGACACTGCCGAGAACCAGCTGACGGTGCTGGAACCCGGATGGGTAGCCGAAGGTCCAAGAGCCAATGGAACTACCGAGGACCAGCTGACGTTACTGGAACCCGGTTACTAAGCAGGAGGTACCCGTGCCTGAAAGCACTACCAAGGACCACCTGACGTTGGTGGAACTCGGATACCAAAGGGAGGCACCTAAGCCAAAGGCTCTGCCCGGAACCAGCTGACGGTACTGGAACCAGGATGGGGAGCAGAAGGTACAAGAGCAAGTGTCTGCGTGGCTTTTGCAGGACACGATGCCGGCTGCACAGCAGGGGAACAGCTGGCGGTGCTGGACCCCACTGACACATTGGCGAGGTGTTTTTCTCTGTGCAGCTAGCACATCTGGGCCCCAACTGGCGGTGTGTTAGAGCCCAGGGACAGCAGGAGGAGGAGCAGGAGGAGGAGCAGGAGGAGGAGGAGCAGGGGGAGGGGAGTGTAGGCCGAAGCCTGCACTGGCGGCAGCTTTGGGTCTGTTGTGTCTGCGTGGCTTTTGCAGGACACGTTGCCGGCTACACAGCAGGGGAACAGCTGGCGGTGCTGGACCCCACTGACACATTGGCGAGGTGTTTGGCTCTGTGCAGCCAGCACTTCCGGACAGCAACTAGCGTTGTTGGAGCCCGGGCTCTGCAGGTGGAGCAGAGTGTAGGCCGAAGCCTAATTGAACCGATTTCAAAAGTCACCTTTAACCCCCCCTCAGGGGTTACAAAGTAGAAGAGCCACAGCTTATGCAGCAGCAGTGCTGCGCAAGTCAAAGGTTGCTCTTGTAATTTTTCTCCTTGCACACGCTGAATGGAACACGTATAACATTCAGCCCTTTATACAGTCAAACTGTGTAATGGAGGCGAGAGTTCCCTTTGTAATGAGACGCAGCACAGGTGTCAAGAATCCCACCTTGGTGCTGGGTGCAGCCTCCCGAGCGTTGTTATTTGCTGTACAGGAGTCTGCGCTGTCGTGTTATCCCCTGGCCTAGCGCCGTTAGCGCTGCCCATCTTCTGGCATCATGTAATGTCGGCCGGTGCGGTTCGCGATGCCCATGAATCCCAGCCCCGCAGTGTCTTAACATTGTTAAAACACTGCGGGGCTGGGATTCAGGGCCTGGCGCAGCACATATGTTGGCCTCTCACACTCGGGTCCTTACACCCGCTTCAGACTGTGCGGCGTCATCTGATCCCTTATCGCATGCCACGGCCATGAAGCCGCACAGTCCGAAGAAGGCGGAAGGAGAGGAGGGACAGGCGAACTGATGCACTGATCCTGCCCATCAATCACACCCTCGCAGTCCCAATAAATAAGACACCGAGGGGCGTTGTGTGGGTCAGGGCGGCCGCAGAGGCGCAGGCAGCCAAACAATGATGCCAGAAGACGGGCCGCGCTACCAAGGGGGTTGCAGCGTGTCATTACAAAGGAAAGTCACACCACCGGGACGGTTAAATGGTCACACAGAGGACACCTTTCAGACGTGTTTTCAGTTCCACATGTGCGAGGAGAATACGTTTCTGAGCCACCTTGCACACATGCAGCATTACCGCTGTACAAGGTGGCTGGATAACGTAAAAACGCCTGGGGGAGGGGGGACAGGTTCCCTTCAATTTCAGTTCTTGTGTCTGCGTGGCGGTCGCAGGACACGTTGCCGGCTGCACAGCAGGGGAACAGCTGGCGGTGCTGGACCCCACTGACACATTGGCTGGTGTTTTTCTCTGTGCAGCTAGCACATCTGGGCCCCAACTGGCGGTGTGTTAGAGCCCAGGGGCAGCAGGAGGAGGAGCAGGAGGAGGAGGAGCAGGGGGAGGGGAGTGTAGGCCGAAGCCTGCACTGGCGGCAGCTTTGGGTGTGTTGTGTCTGCGTGGCTTTTGCAGGACACGTTGCCGGCTACACAGCAGGGGAACAGCTGGCGGTGCTGGACCCCACTGACACATTGGCTGGTGTTTTTCTCTGTGCAGCTAGCACATCTGGGCCCCAACTGGCGGTGTGTTAGAGCCCAGGGACAGCAGGAGGAGGAGCAGGAGGAGGAGGAGCAGGGGGAGGGGAGTGTAGGCCGAAGCCTGCACTGGCGGCAGCTTTGGGTCTGTTGTGTCTGCGTGGCTTTTGCAGGACACGTTGCCGGCTACACAGCAGGGGAACAGCTGGCGGTGCTGGACCCCACTGACACATTGGCGAGGTGTTTGGCTCTGTGCAGCCAGCACTTCCGGACAGCAACTAGCGTTGTTGGAGCCCGGGCTCTGCAGGTGGAGCAGAGTGTAGGCCGAAGCCTAATTGAACCGATTTCAAAAGTCACCTTTAACCCCCCCTCAGGGGTTACAAAGTAGAAGAGCCACAGCTTATGCAGCAGCAGTGCTGCGCAAGTCAAAGGTTGCTCTTGTAATTTTTCTCCTTGCACACGCTGAATGGAACACGTATAACATTCAGCCCTTTATACAGTCAAACTGTGTAATGGAGGCGAGAGTTCCCTTTGTAATGAGACGCAGCACAGGTGTCAAGAATCCCACCTTGGTGCTGGGTGCAGCCTCCCGAGCGTTGTTATTTGCTGTACAGGAGTCTGCGCTGTCGTGTTATCCCCTGGCCTAGCGCCGTTAGCGCTGCCCATCTTCTGGCATCATGTAATGTCGGCCGGTGCGGTTCGCGATGCCCATGAATCCCAGCCCCGCAGTGTCTTAACATTGTTAAAACACTGCGGGGCTGGGATTCAGGGCCTGGCGCAGCACATATGTTGGCCTCTCACACTCGGGTCCTTACACCCGCTTCAGACTGTGCGGCGTCATCTGATCCCTTATCGCATGCCACGGCCATGAAGCCGCACAGTCCGAAGAAGGCGGAAGGAGAGGAGGGACAGGCGAACTGATGCACTGATCCTGCCCATCAATCACACCCTCGCAGTCCCAATAAATAAGACACCGAGGGGCGTTGTGTGGGTCAGGGCGGCCGCAGAGGCGCAGGCAGCCAAACAATGATGCCAGAAGACGGGCCGCGCTACCAAGGGGGTTGCAGCGTGTCATTACAAAGGAAAGTCACACCACCGGGACGGTTAAATGGTCACACAGAGGACACCTTTCAGACGTGTTTTCAGTTCCACATGTGCGAGGAGAATACGTTTCTGAGCCACCTTGCACACATGCAGCATTACCGCTGTACAAGGTGGCTGGATAACGTAAAAACGCCTGGGGGAGGGGGGACAGGTTCCCTTCAATTTCAGTTCTTGTGTCTGCGTGGCGGTCGCAGGACACGTTGCCGGCTGCACAGCAGGGGAACAGCTGGCGGTGCTGGACCCCACTGACACATTGGCTGGTGTTTTTGTCTGTGCAGCTAGCACATCTGGGCCCCAACTGGCGGTGTGTTAGAGCCCAGGGACAGCAGGAGGAGGAGCAGGAGGAGGAGGAGCAGGGGGAGGGGAGTGTAGGCCGAAGCCTGCACTGGCGGCAGCTTTGGGTCTGTTGTGTCTGCGTGGCTTTTGCAGGACACGTTGCCGGCTACACAGCAGGGGAACAGCTGGCGGTGCTGGACCCCACTGACACATTGGCGAGGTGTTTGGCTCTGTGCAGCCAGCACTTCCGGACAGCAACTAGCGTTGTTGGAGCCCGGGCTCTGCAGGTGGAGCAGAGTGTAGGCCGAAGCCTAATTGAACCGATTTCAAAAGTCACCTTTAACCCCCCCTCAGGGGTTACAAAGTAGAAGAGCCACAGCTTATGCAGCAGCAGTGCTGCGCAAGTCAAAGGTTGCTCTTGTAATTTTTCTCCTTGCACACGCTGAATGGAACACGTATAACATTCAGCCCTTTATACAGTCAAACTGTGTAATGGAGGCGAGAGTTCCCTTTGTAATGAGACGCAGCACAGGTGTCAAGAATCCCACCTTGGTGCTGGGTGCAGCCTCCCGAGCGTTGTTATTTGCTGTACAGGAGTCTGCGCTGTCGTGTTATCCCCTGGCCTAGCGCCGTTAGCGCTGCCCATCTTCTGGCATCATGTAATGTCGGCCGGTGCGGTTCGCGATGCCCATGAATCCCAGCCCCGCAGTGTCTTAACATTGTTAAAACACTGCGGGGCTGGGATTCAGGGCCTGGCGCAGCACATATGTTGGCCTCTCACACTCGGGTCCTTACACCCGCTTCAGACTGTGCGGCGTCATCTGATCCCTTATCGCATGCCACGGCCATGAAGCCGCACAGTCCGAAGAAGGCGGAAGGAGAGGAGGGACAGGCGAACTGATGCACTGATCCTGCCCATCAATCACACCCTCGCAGTCCCAATAAATAAGACACCGAGGGGCGTTGTGTGGGTCAGGGCGGCCGCAGAGGCGCAGGCAGCCAAACAATGATGCCAGAAGACGGGCCGCGCTACCAAGGGGGTTGCAGCGTGTCATTACAAAGGAAAGTCACACCACCGGGACGGTTAAATGGTCACACAGAGGACACCTTTCAGACGTGTTTTCAGTTCCACATGTGCGAGGAGAATACGTTTCTGAGCCACCTTGCACACATGCAGCATTACCGCTGTACAAGGTGGCTGGATAACGTAAAAACGCCTGGGGGAGGGGGGACAGGTTCCCTTCAATTTCAGTTCTTGTGTCTGCGTGGCGGTCGCAGGACACGTTGCCGGCTGCACAGCAGGGGAACAGCTGGCGGTGCTGGACCCCACTGACACATTGGCTGGTGTTTTTCTCTGTGCAGCTAGCACATCTGGGCCCCAACTGGCGGTGTGTTAGAGCCCAGGGACAGCAGGAGGAGGAGCAGGAGGAGGAGGAGCAGGGGGAGGGGAGTGTAGGCCGAAGCCTGCACTGGCGGCAGCTTTGGGTCTGTTGTGTCTGCGTGGCTTTTGCAGGACACGTTGCCGGCTACACAGCAGGGGAACAGCTGGCGGTGCTGGACCCCACTGACACATTGGCGAGGTGTTTGGCTCTGTGCAGCCAGCACTTCCGGACAGCAACTAGCGTTGTTGGAGCCCGGGCTCTGCAGGTGGAGCAGAGTGTAGGCCGAAGCCTAATTGAACCGATTTCAAAAGTCACCTTTAACCCCCCCTCAGGGGTTACAAAGTAGAAGAGCCACAGCTTATGCAGCAGCAGTGCTGCGCAAGTCAAAGGTTGCTCTTGTAATTTTTCTCCTTGCACACGCTGAATGGAACACGTATAACATTCAGCCCTTTATACAGTCAAACTGTGTAATGGAGGCGAGAGTTCCCTTTGTAATGAGACGCAGCACAGGTGTCAAGAATCCCACCTTGGTGCTGGGTGCAGCCTCCCGAGCGTTGTTATTTGCTGTACAGGAGTCTGCGCTGTCGTGTTATCCCCTGGCCTAGCGCCGTTAGCGCTGCCCATCTTCTGGCATCATGTAATGTCGGCCGGTGCGGTTCGCGATGCCCATGAATCCCAGCCCCGCAGTGTCTTAACATTGTTAAAACACTGCGGGGCTGGGATTCAGGGCCTGGCGCAGCACATATGTTGGCCTCTCACACTCGGGTCCTTACACCCGCTTCAGACTGTGCGGCGTCATCTGATCCCTTATCGCATGCCACGGCCATGAAGCCGCACAGTCCGAAGAAGGCGGAAGGAGAGGAGGGACAGGCGAACTGATGCACTGATCCTGCCCATCAATCACACCCTCGCAGTCCCAATAAATAAGACACCGAGGGGCGTTGTGTGGGTCAGGGCGGCCGCAGAGGCGCAGGCAGCCAAACAATGATGCCAGAAGACGGGCCGCGCTACCAAGGGGGTTGCAGCGTGTCATTACAAAGGAAAGTCACACCACCGGGACGGTTAAATGGTCACACAGAGGACACCTTTCAGACGTGTTTTCAGTTCCACATGTGCGAGGAGAATACGTTTCTGAGCCACCTTGCACACATGCAGCATTACCGCTGTACAAGGTGGCTGGATAACGTAAAAACGCCTGGGGGAGGGGGGACAGGTTCCCTTCAATTTCAGTTCTTGTGTCTGCGTGGCGGTCGCAGGACACGTTGCCGGCTACACAGCAGGGGAACAGCTGGCGGTGCTGAACCCCACTGACACATTGGCTGGTGTTTTTCTCTGTGCAGCTAGCACATCTGGGCAAAAACTGGCGGTGTTAGAGCCCAGGGTCAGCAGGAGGAGCAGGGGGAGCGGAGTGTAGGCCGAAGCCTGCACTCGAGCAAGTTGAAAGGAAACCTTTAAACCCCCCCCCCCCCCAGGCGTTTGTAGCTGAAAGAGCCATTGTGTACAGCACTAATGCTGGAAAAGGTAAACTTAGCTCTTTTAATTATGGTCCTTGTACATGCGGAACCAAACATTTATGAAATGTGTCTCCTCACAGCGTTAAACCGTCCGGTAGGTGGAACTTTCCTTTGTCGTGTGACGCAGCACAGCCATCATTTTTACCCCCTTGGCGCCGTGCGCCCCCTCCTCAGCGTTGTTTGAATCTGTCCCGGAGCCTGCGCTGTTAGGTTAGCCCTTGGCCATGCACACATGTTGCGCTGCCCGTCTTCTGACCTCATTTGGTGTCAGGCTGGCTGCGCCTGTGCGGGTGCGCTGGCCGAGATCCCGCCTCGCAGTGTCGTCTAATGTAATCCCACCGCGGGCCTGTGATCCGTGCCCGTGCGCAGTGCATATCCTCTCCTCTCACTCCCCTCCCTACGGCTTTTTCAGACTGTGCGGTGTCACGGCCGTGGCATGCTATTAGGGACCAGCTGACATCGCACAGTCTGAAGAAGCCGTAGGGAGGGGAGTGAGAGGAGAGGATATGCACTGCGCACGGGCACGGATCACAGGCCCGCGGTGGGATTACATTAGACGACACTGCGAGGCGGGATCTCGACCAGCGCACCCGCACAGGCGCAGCCAGCCTGACACCAAATGAGGTCAGAAGACGGGCAGCGCAACATGTGTGCATGGCCAAGGGCTAACCTAACAGCGCAGGCTCCGGGACAGATTAAAACAACGCTGAGGAGGCGGCGCACGGCGCCAAGGGGGTAAAAATGATGGCTGTGCTGCGTCACACGACAAAGGAAAGTTCCACCTACCGGACGGTTTAACGCTGTGTGGGGACACATTTCATAAGTGTTTGGTTCAGCATGTGCAAGGAGCATCACGAAAAGAGGCACTTTTTCCCTTTGCATCATTACTGCTGCACAAGGTGGCTCCTTCAGTAACAAACGCCTGGGGGGGGGGGGGTCAGGTTCCCTTACATTTAACTTGTTGTGTCTGCGTGGCGGTCGCAGTACACGTTGCCGTATACACAGCAGGGGAACAGCTGGCGGTGCTGAACCCCACTAACACATTGGCGAGGTGTTTGGCTCTGTGCATACAGCACTTCTGGACGGCAACTAGCGGTGTTGGAGCCCAGGGACAGGTGGAGGAGGAGGAGGTTGGAGGAGGTTGGAGGAGGTAGGAGGGATTGCCACACACACAGCAGGGGAACAGCTGACGTTACTGAACCCCAATAACAGAGGAGGGACTGTTGACTGTGCGTACAGCACTTCTGGACGGCAACTGGCGGTGTTGGAGCCCAGGGACAGGTGGAGGAGGAGGAGGTTGGAGGAGGTTGGAGGAGGTAGGAGGGATTGCCACACACACAGCAGGGGAACAGCTGACGTTACTGAACCCCAATAACAGAGGAGGGACTGTTGACTGTGCGTACAGCACTTCTGGACGGCAACTGGCGGTGTTGGAGCCCAGGGACAGGTGGAGGAGGAGGAGGTTGGAGGAGGTAGGAGGGATTGCCACACACACAGCAGGGGAACAGCTGACGTTACTGAACCCCAATAACAGAGGAGCGACTGTTGACTGTGCGTACAGCACTTCTGGACGGCAACTGGCGGTGTTGGAGCCCAGGGACAGGTGGAGGAGGAGGAGGTTGGAGGAGGTAGGAGGGATTGCCACACACACAGCAGGGGAACAGCTGACGTTACTGAACCCCAATAACAGAGGAGGGACTGTTGACTGTGCGTACAGCACTTCTGGACGGCAACTGGCGGTGTTGGAGCCCAGGGACAGGTGGAGGAGGAGGAGGTTGGAGGAGGTAGGAGGGATTGCCACACACACAGCAGGGGAACAGCTGACGTTACTGAACCCCAATAACAGAGGAGCGACTGTTGACTGTGCGTACAGCACTTCTGGACGGCAACTGGCGGTGTTGGAGCCCAGGGACAGGTGGAGGAGGAGGAGGTTGGAGGAGGTAGGAGGGATTGCCACACACACAGCAGGGGAACAGCTGACGTTACTGAACCCCAATAACAGAGGAGGGACTGTTGACTGTGCGTACAGCACTTCTGGACGGCAACTGGCGGTGTTGGAGCCCAGGGACAGGTGGAGGAGGAGGAGGTTGGAGGAGGTTGGAGGAGGTAGGAGGGATTGCCACACACACAGCAGGGGAACAGCTGACGTTACTGAACCCCAATAACAGAGGAGGGACTGTTGACTGTGCGTACAGCACTTCTGGACGGCAACTGGCGGTGTTGGAGCCCAGGGACAGGTGGAGGAGGAGGAGGTTGGAGGAGGTAGGAGGGATTGCCACACACACAGCAGGGGAACAGCTGACGTTACTGAACCCCAATAACAGAGGAGGGACTGTTGACTGTGCGTACAGCACTTCTGGACGGCAACTGGCGGTGTTGGAGCCCAGGGACAGGTGGAGGAGGAGGAGGTTGGAGGAGGTAGGAGGGATTGCCACACACACAGCAGGGGAACAGCTGACGTTACTGAACCCCAATAACAGAGGAGCGACTGTTGACTGTGCGTACAGCACTTCTGGACGGCAACTGGCGGTGTTGGAGCCCAGGGACAGGTGGAGGAGGAGGAGGTTGGAGGAGGTAGGAGGGATTGCCACACACACAGCAGGGGAACAGCTGACGTTACTGAACCCCAATAACAGAGGAGGGACTGTTGACTGTGCGTACAGCACTTCTGGACGGCAACTGGCGGTGTTGGAGCCCAGGGACAGGTGGAGGAGGAGGAGGTTGGAGGAGGTTGGAGGAGGTAGGAGGGATTGCCACACACACAGCAGGGGAACAGCTGACGTTACTGAACCCCAATAACAGAGGAGGGACTGTTGACTGTGCGTACAGCACTTCTGGACGGCAACTGGCGGTGTTGGAGCCCAGGGACAGGTGGAGGAGGAGGAGGTTGGAGGAGGTTGGAGGAGGTAGGAGGGATTGCCACACACACAGCAGGGGAACAGCTGACGTTACTGAACCCCAATAACAGAGGAGGGACTGTTGACTGTGCGTACAGCACTTCTGGACGGCAACTGGCGGTGTTGGAGCCCAGGGACAGGTGGAGGAGGAGGAGGTTGGAGGAGGTAGGAGGGATTGCCACACACACAGCAGGGGAACAGCTGACGTTACTGAACCCCAATAACAGAGGAGGGACTGTTGACTGTGCGTACAGCACTTCTGGACGGCAACTGGCGGTGTTGGAGCCCAGGGACAGGTGGAGGAGGAGGAGGTTGGAGGAGGTTGGAGGAGGTAGGAGGGATTGCCACACACACAGCAGGGGAACAGCTGACGTTACTGAACCCCAATAACAGAGGAGGGACTGTTGACTGTGCGTACAGCACTTCTGGACGGCAACTGGCGGTGTTGGAGCCCAGGGACAGGTGGAGGAGGAGGAGGTTGGAGGAGGTAGGAGGGATTGCCACACACACAGCAGGGGAACAGCTGACGTTACTGAACCCCAATAACAGAGGAGGGACTGTTGACTGTGCGTACAGCACTTCTGGACGGCAACTGGCGGTGTTGGAGCCCAGGGACAGGTGGAGGAGGAGGAGGTTGGAGGAGGTTGGAGGAGGTAGGAGGGATTGCCACACACACAGCAGGGGAACAGCTGACGTTACTGAACCCCAATAACAGAGGAGGGACTGTTGACTGTGCGTACAGCACTTCTGGACGGCAACTGGCGGTGTTGGAGCCCAGGGACAGGTGGAGGAGGAGGAGGTTGGAGGAGGTAGGAGGGATTGCCACACACACAGCAGGGGAACAGCTGACGTTACTGAACCCCAATAACAGAGGAGGGACTGTTGACTGTGCGTACAGCACTTCTGGACGGCAACTGGCGGTGTTGGAGCCCAGGGACAGGTGGAGGAGGAGGAGGTTGGAGGAGGTTGGAGGAGGTAGGAGGGATTGCCACACACACAGCAGGGGAACAGCTGACGTTACTGAACCCCAATAACAGAGGAGGGACTGTTGACTGTGCGTACAGCACTTCTGGACGGCAACTGGCGGTGTTGGAGCCCAGGGACAGGTGGAGGAGGAGGAGGTTGGAGGAGGTTGGAGGAGGTAGGAGGGATTGCCACACACACAGCAGGGGAACAGCTGACGTTACTGAACCCCAATAACAGAGGAGGGACTGTTGACTGTGCGTACAGCACTTCTGGACGGCAACTGGCGGTGTTGGAGCCCAGGGACAGGTGGAGGAGGAGGAGGTTGGAGGAGGTAGGAGGGATTGCCACACACACAGCAGGGGAACAGCTGACGTTACTGAACCCCAATAACAGAGGAGCGACTGTTGACTGTGCGTACAGCACTTCTGGACAGCAACTGGCGGTGTTGGAGCCCAGGGACAGGTGGAGGAGGAGGAGGTTGGAGGAGGTAGGAGGGATTGCCACACACACAGCAGGGGAACAGCTGACGTTACTGAACCCCAATAACAGAGGAGGGACTGTTGACTGTGCGTACAGCACTTCTGGACGGCAACTGGCGGTGTTGGAGCCCAGGGACAGGTGGAGGAGGAGGAGGTTGGAGGAGGTAGGAGGGATTGCCACACACACAGCAGGGGAACAGCTGACGTTACTGAACCCCAATAACAGAGGAGCGACTGTTGACTGTGCGTACAGCACTTCTGGACGGCAACTAGCGGTGTTGGAGCCCAGGGGCAGGTGGAAAAGCAGAGGAACACAATGTAGGCCGAAGCCTGAGAAAGTCGAAAGGGAACCTTTAACCCCCCCCCCCAAGGCGTTTGTAGCTGAAAGAGCCAGCTTGTGCAGCACAAAAGATGCAAAAGGAAAAGGTGGCTCTTTTCATCATGCTCCTTGCAAACACAGAACTAAACACTTATAAAATGTGTCCCCTGAAGCCGTGAAACCGTCCCGGAGGTGGGACTTTCCTTCGTAATATGACGCAGCACAGCCATCATTACTACCCCCACGCCGCCGTGCCCCGGCTCCTCAGCGTTGTTTGATTCCGTCCCGGAGCCTGCGCTGTTATGTTATCCCGTGGCCAGGCACACTTAGCGCTGCCCATCTTCTGACATCATTTGGTGTCAGGCTGGCTGCGCCTGTGCGGCCGCGCTGGCCGAGAGCCCGCCTCACAGTGTCTTCTGATGTAATCCCACTGGGGGCCTGGGATCCATGGCCATGCGCAGTGCATATCCTCGCCTCTCACTCCCCTCCCTACGGCTTCTTTTCCAGACTGTGCGGTGTCACGGCCGTGGCATGCTATTAGGGACCAGCTGACACCGAGCAGTCTGAAGAAGCCATAGGGAGATGAGTGAGAGGTGGAGGTTCAGATATGCACTGCGCATGTCCATAGATCCCAGGCCCCCAGTGGGATTAAATCAGAAGACACTGCGAGGCGGGCTCTCGGCCAGCGTGGCCGCACAGGCGCAGCCAGCCTGACACCAAATGATGCCAGAAGACGGGCAGCGCTAAGTGTGCCTGGCCACGGGATAACATAACAGCGCAGGCTCCGGGACGGAATCAAACAACGCTGAGGAGCCGGGGCGCGGCGCCGGGGGGGTAGGAATGACGGCTGTGCTGCGTCATATTACGAAGGAAAGTCCCACCTCCGGGACGGTTTTACGGTATCAGTGGACACATTTTATAAGTGTTAAGTTTTGCGTGTGCAAGGAGCAAAACCAAAATAGCTACCTTTTTCCTTGTGCAGCATTACTGCTGCACAAGGTGGCTCTTTCAGTAACAAACGCCTTGGGGGGGGGGGGGACAGATTCCCTTACATTTCAGTTGTTGTGTCAGCGTGGCGGTCGCATGACACATTGCCGGCTACACAGCTGGGGATCAGCTGACGTTACTGAAACCCAATAACACTGGGTCGTATGTTTTGACTGTGCAGACGGCACGTCTGAGCCTCAACTGGCGGTGTTGGAGCCCAGGAATTTAAGTTCAGGTGGTAGAAAGATGAACACAACAGGAGACCTGGATAACGTATACAGTGACCTAATTATTTAATCAGGAGGAGGAGTGGCAAATTCCTGCGAGATCCAGGCCTTGTTCATTTTCAGGAAAGTAAGCCGGTCAACGTTATCGGAGGATAGTCGCATGCGACGGTCAGTTAGTACACCACCTGCAGCACTAAAGACACGTTCCGATAATACACTGGCCGCAGGGCAAGACAGCACCTCCAATGCATACTGGCTTAGCTCTGGCCATGTATCCAGCTTTGAGACCCAAAACTTGAAAGGGGAAGAGCCGTCTGGGAGTACAGCAAGAGGGCAAGACATGTAGTCTGTCACCATCTGACGGAACCGTTGCCTCCTGCTGACTGGAGCCGTCTGTGATGGTGTAGACTTTTGTGGGGGGCACACAAAACTGTGCCACAGTTGGGCCATACTGGTCTTGCCTTGGGCAGAGGCACTGCTTCTGCTCCCTCTTTGTGCAGAGCCTCCACCACTGCCTGGACGCACTGAGCTGCTTTGGAATGCAGTAGCAGCACTTCTCTCAGTTGGAATGGAGAAGATGATGGAACTGACCAGTGTGTCTTGGTACTCCCGCATTTTTCGCTCCCGGTTCAACGGTGTGATGAGGCTTTCTACGTTGTCCCGGTAGCGAGGATCGAGGAGGGTGAACACCCAATAATCAGACATGTTGAGAATGTGGTCGATGCGGCGGTCGTTTCTCAGGCACTGCAGCATGTAATCCACCATGTGCTGCAGACTGCCAACTGCCCAAGAAACGCTGTCCCCAGCTGGAGGCGTGATCTCTGCCCGCTCGTCATCACCCCACCCTCGCTGTACACACTGAGTACTGGACAATTCGGGAACTCCCTCCTCTGGACGGATGTCTTCCTCCTCCATTGACTCCTCCTCATCCTCCTCACAAACTGTCCCCTGCCTACGCGTTTGTGAGGAACCACGTGGCGCTGACTGTCCAGAAGATGATGGAAGTGGTGAATCCTCATCCTCCACCTCTTCCACAACATCATCCCTTAGCGCTTGCAGTGATTTTTCAAGCAGGCAGATAAGGGGGACAGTCATGCTGACTAGTGCATCATCTGCACTCGCCATCCGCGTGGAATAATCAAAGGGACGCAAAACCTGGCAGACATCCTTCATAGTGGCCCACTCTGTGGTTGTGAAGTCTGTACGGCGCTGACTGCGACTTTTTTGCGCCTGATACAGCTGGTACTCCATTACAGCTTGCTGCTGCTCACACAACCGCTCCAACATATGTAACGTGGAATTCCACCTGGTAGGTAGGTCACATATGATGCGATGTTCCGGCAGGCGGTGTCGGCGCTGCAGAGCCGCAATGCGCGCTTTTGCCGTGCTGGAACGCCGCAAGTGAGCACACTCTAGGCGGACCTTGTGCAGCAGTGCATCAAGATCCGGATAGTCCCTCAAAAAACTCTGCACGACCAAATTGAGCACATGTGCCAGACATGGGATGTGAGTGAGGTTGCCGAGGCCCAGGGCTGCCACCAGATTTCGGCCATTATCACACACTACCATGCCTGGCTGGAGATTCGCTGGCTCAAACCACACATCGCTCTCCTGCTTGATGGCATTCCAGAGCTCCTGCGCTGTGTGGCTACGATTCCCCAAAAAAATTAATTTCAAGACGGCCTGTTGACGTTTGGCCACGGCTGTGCTCATGTCGGTCGTAACAGGTACACGTTCATCACGGGTCCATGTGGAGGTGGACTGTGACGGCTCCTGCAGCGATGATTCTGAGGAACTGGTGTAAGAGGAGGAGTCAATGCGTACAGAATGGATTCCTGCAATCCTTGGAGTGGGCAGGACACGTCCTGCGCCACTCGCACGGTCTGTACCCGGCTCAACTACATTAACCCAATGGGCAGTGAGGGAAAGGTATCGCCCCTGTCCATGTTGACTGGTCCACGCATCGGTGGTGAGGTGGACCTTGCTACTGACGGCGTTCAGTAGCGCGTGTTTTATGTGTCCCTCAACATGCTTGTGCAGGGCAGGGATGGCTTGCCTGCTGAAGTAAAAGCGGCTGGGCACACTGTACTGTGGGACTGCCAATGACATCAAGTCACGGAAGCTGTCAGTCTCCACCAGCCTGAATGACAGCATTTCCAGTGACAGAAGTTTGGCAATGCCTGCAGTCAGAGCCTGTGCTCGTGGGTGGTTTGACGAGAAAGGCCGCCTTTTCTCCCATGCCTGTACTACCGATGGCTGTAGACTGGGCTGGGAGTGTGTGGTTGACTGGGAAAGTGGTGCTGCGGGTGGAATGACAGCGGGTCTCTGGACAACAGGGCCAGAGGTTCTTCCACGGCGATCCTGGGAGGAAGCCGAACCAGCTGCGTGTGAGCTAGAGGAAGAGGCAACACGAGCTGAAGAGGTGGTAGCTGCCGCTGTTGGTTGGCCTAGCTCTTCAGTGTGTTTGTCTAACTCCGCCGGGTGCCTGTTGCGCACATGTTTCCACATGTTGGAGGTATTGAGGTTGGCGACTTTTTGACCTCTTTTGATTTTTTGATGACACACCTTGCATCTGACATAGCAAATGTCATCTGCAACTGTGTCAAAAAAGGACCAGGCACTGCAAGTCTTGGGAGCCCCCCTTTTGACTTTTGGAAGAGACATGCTCCTTACGGGTGCCAAAGCGGAGGCTGCAGGATCCGCAGTCTTCCCCCTCCCTCTCCCTCTTTGGGCCGTACGGGGAATCTCTTCCTCAGAGCTGCTCCCACCACCTTCCTGTCCCTGACGCCAAGATGGGTCAAGGACCTCATCATCTACACTACCCTCTGCCCCCAACTGCTCCTCCTGGGTAGTCTCAGCAGCAGAGCACGCACCAGTAAGTGGCACCTGAGTGTCATCATCAGCTGATGCGGCCTGCGAGGTGGTGACCGGAGCCACTGGCCCACCCGCCTCTTCAGAGGAAGACAGAAAAAGCGGTTGGGCATCACTGCACCCTGCCTCTTCTTCCATTTCTCCAATGCTGCTTGGCTGGCCCCCTGTTTCCAAGCCAAGAGATGATTCAGAGAACAGAAGTAGAGACTGCTCCTGTCCTGGGATCTCTGTCTGCCTGGGCAATTTTGCAGGTGGTGAAGAGACAGATGGCTGCTCTCCAGTGCTCTGTGTCTGAGAGGATGTGGCACTAATGGAAGTTGATGCATTAGCTGCCATCCATCCCACAACGGCTTCAATTTGGTCTTGACGCAGCAGCGGTGTACGGCGCTCGGCGACAAAGCTGCGCATGAACGACTGTTCCCTTGTGAAAGTGGGTGCTGATGACTCACCGGTGCCCGCAGCAGGCACAGAATCCCCACGTCCCCTCCCTGCTCCGCGCCCACGCCCACGCCCACGTGCCTTACTCACTGCCTTCTTCATCTTGGTTGACTGATAAAGATAAGCAGAAAAGTACTAACGGCTTTGTGTGCTTATTCCTGAGCAACTCCTCCTAACAGGTATAAGACACACTAATTTTCTAAAGTGTGGACTAGACTTGAATATGAGCTAATGTGGCCTACACAAATGTAAAGTGGTGTAACTGGTGTGTTTGGTGAACTTTATTATTTATTTATTTTTTTGGGGCTGAACTGACAACGGATAGAGCTGCAGTCACACGGAGACCGTGCAGACAGACGTAAACGGCGCTGCAAGGCCCAAAAACCCTCCTCTACTTTATCCTATGTAGTGTTTTTCCACAAATTAGCTGGAGACAGGTGGAAAGACACTAATAGGATTTTTTTAAATTAATTAGCAGCAGACTACACTACTTGAAAACAAAATGAAAATTGATTTGGCGGTATGACGCAGTGAACAACCCTGAGCTGGAGACAACCAAGCTACGGCTGCTCACAGACTACAGGGCGAGCTGCAGTCACACGGAGACCGTGCAGACAGCCGTAAACGGCGCTGCAAGGCCCAAAAACCCTCCTCTACTTTATCCTATGTAGTGTTTTTCCACAAATTAGCTGGAGACGGGTGGAAAGACACTAATAGGATTTTTTTAAATTAATTAGCAGCAGACTACACTACTTGAAAACAAAATGAAAATTGATTTGGCGGTATGACGCAGTGAACAACCCTGAGCTGGAGACAACCAAGCTACGGCTGCTCACAGACTACAGGGCGAGCTGCAGTCACACGGAGACCGTGCAGACAGCCGTAAACGGCGCTGCAAGGCCAAAAAACCCTCCTCTACTTTATCCTATGTAGTGTTTTTCCACAAATTAGCTGGAGACGGGTGGAAAGACACTAATAGGATTTTTTTAAATTAATTAGCAGCAGACTACACTACTTGAAAACAAAATGAAAATTGATTTGGCGGTATGACGCAGTGAACAACCCTGAGCTGGAGACAACCAAGCTACGGCTGCTCACAGACTACAGGGCGAGCTGCAGTCACACGGAGACCGTGCAGACAGCCGTAAACGGCGCTGCAAGGCCCAAAAACCCTCCTCTACTTTATCCTATGTAGTGTTTTTCCACAAATTAGCTGGAGACGGGTGGAAAGACACTAATAGGAATTTTTGGAAAAAATGTGCAGCAGCCTGCACTACTTCAAAAAAAAAAAAAAAAAGGACAGTATGAGGCAATGAACCACCCTCCCTGAACTGAATACAACCAGCTATGGATGGCCTATGTGGCTGCACTCAGACTAGAGAGTGGGCTGCACTCACACACACACACAGAGAGACCTTGCAGATCGCTGTGAAAACAGCGCTACAAGGCAAAAGGAAGGTGATTAGTAGGTGAACACAGCGGTTGCTAAATTAGCCTTTGGAAAGCACAAAGAAGCAAATCGCTATCTCTAAACTGTCCCTCAGTCAGCAAACAGCGTCCTGTCACTAACTGAATTCACAGCAGAGTGATCGCAAAATGGCGCCAGCGACTTTTAAACTGCATCATGACATCATTTAAGCAGCCAATCACAGCCTTGCCAGTAGTTTCATGCCCTCCATGCTAAACAGGATGTGCCCACACTTGGAATCTTTCTCATTGGCTGAATTTCTGAATTTTGAATCATGGAACTTCCGATTCCGGTATCCGATACGCGCCAAGTATCGGAATCCCGGTATCGGAATTCCGATACCGCAAGTATCGGCCGATACCCGATACTTGCGGTATCGGAATGCTCAACACTAGTGGTGAGCTATTTCTCCTGAGTACAGCAATTCCCCATATGTGGTCAAAATCTACTTTTGAGGCACAGTGCAAAGCTCAAAACTGGAGTTCAGATTTTGCTGGAATGGTTTGAGGGTGCCATGTTACATTGGCAGAGGCCCTGAGGTGCCAGAACAGCAGAAACCCTCCATATATGACCTCATTTTGGAAACTACACTCTCCAATAAATTAATCTAGAGATGCCGTGATTCTATTAAAACCCACATGTGCCTCACAGAATTTTACTATTTAATATTGGGCAGTGAAGAAAGAATATATAATTTTCTACCACTAAAATGTCTTAGCCCCAAATTTTAAATTTTTCTTAGGTCTAATAGGAAAAAATGGACCTCAGTTTGTTGTAAAAACTTTCTCCTGGAAAGCTCAGAAGGGAAGGAGTGCCATATTTTAGTGTAAATTTTACTGCTATGGTTTGCAGGTTCAATGACCCACTGGGAGAGCCCTTGAGGTGCCAGAACAGCAGAACTACTCATAATTGACCCCATTTTACAAAATACCCCCTTGATGAATTAAAATATAAGAAAAAAAGTTCATCAGCTCACCCTTGAATTGTCCACAGCAGGTGCAGTTATCCACGAAGGTGCATGGAATAGCGTTCAAGCCCGCATGCAAAGTTAATCCATAATGATCCAGCACATCTTCTTGATAATAAAAAACTTAACTTTATTCAAATCTTCTTAAAAACATTGATGGAGATCAAGACAGAATGGGATAGCTAGTCCCGCATGAGAATAAAACTTCACACATGGGTCGAAATGCGTAACGTTTTATTCTCATGTGGGACTAGCTATTCCATTCTGTCTTCATCTCCATCAATGTTTTTAAGAAGATTTGAATAAAGCTAAAAGTTTTTTTATTATCAAGAAGATGTGCTGGATCATTATGGATTAACCCTCTTGACGAATTAGTCTAGAGGTGCAGTGATTATATTGACATCACAGGTGTGTCACAGAATGTTATACCATTGGGCAGTAAAGAAAAAATAATTGCATTTTTATAACAAAAAAAAAATATTTTAGCCCCAGATTTTACATTTTCACAAAGAGAAATGGGCAAAAATGGCACCAAAATGTGTCCCAGAATTTATGCTTAATGTGGAAATACCCCATATATGGCTGTACAGTACTGCTTAGCCACACTGTAAGGGTATGTGCACACGTTGCGGATTCTGCTGCGGATTTTACATGGTACTGTAAACTTTAGGAAAACTGCTGCGGATCCGCAGCAAAATCCACAGCGTGTGCACATACCCTGAGACTCAGCAGGGACAGTGCACTATTTGCCTCTTGGAGGCAGATTTTCCTAAAATAGTTTGCGGATGTCAAGAGTGAGTCATATCCTCCTGGGAGATCTGGGGTTAGGCGATCTTTACATACTGTGATTTGCAGGTCTTCCATTTAGCCTGTGTGTTTTGTTCCTCATATTAAATGGGCTTTGTTTCCTTTGAAGGTGAAGAGGTTAATGCTTCTTTGTATGCAGGTTAGGCTACTTTCACACTAGCGTCGTGCACTGCACGTCGCTATGCGACGTTGCAGCGCACCGACGCATAGTGTGGAAGCGCCGCATAACGGGGGCAGCGGATGCTGTTTTTCCACGCATCCGCTGCCCCATTCTGAGCTCCGGAGACGAGGGGGCGGAGTTCCGGCCGCGCATGCGCGGTCGGAAATGCTGCACACAACGCACAAAAAAACGTTACATTTAACTTTTTTTGTGCCGACGGTCCGACGCAACCGTTGCACGACGGTTGCGACGTGTGGCAATGCGTCGCTAATTCATGTCTATGGAGAAAAAACGCATCCTGCAAGCAATTTTGCAGGATGCGTTTTTTCTACAGAACGACGCATAGCGATGTGCAGTGCTCGTGCAATGTAAAAGAGGCCTTAGAGACATGCAGCTCCAACTCCCAGCAGCTCCTGACCAGCGCTTTTCCTCTTTCTATAAAACCTAGCCAGACCGTCTCATCTCTGCCTATGGAGTTCGTAGTTGTTGCTGGAGATTGTTGTTTGCTGGTTTTGGGTGTATGCTTTCTCCATTATCCTATTCCCATTTGGTTTATGCCTTCCTATTCTTCCGTTTATTACTCTCTACCCTTGGTGAGTATTTTTGAATGTAAGTTGCTTTTTGTTATTCCTGTTTGTCTTAGGCTACTTTCACACTAGCGTCGTGCACTGCACGTCGCTACCGACGCATAGTGTGGAAGCGCCGCACAACGGGGGCAGCGGATGCTGTTTTTCAACGCATCCGCTGCCCCATTGTGAGGTGCGGGGAGGCGGGGGCGGAGTTCCGGCCGTGCATGCACGGTCGGAAATGCTGCAGACGACGCACCAAAAAACGTTACATGCAACGTTTTTTGGTGGCGACGGTCCGACGCAACACAATGCAACCGACAGTTGTGACGTGTTGCAATGCATCGCACTGCGTCGCTAATGCAAGTCAATGGAGAAAAAACGCATCCTGCAAGCACTTTTGCAGGATGCGTTTTTTCTTCAAAACGACGCATAGTGACGTGCAGTGCACGACGCTAGTGTGAAAGTAGCCTAACATGTATATCTGTCCCAGGCCTCCTGGGACAGCTTACGACTTTATCAAGAGCATAGTAAGGTCGGAGACTCGAGCCTCTCTACCTTTAAGAGTACCCCCCCGGATCAGGGTTAGTTATGGTCCCATTTCCAAGGACAGTTTGAGGCCCCCCTTCCTTACCAAAGACTATCACAGCGTGACAGCGGACTTCATGTACAGAGCCCCTAAATGATAGAAGAACAGAATTCCCCCTTCAAGTGACCCCATTTCGGAAATTATACCCCTTTGGGAATTTATCTACAGGTGTAGTAATGATTTTGACTCCATGTATGTTTTCCAGAAACAGACAGCAAAGTATGTTACTAAGTAAATTGCAAACTGCTGCTATAGTGACCAGTATATTATGCCCAGCTCTTGCATCTGGAGGCATGCATCCATAAGTTAGGTGGGCTTTCATCGCTAGAGAAATGCCAAACATGTGGACGTTAAATGTGGTTTAGGCACACTGTGGGGCTCAGAGGGGAGGCATTTGAATTTGGGAGCGCAGAATTTGCAGAATTTCTTTTGGAGTGTGAAGAGTCATTTCACTTTCCAGAGCCTTTGTTCTACCAGTAACGTGGAAGCCCCCTATATTTCCATTATCAGATGACAGACCTGAGTCAGGGTTTGCTTTTTATCGTGAATTGAGTTGAAGCTTTTACTAGGAACATTTTACATAAAGTTTGGGATCACATTTATCCGGCGCTCTATGCTGAGCACTTACCGAACTTTGGAATTTCCATCAAAATCTATGAGTGATGTGATTCAGATGAAAGCCCCGAGGGATCCATTCACAATAATGAGGCAGCAGAGTTACTGTGGACTCCGTCTGGCATCTGTTCAGCAGTTTCCTTCTTTAGAGAAGTGCACAAAACTGTGGTGGAAGAAGCTTTTATGCATGCCTAAAAATACAGACACTGTCGGATCATAAACGGCCAGACAATGTCCACAGTGCCTCCATCTGACTCATTATAGGGAATCTTACACTGTGGTTCCACCTGATTCACGTATTTCAGAGATTTACATGGATACCCCGAGCAAGTACTCAGCACAAAGTGCAGGATAAAAGTGCGCCGAGCCTTATTGCAATCTTTGGGAGGCTGAATGAACAAACAGTAGAAGAATTGGTTTTATTTATTTTTTATGAAGGTCCTCGTGCGGTATAAATGATTAGCGATGCCAGATTTATATTGGGTTTTTATGTTTGGCTGCTGTCCAGTAGCATAGCTACCGGGGGGGCAGAGGGTAATTTATATATATTATAATATTTATATTTTACCTTTTTACTTTTTCCCACGATGGGACTTTCACTTTCAGCAGCCTGATCGCAGATATAATCCATTGCAATGCAGGAGCATTGCAATGGATTACAACTGTCAGTGCTGCATTGACACAAGTCCCGGAGACCGTGATCCGGGGCTTGCAGTAGCCTGGTGATCCGGATGTTGTCATCACGACCCTTTCCTGCTTTCTATAGCACCATAAACATTAGTCCATAAAGGGGTTTTCCCGCGAACAAAGTTCATTTTAATCACTTGATCTTGGAATAATAATAATTTCCACAATTGGATGTGTTTAAATAAATTGTTCCTTGTGCTGAGATAATCTTATAAATGTGCCCCTGCTGTGTAGTGTGTAATGGCTGTGTCTGACCATGCAGGAACATAGTCTGATCATACCACAGCTCCTGGGCAGGGGAGGAAGCAAAAGAGCATACAGGGAGCATAGCAGGTGATCGCTGCTGATTCTTTCTATGAGACAAAACATTTCCCTGCTTGTTTTAAAAAAATGTTTTATCTCACCAAAAGAATCAGCTGCGATCCCTTGCTGTAATGTCTGTATACTCTCTTTTGCTTCCTCCTCTGCCCAGGAGCTGTGGTATGATCAGACCTTGTTCCTGTAAGGTCAGACACGGCCATTGCAAGTACACACCAGGGGCACATTTATAAGATTCTCAGCACAGAAACATTATTTTAAGCACTTTTAATAGTGGTAATTATTTTTATTCCAAGATCTAGTGCTTAAAATCAACTTTAAAATTACCTTTGTTTGTGGGAAAACCTCTTTAACCCAATTACCCCCAAGGGTGATTTACACGTTAATGAGCGGGCCAATTTTTACAATTCAGACCACTGTCACTTTATGAGGTAATAACTCTGGAACGCTTCAACGGATCCCAGTGATTCTGAGACTGTTGTTTCGTGAGATATTGGACCTCGTGATTGTGGTAACATTTCTTCGGTATGACTTGTGTTTGCGGAAAAAATGGAAATTTGGCGAAAATTTCGCAATTTTCCAACTTTGAATTGTCATGCTCTTAACCCCTTCATGACCTTGGGATTTTCCGTTTTTCCGTGTTCGTTTTTCGCTCCCCTCCTTCACAGGGCCATAACTTTTTTATTTTTCCGTCAATATGGCCATATGAGGGCTTATTTTTTGCAGGACGGGTTGTACTTTTGAACAGCATCATTGGTTTTACCATGTCGTGTACTAGAAAACGGGAAAAAAATTCCAAGTGCAGTGAAATTGCAAAAAAAGTGCAGTCCCTCACTTGTTTTTTGTTTGGCTTTTTTGCTAGGTTCACTAAATGCTAAAACTGACCTGCCATTATGATTCTCCAGGTCATTACGAGTTCATAGACACCAAAGATGTCTAGGTTATTTTTTAATCTAAATGGTGAAAAAAAAATTCCAAACATTGCTAAAAAATTTTTTTTTTAAATTGCGCTATTTTCCGATACTCGTAGCGTCTCCATTTTTCATGACCTGGGGTCGGTTAAGGGCTTATTTTTTGCGTGCCGAGGTGGCGTATTAATGATACCATTTTGGTGCAGACATGTTTTTTTGATCGCCTGTTATTGCATTTTAATGCAATGTCGCGGTGACCAAAAAAAGGTAATTGTGGCGTTTTGATTTTTTTTCTCGTTACGCTGTTTAGCGATCAGGTCAATGCTTTTTTTTATTGATAGATCGGGTGATTCTCAACGCAGCGATACCAAATATGTGTAGGTTTGATTTTTTTTTTATTGATTTATTTTGAATGGGGCGAAAGGGGGGTGATTTAAACTTTTATATTTTTTTAATTTTTTTCACTTTTTTTTTTTTTACTTTTCCCATGCTTCAATAGCCTCCATAGGAGGCTAGAAGCTGGCACAACTGGATCGGCTCTGCTACATAGCAGCGATCATCAGATCGCTGCTATGCAGCAGAAATGCAGGTGTGCTATGAGCGCCAACCACAGGGTGGCGCTCACAGCTACCGGCGATCAGTAACCATAGAGGCCTCAAGGACTTCTATGGTTACTGTTCAGAAGCATCGCTGACCCCCGATCATGTGACGGGGGTCAGCGATGCGCTCATTTTCGGCCGCCCGGCCGGAAGCGCCGGTTAAATGCCACTGTCTGCGGCATTTAACTAGTTAATAGGCGAGGGCGGATCGCGATTTCATCCGCCGCTATTGCGGGCACATGTCAGCTGTTCAAAACAGCTGACATGTCCCGGCTTTGATGCGGGCTCACCGCCGGAGCCCGCATCAAAGCGGGGCTTCTGACCTCGGACGTACTATCCCGTCATTTCTTATTGTCACTTTTGAGAATCACTTGAATTTAGAAATAGCAAAAGTCGTCATTTAAATATTAAACAGTCTTTTGTCATAATCCTGGGGTCTTGATTGTAGACTTCATTCTCTAATCCAATACCAAATCTAGCAATTTTTCTAACCTCTAAAATCACAGCGTGCCATAGCAGTCAGTAATATCCCTAAAATTATTATCAGAGTATTAATATGATTGCTATTTAGAATAATAAAACACATATCAGATAATAATACATTATTAACCATGTCCTTCCTGTGATTTGACATCTTTTTGCATAGGGGTAAATATTTTTTCAACCCATAGGTGTCAGTGTGTTTTTGTTAGATTCTGTTTTGTTTTGACCATCCGCCATCTTGTTGTGGTTTTCTGGCTGCTGGTCTTTTTCCCTTGGTGCTGGGTTGTCTTAGGTCAGGTGATTGTATCACCCTTTATTACCCAGCACCTGCCTCCCATTCCTTGCTGGACAACAGTGTTAATCCAGTTCTGGCCAGGTGCTTTGATAGCTTTCTGTCTTGGATTTTTAGCGGTTCTGGGACCTCTGGTTCTGCTATCCTTAGTTTCTGTTTTTCAGTTGGTTTCTGCAGCCTTCTCTGTGTTTCCTACTAGAAGGTGACCTGTTTTTCATACCCAGTCCTTAGATCTTTTAGGGACCTCCTTCCCCCTATTTATAGGTCTTCGCTGAGATTATACTAGGATCGTCGGTGGGTCTATTCGCAAGGAATGGGTCACCCACTCCATCGTAGGGTTTCAGCCTAGTCTTAGTGCAGGATCAGCTTTCCCCCGTCTCTCCTAGTTCTGTGCTGCAGTTTCGTAACAGTTTTTAATGTAAAAAGTGTTTCCATCTTTATTATTCAAATTTTATTTAACCAATAATACCAAAATATAACCATGAATCAGAATTAATGAATACATGAGTGGATGAATGTTTGTATTTATTCGGGGATTTGAAACAATTTTTTTTTTTATAGTGGAATCACACCATAACTATATTTAAAGAAGAAATATTATTGTACTAAACATTACTTTATTAAGTTATTGATGTATTTCCTCAATTGAGATATTTAAAAAAAAAATTGGAATAAAAGAATAACCCCCCCCCCAAAAAAAAAAAGAATAATAAAAAAAAATTATTAAGGCCCTTGTGTTGGTGACAGATGCAAATTAGTAAGTAATGTTCTCAGTAACACATACCATTAATATTTCCATATTCTTTATGATTTAACCCCTTAATCCCATATGACGTACTATACCGTCGAGGTGGGGTGGGCCTTAATTCCCGGTGACGGGATAGTACGTCATACGCGATCGGCCGCGCTCACGGGGGGAGCGCGGCCGATCGCGGCCGGGTGTCGGCTGCATATCGCAGCTGACATCCGGCACTATGTGCCAGGAGCGGTCACGGACCGCCCCCGGCACATTAACCCCCGGCACACCGCGATCAAACATGATCGCGGTGTACCGGCGGTACAGGGAAGCATCGCGCAGGGAGGGGGCTCCCTGCGGGCTTCCCTGAGACGATCGGTACAAGGTGATGTACTCACCTCGTACCGAACGTCTTCTCCCTGCAGGCCCCGGATCCAAAATGGCCGAGGGGCTGTATCCGGGTCCTGCAGGGAGCACTTCCGGGTCGGAGCAGGCTGCAGATGAAAGCTGCAGCCTGCTCCGATGAAAGTATGATCGCGGATCTGAGTGCTGTACACACTATCAGATCTGCGATCTGTGATGTCCCCCCCTGGGACAAAGTAAAAAAGTAAAAAAAAAAATTTCCACATGTGTAAAAAAAAATAATAATAATTCCTAAATAAATAATAATAAAAAAAAAAATATTATTCCCATAAATACATTTCTTTATCTAAAAAAACAAACAAAAACAATAAAAGTACACATATTTAGTATCGCCGCGTCCGTAACGACCCAACCTATAAAACTGGCCCACTAGTTAACCCCTTCAGTAAACACCGTAAGAAAAAAAAAAAAAAAACGAGGCAAAAAACAACGCTTTATTACCATACCGCCGAACAAAAAGTGGAATAACACGCGATCAAAAAGACGGATATAAATAACCATGTTACCGCTGAAAACGTCATCTTGTCCCGCAAAAAACGAGCCGCCATACAGCATCATCAGCAAAAAAATAAAAAAGTTATAGTCCTCAGAATAAAGCGATGCCAAAATAATTATTTTTTCTATAAAATAGTTTTTATCGTATAAAAGCGTCAAAACATAAAAAATGATATAAATGAGGTATCGCTGTAATCGTACTGACCCGACGAATAAAACTGCTTTATCAATTTTACCAAGCGCAGAACGGTATAAACGCCTCTCCCAAAAGAAATTCATGAATAGCTGGTTTTTGGTTATTCTGCCTCACAAAAATCGGAATAAAAAGTGATAAAGAATGGTCACGTGTCCGAAAATGTTACCAATAAAAACGTCAACTCGTCCCGCAAAAAACAAGACCTCACATGACTCTGTGGACCAAAATGTGGAAAAATTATAGGTCTCAAAATGTGGAGACGCAAAAACTTTTTTGCTATAAAAAGCGTCTTTTAGTCTGGTTTCACACTTGCGTTTTTATCTGCATGCGTTTTTTAAAAAAACCGCATGTGTGAAAAAATGCATGTAAACGCGGTAAAACGCATGCGTTTTTATAGAAAAACACAAGAAAACAAGAAAAAAACAAAAAACCCTAACCCTACCCCTAACCCTACCCCTAACCTGAAATACGTGGCACTGAAATACGTGGCACTGAAATATACGTTTATATACGTATATACGTATATAAGTGCCACGATATTTCAGTGGCCACGTATATAAGTGCCACGTATTTAAGTGCCACGTATTTAAGTGCCACGTATTTACGTGCCACGTATTTACGTGCCACGTATTTTTCAGTGCCTGAAATACGTGGCACTGAAATACGTGGCACTGAAATATCGTGGCACTGAAATATCGTGGCACTGAAGTATTTACGTGCCACGTATTTTTCAGTGCCTGAAATACGTGGCACTGAAATACGTGGCACTGAAATATCGTGGCACTGAAATATCGTGGCACTGAAGTATTTACGTGCCACGTATTTTTCAGTGCCTGAAATACGTGGCACTGAAATATGTGGCACTGAAATACGTGGCACTGAAATATCGTGGCACTTAAATACGTGGCACTTAAATACGTGGCACTTAAATACGTGGCACTTAAATACGTGGCACTTATATACGTGGCACTTATATACGTGGCACTTATATACGTGGCACTTATGACTGTCAGAAAATGTTCAGTAAACGGTTAGGGGTAGGGTTTCAGGTAGAATTGGGGAGTTTCCACTGTTCAGGCACATCAGGGGCTCTCCAAACGCGACATGGCGTCCAATCTCAATTCTAGCCAATTCTGCGTTGAAAAAGTAAAACAGTGCTCCTTCCCTTCCGAGCTCTCCCGTGCGTCCAAAAAGGGGTTTACCCCAACATATGGGGTATCAGCGTACTAGGGACAAATTGAACAACAACTTCTGGGGTCCAAGTTCTCTTGTTATCCTTGGGAAAATAAAAATTTGGGGGGCTAAAAATCATTTTTGTGGGAAAAAAAATGTTTTATTTTCACGGCTCTGCGTTGTAAACTGTAGTGAAACACTTGGGGGTTCAAAGTTCTCACAACACATCTAGATAAGTTCCTTGGGAGGTCTAGTTTCCAATATGAGGTCACTTGTGGGGGGTTTGTACTATTTGGGTACATCAGGGGCTCTGCAAATGCAACGTGACGCCTGCAGACCAATCCATTTAAGTCTGCATTCCAAATGGCGCTCCTTCCCTTCCGAGCTCTGTCATGCGCCCAAACAGTGGTTCCCCCCCACATAGGGGGTATCAGCGTACTCAGGACAAATTGGACAACAACTTTTAGGGTCCAATTTATCCTGATACCCTTGTGAAAATACAAAACTGGGGGCTAAAAAATCATTTTTGTGAAAAAGAAAAATAATTTTTATTTTCACGGCTCTGCGTTGTAAACTGTAGTGAAACACTTGGGGGTTCAAAGTTCTCACAACACATCTAGATAAGTTCCTTGGGGGTCTAGTTTCCAATATGGGGTCACTTGTGGGGGGTTTGTACTGTTTGGGTACATCAGGGGCTCTGCAAATGCAACGTGACGCCTGCAGACCAATCCATTTAAGTCTGAATTCCAAATGGCGCTCCTTCCCTTCCGAGCTCTGTCATGCGCCCAAACAGTGGTTCCCCCCCACATAGGGGGTATCAGCGTACTCAGGACAAATTGGACAACAACTTTTAGGGTCCAATTTATCCTGATACCCTTGTGAAAATACAAAACTGGGGGCTAAATTTCATTTTTGTGAAAAAAAAAAATTATTTTCACGGCTCTGCGTTATAAACTGTAGTGAAACACTTGGGGGTTCAAAGTTCTCACAACACATCTAGATAAGTTCCTTGGGGGGTCTAGTTTCCAATATGGGGTCACTTGTGGGGGGTTTGTACTGTTTGGGTACATCAGGGGCTCTGCAAATGCAACGTGATGCCTGCAGACCAATCCATTTAAGTCTGCATTCCAAATGGCGCTCCTTCCCTTCCGAGCTCTGTCATGTGCCCAAACAGTGGTCCCTCCCCACAAATGGGGTATCAGCGTACTCCAGACAAATTGGACAACAACTTTTGGGGTCCAATTTATCCTGATACCCTTGTGAAAATACAAAACTGGGGGCTAAAAAATCATTTTTGTGAAAAAAAAAAATAATTTTTATTTTCACGGCTCTGCGTTATAAACTGTAGTGAAACACTTGGGGGTTCAAAGCTCTCAAAACACATCTAGATAAGTTCCTTAGGGGGTCTACTTTCCAAAATGGTGTCACTTGTGGGGGGGTTTAATGTTTAGGCACATCAGGGGCTCTCCAAACGCAACATGGCATCCCATCTTAATTCCAGTCAATTTTGCATTGAAAAGTAAAATAGCGCTTCTTCCCTTCTGAGCTCTGCTATGCACCCAAACAATGGTTTACACCCACATATGGGGTATCGTCGTACTCAGGACAAATTGCACAACAACTTTTGTGGTCTAATTTCTTCTCTTACCCTTGGGGAAATAAAAAAATGGGGGTGAAAAGATCATTTTTGTGAAAAAATATGATTTTTTATTTTTACGGCTCTGCATTATAAACTTCTGTGAAGCACTTGTTGGGTCAAAGTGCTCAACACACATCTAGATAAGTTCCTTAAGGGGTCTACTTTCCAAAATGGTGTCACTCGTGGGGGGTTTCAATGTTTAGGCACATTAGGGGCTCTCCAAACGCAACATGGCGTCCCATCTCAATTCCAGTCAATTTTGCATTGAAAAGTCAAATGGCGCTCCTTCCCTTCCGAGCTCTGCCCTGCGCCCAAACAATGGTTTACACCCACATATGGGGTATCAACGTACTCAGGACAAATTGCACAACAATTTTTGGGGTCCAATTTCTTCTCTCACCCTTGGGAAAATAAAAAATTGGGGGTGAAAAAATAATTTTTGTGAAAAAATATGATTTTTTATTTTTACGGCTCTGCATTATAAACTTCTGTAAAGCACTTGTTGGGTCAAAGTGCTCACCACACATCTAGATAAGTTCCTTAGGGGGTCTACTTTCCAAAATGGTGTCACTTGTGGGGGGTTTCAATGTTTAGGCACATCAGGGGCTCTCCAAATGCAACATGGCGTCCCATCTCAATTCCAGTCAATTTTGCATTGAAAAGTCAAATGGCGCTCCTTTGCTTCCAAGCTCTGCCATGCGCCCAAACTGTGGTTTACCCCCACATATGGGGTATCAGCATACTCAGGACAAATTGTACAACAACTTTTGGGGTCTATTTTCTCCTGTTACCCTTGGTAAAATAAAACAAATTGGAGCTGAAATAAATTTTGTGTGAAAAAAAGTTAAATGTTCATTTTTATTTAAACATTCCAAAAATTCCTGTGAAACACCTGAAGGGTTAATAAACTTCTTGAAAGTGGTTTTGAGTACCTTGAGGGGTGCAGTTTTTAGAATGGTGTCACACTTGGGTATTTTCTATCATATAGACCCGTCAAAATGACTTCAAATGAGATGTGGTCCCTAAAAAAAAATGGTGTTGTAAAAATGAGAAATTGCTGGTCAACTTTTAACCCTTATAACTCCGTCACAAAAAAAAATTTTGGTTCCAAAATTGTGCTGATGTAAAGTAGACATGTGGGAAATGTTATTTATTAAGTATTTTGTGTGACATATGTCTGTGATTTAAGGGCATAAAAATTCAAAGTTGGAAAATTGCGAAATTTTCAAAATTTTCGCCAAATATTCGTTTTTTTCACAAATAAACGCAAGTTATATCGAAGAAATTTTACCACTAACATGAAGTACAATATGTCACGAGAAAACAATGTCAGAATCGCCAAGATCCGTTGAAGCGTTCCAGAGTTATAACCTCATAAAGGGACAGTGGTCAGAATTGTAAAAATTGGCCCGGTCATTAACGTGCAAACCACCCTCGGGGCTTAAGGGGTTAATATCTGTCGTCCCCTGGTATTACCAAACTGATAAAGTTATGCAACTTTGTATGTGATACCCTTTAGTATAAATAATGACTATTATAATATAGAATTTGATTATACCCGATTATCTTGTCAATGTACATTATAAATGTTTCTTCTTTACCAAAATGTGTGAAGAATAAGTGTTGATCAAATGTGATTATGTGATCAGGACCGTGAAAAGGGAAAAGCAATAACTTCCGCGGCAGCACATTTTCTTGACGTCCATAAGAGCAGCATTAAAGGTCTAAAAATTATGGGACTTGAAGGCATCAATGTCAATATCAGAGGTGGTAATGTCGCGAACCAATTATTGAGATGTGATTCCAAGTGGATCTATGACTAACGGAGTCTTGCTCCTTTGGGATTCACAGGCTATTATAAGCAACTTTGACAACATGATCCAGTGATCTCACTTCCCTATCAGAAACAAATTCCTTTGGATTGGATTTAATAATTTATCTGAGACTACTTTTGTCATTTTGTCTCATCTTTCATGTGTAGGCCATCGGTACCTAATCGACCTATGGAATCAAGTGTTACGCAATATCTCTATGGCTATATGTATTGTGCTGTATTCTGGCAATTAAGGGATTATGTGACTTTGAGATGACAAAAAATGCCTTACCAGAGTTTAATAGAAATTAAAATCTTTAACTATAATAGTAGAATTTATTTCCAATATTCCTAGTTTGACTGGTACCCAATATATAATAAGGCGGTCCTTTGGACCTGTAAGGTATCTTAGAGTGTTGTAATCATGTTACTACTGAATCAGGCATTATTCAAGGCCTTATGTGATTTACATTATATTTACAATTTTTGTAGGATGTGTTATAGTTTGATAATTGCCAGGACTTTGTGCCCTTTGATGTAATAACAAAAAATGCCATACTTGAATCTAATAATAAAAATGAAAATTGTTTTGGATTGAAATAGCCGATTGGGTCTACACTATATTAAGGTAGAATGCTGCCCAATATGAGAAATTGTTCCATAAGGTATCTTGAAGCTTGGTACAGGAGATAGGGGACAAAAAATGGGAAAATATTAGTTGCTTGATCATTGTGCACATAAAATCCTCTTTTTTTCTGAATCTATAATGTATATTTCTTTGTGGCGCAAGAAAAACATAGCGGTGGTTTATAGGCTTCATTATACTCTTGATTCCTTCCCCCCTCCCCTCTTTGTCTGGACTAATGTAATTAGTGAGTCTCTGCCTTTACCCAATTGCTGTGATGCAAAAAGATCTGTTACCCCCTTAAAGGGGTAACAAATCCCTCAAATTGGCAGGACATTTAAATGACTTTTTACCGGTCCGATGGGCGGCGTTTCTTCTTCATTTCTCCACCCCATCCTTCCCGGTTGTCTGCAATATGTTAGTGAATTAGAGTACGTGTGCTCCATAGTTGGCGCGTGCGCAATGCAATCTTCGGTGGCGCACTCGCAGTATGCTTTGCCCAACTCTGGACAAAGCCGAAAAGCATTACTTCGCATGCGCCTGCGCACTATGTCCCGGAAGTATTTTGCTGTGTTGCGGGACATAGTGCGCATGCGCCCACGCAGTAATGCTTTTTGGCTTTGCCTGCAGTTGGGCAAAGTATACTGCGCGTGCGCCACCGAAGATTGCATTGCGCATGTGCCAACTATGGAGCACAAGTACTCTAATTCACTAACATATTGCGGACAACAGGGACGGACAGGGTGGAGAAATGAAGATGAAACACCACCCATATGACAGATAAAAAGTTATTTAAATATCCCAACAATTTGAGTCCCTTTAAGCAGCATACAGCTTGGAGCTGCGCTCTGTTAGGCGTAAGTAAGGTAAGTATAAATTGCTTGGGACTTGTTCAATGGAGCGCTTGTCTCGATTGCGCATGCGCAGCTGCTCGGCTGTGCTCATTATCTTGACAACATGCATGCCTTCAATGAAGGACTTTTACGATGCAGTGTTCTATTCTGCGCACGTGCATAACAACGGACGCCATTCTATCTCTATAGTGATTTAGGCACATGCGTGGCAGGGGGTACTTCCGGTGCCTCGGTATTGATGGCGTGGTAGCGTGCGGCCCCGGTGGAGTCTGTCTGGCAGTTGTGATCAATCCTGTAATCCGTGAGTGTATAAATATAGAAATAATGACTAGTTAGCCATACTACTTGCCCCGATGAAGTCACTGTGGTGACGATACACGTTGGGTTTAACAGGAGCCGGTCTTTGCTCCTGCACCTCCATAACACTTACGACTGTACTCTGTGAGTATATCCATTATGGCGCAGTGGTTAGCACAGCAGCACAGCAGCCTTGCAGCGATGGAGTCCTGGGTTCAAACCCCACCAAGGACAACATTTGCACGGAGTTTGTATGTTCTCCCCGTGTTTGCGTGGGTTTCCTCTGGGTACTCCGGTTTCCTCCCACATTCCAAAGACATACTGATAGGGAAATTAGATTGTGAGCCCCATGGGGGACAGCGATGATAATGTGTTCAAACTGCGGAATATGTTAGCGCTATATAAAAATAAAGATTATTATATTATTATGGGTCCCTATTGAGCACTAAGGGAAATGGTTTCTTTGCCTGCTGAATTTGTATATGCTGGATATATTGGTTGATGGGTCCCTAGTGCATTAGCTTTACTAAATATACCCAGGGTTCTGTTAGGTTTGCTTTTAGTATATTTGTATTTTCCTTCATTTATATTGGGTACCAATCTTAGGCCACATGGAGTTAAGGTATTTGCATTATTAGAGGCAATGTTCACCAGTATATTGTATTTAGTATCTATATTACAATGATCAAGGAAATGTGATTGTGAGGTAACAGGTAGCGGACCGTGTCCTTGCCCCTTTTGGGCATGTTTGTATTCTTTTTGTGGTTTTAAATGTTTTTAAATAATTGTTGTGTGGTTAATTGACATTAATAAAATTTGTGATACTACATGTTGATCCCTGCTTTTATGCATGTCTCTTTGCTCTCCATTTTGTATTAATGATTAGGATTAGTGATGAGCGAATATACTCGTTACTCGAGATTTCTCGAGCATGCTCGGGGGTCCTCCGAGTATTTTTTAGTGCTCGGAGATTTAGTTTTTCTTGCAGCAGCTGAATGATTTACACCTGATAGCCAGCACAAGTACATGTGGGGATTGCCTGGTTGCTAGGGAATCCCCACATGTACTTATGCTGGCTATCAGATGTAAACCATTCAGCTGCGGCAAGAAAAACTAAAACTCCGAGCACTAAAAAATACTCGGAGGACCCCCAAGCATGCTCGAGAAATCTCGAGTAACGAGTATATTCGCTCATCACTAATCAGGATCAAAAACGTATTTCCCCCTTATACCGTGGAATATTAGGATGGAAATAATTCATATATCAAGACTAAAATTAAAAATAATTATTAGTAAATCTTCTAGTATAAATTTCATAAAAACTTTTATACCATATTCGTCTGAAGACCTGTGTATCTATGTAACTATTATTAAAAAAAATAGCTTGGGAGACTATAAAAAGGTGGGAAAAAAATATTCTAGAATGTGACTGTTAGGCTTGTCAGTACTCACGGACAAGCCATGAGGCTGGGTAGTCGAAAGCCAAGAGAGTACGTCATAGGGGTGAGACAAAGTCATAGTCAGGAAACAGTCCGAGGTCAGAATTTCAAAAAGTTTGCGGATCACGACAACAGGGCTTGGCAAATGGATGGTCTACTCTAGACAAATCCAAAATCAAGCAGCAAATATCAGAATACCAGACTAGGAGCACAGAGCAAACACACACCTTATGAGCAAAGCACAATTGGCAATGATCTAGTATTGTCAGCCAGTTAAATAGCCTGGCAATTATCAAGAAAAGAAAACATCTGAAGGAAACCCAAACACTACGCTGACAGCCCGACCTGCCCTTCCTATCTATAGGGCACAGGACACACGAGGTGAATAGGCAGGGCTATAACTATAATTAGTGCAGGAATTCCAATTGTACGTGACCCCTGAAACCTAAGAGACCCTAAAGAACTTCGTTGACTTGCAAAAGCTGAGGTCCTGTTTAAATTTTTTTCACTAGTGTCCAGGAGCTTCAAGTTACACAACTGAAAATAGGATATAGCATCCACCTAATTTAAGGCAAAGTTCAAATATCACATGTTGCGGCTGTTGAAATATGTCACGCTGTAAAATTAATTACCTATCTATGCAATGAAAACCTCTGCAAACCAACAAATATTTGCAAGGATTGCAAGTGTTCAAATTCACAAAAAATCTTAAAGGGGTTGTCCACTACTAGGACAACATCTTCTTGATCTAAATGTTTGGCTCCAATAAAATAAAAAAGCCTATGATGGCTACCTCCCATGCTGGCGCCGATCCAGCGGTGTCAGCACTCGCATTCCCTGTGTTCTCATAAGATTGTTAGGGCACGTGAGCCTGGCGCCCAGTCAGCACTGGCATCATTGTCCCAGTAGGTACACTTCAACTGTGAGAAACAGAATCTAAAAAGAAAAACCATAAAATTACAGTATTTTTCGCTGTATAAGACGCACACCAAATGTTGAGGAGAAAAATAGGAAAAAAAAAACATTTTTAATAAAATGGTGGTGCTTCTTATAATCCATGAATCTTATTGCTTACTGGGGGTGGTGGCTGTGGTGAAGCGGGGTCTCAGGGTTGCTGCTGGAGGAGGTGGGTGTTGCCGTCGCACTCTGTCCCATGCTGCCGCCATGCTGTGTCCCCGAAGCTTGCCATCGCACTCTGTCCCTTGCTGCTGGGTGCTCCCACCATGCATCGGGGATGCTTGCTGCCACACTCTTTTACTGGGTGCTGCTGCTGCGCTGTATCCCTCCCTGATACTTGCTGCTGCGCTCTTTTACCGGGTGATGCTGCCGTGCTGTGTCCCCATGTTCTGTCCGGTGCTGCCGCTGCTCTGTCCTGTGCTGCATGGGGGAACTCTGCAGTTCCATCCATGCTTTCCTGTGTGGTGGATTCCTTCCGAGAAAATGGCCACCAGGAGGTGGCGCATGCGCAGATGGAGATCTCGGCAACAAGATCTCGGGAGATGAGATTTCAGCGCTGAGATCTCATCTTCCGAGACCTCCCGGCGGCCATTTTCCCGGAAAGAATCCACCGCACAGGAAAGCATTGATGGAACTGCAGAACCCCCCACGCAGCACGGGATAGAGAGCGGCAGCAAGCACCAGTGACACAGCGCGTAGACAGCAGCACACGGCAGCACCGGGGACACAGCGCGGCAGCAGCAGCACACGGCAGCATCGGGGATAGTGTGGCGGCACGCATCGGACACCCGCAGCGGCAGCACCGATAAGGTATATCTGCATTGTAAGACGCACCCCAAATTTGGAGGGAAAAAAAGTGCGTTTTACAAAGCGGAAAATACAGTACATGATTTTTAAATAATGTAATTGCATTTTATTGCATGAAATAAGTATTTGATAACCCACCAAACAAAAAGACTATTGGCTCTCACAGTTGTGTTAGTTTTTCTTTACCTGTATTAATTGCACCTGTATAAAATTCACACTCCAACTTCTCCACCATAGCTGTCAGGGATACAATATTTGTCAGGAATTCCTTAATCCCACAAATCCCTGATAACACAGGCCGGGAAGGTCACGGGTACCACCCACTGTGATCTTTGGAGTGAACTGCTCTCTGCGGCCCCCTATCATCCAGACAATTACACGATTGGCCGACGACCAACGGAGAAGGCCGCAGCCTGTTCGAACCACTATGCCGGCTATCAGAAAATTAACAGTGAGCGTATGGCATATACACCTCTGGATTTCAACACATGGAAGAGATGTATACACCCCGGTACGGTCACAGCTAACTCTCCAATAACCCCAGACTACCTACTCGCCGCCACCACTAATCTGTTTTGGACTATTAGACACCATACTGTAGCTTTCACTTCGAGGTGTAGTTTACAGAACAGAACGATTACATTTTATATTTACTCCAAAGGGAGGGTCCCTGCATACATACATGATATGTAGCTCTCTGCATGAATGCTGATGATAATTGCGATTGATATTTTATCAGACCCTGAGTACCACCCCCCCCCACCCCCCGTGATGACCTCACAATGTTCCGGTTGTGGGGCTTTTTGCGAGGGGTTATATTTATGAGAAAAATATGGGTATTTTTACCTAATTATTCCAGTGCCAACAATGTATGTCTCATTAATATTGGATGTATAGAAAATACAGTACTCCATATATTCTCCCAGAGACATACTGTCTGGTCTCTCATTTTACTGTGACCATGGCTATTTGTAAAGGGTGTCATATCTTCTTTGATCCACTTACATCCTAATTACCTTTTCCTGTCTCTCTAAGTGGACAATACACATCATCTCCAGTCACCTGGACATAAAAGGGAATGCTCACATTTTAATTAATCTGCTTAACATCTCTGCCACTGACATTTTACATAAAGACATCCATTGTTTGTCTCTTCAAGACAACTGGTAGATGAAATAAAACAGTGAGGGGGGATATGAAGAACTTCAAGTATTTTTAATATTTTCTATGACAATGGCCAAGACCAAAGAGCTGTTTAAGGACACCGGGGACAAAATAGTATATCTGCACAAGGCTTTGATGGGCTACAAGACAATAGGCAAGCAGCCTGGTGAGAAGGCAACAACTGTTGGCACAATTATTAGAAAATGAAAGAAACGCAAGATGACTGTCAATCTTCCTCGGACTAGGGCTCCATGCAGGATTTTGCCTCGTAGGGTAAGGATGATTCTGAGAAAGGTCAGGAATCAGGCCAGAGCTACAGTGGAGGACCCGGTGAATAACCTGAAGAGAGCTGGGACCACAGTCTCAAATATTGTTAGTAAAACATTACGCCGTCATGGATTACAATCCTGCAGGGCATACAAGGTTCACCTGCTCACGCCAGCACATGTCTAGGCCTGGTTGACGTTCATCAGTGACCATCTGGATAATACAGAGGAGGCATGGGAGTAGGTCATGTGGTCAGATGAGACCAAAATAGCACCTTCTGGTATCAACTCCACTCGCTGTGAGGAAGAGGGAGAAGTACAACCCCAAGAACACTGTTCCAACCGTGAAGACGGGTGGTGGAAACATCATACTTTGGGGGTGCTTTTCTGCAAAGGGGACAGGATGACTGCACCAGATTGGAGAATGAGGTCATGTATAGTGAGATTATGGCTAGCATCCTCTTTCCCTCAGTAAAAACATTGAAGATGGGTCATGACTGGGTCTTCCAGCATGACAATAACCAGAAACACGCAACCAGGGCAACTAAGGAGTGGCTTTGTAAGAAGCATTTTAAGGTTCTGGAGTGGCATAGCCAGTTTCCAGACCGGAACCCAATAGAAAATCTTTGGAGGGAGCTGAAACTCAATGTTGCCCAGTGACAGCCCTGAAACCTGAAAGATCTGGAGATCTGTATGGAGTAGTGGGCCAAAATCCATGCTGCAGTGTGTGTGCAAACTTGGTCAAGAACTACAGGAAACATCTGACCTCTGTAATTGCAAACAAAAGTTTCTGTACTAAATATTAAGTTCTGTTTTTCTATTGCATCAAATACCTCTGGTCACTAGGCTGGTTCTCACGATCAGCTGATCGGCTGATTGTGAGAACCTCAGTGCAGGTGACCGCTGGAGAGTTATCTCCGGCAGTCATCTACAAGCTCTGCTTCATCTGGATGTCAGGCATCCAGATGTACCAGAGCTGGACTCATCGTGGGACACTCATTATTAAGGACTGCTTAAGAACAGGGAGTATTTGTGTTGGTTTATTTTTTTCAGGAGATCGAGGGATTCAGGGAATTGGCAGAACAACAAAGATGGGAAAACTGTGTGGTGTTTTATTTCATTAAAATACTTTGTTCTGGCTGTGTCCTTATTTAACCTGTAACAACTATAGGATTAGTAATGGATAGGTGTCTTATAGGCGCCTGTCCATTACTAAGCCGGCTTGATGTCACCTTTTACAATACAAAGGTGACATTAACCCCCAAACTATTACCCCACTTGCCACCGCTACAGGGCAAGTGGGTAGAGAGAGGCTAAGTGCTGGAATTGGACATCTTAAAGATGCGCCATTTCTGGGGCGGCTGTGAGCTGGTGTTTGTAGCCGGGGGGCAATATCCATGGTCCCTTCCTAGGCTATTAATATCAGCCTGCATCTGTCTGCCTAGCCTTTGCTGGTTATTAATTATAGGGAGACCCCATATTTTTTTGAGGAGTCCCCCTATTTTAATAGCCAGTAAACGCCAAGTATACAGCTGTGAGCTGATATTAATAGCCTGGGAAGCTCCATGGGTATTACTTCCTTACCAGGCTATAAACATTGGCCCCCAGTCACTGGCTTTCCCTTGGCTGGATTGGAAAATTGCGGGGGAGCCCACGCCATTTAAAAAAAAAAATAATTATTTATTTAGAAAAAAAAAAGGAACGGACATTATATATTCCTGTGTGGCCGGTGTCACACTTGCAAGTGTCATGTGAGTCTCTCGCATCAACACCCGGCACTCGGGACCGGAGTGTGCAGCTGCATGTATTTCTATGCAGCTACACACATCGGTCCGAGCGCTGTCGGCAGCGCCAGTTGTTGATGTGAGACACTCCCATGAGTTTCTCACATCACAATCGCAAGTGTAACACTGGCCCATCACGTACTTCCGGATGTGACACAAGATTCAACATATGTAAATTAGTAAACATGCGTAGTAAGCTGCGTTCCCGCAGTTACTATGCATCTGACCAATAATTAGATGCGGTTTTACCGCTAAGATGTGCTAAGATTGTATCCTTTCTGATTTTACACAATTAGCCATTTTCCATTTTCTTTCTTGATTCTGATGTTTTCTCGCAATATCAAGCAATTGCGCACATTCAAATAATCTCTTTGTGACACAAGAACACAAGTGACAGAATTCAAAAATCCAAACTTATTCACAAATGTCTTAATCATCGGTTGTGATTTGACATTTCCAATGTCTGTCCTACACAACTGGTCAAATATGAACATGAATGTAATTATACATTCTTTCCGACCAATTCTTACATTTTTAAGGACGTCCAAGTTCAGACAACTGTCATTTGTCGCACACCAGATCAATCTCTCAGTCTGTTGGTATCATTTAATCCTTCATGTGACTTGCGATCACAAGACTTTTTTAACACTAGGCATCTGGAAAGGGTTACAGGAAGACACATTTTAAATATCTGATTCTTCTCTTCATTGGTTAAATCTAACTTAACAAGAAAGCTCTCAAATATATCTGAATTTCTACACACATGGATTGATTCATCGTATGTCAGTATAATTTTACATAAATGTTACAATTTATTCCTAACTAATCTGGAGCTGGGCTGTTATTTTAACCTCCTTTCTTCTATTTCTAGTGACTTTCCTACATCAGTTCTTCCTACATCACTTCTTCCTATGTCACTTCCTAAGTCACCATACACAAGGTCACCTTCAGCAGAGACAACAGACACGTTTCCCATCATTTTGTTGAAATTCCACATTACAGAAAATATCACTATCATTACAATCAATATATATATATATATATATTTTTTTATTATTATTATTATTAATTTATATTATTATTTATTATTATAGCACCATTTATTCCATGGCGCTTTACATGTAAGGAGGGATATACATAATTAAAACAAGTGCAATAATCTTAAACAATACAGGTCACAACTGGTACAGGAGGAGAGAGGACCCTGCCCGCAAGGGCTCACAATCTACAAATATACCTATATCTACAAATTATATAGCGCCATTAATTCCATGGTGCTGTACATGAGAAGGGGTTACATACAAAGTTATAGATATTGTTTACAGTAAACAAATTTATGACAGACTGGTACAGAGGGGAGAAGACCCTGTCCTTGCGGACTTACATTCTACGGGATAATGGGGAAGAGAGAAATTGGGAGGCGGCAGTTCGGGTGGTGGTGAGGCAGCAGAATGGTTATTGTAGGCTGTAGGCTTTCCTGAAGAGATGGGTTTTCATGTTCCGTCTGAAGGATCAGAAGGTGGTAGATAATCGGACATGTTGAGGCGTGGAATTCCAGAGGATGGGGGATATGGGAGAGAAATTTTGGAGGCGGTTGTGTGAGGAATGAATAGGTGTGGTGCAGAGTAGGAGGTCTTGGGAGGATCGAAGATTACGTGAGGGAAGGTATCGGGAGATTAGTTCAGAGATATAGGGAGGGGACAGGTTGTGGATGGCTTTGTAGGTCAGTAGTTTGAACTGGATTCGTTGGGGAATTGGGAGCCAGTGGAGGGATTTGCAGAGGGGAGAAGCAGGGAAGTAGCGAGGAGAGAGGTGGATTAGTCGGGCAGCAGAGTTGAGGACAGACTGGAGTGGTGAAAGAGAGTTAGCGGGGAGGCCACAGAGGAGGGTGTTGCAGTAATCGAGGCGGGAGATGATGAGGGCATGCACAAGAGTTTTAGTAGATTGAGGGCTGAGGAAGGGATGGATTCTGGAAATATTTTTGAGTTGGAGGCGACAGGAGGTGACAAGAGTTTGGACGTGCGGTTTGAAGGACAGGGCAGAGTCGAGAGTTAGCCCGAGGCAGCGGATTTCAGGTGTGGGAGAGAGCGTGATGCCGTTTACCATAATAGATAGATCGGGTACTAATATCATTAGTATACTTTGAAAAGATGCAATCTGACACAAATTTATAAATTATTTTAACCCCTTACAGACAGAGCCAAATTTTAAAAATCTGACCAGTGTCACTTTATGTGGTAATAACTCTGGAACACTGACAAATTCCAGTGATTTTGAGATTGTTTTAAAAAATATCAGAAATTTTACAAAAATGTAAAAAAATTAGCAATTTTCAAACTTTCAATGATTATCCCATTAATTCAGATTGTCATACTATAGCAAAACATTCATAAATACCATTTCCCACATGTTTACTTTACATCAGCACCATTTGTAAAATGTTATTTTATTTTGTTTGCATTTTAGGATGTTTACAAATGTAGCAGTAATTTTTCATTTTTTCAAGGAAATTTACAAAATTATTTTTTTTAGGGGCCTAACCAGGTTTGAAGTGTCTATAGGGGTCCTATATATTGGAAACCCCCCAAAACTGGTACCATTTTAAAAACAGCACCCCCTGACATACTGAAAACTGCTGACAGGTATTTTATTAACCCTTCAGGTGTTTTTCAGGCATTAATACAAAGTGGCATGATAGGAATGAAAAAGTTGATTTTTACCACATGTCACTGACTTTTTTAAAGGTCAGTGTAGCCGGCAGACTCTAAGGCCGCTATTTGCTCGTGAACTGCCATGGCAAACATCAGGACCACACAATCACGATCTCAGGGTGCTGATGGGGATAAATAGGGAGAGGCCACACTCTTTTAAACATTTATATGACATAGTCATTATTGACAGCAGCATCTAAGGGGTTAAACAGATATGGACGGTGACCACTCTGATCATGGCTGGTGCAGCAAGTTGTCAGCTATAGTGTACAGTGGAAAGCTGCTGGATTGTCACCTGTATGAGGATGCTATTCTCTTATATCTCAGGTCAGTTAAGACGTATCAGCTGTCATTAAGGGGTTAAAATATTTTTCTATTTCTCTTTTAAAAGGCACCAGCTTAGAATCTAACTTTAGATTTTCCATTTCGCATTCTTCATATAAGCTAAGCCATAAAACTTCTAAGTTAGACTTGTCTAAAGACGTAAATCTTAGTCTACTTTGGTTAGAAAAAAAATGATAACATCCATTTTTCTTACCTTGAGATAACTCAGCTTGTAGCTCCTCTCTTATACTAGGCTGGGCTTGATCATCAGCACTTCTCAACACGTCTGGCACTTGTAGTCCTCAGCAGAAGATTCTAGGTCTACCCGATAACGTAGAAGCTTGATTCCTTTTGAACTCAGCTCATCACTACCCCCTTCATGCTTCGAGATTGAATCGGGTATCATAGCAGCTCACCATTGTTAAATATACATTTTCTGCGTATATTTACTTACTCAGGACTTCTTACCAGGTGCAATACTTCAGAGAAAATGTCACAATTATTCTTGTAAAAAATGTAGTGGTTTATTGAATTGTCCACCATAAAGAATTATTGTAGCAAAATGCAGAATATGTGAAGTAGTTACAAAGTAATAGTCAATTTGTCCATGGTTAGTTCTTTATTTTAGTTGAGACTATATTATCCTTTTTCTGTGTGGAAGCTTCGTGTTAGCTTCTTTATCCATGCACGTCAGTGTCCAAGATTAAACAGGGCAGAAGCACATGTCAGCCTCAGAGTGTTGACCCCAAGGGAAGAGATCCCTCTTGTATGTCATGTGGTACATGTATGTCCTGAACTCAGCACCTTTTACTATGCATGGCGTTATCCATATCATGAGCTAGATGTACAGAAATATCTTGTGTAAATGTCAGCAGAGATACATTGCTCAAAAAAATAAAGGAACACTAAACTATCACATCTTAGGCTGGTTTCACACTTGCGTTTTGATCTGCAGCGTTTGTAAAAAAAACGCAGGTGGTGAAAAAACGCATGTAAACGCGTGCAAACTCTGCGTTTTTTAGACGCATGTGTTTTTGCATGCAGAAAAAAAACGCGGCGTTTTGACGCGTTTACATGCGTTTTTTTCCTGTGTTTGCGTTTTTGAAACGCATGCTGAGAAGTGTGTGACAGCTGCCAATCATCAAAATCAACTAGAAAACCCACTATTAATAGATCTAGCTAGGGTTAGGGTCCCTAGGGTTAGGGGTAGCTTTTTATTAGAAGAATGTCCTGGTCACCAGGTCACTGATAAGCCACCCCCCACCATCAAGGTGATAAAGGGATCCAAACCCTAACCGTAACCCTAGGGATCCAAACCCTAACCCTAACCCTACCCCTAACCCTAGGGATCCAAACTCTAACCCTAACCCTAGGGATCCAAACCCTAACCCTAACCCAAGGGATCCTAGGGATCCATAGGGATTGGCTATTATGTTGACCTGGAGACCAGGAAATTCTTCTAATAAAAAGCTTTGTTCAATGTGGACACCCCAAGATATACGGTATTGCTATAGAGTACTAAAAATATAAACTCGGAGAGTATTCACTGTCATATTGTTAGGGTTAGGGGTAGGGTTAAGGTTAGGGTTTGGATCCCTAGGGTTAAGGTTAGGGTTAGGGGTAGAGTTAGGATCCCTTTATCATCCTGATGGTGAAGGGTGGCTTATCAGGGTGTATTCTTGTTTTTTTCTATAAAAACGCATGCGTTTAAAACGCAAGCAAACGCATGTACGCAAAAACGCATGCGTTTCCATAGACATCAATGTATTTTTTGACGCAAATCAAACGCAAATGAACGCATGCGTTTTTTTGCGGCAAAAAAACGCCTCTGAAAATTACTACATGTTGCATTTCTGCAAAAGAACGCATGCAGCAAAAAAACGCATGCGTCGTAAAACGCGGCCAAACGCGTACAAAAAAAGCATGCGTTTTTAATGTTAAACATAGGAAAAAAAACGCATGCGTTTTTTTCGGTAAAAACTCTGCAGATCAAAACGCAAGTGTGAAACCAGCCTTAGATATAACTGAGTGAAATATTACAGCTGTAAATCTTTATTCATTACATAGTGGAATGTGGTGAGAACAATAAAACAAAAAATATCAATGTAAATCAAAATTAATATCCCACAGAGGTCTAAATTTGGAATGATGCTCAAAATCAAAGTGGAAAATAAAATTACAGGCCGATCCAACTTCAGTGGAAATGCCATCAGACAAGGAAATTATGCTCAGTAGCGTGTGTGACCTCCACATGCCTGTATGACCTCCTACAAAGCCTTGGCATAATTCTGATGAGGTGGCGGATGTTCTCCTGAGGGATCTCCTTTCAGACCTAGATTAAAGCATTAATAAACTCCAGGACAGTCTGTGGTGCAATGTGGCATTGGTTTATGGATCGAGACGTGATGTCTTAGATGTGCTCAATTGGATTCAAGTCTGGGTAATGGGCGGACCAGTTCATAGCATCAATGCCTTCATCATGCAGGAACTGCTGACACACTTCGGCCACATGATGCCTAGCTGTCATGATCCAATCCAGGGTTTAGTCCTGTACGCTCTTTTTCCGGGCGAATCATGTCAAGGCTTAACTTTGCTCTGCCTCATTCTGAGCTCAGGTTTGCTATTTAGCTTCCAGGCATCCTGCTGGTGGTGTCAGCTATAGTTCTGCCTTCGGCATGTGAACCCGACTCTGGTAAATCTTGATTTGTCCTGCTGTGATCCCTGACTTGTCCCATGTCTGTTGACTCCCTCCATCTGCCCTTCTCCCAGTGTTTCTCTGTTTGATTCTCTGGTTCCTGACTTGGCTCGTATTCGGACTCGTTCTGCTTTCTGACTTTGTCTTATCCGCTTCTGACCGCAGCTGAACCTCCTGGCTTGTTTTCTGAGCACGTTTACTGCTTATCCCTTTTTTGTACTTCTGCCTCTGATTGTATTTTGACTCAGCTTGTCTGACCACTCTCTCGCCACTTGGTGGCGCCTGTGCTGCTGCTCTGTGGTGCTTCTCTGTGTACGCAGTCTCACTTCCCTCTCAAGCTCCCTCTGGTGGAGGTTGCGTTATAGTGCACTGCAGCAGCATGACACTAGCATTGTCATGCATCATTAGAAACACAGGGCCCATTGCGCCTGCACATGGTCTGACAATGAGTCTCAGGATCTCATCCTAGTACTTAATGGCAGTCAGGCTACCTCTGGCGAGCACATGGACGGCTGTGCGACCCTCCAAAGAAATACCTCCCCACAGCATTACTGACCCACTGCCAAGCTGGTCATGCTGGAGGATGTTGCAGGCAGCAAAACGTTCTCCACGACATCTCTAGACTGTCACTTCTGCCGTATTTGCTCAGTGTGAACCTGCTCTCATCCATCCAAGAAGAGCACAGGGCGCCAATGTCAAATATTCCAATATTGGTGCTCTCCGGCAAATGTCAATTGCCCTGTAAGTGCAGGAGTAGGCACAATCAGATGCTGCAGTCTTCTGGCTCCTCTCTGTCACAGTAACCCCATGACAAACAGAAACATGTCACCACTTCTGCATTTATCTCCCACTCCTGGTTTTGGCTTACAAATACTGATGTAAAATACTGACGAAATACTGAGCGGGTGAGACTAAAACTATTATAATGTCTCATTGTGGTCAATAATTTAATTCCAGAGCATAAAAAAACATTAAAAAACAAACAAACAAAAATATAAATTTGGGCTTAAGAGTATAAATGTGAAATTGGTAAAAAAGACAAGTGGCACAACCTCATTAAGACATGGTTATCATGTTTACACTAGTTACAATGGAGGAAATAAGTATTTGATCCCTTGCTGATTTTGTAAGTTTGCCCACTGACAAAGACATGAACAGTCTATAATTTTAAGGATAGGTTAATTTTAACATTCAGAGATAGAATATCAAAAATAAAATCCAGAAAATCACATTGTATTAATTACATAAATTTATTTGCATTTTGTAGTGCGAAATAAGTATTTGATCACCTACCAATCATTAGGAGTTCTGGCTCCTACAGACCAGTTAGACGCTGCTAATCAACTCGTTACCTGCATTAAAGACAGCTGTCTTACATAGTCACCTTTATTAAAGACTCCTGTTCACAGATTCAATCAGTTAGACTCTAACCTTTACAACATGGGCAAGACCAAAGAGCTTTCATAGACCTGCACAAAGCTGGAATGGGCAACAAAACCATAAGTAAGACGCCGGGTGAGAAAGACAACTGTTGGTGCAATAGTAAGAAAATGAATGAAATACAAAATGACTGGGGTATCCTTGATCATGAGGAAGGTAAGAGATCAGCCTAAAACTACACGGGGGGAACTTGTTAATGATCTCAAGGCAGCTGGGACCACTGTCACCAAGAAAACCATTGCTAACACATTATGCAGTAAAGGTTTAAAATCCTGCAGTGCCTGCAAGGTCCCCCTGCTCGAGAAGGCATATGTGCAGGCCGGTCTGAAGTTTGCCATTGAACACCTGGATGATTCTGTGAGTGACTGGGAGAAGGTGCTGTGGTCAGATGAGACAAAAATTGAGCTCTTTGGCATTAACTCAACTCGCCGTGTTTGGAGGAAGAGAAATGATGTCTATGACTCAAAGAACACCGTCCTCACTGTCAAGCATGGAGGTGGAAACATTAATGTTTTGGGGGTGTTTCTCTACTAAGGGCACAGGACTACTTCACTGCATCAATGGGAGAATGGATGGAGCTATGTACCGTAAAATCCTGAGTGAATCTCCTTCCCTCCGCCAGGACATTAAAAATGGGTCGTGGCTGGGTCTTCCAGCAAGACAATGATCCAAAACATACAGCCAAGGCAACAAAGGAGTGGCTAAAAAAGAAGCACACCAAGGTAATGGAGTGGTCTAGCTAATTTTCAGACCTTAATCCTATAGAAATCTTATGGAGGGAGTTGAAGCTTCAAGTTTCCAAGCAACAGCCTCAAAATTGTAATGATTTAGAGATCATCTGCAAAGAGGAGTGGACCAAAATTCCTCCTGACATAAGTGCAAACCTCATCAACTACAAAAAACATCTGACTGCTGTGCTTGCCAACAAGAGTTTTGCCACCAAGTATTAAGTCTTGTTTGCCAGAGGGATCAAATACTTATTTCTCACTGCAAAATGCTAATTTATATAATTTATGCAATGTCATTTTCTGGATTTTATTTTTCATATTCTATCTCTCAATGTTAAAATTAACCTACCCTTAAAATTATAGACTGTTCATGCCTTTGTCAGTTGGCAAACTTACAAAATCAGCAAGGGATCGAATACTTATTTCCACCACTGTATATCAGAGTCATTTGATGTCTAAGAAGTGATTTGTGGTTAAAACAATTCTGACATTCTGTGTTTTACACTGTGAGACCTTTGCTGCACTATTAGATTTCAGTTGTGGTTGAAGCGCTTTCCACATGTGTCACATAAAAAAAAAAGCTTCTTCCTCTGATTTTTATTCTAAATTGATTTGTGAGAACAAGATTTCCCACATTCAGAACATGAATATGGCTTCTCTTTTGTGAGAAATTTCTGATGTGTACTGACATGTGATATCTTGTATATGTAAAATATCTTCCACATTCTGAGCACAAAAAGGTCTTCTACCCCGTGTGACTTTTTTGATGTGCATATAAGTTTTCCTTCCGTTTAAAAGATTTATTACATTGTGAACATGAAAGTAGTTTTGTTCCTGTGTGAGTCCTTTGATGTCTAACAAGATTTGATTTCTGGCTAAAACATTTCTCACATTCAGAGCATGAAAATGGCTTCTCCCCTGTGTGACTTCTTTGATGTGCCACTAAATGGATCTTCTGTTTATAAGATTTACCACATTGTGAACATGCAAATGGTTTCTCACCTATGTGAAGTCTGTGATGTCTATATAGATCTGATTTCTGGAAAAAACATTTCCCACATACTGAACATAAATAAGGCTTCAGCCCTGTGTGACTTCTTTGATGTACCACTAAAACTCTCTTCAGTTTAAAAGATATCCCACATTCTGAACATGAATATGGCTTCTCCGTTGTGTGAATTTGCTGATGTGTCGCAAGATTCGATTCATTTTTGAAGCATGTCCCACATTCTGAACATGAAAATGGCTTCTTATCTGTGTGAATTCTCTGATGCGATACAAGTTGGGATTTATGGTTGAAGCATTTTCCACAATCTGAACATGAATAGGGCATAATTCCTGCATTAACTCTTTGATTTTGCTTCACAATCTGTGGAGAATAAATATTGCTGTGAAGGGCTGAGTTTTCATACGGGTTAATGGCGCGCTGTTCATGTGCATCTTGTGTAATTCCTTGATCACTTGCTTTAAAATTTGAAGATTTATTATATTGTTCTTGGCTCCAAGCATAGTCATCTGCTAAGAATAAACTAATTTTTATAAAGGTTTTTCATAAGAAATGCAAGTCATTTAGTCAGGTGTCTATTTATTAACTGATGAAGGCAGTTTGACATCACAATTTAACAGAATTTTTGACTTCTTCATTGTATTGAAGAAGGAAAGTTTCAATCTGCTTATCACCACCGCTTTCTAGTAAAATGCTCAGTAGAACATCATAAAGTCACCTATCGGTCAGTGCTATTATGCAGTGTATGTCCGGTTCACACCTTTCTAGACACAATGAAAAGGAACTGATTGGATAGAAAAATTTTAAGAAAACCACAACCTAAAGTCCATTTCATCAAAAGAGGATGTAACCCAGAAAGAAAGATCAATTTACTACTATTAAAAGGTGTACAATATACCTTATAGATAGAAATAACCTTCAGACAGTGCAAATGATACTTTAATCCATCCAACGATTTGATGTGCCCATTTTTCGATTCCAACTAAGGGAATCACTGGGTTGAGACATGGTTATGCCAGATATAATTAAACCACTCTGTCATGCAACTCCAACAAGGAGGATTGACTTGGATATTGAGTGTCTACCAACTTAATGCCAACATGCCCAATATAAGAAATCCACTTAATCTAGATTGACTGGAATATTGACTGTTTAACAACCTCATACTGACGAGTCCACCTAATCTTTTCAAACTAGGAGGATTGACTAGAATATTGAAGTTTACCAACTTGCTGATGATGAGCCCACCTAACAACTCCAAACTAGAAATATTGACTGGGAAATTGATGGTTCATCAACGTAACACGGAAAAGTCCATTTTACAACACAAGGCTAGACGGATTGACTTGGCTTACAATGGTTTTGTTTGATTTACTGTTGGTAAACCATCAATAACCCATTCAATCCTCCTAGTTTGGAGCTGTTATATGGTTATAGTTGTGTTATGTCTGCATTGACTAAGACATACAGTGTGGAAAAGAAGTATTCAACTGCTGATTTGTTTTTTTCACCTTCAAAGAATAGAGAGGTCTGTAATTTTTTTGCAGGTACACTCCAACTATGATAGAATCTAAAAAAAATTCAGAAAATCACATTGTATGATTTTTACATAATTAATTTGCATTGCAAAAACAGAACTTAATATTTGGTACAGAAACCTTTGATTGCAATCACAGAGGTCAGACATTTCCTGTAGTTCTTCACACACTGCAGGAGAGATTTTTGGCCCACTCCTCCATTCAGATCTTCTCCAGATCGTTCAAGTTTCAGGGCTGTCTCTGGGCAACATCGAGTTTCAGCTCCCTCCAAAGATTTTCTATTGGGTTCAGGTCGGTCTGGAGAAAGGCTAGGCAACTCCACAACCTTGAGCTGCTTCTTACGGAGCCACTCCTTAGTTGCCCTGGCTGTGTGTTTCGAGTCATTGGCATGCTGGAAGACCCAGCCACAACCCATCTTCAATGCTCTTATTGAGGGAAGGAGGCTGCTGGTCCAAATCTCTAGATACAATAGTGTTTAAAATAATAGAAGTGTGTTCAAAAACATGAGTTAATCACAAAATTTTGACATTAGTTTTTATTTCCATGCATTGGAAACATTGCACACTGTTTTCTAGCTCAAAACATGAAGAGAAATATATTGAATTTTTAACTACTTTACAGAAAATAACAAAAAATGAATATTGAGCTGTTCTAAAGAATAGCAGTGTCTGCATTTGTCTTTACAAACTCACAATATGTACTTTTTTGTGGATTTAGCATTCCTATGAATCACTAACCTTATATTTAGTTGTATAAACTCAGTTTTTTAGCACTGCTTCACAACTATTTTGCATAGAGTCAACCAACTTCTGTTACCTGTCAACTGTTATTCCAGCCCAGAATGCTTGGACAACAACCCACAATTTTTTGGCATATCTTGGCTTTGCTTCAGAAAAGTCATTTTTAATGTCACCCCACAAGTGTTCTATCAGATTAAGTCCGGGGATTGGGCCGGCCGCTCCATAAACTCAATTTTGTTGCACTGAAACCAAGATTTTGCTCATTTAATGGTGTGTTTAGGGTCGTTGCCTTGTTGAAACACCCATTTCAAGGGCATATCCTCTTTACCGTAAAGCAACATGACCTCTTCAAGCATTTTAAATATATGCAAACTGGTCCATGATCCCTGGTGTGTGGTAAATAGGTCCGGCACCACAGTAAGAGAAACATGCCCATATCATGATGCTTGCACCGCCATGCTTCACTGTCTTCAGGGTGTACTGTGGCTTGAACGTAGAGTTTTGAGGTCATCTGACAAACAGTCTGCGGCCACCGGACCGAAAAAGAACAATTTTACTTTCATCAGTTCACAAAATGTTTCTCCATTTCTCTTTAGGCCAGTTGATGTGTTCTTTGGCAAATTGTATCTGCTTCAGTACATGTGTTTTTTTTGTTTGTTTTTTTTAACAGTGGGACTTTGTGGGGACTTTTGACTAAAGGTACCTTCACACGAAGCGACGCTGCAGCGATAGCGACAACGATGCCGATCGCTGCAGCGTCGCTGTTTGATCGCTGGAGAGCTGTCACACAGACCGCTCTCCAGCGACCAACGATGCCGAAGTCCCCTGGTAACCAGGGTAAACATCGGGTTGCTAAGCGCAGGGCCGCGCTTAGTAACCCGATGTTTACCCTGGTTACCAGCGTAAAAGTAAAAAAAACAAACAGTACATGCTCACCTGCGCGTCCCCCAGCGTCTGCTTCCTGACACTGACTGAGCTCCGGCCCTAACAGCACAGCGGTGACGTCACCGCTGTGCTTTCACTTTCACTTTAGGGCCGGCGCTCAGTCAGTGTCAGGAAGCAGACGCTGGGGGACGCGCAGGTGAGTATGTACTGTTTGTTTTTTTTACTTTTACGCTGGTAACCAGGGTAAACATCGGGTTACTAAGCGCGGCCCTGCGCTTAGTAACCCGATGTTTACCCTGGTTACCAGTGTAAAACATCGCTGGTATCGTTGCTTTTGCTTTCAAACACAACGATACACAGCGATCGGACGACCAAATAAAGTTCTGGACTTTATTCAGCGACCAGCGACATCACAGCAGGATCCTGATCGCTGCTGCGTGTCAAACTAAACGATATCGCTAGCGAGGACGCTGCAACGTCACGGATCGCTAGCGATATCGTTATAAAGTCGTTTCGTGTGAAGGTACCTTAAGAGATTAGCTTCACACAGGCGTCTTCTAACTGTCACAATTATCACTGGTAACTTGAGACTATCTTTGATCATCCTGGAGCTGATCATTGTCTGAATCTTTGCCATTCTGTCTATTCTTCCATGCATTCGAAAGGCAGTCTTCCATTTTCTTCCAAGGAGAAATGCATGTATAACATGTCCTGGCTTCACCCTTTAATAAAGGCCACCTGATTCACATCTGTTTCTTCACAGAATGATTGACCTCACTAATTGAACTCCACACTGCTACTATGTTGAACACATCCCCTTTCAATTAATTATTCTACTACACAGACTCAAAAACATGTAGATCATGTAAAATGTTTGACATCTGGTAATATAATTTATACCAAAAACAGTGTTTAATCTGGTTAGTCATATTGTACTGCTATTATTCTGAACACTACTGTATATCCATGCTCACTTTAATACAGTGCAGTTGTCCTGTCACCTTTGCAGAAAAGCAGCCCCAAAGTATGATGTTTCCCCCACCATGCTTCATGGTTGTGACTGTGTTCTTCAGCGAGTGGAGTTGATACCAAAAAGTTATATTTTGGTTTCTTCTGACATCTTGACCTTCTCCCATGCCTCCCCTGGATCATTCAGATGGTCATTGGCATACTTCAAATGGGCCTGAACATGTGCTGGACCTTGCGTACTCTGCAGGATTTTAATCCAAGATGGTGTAGTGCGTTACCGACAGTAATGTTTTAGACCATGATCCTAGCTCTCTTCAGGAAATTGACCACATCCTCCCATGTCATTCTGGGCTGATTCCGGACCTTTCTCAGAATCATACTTACCCCACGATGGATTTTGTATGGAGCCCCAGACCGAGGAAGATTCACAGTCATCTTGCGTTGCTTCCATTTTCTAATTGTGCCAACAGTTGTTGCCGTCTCACCAGACTGTTTGCCTATTGTACTGTAGCCCATCGCAGCCTTGAGCAGGGCTACCTGGCGTCCTTAGACAGTTCTTTGGTCTTGGCCACTGTAGAGAGGTTGTAGTGTAATTGATTGAGTGTGTGGACAGGTGTCTTTTATAGAGGTAACGAGCTCAGACAGGTGCAATAAATACAGGTAATGAGCGCAGAGTAGAAGAGCTTCTTAAAGAGCCAGGTCTGTGAGAGTCAGAATTTTTGCTGATTGGTAGGTGATAAAATACTTATTTCATGCAATAAAATACAATTTAATTATTTAAAAATTATACAATGTGATTTTCTGTTTTTTTAGTTTTAGATTCTGTCTTTCACAGTTGAAGCATACCTACGATAAAAATTGCAGACCTCTCCATTCTTTGTAGGTGGGAAATCGGCAGTGTATCAAATATTTATTTTCTCCACTGTAGATTTACCGACCTAATGCCAACCAATCCATTTTACAAAACCAGACTAAGAGGAATGACTGAACATCCAATTGTTTCATCTGATTTACAGCAACATGCACATCCAGTGAAGAGGAAAAGAGTGACTTTTTTTGAGGATTTCCCACACTTCCTGAAGGCACACATATTACCAAAGCTAGAACTGACTGTACACCTTCATTAACATGTTATAGAACCACTACAGACTATAATATAATCTAGAATTCAACCTTCACTAAACTGAGAGGCACCAGGCTGCAAACAGAAACTATATATGAGTCTGATAAGAGCTAATAAATATCTAGTCATAAAAGTGGTCAAAACAACTCAGCAGATGGTGAAGAAATATGCCTCATTCATGTAGAAAAATGTTATGTCCATATTCCATTTCTACTCACCTGCGCTGCTATCGGTAGGAAGCTCCTCTTTAATATGGATCAGATCTTCACCCTGAAACAAATATGGTAAAAGTCACATACAGATGGAGAAGTCACATCTATGATCAGCTCTAATCCTGCCATCTCCACCGTTCTCATTACACAAGTATAAAACATATAATACTGGTGGATAAAACAAGACTGAGCACAAGACCTTCACAGCCGCCTACACATCATAGGGGAGATCTCATGACACCTTCTCTCCATCTACCTGATGATCCTGAGGAACATTGGGATCTTCTTGATTACAGTCCTGTAGAAGAAGGGGACGGGGACATCTCTCTGGTGTTGTCCTCTTACTGGATAGATCTGGAGGAAACATACAGGGACTGAATTCATTCTTTACATACAGATAATTATAGGCTGTGTTATTATTAGTCCTGTCTGTTACCTGGTGATGTGAGGGGTTGTGAAACCTCCACCATGACGCCCTTGTCAGATCTCAGTAATACATTTAAAAATCAATTAAGGACTCTATTGAGGAAATATGTGGAAAAAGGCATACTCTAAAAAAACTTGCTGAAAAATTGTTGCCTGAATTTCCTAAAAAAACCATATTGGTATTAGATCCCAAAAATCCATAAATCATCTATTATCCCTCCCGGTCGTCCAATTATTTCAGGAGTAGGTTCTCTTAGGCTACTTTCACACTAGCGTCGGGCTCGGCCCGTCGCTGTGCGTCGGGCCGACGTTCCCGATGCTAGCGTTGTCTCCGCCGCACAACGGGGGCAGCGGATGCATTTTTCCAGCGCATCCGCTGCCCCATTGTGAGGTGCGGGGAAGTGGGGGCGGAGTTCCGGCCGCGCATGCGCGGTTGGAAAAAGCGGACCGTCGTGAGCAAAAAACGTTACATGTAGCGTTTTTTGCTCCCGACGGTCCGCCACTGCACGACGCATCCGTCGCACGACGGGTGCGACGTGTGGCAATGCGTCGCTTCATGTTAATCAATGGTGAAAAAACGCATCCTGCAAACACTTTTGCAGGATGCGTTTTTTCGGCAAAACGACGCATTGTGACGGAATGCAGTTAACGCTAGTGTGAAAGTAGTCTTACTGAACCTCTGTCAGAATATTTAGACTGGCTTTTGAAACGCATTTTGAATAATATTCCATCTTACATAAAAGACACGGGTGCTTTTTGGATGGCAATTTCTTTAGCTTCCATTGATGTAGTCAATCTGTACCCGAATCCCGCATCATTTGGGGATTGAGGCGATTCTACATATCTTGAAAAAAACGGACAAAAAGTGTGAACTACATAAATGTTGTCACTGAAGCTTTGAATTTTGTATGATCACACAATGCCTTTCAATATATGAATATATGGTATTTGCAATACGTGGGAACCGCGATGGGTACACCTTCAGCTTGTGTTTTCGCTAATCTTTTTTTAGCATTTTTTTTTAAACCAAGTATATTACAACGGTAGCAAATCCATACATCAAAGCTTATCTGCATTATGTGGATGATGTCTTTTTGGTGTGGTCCGGTAGTGCAGAGCACCTTTCTGAATTTGTTGATTATTTAAATCATTTAAATACCGAGAATATCAAATTTACCGCTGAGTTTGGTGACAAAAATGTGAATTTTTTGGATTTTAAAGTAATGGTTAAAAATGGAAAATTGGTAACAGAGACTTATAAAAACCTCCATCCACGAATTCTCTACTCCACTACAATATAGTGCTCATCTCCGACATGTGAAAACAGGATTACCTTACAGTCAATACCCAAGATTAAGGAAAATTAACAATACAGATGCTTCCTTTTTGAGACAATCAGAGGGATTGACTAGTAATTTCAGAGAAAGAGGTTATCCAAAAATTTTTTTTAAAATGCCTTTAATAGAGGTAAAAACCACACACTGTGGTTTATTTGGTAGTAAACCAGGCAAAAACAAGGGCACTAGTGAGAGATTTGTGTTCAATTTTAAACACAGCCCTATTGATATTAGTTTGAGATAAACGGGCGCAATGATGTCACTGCCGGCGCCCGCGGTCCGGAGGTGAGCGGAAGCAGCGCAGGAACCAGGAAGAAGAGAGGTGAGTATTTCTTTTTTATGGGTGCTGCCTTATTACAGGGTCTGCCTATTGGGGTGCTGCATTATACTACATGGTCTGCCTATGGGGGTGCTGCCTTATTATAGAGTCTGACTATGGGGGCAGATGCCTTATTACAGGGTATGCCTATGGGGTGCTGCATTATATTACATGGTCTGCCTATAGGGGTGCTGCCTTATTACAGAGTCTGCCTATAGGGGTGCTGCCTTATTACAGGGTCTGCCTATGCGGGTACTGCCTTACTACAGGGTCTGCCTATAGGGGTGCTGCCTTACTACAGGGTCTTCCTATAGGGGTGCTGCCCTATTACAGGGTCTGCCTATTGGAGTGCTGCCTTACTACAGGGTCTGACTGTGGGGGTGCTGCCTTATTACAGGGTCTGCCTATTGAAGTGCTGCCTTACTACAGGGTCTGACTGTGGGGGTGCTGCCTTATTACAGGGTCTGCCTATGGGGGTGCAGCCTTATTACATGGCCTGCCTATTGGGGTGCTGCCTTATGCTATAGAGTCTGCCCATGGGGAGTGCATTATACTGTATGGAGGACTATGGGGAGTGAATTATAATATATTGTGGACTACTTGGTGCATTATGCTAAATGGCGGCTATCTAGGGAGCCATCATACAGTGTGGAGATTACAGTGAGGAGGTCATCATACAGTGTTGGAGCCATCAAACAGTTTGGGGGTTACTAAGAAGTCAGTATAGTGTGTGGGTGGTACTATACAGTGAGGGGCCATTATACTGTATATAAGAGAGCATCATGCTGTGTATAGGGGAGCTGTACAGGGGGAGACTCGGGACATTATTAAATGTAAAGTGGGCACTTATTGCTTTAGGGGAACTCAGGTTACTGTGACTATCAAAGGGGCACACAGAGCATTATTACTTTCTAGGGGTCAAAATATGGGCACTGTTTTCTAGGGCACTTGGCATTACTGTATTGTAGAAGGGTGCTTTAGAATTTACAAGGCACAGAGAACCACAAAGCAGGTGCAGTAACAGGGACACATACGGCAGCAGCGGCTCAGTATTGGGGTATCAGGTGCAGTAATAGTGACACATACGGCAGCAGCGGCTCAGTATTGGGGTATCAGCAGGATGAGGAATTTGTGCAGGTTGTGAATAGATGGTGATGGCTGGAAAATGAGAAGTGAAATGTGTCTTTGTTGTATTCTCAGCAGACGAGTCGTGGCTGGAAGAAGTTGTCATGTCGGTCTGGGCCAGATGGAAAAGACGGGAAAAATGAATGACTCCATCAGAAAGAACGTCAGCGGTAAGACATTATCTGTAACTGTGCTGTGATTTCTTATATGTTCTGTAGGACTGGTATCTACCACTGACCATATGGCGGTAATATCAATATTGGTCTTTATATAGAGATTATCTTCAGTAACAGTGCGGTCATCTGCTGAGGTTCTCCTCCACTATTAGGGTGCGTCACCGAGTTGTAGTCAAGGTTACCCGGTTAGGGGCCCACTCAGAAGTTTTGCCCCCCCCCCCCCCCCGAACCAAAACCCTAGCTAGCCTCTGATTTATTGTATATGTTATTTTTTGCCCTTGCAGTTACTTTTCTATAGGCAAAACAATTTGTCCTTTATTTATCCATTGGGGCTGAATGACAGGTCTGATTTGTCTAAGTTTTTATAAAAAAAATTATGTTATGTCTTTATGTCAGTTGATTGCATTATGATGTCAACCACATGTGCACCTGGTATAAGGGAGGTGGTTGTTCGTCTCAGTATGTTTGGACCCGCAGAAGCGCTGGGATAGGTGCGAAAAGGCTGTTGTCCTCCTTCACTTTCCCGCTCCCCCTGCATGTTACAGGATTGTTCTGCCACATGGAATAAAGAACATTAACCTTTTTTAAGAAGCAATAGTGATTGCCGTTTCCTTTTCTCAATATTGAATGCACTTGGCCTTCAACACATTTTTCATGCACCACCTAGCTCATTATCAGGTGGTGTGCTTTATACTAAGGACTGATTCAGACTGCAGTCAACAGATTGGTGCCGTTCTCTTTTTGCAATATATATATATATATATATATATATATATATATATATATATATATATATATATATAAAATGAATCAATAATGTACTTACAAATTCAATTTCCATATAAAAATCAGACATTATTCATAAAATTCTAACAATAAATTATGATAATGTGTTCTCTACCGGGATCCTGCTTGTCCTCTTCTTGCCTTCCCATTAGGTGACCGCGATGGGGGCAGCAGTAATCTGGGGGGGGGGGGGGGATTTCACAGGGAGTCCAGTGCTGTGCATGGTGAGCACTGAGCACCACTTGTTTATCTATCATATTGATACACACAGGGCGTTTTATTTGTTATTCTTTAATTAATGCAGTGCCCTCCCATTAATGGGTTAACACCGTTTTTTTATATGCAAACAAGAATTTATATGCAACCAAGAATAAGAGAAAACAAATGACTGTTGTGTTCAGGGCTCCTTTGTCTGTTGATACATCAGAGAACTACACGTCCTTTTATATATGGACCAATAATAAAATAATAAAGCCGATAGTCCCCTCCGCCGTGTCAGCACTTGTGGTCCCGGGGTTCTCGTGTGGTTGTTGTGTGACACATGATGCCGGCGCTCAATCAGCGCTGGCGTAACTGTCCCCGCCTTCGGGCAAATCGAACATGAAAAGGAAGTCCGGGCTCCAGCTGATCTCAGACTTCCTCTTCATGCTCAATTCGATAGGAAGCGGGGACAGTTACGCAAACGCTGATTGGGTGCTGAGGTCACGTGTCACAACACCGCATAACGAGCCATGGGGAGAGCAAGTGCCGACACCGCGGGAACGGCACCAGCAAGGGAGGCAAGTATAAGCTTTATTATTTTTGGGGGGCCAAGCGAGCGGAATGAGAAGAAGTTGTCCAAGTAGTGGACAACTTCTTTATGAAATTAATTTGTGTTTCACTTATAAGATGCACCAATCCTCCCCTTTGCTCCCCGCAGCTGCAAAAAAATTTGTGGTGATGCTGATGGTTGGACTCTTGTGCTCAACTGTTTGTTTTGAAGAGTGGCTGGGTTTTGCTTCGTTTTCTCTATACATATTATTTGTGAACTTTAATATTTGGGTATTTTGAAGGACTAATATTCACAACTAGAATGTAAACTAATCAAAAAAAGAGGACAAGCAGTCACCAAGTCCAAACAACAATCTTTATTGTATCAAACATATAAAATCCAGACAGGCGATACAAAACGGGGCTAAAAAGATGACAATGGGAATTACCCGCAGCATGCAAAGCCCAAGGCAGGGTGTACACCTAACAAACAACAATAGTATATGCATACAGGGTACGGCACAGAGTATGTGGAAATATTATATGGTGGCCTCACACGTATCCAAAAAAATCATTATATCCACAGCACTTAAGTACTCCGTACTAACGATTAGTATCTAGGCTAAAAAAAGCCATATACGTTACCCGATGGTCAATAAAGTAGGGGACACCCTACTACATCATGTAGTCATGATGTGTAGATTTGTCTATGGAAGTGGGTGTGGGTGCAGTGCGGATTCATTTAAGATTGATTCATATATTTATTTTATTAATGTGCCAGCGTGATTAGACAAACTGCACCTTGCCTTATTATTTTTGGCAGGCTCTTTGTCTCCAGGTTCATATTTGCGTGCAATTTGTCATTAATGAGTACTTTTTCTTTTCTTCTCTTCCCCTCACCCATTCCCTGTATAGTTTCCTTTTTTTAAGATATATATTATGTAAAGCTGTCATCTACTAATTATTGAGTAGCACACACTATCTGTTATGACTCACTTTAGGGACTTTATTGTAACGTCACTAGATATTATTTGGCATGTAGTGATGTTTATGCAATTCTCAAGAACTATATGATTGGTAAAAAAAAAACACATGTGGGTATCTATTCTTGATTTAAAGGTTTTTTTTTGTCAAAATAGATAAGTCTGCATTCACTCTCTGAATCCCCCCAGCGTGTGCACTGTGCGCTGTGGGGATTCTCTGGTTTCAGACCTGGGACCGCAATGTATGCATGAGTTATACATACCCCGCCCAGTGGGCGTGGCCTCTCTCCATACACTTGTCTAGTGAAGTAGACGGACAGTGGTCGTGATCGACTGGGGGGCACCGTATGGAGCGAGGCCAGGAGTATATATAACATATACATACCCTTCGGTCCCGGGTCTGAAACACACACAGTAACCGCGGTGGGGGGGATTCATAAGTCTGCAGTTACACAGAGTGACTGCAGACTTATCGGTTTTCATCAGGCAACCCCGTTAAATACAAAATTTGGGGAGACAAGTGCAATGTATAGATTTGCAAGTAGGGTGCAGTATACGTCTCACCAAAAAAACTAATACCATAAAAATAATTTTTATTAAACTGCTTTTTTAAAAAATATAACCAATGACCTAAAAACAAACCACACCAAGCAATAATTAATCCACTATACTAGACAACACTCATGGGTGGGCTGGGGGATGGGTATCCCTGTTACACCCTAATAATCCCTACCTGTACCCTACCTGTCTGCGGAGGTTGGCACCCTCTTGGACGCAATGTGGCGCCCCCGCTCCTCGGCGGCTCGCCCTTATCTCCCTCGCAGATCCCTAGTATATACACCAATAGGGTATTCACGAAAAATGCCACTACACAGGGATACAGCACACAATGACTTATCTAGATTATAACCGAAAAAAGGGGAGTAGGACAAAAAAAAAACACAAAACCAACCAAAAAACTAGTGCAGTGAATAAAACCAATCTGATATTCTGGGAGCATAAATATAGAGATATCTTGCCTACCAGATCCCTAGAGTAATCCCTGCCTGTCAGCGGAGGTTGGCACCCTCTTGGACGCAATATGGCGCCCCCGCTCCTCGGCGGCTCTCCCTCGTGTCCCTAAAAGTCTCCTGGGTTATAGATAATAAAAAAAATATACACCAGAAACTGGGCAATCATAAGCCATCAGTCTTCTGCATTCAACATTAGAGACAACTCTCAGGGATCTCCAGCTCAAAAATATAAAAACACAGTGAAAAGGATATTTAAGGCTGCAAGAAAACCACACTCATCAATACTTCACTGAAGTCCCAATGATATAGTATCCCCAGTGACTTTAACACTGAGTTTAAACCATTTGCAGCCCAACCCTGAAACCAATTGAAAATAGCATGCTTATTTCCAGTGTTATCTAAGCATGCTTTTTGTATCCCATTTCAGTATAATAAGTATGGGGTCCTTTAATATATTCAGTAATAATACCATTTATCCTTTATATTCCCTCTCCAAAGGCATCATAACACATCCGTTATTAGTTTTTGTATACAAAAAGTTTTTTTTTCCGGATGTCATAAAGCGTCTTCAATGCCCCAACAACTACATCATACCCATTCCTATTAGTGGTTCAGGGTTTAATATATGTATATACAGCACAAGCACCTATTGCATCGTGCCCTGGACACAAAGTCCGCACCTATTGCACTGTGCCCCAAACGGTTACTCAAAAACCAGCAAGACAATTTATGGCAATCATGGTTGGTCCACCTTATCTGTATACAGGTTTCACCTTAAGGTTTCAACAAATGTATATACAAGAAAAAACACCTATTGCACTGTGCCCCAGAAAAATCAACAGCCGACACAATGAAAATATCAATTCATGTCGGTCTAGCTTATCTGTACTCAGACTTCGCCTCGACGCGTTTCCCTCCCATGATAGAGTTCATCAGGAGGCTTATGGGAATGTCTGTGTCATTCTGACATCAGGATCAGATCTGGCTCCTGGTTGGAGGAGTCCAGGGTGCAGTATAGTGCGCTTCAGTGTGTGATTGAATCTCGTAACCATAGCATTCGACGTGTCACTGTAACATCGCAGACCCCGCTCCCTGCTCTGACGTGGGATTGTGGGTAGGTGACGTCAGACGCTATGACTGGGGCCAGCGACACTCATTACATCCACTGCACCTGAAGTAATTTAGGACCCATTTACAAGACTGACCACCTTAGTCACTCTATACCCCTTCAAAAGAAGCCCAAGTGAAACGTGCGTCAGGGGGACTTGCAACGTGTTGGACCTGTACTTAAGAGTGGTAATTATTGATGCCTAGTTATAAAATATGGATATGGTGGAAAAGCTAGATCTAATTATGCTATCAGGGATTTCAGTGGAGTAGAATTATTCTAGAAGGATTTTTGACAAATTGCAGTCTGCCTTTTAATAATTATCATAACTAGGTGGCAACATAATGTTGGAAAGGTCTTCTGTATTATGAATTAAAATGTACTAATGCATATAAAGTATCATTGTGATTAACCCACTAATGTTATTTATCACACATGGCTCCTTATCCTTGCCATTAACCCATTATTTTGTTAACTTTTTGTAGGCTATTCCACTATTCAAAATTCATCTTTTGTCTTGGGATCCTTTATCCCTTGTCAGGCTGATCATCTCAGACCCAGATTCATAAATATGTATGAACAGATATGATATGGAACTAATTTAAAAAAAAAAAATTGTGCCCTATGCAGATTGTTATTTTGTGTCAATTATGTATGGTCTAGCCACGTGAGGCTTCATTACGCAACACAATTTTTTTTAATCAAAACTTTAAAAAATCATCTAGAATTCGATTGTCACCATGCTGAATAGCACAAGTCTGCAAACCAAAAGTTAAAGAATTGGTGAGGTAGAAATAAACAGGTCACGACCATGGACCAGGTCATGAAGCATGGGGTCAATCACATCAAGAGGCAGTAGTCCAGAACTAGATGGAGAAACATTGGGCCACATAAGGCCACGAGCTAGCAGTCTAAACTAAATCAGACCATAAGGCCAAAACCTATTCAAGCCATGAGGCTATAAGCTAACTTAAAGTTAAAAAGTCAAAAGCTAACAAAGGCCATGAGGCAAAGGGCTAAACTAAGCCAAGCGAAAACAAGATAAAGAATAAAAATAATATATAGCGCCAACATATTCTGCAGCACTTTACATTTTAGAGGAGACTTGTACCGACAATAAAATACATTACAGAATAACAATAATCACATAAATCTACAGATACCAAGAGGGGTGAGGGTCCTGCTGCTCGCACGCTTACAATCTATGAGGACATAGGGGAGACACGAAAGGTGGATGGTAACAATTGCTTTCATTGTACGGTCCAGCCATCAATGTAATAAATAGGATGTTCATGTAATACTGAATGAAACGTTAACCAACCAGTATGTGTAAAAAGTACAGATACAGAGGGCTAATAATTGCATGAAGGGTGTGATAACAGATGATACGAGTGTCCTGATTTGGAAGGAAATTTTGTATGAGAAAAACAGGGATAGTTACATAAGTGAGATGAGGCGGTAAGCCAGCCGGAAGAAATGCATTTTTAGGGCACACTTAAAGCTGTAGGTACTGGGGATTAATAGAAGTGTCCTGGATAGTGAGTTCCGAAGAATTGACGCAGCACAAGAGAAGTCTGGGAGACGGATGTGGGAGGTTCGGATTATTGAGGATGTTAATCTTAGGTCATTAGCAGAACGGAGGGCAGGGTGGGGTGCTAGACTGAGATAAGGGAGGAGATGTAAGGTGCTGAAGCATGGAGCACCCGTATTAGAGGATTGGGAGAAAATTTCATGTCGGATATGGTCGATTTTTTTCTTTGAAATAATTGACCAAATTGTCAGCGCTGAGGTCGGTGGTCGGGGCCTTCACTCTTTTTTTTTTTTTTTTTTATTCGTTTATTAGTAACAAAATCATTGTTGCGTTACATACAGTGTATATTCAAGTTATGAAACATAGCATATAAAATATACACGTTAAACATGCAATAAAAGGTATTTTCTACCTATAATCAGTATTATCTTGTATTTGTTATGGATAATGAGTTTATTGTAACATATGTACTACATAGTTGAGAAAAAAAACCTGAAAAAAATAAAACTCTTAAATTGAGCCTATACCTACTCTAATTACTAACTACTTTGCCGCGTAACCTCGTGCTCGCCCCTCCATGCAATGTCCCCGGCCACCCCCAATGAAGAGACCATCATGACATATCTAAAGAGTAACATGAGAAGAGTTCCAACGGCCCCAAATTTTGTCAAATTTTCCCGGACAGCCTCTATTCTGATATAGCGTACGTTCATACGGAATAACGGAATTGACTAGGTCTATCCAGACTCTCCTAGATGGACAAGAGTTTCCCATCCATCTCAACGCTAGTACCTTACGCGCCATAAAAAGCGTTTCACACAAGAAGATACTGATGTAGTGATCCCAAGTCTCCTCCTCCCACACTCCAAATATACAGACTAGCGGGTCAAGGGGAACAGGAATCTGCAGCACTGATGTTAGTAGTAGTGTTACCTCTTTCCAGTATTGAAAAATAATAGAACACCTCCATACCATATGTACAAAGTCCGCATCTGACGAGTGACACCGCATACATTCTGACATCTGGAACCGACCCATTTTAAAAAGACGTATCGGGGTTAGGTATGATTGATGTATTATATACAACTGGGTCATCCTATTATTAACTGAGGGGGATACTTTAATCGGAGATTCCAGGATATCTTCCCATTCCTCCCCTGCATATTAGAAAGCAATTCCCCCCATTTCTCTTTAATGGATTTGACAGTAGCTGCAGCTCCCGAAGATAGCATATAGGTGTATAAGGTGGAGATAAGACCCTGGGGGCCTTGCGATTTAAGGATTCCTATCAAGGGTAAAGAAGATATAGCACGACCTGTACCGGCGTGTCTCATGTATGTTTGAACGGCTGATCTTAGCTGTAAGTAACGAAAAAATTGGGATCTCGGTATATCATGTTTATTTAGCAATTGTTCAGAAGACGTAAAGACCCCTCCATCATACAAATCCCCTATTGAGGAAACCCCATGTCTTGCCCAGAAATCTGCCGATGGGTGATTCAATAGAGTGGAGAAATAACTATTGTTCCACAAGGGCATCTCTGCTATAATATCTACATATCCCATAGTTTTTTTGGTTTGTCTCCAGACTAAACGTGCCAGACGGAGTAGAGGTAGCAGTCGGGGAACACAAATCCTCTCCGCCTCCAAAAAATTTAGTGGGCAATCAACTCGAGCCGAATGGATTAAATGATTTTCCGAGTTGGGGAGGTGATTATTGGGCATCCATCTATTAAGAGCTTTTGCCTGACCGGCAGGGCCTTCACTCTTGGATTGAGGAGGGAATAAAAAGTGTCAAAGAGATGCTTAGGATTGTTGGATTGTGAGGGAATGAAAGTGTTGAAGTAGGTTTGCTTGGAGAGGTGAAGGGCAGAGTTGTATGTTTTAAGCATAAACTTTTATAATGGATTAAATCTTCAGCCAGATTTGATTTTCTCAACAGACATTCGGCGCACCTGGAACACCGCTGGAGAAAACATATTTGCAGCATGTGCCAGGGTTGTCGCCATCTGTGTCGAATTGTTCTAAGTATAGGAGGTGCAATTTCATCCAGGGCACTCTGCAATGTTTCATTATAATGCTTCAGTGTAGAGTCGGTGTGTGAGAGAGAGATTGGGGCCAATGATGAATATAGATTCTTCATAAGTTTCTGGGTGTTAATGTTACGTATATATTTCTATAAAAGTGTGGTAAATGGGGGTGTCCTGAGTGGGGTGAGTGTTCTTGACAGAGAATGAAAGAATGTTGTGGTCAGAGTGTGGGAGGAGAGTTTGTAAAGTCATGCACTGAACAGATCTGTCAGCAGATACGGGAGAAGATCCGGTCCAGCGTGTTTTCATCTATGTGAGTAGGAGAGTTCGTAAGCTGTGAAAAGCTGAAAGAGGAGGTTAGATATAGAAGGTGAGTGGAAGATGGGGAGAGGGGACTACTCATGGTGGTGTTGAAGTCCCCAATGAAGAGGGTGGGGATGTCACAGGATAGAAAGTGAGGAAGCCAAGTAGCAAAGTGATCCAAGAACTGACAGGAGGTGTCCGAGGGGCGATACACAACAGATAATTTTCAGAGGACACAATTCAAACAGACAGAAGGCATGCAAGTAATATCAATTAAATTTGCAGGGTTTCTGAGTGTAGCAGGGGAGGGGTTCAACTTTCTACTACAAGGGCTAGGGTTGGGAGAGATATCTCCTGTGACCAAGAGAAGGAGGATAGAGAGAGTGAGCAGATGGTTAAATGATTTGTGAGAACGTTTCTTGTGTTGTATGGAGGGAGTGAATAAATCTGCAGAATTTAATATGATGTATAAAGACTGTACCTTTCCATCTGCCACCATTGCACTCTAATAGCATGTCAATTTATCTATTCTTCCTACAGATACGTCATTCAGCTTTTCCATCCTGTTTTTCCCTACCCAGTCCCATTAATAGGAGCTCTACGGAACACTCGCTCTGTCTCCAACAAACTGGCCTTCCTTGGCATCACTGAAACCTGATTCCTCCCCTATGGCACAGCCTCTCCAGCTGCACTTTCTTATGGTGGATTCCATCTTTCTCACACACACCCCTCAACTGCAAACATGGCGGAGGAATTGTTTTTTTCTGTCAGACAACTGCTCCTTTACCCCAATTCCACTGCCACCTTCCGTTACCCTCCCCTCTTTTGAGGTGCACTCTGTGCGCATCTGCTCCTTCTACAACCTCCAACTGGCTATCATTTACCACCCCCCATGGCCAGCCACCATCTTCTTCGACCACTTCACCACCTGGCTACTTCATTTCCTCTCCACTGACATCCACACTATCATCATGGGTATGGTGACCTCAACATTCCCACTTCCATTGCAGAAATCTTAAGCACCTCGATCCACACTCACTCTCTGAATACTTTCTCCTTCTTACAGTCATAAGTTCCTTACACAATGCAGATGCTACTGCCGCTTTATAAAACACCACAATAGCTCCCCCTCACACATACCAAAGCTCACAAAGTCAACAGGCAACCCTGGAACACCAGCTTGACCAAAGAACTAAGGTGGGCTTCCAGGGTTGCTGAAGGGAGATGGATAAGATCCTACTCCAACAATCAGTTAAAGGGAATCTGTCACCTTATTTTTTGCATATAAGCTGTGGCCACCACCATTAGGGGCTTATCTACAGCATTCTATCGCCCCATGTCACTTCTCACCTATGCCTCAAAACTATTGGAACAACCCGTCCATCTTGAATTGTCCTTCCACCTCTCCTCCTACTCCCTCTTTGACGGCTTACAATCTGGCTTCCTACCGCATCACTCCACTGAATCTGCCCTGACTAAAGTCAATGACCTACTAACCAAAGCGACACTACTCTGTCCTCCTCCGTGCCCGTCCTCTGTTTTTGACACAGTGGACCATTCCCTATTACTACAGATTCTTTCATCTGTCATTTTTTCAATTAAAGAACTTTATTTTTGGTGTCTGTGTTTTCATACAGTGCGACTACGGGGTTAGTAATTGGGGGCGTCTTTTTGACGCCTCTCCATTACTAACCTTGGGCCTTGATGTCACCGGACAATACAAAGGTGACATCAACCCCCCAATTATCACTCCACTTGCCACCGCTACAGGGCAAGTGGGAAGGCAAAATGCCAGAATTGGTGCATCTAATAGATGTGCCTTTTCTGGGCAGCTGCGGGCTGCTATTTTTAGGCTGGGAGGGCAGTATCCATGGCCTCTTACCAGACTGAGAATACCAGCCCCCAGCTGTCTGCTTTAGCAAGGCTGGTTGTCAAAAATGGGGGGACCCCCATGTCCTTTTTTTTTAATTATTTATTTAAACAATTAAAAATTACCCCTCTAATCTTGATAACTAGCCTTGCTGAAGCTGACAGCTGAGGGTTGCGGCCTCAGCTGTGAGTTTTGCCTGGCTGGTTAACACAAATACAGGCGAACCCACGCCGGGTTTTTTTTTTAATTATTTATTTACAGCACAGGAGCAGCTGATGAATACTCCCATCCGCCGCTCCTGCTCTCGCTGTTATTAGTGGTGGCAGGTGTCGGATGATGGGAGTAGTTGTCCCATCAACTGACACCAGTGACCGGAGGTAAACTTTATACCTCCGAGCACCCCGCTGGCTTTTGACAGCATGGGAACCGCGGATCTCTGACGGGCGGGGATGGTTTCACCGCCGATCAGATGCGGTATTTGCTGCGCTGTCATGCACATGACAGAGCAGCAAACACTGGATGTTCGGGCTCCCCATTCAAGTGAATGGGGTCTGGGTTCAGGTTCGGGTACTGCTCTGGAACCGAAACTTTTTGTAACTGTTCGGCCGAACCCGCCGACCCGAACATCCAAGTGTCCCCCCATCTCTACTCATTACCACAGGTAGACTCTTTTCATCTACCTTCCATTACTACTTCTCCATACTCCTCACTAACAGATTGAGGATGTATTTAGCACGTATCAACTTTTTGTTCTAACATTATTATTTCACGCACGTGGGAAGACTGTGTAGTAGTATATACAGCTTTACGCACCATTATTAAGCAAATAACATATTTGTACATGTTGTGATGCAGTGACCCATGTTACAGCCAGGGGGCGCTGTATGTGGATACGCATGGAGGCGTATCTGTAATGGTGATGGTGAAACAGTGACCAGCAGGATTGTAAATGTGTCGCAGAGGGAGTCTGCGCTGTAAGCTGTAAGCCTGAAGTAAAGTTGTTCTAGGACCTGTAGTCCCACAAGTATTTGTGTTTGTTTACTTAAAAGGGAGGCTTGCAGGGTTAGTCAGAGAGCTGGGCGGGACTGGCTAACCACACAGTTTGTCCAGCTTCACTGGAACCAGGACTGACAGGAGTCAGTGTGTGGAGCAGGAGCTCCTGTAAGGTAACTCCAGATAAAGGGGGTTACGGGCAGAGAAGTATCTGCCATTGGAACAGACTGTTGGTGCTTGTTGTGTTCCGTGGACGTTAATGAACTGTTCGGCGAGTTAAAGTGCTATGGTCTATGAGTAGGCCTGTGATGTGCAACATGGCCTACGGTGTGGTTTATGATGCCTAAATAAAACAAATAAACTGTTTTTGTGAGAAACTGTGCCTGAGTGCTTTAATCCCGTTGCCAAGCAAGTGTCCCCCAACCCACTCAGGTAGCGCTATCTCACAATGTTTAATATCTATTTTGGCTGAAGTAGAAAAAAACATGCAATAGAACAGACCAAAAAGTGAATGAGAAAAATCTATGACTTCTCTGTATTTAGTTACTTCTCACCTGTGTGGTTTTCTGTACGAATCTCCTCTTTACATCGCTCATCACCCATCACGTATATCTTTGTAGTATTAATATGGGTCAGATCTTCACCCTGAAACAAATATTGTAGAAGTCACAGACAGATGGAGAAGTCACATCTATGATCAGCTCTAATCCTGCCATCTCCACCGTTCTCATTACAGAAGTATAAAACATATAATACTGGTGGATAAAACAAGACTGAACACAAGACCTTCACAGCCGTCTACACATCATAGGGGAGATCTCATGACACCTTCTCTCCATCTACCTGATGATCCTGAGGAACATTGGGATCTTCTTGTTTACAGTCCTGTGGAAGAAGCGGACGGGGACATCTCTCGGGTGTTGTCCTCTTACTGGATAGATCTGAAGAAAATACATACAGGGACTGAATTCATTCTTTACATACAGATAATTATAGGCCTTGTGTATTTAGTCCTGTCTATTACCTGGTGATGTGATGAGCTGGGGAACTTCCATCATGTCGTCCTTGTACAGATCTTTGTGTCCTTCTAAATACTCCCACTCCTCCATGGAGAAATAAACACTGACATCCTGACACCTTATAGGAACCTGACGCATACAATGATACTATCATCACACTGATTCCTACATAGCGTTACTGTATAATGTCCCAGCATTCCCAGCAGTGTCACCTCTCCAGTCAGCAGCTCAATCATCTTGTAGGTCAGTTCTAGGATCATCTGATCATTGATGTCCTCATGTATCAGGGGGTGAGGTGGAGGCCCCGTGATTGGGCTCAGGGGTCTTCCCCATCCCTCAGACACAGGGTCCTGACAGCGCTCACTAGAGGTCTTCTTCACTACTGTGTAATCCTGGTTATGGAGAGACACATTAATAAATCTCTCTACAGACATTTCCAGAGTCCTCACCTCTCCAGTTCTGTCCATCTGTTATTCCCATAGATAAGAATGATGTAATGTGACGTCATCAGAATCTCTCACCTCTCCAGTAAGCTGGAACAGGATCTCTAGGGTGAGGTGCAATTTTCTCTCCGCCTTGTTGTCCCGGTCCATATCATCCTTGCTGGGTCAAACAGGAAAATTAACTTCTACTGATGATCTCCACTGAGAGGATCGAATATTGTAAAGACCTAAATGGGAAAACGATAAGCCTGATAAGATGAGATAATGAGGGAGGCAAGATGTCACTTGTGCACATAATACCTGGCTCTGTCTAGTTCTGTGTGTCATGCCTCCCGCAAAGCAGAATAAAATAGAAACCTGGAGTAATTTGCATGGCAGAACTCAATTGTCTCTGCTCCTTGTACTGCAGCAGCTCTGCCTGAGGAAAACCCTACCATACTATACGACCTCAAAGCCATAACTGAATGTAGCTCCATACATACAAAATACATTTATTATAAGTGAACTTTAGTCTGCTGCATGCAGATGTCCATATCCTTTGAAAGGGGATGTCAGGTGTTAAGAACGAAGTCCTTGATATTGAGGATCTAGCTACACCACTCAAGGAAAGGGTTTAGGTTTTAAAATCTGCTTCTGCTGCTCAAAAGAATTTGATGGAGGATCTTGAAAACTGCCAGCATAGATCTAACTTCAGACTGATTGGGCTCCCAGAAGGTCTTGAGTGCAAGGATCCATGTGTGTTCTTGGAAGGTCTACTCAGCAATATTCATGAGGCTCATTCTTCCTCCCTTCTTTTCTGTACCTTTTGACTCCACCACCTGGTACTACTCCATGGGTGTGGAGGGCAATGAATATTCAATTCTCTTTAATGGCAGTATCTTGGTATGATTTTCCCCTAACCCCAGTCCTGGTATTCATGACCCCATCCTTATAATTGGCCCTATCCCCATCAGAAAACATTAAAAAAAAAACCCAAACCATTACACTTACCTACCCGGCGCTCCCTCGCAGCATCCTGCTCCGGTGCCAGCAAGTGCTTTATGCTTGTAAGCAGTGCATGGCAGGGACATCATGCGCTGCTCACAAGCAGACACTGTGCGCTACTGAAGAACAATGAATACTCACTGCTCTTTGCGCGTGCAGTCCCGGCAAGTATTCTAGCAGCTGTACTCTGCTTGTGAGCCGTGCATGATGTCCCTGCCATGCGCTGCTTACAATGATAAATGATAAAGCAGTTGCTGGCACCGGAGCAGAACACTGCGAGAGTGCTCCGGGTAGCTAAGTGCAATGATTCGTTGTTTTTAATGTTTTCTGATGGGGCCATGCAAACCAGGATGGGGTTAGGGTTGGGGGCCAATTATAAGGATGGGGTCATGCACAACAGGACTGGGGTTGGGGGGAAATCATAGGGATGGGGCCCTGCATACCAGGATAGGGATGAGGGGGCCATGCATACCAGGATAGCGATGAGGAGCCATGCATACTAGGATAAGATGGGGGGCCCTGCATACCAGGATGGGGTTATTAAGTACAGAATTTACATTTTTTGCTTCAATTTTTTTCCCCAAATTTACTCCTCTAAAACCAAGGTGCGTCTTATGGTCCGGCGGGTCTTATAGTCAGAAAACTACGGTATGTGTATTTTTTATTTACTTATTGTTTTATTTTTAATGGGGGGTGTTTTAAACTGTTATTTTTTAAAATTTTTATCAATTTTTTTTTTACCTTTTTACTTCCACTTGCTTCAATAGTCCCCTTAGCAGACTTGGAGCAGCGAACATCCGATAGCTTGTGCGTCACATAGCAGGGCTTCAGCATGCAGCCCTGCCATATGTAGCAAAAATCATCTTCTCCTATGAACACCACATGTCGGTGTATATAGGAAATCTGCAATGACAATCACAGGGGTCTTCTGCAGACCCCCGGTCGGTTGTCATGCCAACTCATTAGCGCCCCACGATAAAGGGACGGGTGGGGTGACACTCTTCCTGTAAGCTGTCACAAAGAACAGTTGTCATGTGCTGGAAAAGATGCGGGCTCAGCACCAGAGCCTGCCTCAAATGCCAAGACACAATCTATGACATACCTATACGACTATGGTTGTGATGGGGTTAATACGGTAGTTGATTTTACTTATGAGAAATTTCTCTATAAACTGGCATCATATCGTTGATCATGGAGACAAAAATTGGCCCTTGTTAGCTTATCTTTCTAGTAGGGACAACACTATAACCCTGTCATAGCTGTTGAGGACATGAATGATATCATAGTTCCTGAACTTTTGGATGTAAACTCAATTTTGGCTAAGTCTTACAAGTCATAATATATACCTGTAGACCAGGGGTCCCCAATATTTAGCTCGAGAGCCCCATGTGGCTGGCGGGCCTTTGATGTGTGGCTCACGGCTGTCTGCCAGCTTGGTGCTTTAGTGCCCTAGTGATTGTGGGTTTTCGAAACCCATTTCGCTGTTTATTATGGAGATTGTTGCTTAGAGGCCAAACTCCCATTCAAGATTCAACGATTGTAAAAAAACTTTATTAACACAATTGGCTAAAAACATGAAATAACAATGGACAGAGAAAAAAACTCAGCACCCAGGCTTCGAGCAGCAGACTTATGACAGTTATATTTAAGCAATCCAGGACAGAGCCACTGCATGTGCGAATGCGATCGCCTTCCCTTCTGCGCTCCACATACCGAACTATCACAAGTTTGACAAACGTCAAACATATACTGCAATTGGATTTCCTAAATAAAACTGTCTTAATTCTACTGCTCAAACCTTGCATGCCAAGACTTTTTTCTCTGTATGTAATTACAGACTGGATCCCTACTTGGGCACCGCTACTCCAGAGTGACGGATAGTACCATATGGTGTACAAAATAACAATGGATAGGATTAAAAATTTAAGTATGGGCTATGGGGGAGAATGGGGATGGGGTATGTGGAGCATGATCTAAAAATCAATTTAGATCACATTACACAATAATGTAAATCAGGAAGGGAGACCCAATAATAGCTGATGATAATTAAAGTCAAATAGTAAATAAATAAATATAAATATATATATATATATATATATATATATATATATATATATATATTTATATATATACACACATACAGTTGTGCTGAAAAGTTTACATACCCCGACAGAATTTTTGCTTTCTTGCCTTTTTTCAGAGAATAAACTTTTTCTCCACTCATGGTTAGCGATTGGGTGAAGCCATTTATTGTCAAACTACTGTGTTTTCTCTTTTCAAATCATAATGACAACCCGAAACACCCAAATGACCCTGATCAAAAGTTCACATACCTGGTGATTTTGGCCTGATAGCATGCACAGAAGTTCACACAAATGAGTTTGAATGGCTACTGAAGGTAACATCCACACCTGTTAGCTTTTATGCACACACACTGATTACAAGCAGAGTGAGTTTCTGGGATCCAGACAGACTCTTGCATCTTTCATCCAGCCACTGACGTTTCTTTCCTGGGGGTGAGAAGGAAGGTCTTTAGTGTGTGTGTGTGTGTGTGTGTGTGTGTGTGTGTGTGTGTGTGTGTGTGTGTGTGTGTGTGTGTGTGTGTGTGTGTATAGTGCAAAGTAATAATAGCAACATAAATGATTACCTTATATACTCGAGTATCACCCGACCAGAGTATGAGCACCTAAATTTGTTATGAAAAACTGGCAAAACTTATTGACTTGAGTATAAGCCGGGTATGCATTGTCCCCTCATCCCTATCCTGTTATGCATGGCTCCCCCTCTCTGTATGCATGGCTTCTTATCCCGGTCCTTGCATGTATGGCTCCTTATCCCCTATCCCTGTATGCATAGTTCCTATAAAAAAAAAAACACAAAAAAAACACACATCCTACTTACCTTCCCTGCGGGCCCTCGCTGCATCTCGTTCCGGCGCCAGCAGGTCTTCCAGCCGAGCGATCACCTGTCGCCGCTCAATAAGGTAATGAATATTCACTCCACGCCTATGGGAGTGGAGAGACGTGAATATTCATTACCTTAATGAGCGGGGGGACACGTGATCGCTGGGCTGGAAGACCTGCTGGCGCCGGAACGAGATGCAGCGAGGGCGAGCAGGTAAGGTACCGTAAGTAGGATGTGAGCTGGAAGCCGGGGGCTGCAGCTGTAACTGTGCGCTATAACTGTGCTCCTGCCTCCTGTGACCCGGTGCTCCATCACTCCCCCTCCATCTTTCTTGGACAATGACTCGTGTATAAGCCAAGGGGGGCGTTTTCAGCACAAAAGAATGTGCTGAAAAACTTAGCTTATACACGAGTATTATTATAACAATCCCTTATATGGTGATGTCGATGGAAAACTGTACGAATTGAACATGAAGAAAAAGCGAGAGCAACAGCAGCCCCTCCTCAATTTGCCCAAAGCCAGGAACGGCGCCGGCAAGGGAGGTGAGTGCACGCTTTATTATTTATCAGGGCCAAACATTTAGGGTATGTACACACGTTGCGGATTCCATTCCGGATTATCTGCGGATTTCACCAGTGTTTTTACACCTGCGGATTCCTATTATGGAATAGGTGTAAAACGCTGCGCAATCCGCACAAAGAATTGACATGCTGCAGAAAAGAAACCACGGAATTTTCCGTTACCTGCGGATTTGGTTTTCCATAGGTTTACATGGTACTGTACAACACATGGAAAACTGCTGCAGGGCAAAATCCTCAATGTGTGCACATACCCTTAGACTTCAAAATATCCCATGCATGTAGGATAGCTGCGGAGACACCATCACATGTTTCTCGACGCAAGCAGTGAATAGCCAGACCTTTCCCCGGGAAGGAACAACCACGGGAAGGGCAGCATCCAATAAAGGAAAACATCCAATAGAGGAAAACCACCTATGCCAAGCATGGTATCCATCCACAGACAGCTGTTTTGGGGTGTTTGCCCCTCATCAGTGTGGAGTAGGAATCTGGCTATTAGGAGCAGTGCCTAGTAAAAGGCTGTGAAGGAACAGATGATTGGCCTCGGGGAGACCAAAACATCCAACACCGCGGAGACACCATCACGTGTTTCTCAACGCAGTGATCCAGAACACTGCCCCCATCCCTTATGGGAAATATGCAAATGCATGTAGGATAGCTGCGGAGACACCATCACATGTTTCTCGATGCAAGCAGTGAATAGCCAGACCTTTCCCCATGTGATGGTGTCTCCGCAGCTATCCTACATGCATTTGCATATTTCCCATAAGGGATGGGGGCAGTGTTCTGGATCACTGCGTTGAGAAACACGTGATGGTGTCTCCGCGGTGTTGGATGTTTTGGTCTCCCCGAGGCCAATCATCTGTTCCTTCACTTCAAAATATCCCAGACCTGAGGGGGTGAATTACAATAAGAACCGACCCCCAAAAGTAACGGGGCTCCAGCACCTACCTCCACCTGCAGAGCCGCACACCACATATATGGCTGCTCTGTGCGCACAGAACCTGTGATGAGGTCACAGGAGGGGAGGAGTCAGGGGTCACATGATCAGGGGCATCAGTGTATGCAGGACTCTGCTGTGCTGGTTGTCATGGTGCTGGATGAGGGGAAGTTTATGTGTGGGGTCAGGAGGGGTTTATAGTGTGGATGAAGCAGAGCCGTGTGTGTACGAGGTGTACGGAGCGGAGCCGTGTGTGTACGAGGTGTACGGAGCAGGGCCGTGTGTGTACGAGGTGTACGGAGCGGAGCCGTGTGTGTGTGCGAGGTGTATGGAGTGGAGCTGTGTGTACGAGGTGTACGGAGCGAAGCCGCGTGTGTACGAGGAGTATGGAGTGGAGCCTTGTGTGTACGAAGTATACGGAGCGGAGCTGTGTGTGTACGAGGTGTATGGAGCGGAGCCGTGTGTGTACGAGGTGTACGGCGCAGAGCCGCGTGTGTGTACGAGGTGTACGGCGCAGAGCCGTGCATGTACGAGGTGTACGGAGCGAAGCCGCGTGTGTACGAGGAGCATGGAGTGGAGCAGTGTGTGTAGGAAGTATACGGAGCGGAGCCGTGTGTATGCGAGGTGTAAGGAGCAGAGCCGCGTGTGTGTGCGATTTGTATAGAGTGGAGCCGTGTGTGTACGATGTGTATGGAGCGGAGCCGTGTGTGTACGAGGTGTATGGAGCAGAGCCGCGTGTGTGTGCGAGGTGTAAGGAGCAGAGCCGCGTCTGTGTGCGATTTGTATGGAGCGGAGCCGTGTGTGTACGATGTGTATGGAGGGGAGCCGTGTGTGTACGAGGTGTATGGACCGGAGCCGCGTGTGTGTACGAGGTGTGTGGAGCGGAGCCGTGTGTGTACGGAGTGGAGCCATGTGTGTACAAGGTGTATGGAGCGGAGCCGTGTGTGTACGAGGTGTATGGAGGGGAGCCGTGTGTGTACAAGGTGTATGGAGAAGAGCCGCGTGTGTGTACGAGGTGTATAGAGTGGAGCCGTGTTTGTACAAGGTGTATGGACCGGAGCCGCATGTGTGTGCGATGTGTGTGGAGCGGAGCCGTGTGTGTACAAGGTGTATGGAGCGGAGCTTCGTTGGTAAGAGGTGTACGGCGCAGAGCCGCGTGTGTGTATGAGGTGTACGGCGCAGAGCCGCGTGTGTGTATGAGGTGTACGGAGCGAAGCCGCGTGTGTACGAGGAGTATGGAGTGGAGCAGTGTGTGTACGAAGTATACGGAGCGGAGCCGTGTGTGCGAGGTGTAAGGAGCAGAGCCGCGTGTGTGTGCGATGTGTATGGAGTGGAGCCGTGTGTGTACGATGTGTATGGAGTGGAGCCGTGTGTGTACGAGGTGTATGGAGCAGAGCCGCGTGTGTGTATGAGGTGTATGGAGTGGAGCCTTGTTTGTACAAGGTGTATGGAGCGGAGCCGTGTGTGTACGATTTGTATGGAGGGGAGCCGTGTGTGTACGAGGTGTATGGACCGGAGCCGCGTGTGTGTACGAGGTGTGTGGAGCGGAGCCGTGTGTGTACGGAGTAGAGCCGTGTGTGTACAAGCTGTATGGAGCGGAGCCGTGTGTGTACGAGGTGTACGGAGTGGAGCCGTGTACGAGGTGTATGGAGCGGACCCGTGTGTGTACGAGGTGTACGGAGCGGAGCCGTGTGTACGAGGTGTACGGAGAGGAGCCGTGTGTGTACGAGGTGTACGGAGCGGACCCGTGTGTGTACAAGGTGTACGGAGCGGAGCCGTGTGTGTACGAGGTGTAAGGAGCAGAGCCGCATGTGTGTATGAGGTGTACAGAGCGGAGCCGTGTGTGTACGAGGTGTACGGAGCAGAGCCGTGTGTGTGTACGAGGTGTACAGAGCGAAGCCGTGTGTGAACGAGGTGTACGGAGCGAAGCCGTGTGTGAACGAGGTGTACGGAGCAGAGCCATGTGTGTGTACGAGGTGTACGGCGCAGAGCCGCGTGTGTGTACTAGGTGTACGGCGCAGAGCCGTGTGTGTACGAGGTGTACGGAGCAGAGCCGTGTGTGCATGAGGTGTACGGAGCGAAGCCGCGTATGTACGAGGTTTATGGAGTGGAGCCGTGTGTGTACGAAGTGTACGGAGTGGAGCTGTGTGTGTACGAGGTGTATGGAGCAGAGCCGTGTGTATGAGGTGTACGGAGCAGAGTAGTGTGTGTACGAGGTGTACGGAGCGGAGCCGTGTGTGTACGAGTTGTACGGATATTGCGTGTGTGTACGAGGTGTAGGGAGCGGAGCCGTGTGTGTAAGAGTTGTACGGAGCAGTGTGTCTAATTCCACCCTGATGAAGGTTTGTGTTTGAGTCCAGAACGTTACATTATTTGGATTACTAATGCTAAATAAAACCCTGATGTTACTGTGTGTTACATGATATAAGAAGTGGTGTCCTATCTCAGCATCTACTACAACGGAGTGACGTGTATCTATACTAATTGTGATCAGGGCTGTGGAGTCGGAGTCGTGGAGTCGGAGCCCATTTTGGTGTCCACAGCCCTGATTGTGATTACTACCATTGTACGAGCACCCATCACTGACATATTTTGACAAGTTGTTCCTACAATTTCCTGTAAAACATAGTCACACAGGTTACCATACCCAGCAATTTTCTTCAAATACCTACAAGTGAATGTAGGTCAAGGGACCCTTGAAAGTGAATCCTGACATTTTACAGGTCTTGAACTCCATAACGCAACTATGCTGAATATATAAATAATCACCAGGGGATTACGGGTTCCCCTTCGTCCAACCCTTCTTCAAGAAAACGCTGAACTTTGCCACCATTTTGAACAAATAAACGTGTTCACTATATTTGACTGTATCTCATGAAAAAGTCCAAAGTATGAAAACTCAAATTAGTATCACATTTCCGAAAGAAGAATTTGACATTCATGTACAAAAGAGAACTTGGACTCCTTCTTTCACGAAACAGAGAAGAGGAAGAGAAGTAATTTCATCCCTATACTCAACTTTATCTACAGAATATAGTGTATAGATGACAGGGCTCCTCCTCCTTTCATCCCAACTACAGGTACCGCAAGACTTCTGGAGAATGTTCCATTTCCAGCTCCGTTAACGAGCCTATGGACTCAAACCGACCCAGCTTTTTAGGCCAAAGTAGACGATACAACCAAAGAATAGGACAAGAAGGGTGGCCAATGTCGCAGACACATCACGTCACACGATGAGCACAAGATCACAGGTAGCAATCCAGATTTAGTGATCAATATCTCTTCTAAGTCTTTGGATCACACACTACATCTTCTCCAAAAAAGGTCTATTTTTAAGTCCCATGTATAAGTTTACTTTTTTTTTTTTTACAAGTTCAAGGCACAGCCATGGGCTCAAATGTTGCCCCTCCATACCATGTCATCCTTTGAGACGCAATTTGTCTATAATGATACTTTCTACCGCACTCATTGACTATTGTGGGGCAAATATATAGATGACATCTTCTGTCTGTGGAACCGAACATCGGATTGTTTGGAGTACAAGATATTTCATCCCCACACAGATAGCGGCATCCCCATTCATGGTGTTTTCACCTGCGATCCCAAATTCGGGATCTAAACAATCAAATACCCTTGTGGCAAAATCTTCATAGGGGAAAACACACAAGCAGTTAAGGACCGTATATCCAAACAAAAGTCTGATATCAGATGCGGAAGATGTTCATTGGCCATTCCACATCATTTCCATACAGCCGGACACACTATTGCCCAATTAAGATACCAGGTCCTAGAACAGAAACAACCTAATAGGCGAGGGGGTATTCAGGTCAATCGTCTTAAATCCTGGGAGGCCTGTTGGATTCATCAACTTCAGAGTTTGGAATAAAAAGGTCTTAATAGAGAGTATGATGTGATAATTTTTCAGTAATAATTAATTTTTATTTCATGTATTCATATATTGTCTGTCTAATACACCTTTCTAATAGTGACACTTCTATTGAGGGGTATTTATACAATTAATACGGCTGTTATTATACTTACCTATACCTATCACTATTGTTTCTCTTTGTTCTTTTCGCTCTTTTCTTTTCATACCCTCTTTTCCTCTGACCCTTTTATTTCTTTTTACTCTTTTTATTTCCTTTTTCCTATTATTCATCATTATGTCATAAATATGTCAATTTTTTTTAAATTGTATTCAATGTTCTTATTCTATTTTTTATACATATTTCGGCTAGGTTCAGATTGCGTTAGTGCAATCCGTTTAGCGTGAGCGCTAGCGGATTGCGCTAACGAAATGTCTTTTTCGGGGCCGCGTTCAGGGGTCGCGTTAACGTCCCCGCTCTCGTAGATCCCCGATCTGCGAGAGCGGGGAACGGACCTCTGGCGCGCCGTGGACGCTGCAAGCAGCGTCCGAGGCGCGCTACAAAAGACCGGCACATCGCTAGCGCGTGCCGAAAATGACACGCGCTAGCAATGCGCTCTAACATTGCCGGCAATGGGAGCGCTAACGGACGCGGTGCACGGCGTTAATTTTGCAGTGCAACGCTGTCCGTTAGCGCTATCCCATTAACGCAATGGGAACCTAGCCTATATTACATTGCTATTATACTTTACATTTTTCATGTTGTCTTATTTTTTTTGTTAGATTTTTTCACGTTTCACTTTTTTTCACTTATTTTCCTCATATTCCTGTCATTTCTCAGCAAATTTCTCATATTCATCTACAGTATATTTACTTAATTCTCCTTATATTCACCCTATCCTCCGTGTATATACACTTGATAGAAAAATACATACATTAAATAGTTTGTCCTCTTTGATTCCAGAGATGTCTGCACTTCCATCCTGTTCAGTTCCTTCCCCTGCCAGACGCATCCAGGTTGTGTGTCCCACCGATTCGGTTCACGGCATGTCACTTCCGGCCCTGACAGCCCGCCTCCTACTATGTCACACCTTCCCAGCATGCAATGATGCACATCCGGTGCATTCCACAACTGCATCCCATGGCAAATCAAATGATTGGGGGCCATATCTTGTTCACCCCTGCTCTATATAAATGTATATATGCACAGCCTGGGGAATAATATAGGACAAATACTCTGTAATGCAGTATAGCATGTGAACTCTATACTTGTAGGGTTGGTATTAGGCACAGTAAGTACTTGGGCAAAATGTAAAGCGTGAAATATTGCTGAAATATTGAACCAACATTCACTAACATTTGATGAATTTAGAAGGTGGTGTGTCAGGGTCACTACTAAGGTTCTAAAAGATCAGAGGCTGAAGCCCCAATTTCAGAAATCTCTTCTACCAAGATGTGTAACTTTTTTGAGCCTAAATTGATCTGTTATTAATGGTCATCTGAGGTAGATTCTGCCGCTGAATGCACTTGGGCAAATCATCAAGATCCACTGCTTGCAGCTCCCTCTGCTATTTCCAACCAATGACTTTGCAGATGTGCTCGATGGGAGCCAATAGAAGATACCTTGGTAGCAGGTTTAGTGCCGGTTGCTCACAGTAGTGTAAGAAAAATATATGCTAACAGTTTTAAAATAAGTTTTTGGGACACTGGAGAAATGGGCGCACCTCTGGTTCCATGACCACGTCAATGTATTGCTGTACTGTTAATGCACCAGTAAAGAAGACTCAAGGGGTCCAGCTACTGTACATTATGCCCCCCCACACACACCATAATCCTGGTAATAGGACCAGTATGATGTTCCCTTTTGAAGAATGCTGCCAGCAGCTCATCTTGATTGTTATGCCAAGTGCATTTAGCGGCAGAACAATCCTCATAAGACCATTAATAACCTCAGTAACTTAGTTATAGCTGCTGAGACTTTACGTGCCAGGATTTCTGCAGGTGGTGCTTATACTCAATACTGAAAATGTTGTTTCATGCACTCACTGCCCCCCCACCCCCCACAACATGAACCCCATTGATTGACATGAGGGTGCTCCAGCCTGCAGCTGTACACTCTGCACCCCATCTTGACTGAAAAAAAAACAAATGTAGAGATTTTTGCAAATTTATTAAAAAAGAAAAACTGAAATATCACATGGTCATAAGTATTCAGACCCTTTGCTCAGTATTGAGTAGAAGCACCCTTTTGAGCTTGTACAGCCACGAGTCTTCTTGAGAATGAAGCAACAAGTTTTTCACACCTGGATTTAGGGATCTTCTGCCATTCTTCCTTGCAGATCCTCTCCAGTTCCATCAGGTTGGATGGTGTATGTTGGTGGACAGCCATGTTTAGGTCTCTACAGAGATGCTCAATTGGTAATGCTGTATCCAGCATTACAGCTCAGTCCCATTTATTGCTTTTAGTTGCAGTACCAAGAAAAGCCGCTACTTTATCAAAGGCTATGAAACCTCATTCTGAGGCTCCATAAACTTTGCCAACAGCCACTTTTGGTTCCGCTGCGCAGCACGAGACCCGGTGACTCTGAAGAGTGGTGACATCAGTAACTTCACCGCTCTTTAGATATTCGGGTCTTGCACTGAGCTCGGTGACTGTGAAGAGCGGTATTGTTACTACTGTCACCGCTCTTCAGAGTCGCTGGGTCTCTCCAGGTCTGGGCTAGTAGTGGGGGTGTCTGATAGACACCTCTCCATTACTTACACCAGGGATTGATAGCAGCTGACATTACGCAGCTGACATCAACCCTAAAAATCATTACACATACCAGAATGAAATGCTTTGGCGGCTGGGAAAAGCAGTAGAGTTAGCGCTATTCCCAGGCGCCGGGTGCTAACTACAACTGTCATCATCCTTGCCTGGTCTCCCTGCAAAGCATTTCTGTTGTATTTACATGCGCGGATCTCAGGCCACTAAATGAGTGTGATCGACAATACTGAAGTCGTTCGCTTGTTTCCCGGCCTCTTTACACCAACTGAGAAAGAATTATGGGGACAGAACAATCACAATTAGATCAATCTGTCCCCATACAGTATCGTGTTATCAGCAACACAACTACAGTTTACACCGGCGATGTGCTGCTGAGAACAAGGCTTTCTGTTCCCACATGAACAATCCAATCACTCGATGAATAGGCAGCATTTTGCTTGTTTAGTATAATACACCACATAGTCCTCCATATATTATAATGTGCACCACAGTCCTCCATATAGTATAATATACTCCTCAGTCCTCCATATAGTATAATACACTCCTCAGTCCTCCATATAGTATAATACACTTCTCATAGTCCTCCATATAGTATAATACACTCCTCAGTCCTCCATATAGTATAATACACTCCTCAGTCCTCCATATAGTATAATGCACTCCTCATAGTACTCCATATAGTATAATGCACCGCCATAGTCATCCATGTAGTACAATTCACTTCCCATAGTATAATGCACCCCATAGATCTTCATATAGTATAATGTATTCTCCATAGTCCTCGATACAGTATAATGCAGCCCACATATAGTATAATAATGCCACCCCAGAGTATAATGCAGCCACCCCACAGAATATATTGTAGCCCCGAGTATAATGTAACCCCCAGAGAATATAATGCAGCCCCCTCATATAGTATAATGCAGCCCCTGCATATATAATATATGGTAGCCCCCTCATACAGCATAATGCAGCCCCCCATAGAATACAATGTAGCCCCTCAATACAATACAATGCAGCCCTCCTCATATAGTATAATGCAGCTCCCCATAGAATATAATGTAGCCCCCTCATAGAGTATGATGCAATCACCCCTCATAGAATATAATACATTTAATACATAGAGTACATTTAATATAGAATATAATACAGCCTACCTCCCCATAGAATATAATGTAGCCCCATAAAAGAGTATGATGCAATCCTCCCTCATAGAATGTACTACAGCTCCCCATAGAATATAATACAACCCCCATAGAATATAATACAACCCCCTATAGAATGCAATACCACCCACCATAGAATGTAATACAGCCCCCCATAGAATGTAATACAGCCCCCATAGAATGTAATACATCCCCACCCATAGAATGTAATACAGCCCCCCATAGAATGTAATACAGCCCCCATAGAATATAACACAGCCCCCATAGAATGTAATACAGCCCCCCATAGAATGTAATACAGCCCCCCATAGAATGTAATATAGTACCCCCCCAATAGCCCCACAATCCAGTTATCACTCATTGATATATTAAAAAAAAAACATACAATCCTCACCTCTCCTCGTGCCCGCGCTGCTCCTGGCTCCGGTCTCAGCGGCTGCAGTCTGCCCAGCACACAGCAGGTACGCGATGATATGATGTCATCGCACACCCACAATGTCAGAGGCAGAGAGGGGAATGATGGGAGAGGGAGCATCAGCAGACGCTCTCTCCTCCATCATTGCATACAACTGTATTGGCGTCATAGATGCTGGTATAGTTGAATGCGGCGGCGCTGGCGGGGGGGTGAGTCAGCCCAGTGGCAGAGCGTGCAGGGTTCGAGCGACCCTCTACTGACACCAGCCCTTCTGGCATTTGCCAGAAGTGCCCGATGGCCAGTCCGGCCCTGCTTTATGTGAAGATATAGTGAGTAGGTGTCTGGCCTATCTCTTACACCTACTCACAAAAAGCCCAACCCTACCATGCCTGATTAACCCCTCTCAGCACATATTATGCTGGAGAGAAACTTTTGGATTTTCACATCACGGAAGATAGCAATCTTCGTGATACATACCTCCTCTCACTTACATTGCCAGCGAACCTGTCACACTTCCCTAAAGTGGTAACAATAAAAGTCTGCTTGCCCCACAAAAAAAGTCCTCATGCAGCTCTAATGGCCAAAAAAATCTAAATGTCAAAGAGTGGCGCCGCAAGAAAATTTCCAGAACATTAAGTAAATAGAGCTCTTCAACCAGCTAGAAAACGTCAGAAAACTTTATTACATGACAATGATTATAAAAAAATGAAGTGAAAATTAAACCAATGAAAATGTTTGTAGCTACTTGTAATAAATAGGACACACACACACGTAAAACAAGTTTAAGATGGGAACTGTTTCTGAAAAGGCTTAAACGATAGGGAGATTTTTGCCACCAAGTTCCTTTGTAGAAAACTCTAACCAAAGAGAAACCTTTAATGGCTCACATTTGGTAATTACAATGTGTTGGTCATACTACAAATCTACAGAATGTCTACATTAGATGTCCAATAAAGACTAAAACAATTATAATGTTTCTTTGCTTTCAATCGTTCCGTTCCAGGGCATTAAAAAAATACCAATTTTTTTTTTAACATTGTAAATTTGGATGGAGAGCATAAATGTGAGATTGCCAAGTAAAAAAAGGAGCACAACCCATGTATACACTAATTATAGCCGAGCTCTTTGATGTCTAAGAAGTAATTTATGGATAAAACATTTCTCACGTTCTGTGTTTTACACTGTGAGATCTTTGCTGTGCTATTAGAACTGAGTTGTTATTGAACCAATGTCCACATTTTCTACATAAAAAAGGCGTCTTCCCTCTGTGACTCCTCTGATGTCTGATCTGACTTTTCAGAACAAGATTTCTCACATTTAAAACATTAATATGGCTTCTCCCCTGTGTGAACTCTCTGGTGTATTGCGACATGTGATTTCCTGGTAAAACATTTCCCACATTCTGAGCATGAAAATGGTTTCTCCCCTGTGTGAACTCTTTGATGTGCCAATAAATCTGCTTTTCGTTTAAAAGACTTACTACATTGTGAACATGAAAATGGTTTCTCACCTGTGTGAAGTATGTGATGTCTAAAAAGAACTGACTTCTGGCTAAAACATTTTGCACATACTGAGCATGAAAAAGGCTTCTCCCCTGTGTGAATTCTTAGATGCTCAATAAGATATGATTTCCGATTAAAACTTTTCCCACATTCTGAACATGAATATGGCTTCTCCGCTGTGTGAATTCGTTGATGTCTAACAAGATTTGATTCATGGTTGAAGCATTTTCCACATTCTGTACATATATATGGCTTCTCCTCTGCGTGAATTTGCTGATGGGTAACATCAGATTCATGGTTGACACATTTCCCACATTCTGAAGTTGAATATGGCTTAATTCCTGTTTGAGCTCTTTGCTTTTTCTTTACAATCTGCAACGAATCAGAAGATAGGACCAATTAAAAAGGATCAGATGTTAGACCTTTGATTTGAATGGCTGAGTATATACACAGGATAATGGCATGCTCTTGTGTCATGTGTGATTCCATGATCACCTACCTCGAAATCTGAAGATATTTGATGTCCTTCTTGGCTCCAAGAATTGTTATCTGCTGAAAATAAACCCAATTTGATTATTTATTAATTTAATTACTTTGAAATTATATTCATATTTTTAAATAAGTGTAAAATATTTTGACTTTTCTGTTTAATTTAGTTTCAACTTTCTAGTAAATTGCTCAGTACAGAACCATAAAAATCACATATAGATCAGTACTGCTACATGTTGTGTGATTTTCACAGTCCCAGACAGTCGCACTTTAACACAGAGCAGAGAAGGGTAGCATGGTCATGTAAAAAAAAGAAATTGCTTTAGACTGAGTATAAGACTGGCTTACCAATATTCTTATTTTTTTCTTTTTTTTTAAATGTTGCTTACAAAACTACAACATTCAGAACATGAGTATGGCTTCTCCTCCATGGCTCTTCTTTGTGCCACTAAAACGGAATTCTGTTTAAACTATTTACTACATGGTGAATATGAAAATTGTTTCAATTCTCACCTGTATGAAGTCTGTGATGTCTAAAAAGAACTGATTTCTGGCTAAAACATTTTCCACATACGGAACATGAAAAAGGCTTCTCCCCTGTGTGAATTCTTTGATGCTCCACCATATTTGCTTTCCTCTTAAAACATTTCCTACATTCTGGACATGAATATGGTTTCTCCACAATATGAGTTCGCTGATGTGTCACAAGATCAGATTTATGGTTGAAGCATTTTCCATATTCTGAACTTGAATATGTCTTAATTCCTGTATGAACTCTTTGATTTTGCTTCACAGTCTGTGATGAAGATTGGACCAGTTGAAAAGGATCAGGCGATAGATCTTTGCTGTGAAGGGCTGAGTTTTCAAACGGGATAATGGCGTGATCTTCATTAGTATCATGTGTGATTCCTTGATCACTTGCTTTAAAATCTGAAAATACTTGATGTTCTTCTTGGCTCCAAACACAGTCATCTCCTAAGAATAAACTCATTTTTATTATTTTTGAATTACCTTGCTTTGAAATTATATTATGGTTTTTTTTTAAGATAATGTTTATATAAAAGTTTATATAAGACTTGCAAATCAATTGACAAAGGCAACTATGACATATCACAATTTAAAGATAACCCGTTACCATGAAAATGCAGTTAAATCTGCAGCCATGATGTTATATGGAAAAGGCAGCTGAGTAGACTCATGAAGTATTTCTTCCAGAAAATAATTACAATTACATGTTTTGTTACAATAAGGCTACTTTCACACTAGCGTTAACTGCAATACGTCGCAAATGCGTCGTTTTGCCGAAAATACGCATCCAGCAAAAGTTCTTGCTGGATACGTTTTTTCGTCATAGACTAACATTAGCGACGCATTAGCGACGCATTGCCAAACGTCGCGTCCGTTTTGCGACGCTTGGGCGTGTGTTAGCGGACCGTCGGGAGAAAAAAACCTTACATGTAACGTTTTTTGCTCCCGACGGTCCGCTTTTTCCGACCGCGCATGCGCGGCCGGAACTCCGCCCCCACCTCCCCGCACCTCACAATGGGGCAGCGGATGCGTTGGAAAAATACATCCGCTGCCCCCGTTGTGCGGCGGAGACCACGCTAGCGTCGGGGACGTCGGCCCGACGCACAGCGACGGGTCTTTCCCGACGCTAGTGTGAAAGTAGCCTTACTCGTACATGTTTATTTCCCTTGTGTGTTTTGAAACAACACAGAAAAAATGAAAAGAAAAAAAGGCAAATTGGACATAGTTTCACACAAAACCCCCAAAATGGCTGGACAAAATTGTTGGCACCCTCAACTTAATATTTGTTTACACACCCTTTGTAATAAATAAATGCAATCAATTGCTTCCAATAACCATCAATAAGCTTCTTACACGAATTTTGGATCACTCTTCTTTTGTATCCACCTATCCACCAAACCGCTGAACGACCAGCTCTGCCCTCACCTCCTGTATCCTCCCCCATCCCTTGTAGATTGTGAGCCCTCGTGGGCAGGGTCCTCTCTCCTCCTGTACCAGTCGTGACTTGTATTGTTTAACCCCTTTCTGCCATCATACGGAATAGTACGTCCGATGGCAGAACCCCCGCTTTGATGTGGGCTCCAGTGGTGAGCCCGCATCAAAGCCAGGACATATCAGCTGCTTTGAACAGCTGACATGTGCCCGCAATAGGCGCGGGTGGAATCGCGATCCGCCTGCACCTATTAACTAGTTAAATACCGCTGTCAGAGTTTGACAGCGGCATTTAACAAGCGCTTTCGGCCATCCGGCCGGAAATGCATGACAACCAGAGGTCTCCTGCAGACCTCTATGGTTGTTGATGCCAGAGTGCTGTGAGAGCCACCTTGTGGTCAGCGCTCAAAGCAATGCTGTAATTCTCCTACATAGAGGCGATCTGAGCATCACCTTTATGTAGCAGAGGCAACCGAGTTATGGCAGCTTCTAGCCTCCCATGGAGGTTATTGAAGCATGGCCAAAGTAAAAAAAAAAGGAAAAATAATATGAAAAAAATAAAAAAAATAAAAGTTAAAATCACCCCCCTTTCGCTCCATTCAAAATAAAACAATAATAAAAAAAAAAATCAAACCTACACATATTTGGTATCACCGAGTTCAGAATCACCCGATCTATCAATAAAAAAGGATTAACCTGATCGCTAAACAGCGTAGCGAGAAAAAAAATTAAAGCGCCAGAATTACTTTTTTTGGTCGCCGCGACATTACATTAAAATGAAATAATCCGATCAAAAGATCATATCTGCACCAAAATGGTATAATTAAAAACGTCAGCTTGGAGTGCAAAAGATAAGCCCCACCCAACCCGAGATACCGAAAAATGGAGACGCTACGGGTAACGGAATATTGTGCAATTATTTTTTTTAGCAAAGTTTGGCATTTTTTTTCACCACTTATGATAAAAAAGAATCTAGACATGTTTGGTGTCTATGAACTCGTAATGACCTGTAGAATCATAATGGCAGGTCAGTTTTAGCATTTAGTGAACCTATCAAAAATGCCAAACAAAAAAAACAAGTGTGGGATTGCACTTTTTCTGCAATTTCACTGCACTTGGAATTTTTTTCCTGTTTTCTAGTACACGACATGGTAATACCAATGGTGTCGTTCAAAAGTACAACTCGTCCCGCAAAAAATAAGCCCTCACATGGCCATATTGATGGAAAAATAAAAAAGTTATGGCTCTGGGATGGAGGGGAGCGAAAAACAAAAACGCAAAACCGAAAAAAGCTCCGGGGGTTAAGGGGTTAAGATTATTGTACTTGTTTTTTATTAAGTACTAGATGGCAGCCCGATTCTAAAGAATCGGGAGTCTAGAATCCATATATACTTTATTTATTCAAATGTAAGAATAATTTGGTGGGCGGGGACCCTCGGCCTCCGATTTGGTTGGCGGGGCCCCACGGCCTCCGATTTGGTGGGCGGGGTCCCTCTGCCTCCGCTTTGGTGGGCGGGGCCCCTCGGCCTCCGATTTGGTTGGTGGGGCCCCTCGGCCTCCGATTTGGTAGGCGGGGCCCCTTATCCTCCGATTTGGTGGGCGGGGCCCCTCGGCCTCCGATTTGGTGGGCGGGGCCCCTCGGCCTCCGATTTGGTGGGCGGGGCCCCTCGGCCTCCGATTTGGTTGGTGGGGCCCCTCGGCCTCCGATTTGGTGGGCAGGGACCCTCGGCCTCCGATTTGGTGGGCGGGGCCCCTCGGCCTCCGATTTGGTTGGTGGGGCCCCACGGCCTCCGATTTGGTGGGCGGGGTCCCTCTGCCTCCGCTTTAGTGGGCGGGGCCGCTCGGCCTTCGATTTGGTGGGCGGGGCTCCTCGGCCTCCGATTTGGTTGGTGGGGCCCCTCGGCCTCCGATTTGGTAGGCGGGGCCCCTTATCCTCCGATTTGGTGGGCGGGGACCCTCGGCCTCCGATTTGGTGGGCGGGGCCCCTCGGCCTCCGATTTGGTGGGCGGGGACCCTCGGCCTCCGATTTGGTGGGCTGGGCCCCTCGGCCTCAGATTTGGTTGGCGGGGCCCCTCGGCCTCCGATTTGGTGGGCGGGGCCCCTCGGCCTCCGATTTGGTGGGCGGGGACCCTCGGCCTCCGATTTGGTGGGCGGGGACCCTCGGCCTCCGATTTGGTGGGCGGGGACCCTCGGCCTCCGATTTGGTGGGCGGGGCCCCTCGGCCTCCGATGTGGTGGGCGGGGCCCCTCGGCCTCCGCTTTGGTGGGCGGGGCCAGGCCCCTCGGCCTCCGCTTTGGTGTGTGCTCTGCCTGGGGCCACTGTGCTCTGCCTGGGGCCCCATATGCTGCCTGGGGCCCCTGTGCTCTGCCTGGGGCCCCATATGCTGCCTGGGGCCCCTGTGCTCTGCCTGGGGCCCCATGTTCTGCCTGGGGCCCCTGTGCTCTGCCTGGGGCCACTGTGCTCTGCCTGGGGCCCCATAAGCTGCCTGGGGCCCCTGTGCTCTGCCTGGGACCACTGTGCTCTGCCTGGGGCCCCTGTGCTCTGCCTGGGGCCACTGTGCTCTGCCTGGGGCCCCATATGCTGCCTGGGGCCACTGTGCTCTGCCTGGGGCCCCATATGCTGCCTGGGGCCCCTGTGCTCTGCCTGGGGCCCCATATGCTGCCTGGGGCCCCTGTGCTCTGCCTGGGGCCCCTGTGCTCTGCCTGGGGCCCCATGTTCTGCCTGGGGCCCCTGTGCTCTGCCTGGGGCCACTGTGCTCTGCCTGGGGCCCCATATGCTGCCTGGGGCCCCTGTGCTCTGCCTGGGGCCCCATATGCTGCCTGGGGCCCCTGTGCTCTGCCTGGGGCCCCATATGCTGCCTGGGACCACTGTGCTCTGCCTGGGGCCCCATATGCTCTGCCTGGGGCCCCATATGCTGCCTGGGGCCCCTGTGCTCTGCCTGGGGCCACTGTGCTCTGCCTGGGGCCCCATATGCTGCCTGGGGCCCCTGTGCTCTGCCTGGGGCCCCATATGCTGCCTGGGACCACTGTGCTCTGCCTGGGGCCCCATATGCTGCCTGGGGCCCCTGTGCTCTGCCTGGGTGTAGGACACTGGTGACGTCACTTATCTCCGGACATTAGCTCCGGACATTAGCTCCGGACATTAGCTCCGGACATTATCTCCGGACATTAGCTCCGGCCAAAGCCACGGAAGTTGGCACAAATTGCAGGAAGTAGTATTCTGGGCAATTATATATTAGATACCCCTTCTCACATGTAAACTGCTTCAGGTCTCCTATATTAGAACGGTGCCTTCTCCTAACAGCAATTTTAAGATCCCTCGTCAGGTCTTCGATGGGATTTAGATTCGGACTCATTTCTGGCAACTTCAGAACTCTCAAGCGCTTTGTTTCCATCCATTTCTGGGGGCTTTTTGAAGTATGTTTGGGGTCATTGTCCTGCTGGAAGACCCATGACCTAGGACGCAAACTCCGCTTTCAGACACTGGGCAATACATTGCAACCCAAAATCCTTTGGTAATCTTAAGATTTCATGATGCCTCGCACCAGGGCCGTATTTAGAGTTTCTGCTGCCCTAGGCACTTTTAGTGCTGCCTCCCCCATTGGTGAGTATGACACTATCGGCAGTGACTTTGGCAAGAATCGCTGTTGTGAAAATAGCCTTTTGCAGCAGATCGGGCAGTTTTTTCTGCATCTGCCACGTAACGGATCACTTATGGCAACACTGCGTTTGGCTTCATTCATTCCCTATGGGATTTGCAGCACTTGCTGTGATCTTGCAAATGCGGTACCATACTTCCCAACTCTTGAAGAAGGGAAAGAGGTATAAAGGTTGCGAAGCACGTAGTGTGCCGCGGCAAATTTTAGGCCACACCTCTGACCACACCCATTTCACAACTAGTCACACCCATATCCAAGTCCCAACCACACCCATTTAGCACTGCTGATCACACTGTTTCATATACAATAATTATAACAAAAAAAAATATGGCCACACAGTGCTCAATACTGTATAATGGGCACACATGATGCCCCATACTGTATAATGGCCACACATGATGCTCCATACTGTATAATGACCCCACATGATGTTCAATACTGTATAATGACCCCACATGATGTTCAATACTGTATAATGGCCCCACATGATGCTCAATACTGTATAATTGCCACACATGATGCCCAATATTGTATAATTGCCACACATGATGCTCAATACTGTATAATTGCCACATGATGCTCAATACTGTATAATGGCCACACACGATGCTCCATACTGTATAATGACCCCACATGATGTTCAATACTGTATAATGGCCCCACATGATGCTCAATACTGTATAATTGCCACACATGATGCTCAATACTGTATAATGGCCACACACAATGCTCAATACTGTATAATTGCCACACATGATGCTCAATACTGTATAATTGCCACACATGATGCTCAATACTGTATAATGGCCACACACAATGCTCCATACTTTATAATGGCCACACATGATGCTCCATGCATACTGTATAATGCCCCCCCTCCTGTATGTGTGGCTCATCTCCCCCTCCCTGTATGCATGGGTGGCTCTGGCTCATCTCCCATCCCCCTCCTATGCGTGGCTCATCTCCCCCTCCCTCCCTGTATGCATGGGTGGCTCAGGCTCACCTCCCATCCCCCCTGTATGAGTGGCTCAACTCCCCCACCCTCCCTGTATGCATGGGTGGCTCTGGCTCATCTCCCATCCCCCCCTGTATGTGTGGCTCATCTCACCCTCCCTGTATGCATGGGTGGCTCGGGCTCATCTCCCCCTCCCTGTATGCATGGGTGGATCAGGCTCATCTCCCATCCCCCCCGTATGCGTGGCTCATCTCCCCCTCCCTCCCTGTACGCATGGGTGGCTCAGGCTCATCTCCCATCCCCCCTATGAGTGGCTCATCTCCCCCTCCCTGTATGCATGGGTGGCTAAGGCTCATCTCCCACCCCCCCTGTATGCGTGGCTCATCTCCCCCTCCCTGTATGCATGGGTGGCTCAGGCTCGTCATCTCCCATCCCCCCTGTAGGCTGTATGCGTGGCTTATCGCCCCCTCCCTGGCTGTATGTGTGGCTCATCTCCCCCTCCCTCCCTGTATGCATGGGTGGCTCAGTCAGACTCACCTCCCATCCCCCCTGTAGGCTGTATACGTGGCTCATCTCCCCCTCCCTGGCTGTATGCGTGGCTCATCTCCCCCTCCCTCCCTGTATGCATGGGTGGCTCTGGCTCATCTCTCATCCCCCCCCATGTGTGGCTCATCTCCCCCTCCCTCCCTGTATGCATCGGTGGCTCAGTCAGACTCATCTCCCATCCCCCCTCTAATGCGTGGCTCATCGGCTGCCCCGCCGCTCACCATCCACGGTCCTGCTTCATCCTCCCCGGCTCCCCCCGTCCTCCCTGGCTGTCATCATATCATACTCACCTCACACCACGCAGAAGAACGGAATCCCGGCTCCACCTCTGTCCCGACTCCCGCCGGCGGCGCAGCACCCTCGTCCTGTGTGAGCGCCGCGGTCAGGTGGTACCGCTCATTAAGTTCATGAATATGCATGCATATTCATGAACCTTAATGAGCGGTACCATGTGACCGCTCACACAGGACGAGGCGAGGGCGTGCAGTCACTGAGAGCAGACCAGGCATCGCTGTAGCAGGTGAGGTGAGTATGAATCAATCATACCATATCATGATGTCTTTAAGGGGGCAAGGAGGCAGCGGCGGGCGGGCGGGGATGTTTAAGGTGACCCCGGCCGGACCGGACTTAAAAAAAAAACGAGAAAAAAAAACCACACACCTGCTCAGGTGCCGCCCCCCCCCCAGCATCCCGCCGCCCTAGGCACGTGCCCTCAAGTGCCTAGTGGCAAATACGGCCCTGCCTCGCACACTGTCAAGGTAGCTAGTGCTAGTGGCAGCTAAAGAACCCCAAATTATCTTTGAACCTCCACCATATATATTTTTTAAACTCTTTTTTTTTAAAGATTCCACAGGATAAAAGTTACAAACATATAATGTCATAGAATAAGGTCAGAATGATTCAAACATTTACCTTTATCCATTCAATACAGTAACATGTACACTCACCGGCCACTTTATTAGGTACACCATGCTAGTAACGGGTTGGACCCCCTTTTGCCTTCAGAACTGCCTCAATTCTTCGTGGCATAGATTCAACAAGGTGCTGGAAGCATTCCTCAGAGATTTTGGTCCATATTGACATGATGGCATCACACAGTTGCCGCAGATTTGTCGGCTGCACATCCCAAAGATGCTCCATACAAGGCAGGATGGATCCATGCTTTCATGTTGTTTACGCCAAATTCTGACCCTACCATCCGAATGTCGCAGCAGAAATCGAGACTCATCAGACCAAGCAACGTTTTTCCAATCTTCTACTGTCCAATTTCGATGAGCTTGTACAAATTGTAGCCTCAGTTTCCTGTTCTTAGCTGAAAGGAGTGGTACCCGGTGTGGTCTTCTGCTGCTGTAGCCCATCTGCCTCAAAGTTCGACGCACTGTGCGTTCAGAGATGCTCTTAGGCCTACCTTGGTTGTAACGGGTGGCGATTTGAGTCACTGTTGCCTTTCTATCAGCTCGAACCAGTCTGCCCATTCTCCTCTGACCTCTGGCATCAACAAGGCATTTCCGCCCACAGAACTGCCGCTCACTGGATTTTTTTTCTTTTTTGGACCATTCTCTGTAAACCCTAGAGATGGTTGTGCGTGAAAATCCCAGTAGATCAGCAGTTTCTGAAATACTCAGACCAGCCCTTCTGGTACCAACAACCATGCCACGTTCAAAGGCACTCAAATCACCTTTCTTCCCCATACTGATGCTCGGTTTGAACTGCAGGAGATTGTCTTGACCATGTCTACATGCCTAAATGCACTGAGTTGCCGCCATGTGATTGGCTGATTAGAAATTAAGTGTTAACAAGAAGTTGGACAGGTGTACCTAATAAAGTGGCCAGTGAGTGTACGTAGCATCACACTCTCAATAATAGAGTGAACAAAAAGAAAAGCAAACAGATTGGAACACAGTGTATTAGGACAAGTTCCGTTATGAAGCACTGCACTCTCAACTCAATTAGCTAGTTTCTTATCAAAATTCAGAACATGTACCAATTCGGGCCGTATCAGAAGTACACTCTTTTAGCCTACGCATATCATGTATCACAGTCCATATGTTTGAAGGAACACACATGAGGGCTCGTAACTAGTGATGAGAGTATACTCGTTGCTCGGGTTTTCCCGAGCACGCTCGGGTGGTCTCCGAGTATTTGTTAGTGTTCGGAGATTTAGTTTTTGTTGACTCAGCTGCATAATTTATGGCTGCTAGACAGGCTGAATACATGTGGGGATTCCCTAGCAACCAGGCAACCCCAACATGTACTCAGGCTGGCTAGAAGCTTTAAATCATCCAGCTGCGGTGATGAAAACTAAATCTCTGAGCAGTCATAAATACTCGGAGACCACCCGGGAAAACACGGGCAATGAGTATACTCGCTCATCACTACTCGTAAAGTGAGATTGACGAAGTCATGGCATTAGGGGATAAATGCTTTAAGGGTGAGTCACACCATCTCTCCCAAATCCTGTGGAGCTTCTGGGGACTTGCTCTATTTCTATATAATATATTCTTATATGGTATTATATTATTAACTAATTTTTTCCACTGGTTGATAGTGGGAGGCTTCCCCCCATCCACCTCAGTGGTATTGATTTCCTAGCAATAAATAGAACATCCCGAAGAAATATTCTGTCATAGTGCAACCACAGTTCTTCATCCACAATACCCAAGATACATATCTCTGGGAGACACTCAATAGGTATCCTAATTATCCGTTCTAATGTAGTTATCACTTCACTCCAGTATCTTCATATTACACCACAATTTCAAATAAGATGCCAGAAGTCGGCTCCTGGTTCCCCACACCTATGGCATTCATCAGACGCTAGTCTGCCAAATCTATGTAGTCTGATTGGAGTCAGGTAAGATTGATGTAGGATATATCGTTGAATTAATTTATTATTTGCCTCTAGGGCATCATTCCATTGATCATCAGTGATAGATGGAATTAATTACCCCCATTTATTCTCTACAGCAAAATGAGTGGAAGCAATTCTGGAGAATTTAGTTTAGTAGAAAGGTACATAGGCAGGATATTATATCCGTGGGTGCTTGAGTTGTTAACACTCCTAATAATGGATATTTGGATATTCGCATCCTAGGATATGGAAACTGGTGCGTTATGGCATGTCTCATTTGCAAGTATCTGTACAAATCCCTATGAGGGATCACAAACTTGATATTAATTTGTTAAAATGATAATAAAATCTAATTTTCAAAAATCTGATTAAGTGTTGTTATTCTGTATTTGCTTCCAGAAAATTGGGTCCTGTAGATTTTTGAGGTGTGGAAATTCAGGATTATCCCATATCTGAGTCTCTCCCACTGGTCTGTAAATTTTAAGATACATTTACTCTCTCGCCACACCTGTATCGCTAGACTGTGTGCAAACAATAAACCTTGTGGTGGTCTGTAGGACCCTTCTAATATTGCCCACCCAAAAGTGTATAAGATTAGTGAGCTTGTCACTACTTAACCAGTACTTCAAATAACAAATCTGGCCAGCTAAATAATACAAAAATAGATCAGGGACTGCATAGCCACCCTGATTTTTGGGTCTCTGCAGGGATCCAATACTTAATTTGGGCCTTGATGAACCCCATATAAATGTCGCCATCATACTATGTATTTTCCTAAAAAACCCTTTGGGGATTTTAAATAATGAATGTTCCAACACATACAAACATTTTGGAAGAATTATCATTTTGATTAAGTTAATTCTGCCCGCCACAGATTGGGGAAGTTGAGACCAGTTCTCAAACTGTTTCTTCATCATATCACGTAGGGGGTATACATTGCCAGTAAGGTCCCTAATTGGGCTTCGGTTAATTATAATACCTAGGTATTTAAATTGCTGTACTACTGCTAAACTACTACTGTACTACTTCTATTACTAATTAAAAAACCACAGGCTCAGCTATATTATCTATAAGTGGCATAACCACAGATTTGCCCCAATTAATTTTGAGACCTGATAATTCTCCAAAACAGTTAATGAGGTCAATTGCTCTCAGGAGGGATTGCTCTAATTCATTTAGGAAGAGTACGAGGTCGCCGGCATATAATCCCACTTTATCAGTTCTAGAATTTATAATACTCTCCACCAAAAGGTCCTGTCTAATTTTAAGGGTGATAGGCTCTATCGCTAGAGCAAAGAAACTTCCACCATATTTGACTGTAGGTACTGTGCTCTTTTCTTCATAGGCGTCATTCCATTTTGGGTAAACAGAATTATGTGCTTTACCAAAAAGATCCATCTTGGTCTCATCTGTCCAAAAGATGCCTTTCCAGATCGATTTTGGCTTACTCACGTACATTTTGGCAATCTGTAGTCTATCTTTTTTATATCTCTGTGTCCGTAGTAGGGTCCTCCTGGGTCTCCTGCTATAGCGTTTCGTTTCATTCAAATGTCAGATAGTTCGTGCTGACACTGATGCACCCTGAGTCTGCAGGAAAGCTTGAATTTCTTTGGAACTTGACTAGGACTGCTTACCAATATCCGGGCTAACCTGCATTGCAACCTTTCACCATTTTTTCTCTGCCGTCCATGTCCAGGGAGATTAGCTACAGTGCCATGAGTTGTAAACGTCTTGATTATGTTGCACACCGTGGCCACCATAGGAACATCTCTGGAGATGGACTTGTAACCTTGAGATTGTTGAAATTGCTCAACAATTTTGGTTCTCAAGTCCTCAGATAGTTCTCTTCTCCTTTTTCTGTTCTCTGTGCTTAGTGTGGCACACACAGACACACAATGCAAATATTGAATCTACTTCTCCCCTTTTTATCTGGTTTCAGGTGTGATTTTCCTATTGCCCACACTTGTTACTTGTCTGTTGTGAATTCCGCTCTTGGGCTCCCTCCGGTGGTTGTAAGTGGCACTTTTGCGAGTTCTGCTCTTGGGCTCCCTCCGGTGGTTTTAAGTGGTACTGCTGCTCCTTGGATTTAGTAGTCAGCAGCTGCTTCCACTGATTGTCTTTCTGGCTCGGCTATTTAGCCTGGTTCTATCCTTCAGCCTGTGCCAGTTGTCAATGGTTCCTGGTTGGATTCACATCTCTGCTTGGATTTCCCTGATATTCTGACCAGTTCAGCAAAGATAAGTCCTTGCTTCTTGGTTCTTTTGCAGTCCACTTGTTGTGGACTTAATCTTTCTGCACTTTCTATGTTTTTTCTAGTCCAGCTTGTCAGTATGGATTTATTCAGTTAAGCTGGAAGCTCTGGAAAGCAGATTTACCCTCAACACCTTTAGTCAGGTGTGGAGATTTTTGTAAACTCTGTGGTGGATTTTTCTAGTTTTTAATACTGACCGCACAGTATTCTTTCCTGTTCTATTTATCTAGCTAGACTGGCCTCCTTTGCTACATCCTGGTTTCATTCTGCGTATGTCATTTCCCTCTCCACTCACAGTCAATATTTGTGGGGGGCTGTCCTATCCTTTGGGGATTTTCTCTGAGGCAAGATAGCTTTCCTGTTTCTATCTTTAGGGGTAGTTAGTCCTCCGGCTGTGACGAGGTGTCTAGGGAGTGACAGGAACATCCCACGGCTACTTCTAGTGTTGTGTTTAGCTCAGGAACTGCGGTCAGTACAGGTACCACCTCCTCCAGAGCACGTCCCATGTTGCTCCTAAACCACCAGATCATAACAGTACAACTGGCCAAAAATGAATTAAATGCATCTCAAAAGAAGGAAATGGAAGTTCTGAGCCATTTTTTTTCTGCAGTCTGTTTTGTCTTTTTTTTCCTCTTAATCTCTGGGTGGTTCAGGATTTTGGCGCTGGCATGGATGTTCAGGGTTTGTTTTCTCGTGTGGATCAACTTGCTGCAAGAGTACAGCGCATCCAAGATTATGTAATCCAGACTCCGGCTTTAGAGCCTAGAATTCCAACCACTGATTTGTTTTTTGGGGACAGATCCAAGTTTTTGAACTTTAAAAATAACTGCAAATTGTTTTTTTGCCTTGAAACCCCATTCCTCTGGTGATTCCATTCAGCAGGTTAAAATTGTCATCTCTCTGCTGCGTGGTGACCCTCAGGACTGGGCATTCTCCCTTGAATCAGGGGATCCGGCATTGCTTAATGTAGACGCATTTTTTCAAGCGCTCGGATTATTGTATGACGAACCTAATTCTGTGGATCATGCAGAAAAGACCTTGTTGGCCCTGTGTCAGGGTCAGGAAGCGGCAGAAGTATACTGCCAGAAATTTAGAAAATGGTCTGTGCTCACTAAATGGAATGAGGAGGCTCTGGCAGCAATTTTCAGAAAGGGTCTTTCTGAAGCCCTTAAAGATGTTATGGTGGGGTTCCCCACGCCTGCTGGTTTGAGCGAATCTATGTCTCTAGCCATTCAGATTGATCGGCGCCTGCGCGAGCGCAAAGTTGTGCACCATATGGCAGTGTCCTCTGAGCAGAGTCCTGAGCCTATGCAATGTGATAGGATTTTGACTAGAGCAGAACGGCAGGGATGATTCAGACGCCAGAATAGGCTGTGTTTTTACTGTGGTGATTCTGCTCATGTTATTTCTGATTGCCCTAAGCGTACTAAGAGGGTCGCTAGGTCTGTTACCATCAGTACTGTACAGCCTAAATTTCTCTTATCTGTGACCTTGATTTGCTCATTATCGTCCTTTTCTCTCATGGCATTTGTGGATTCAGGCGCTGCCCTGAACTTGATGGACTTGGAATTCGCCAGGCGCTGTGGTTTTTCCTTGCAGCCTTTGCAGAGCCCTATTCCTTTGAGGGGCATTGATGCTACACCGTTGGCCAAGGATAAACCTCAGTATTGGACACAGCTGACCATGTGCATGGCTCCAGCACATCAGGAGGATTGCCGTTTTCTGGTGTTGCATAGTTTGCATGATGTTGTTGTACTGGGTTTTCCATGGTTACAGGGACATAATCCTGTGCTGGATTGGAAATCTATGTCTGTGACTAGTTGGGGTTGTCAAGGGGTACATAGTGACGTTCCTTTGATGTCAATTTCCTCTTCCCCCTCTTCTGAAGTTCCTGAGTTTTTGTCGGATTTCCAGGATGTATTTGATGAGCCCAAGTCCAGTTCCCTTCCACCGCATAGGGACTGTGATTGTGCTATTATCTTGATTCCTGGCTGTAAGTTCCCTAAGGGCCGACTTTTCAATCTGTCTGTGCCAGAGCATGCCGCCATGCGGAGTTATGTTAAGGAGTCTTTAGAGAAGGGGCATATTCGGCCGTCTTCGTCACCATTGGGAGCGGGATTCTTTTTTGTTGCCAAGAAGGATGGCTCCTTGAGACCCTGTATTGATTATCGCCTTCTTAATAAGATCACGGTCAAATTCCAATACCCTTTACCTTTGCTTTCTGATTTGTTTGCTCGGATCAAGGGGGCTAGTTGGTTTACTAAGATTGACCTTCGAGGGGCATATAATCTTGTTCGTATTAAACAGGGTGACGAATGGAAAACTGCATTTAATACGCCCGAAGGCCATTTTGAAAACCTTGTGATGCCTTTCGGGCTCTCTAATGCTCCTTCTGTATTTCAGTCCTTCATGCATGATATTTTCCACAATTATCTTGATAAATTAATGATTGTGTATTTGGATGATATTTTGATTTTTTCCGATGATTGGGAGTCTCATGTGAAGCAGGTCAGGATGGTATTCCAGATCCTTCGTGATAATGCTTTATTTGTGAAGGGGTCTAAGTGCCTATTTGGAGTTCAGAAGGTCTCTTTTTTGTTTTATTTTTTCTCCCTCGTCTATAGAAATGGATCCTGTTAAGGTCCAAGCCATTCATGACTGGATTCAACCCACATCTGTGAAAAGTCTTCAGAAATTTTGGGGCTTTGCTAATTTTTATCGCTGTTTCATTGCCAACTTTTCCAGTGTGGTTAAGCCCCTGACCGATTTGACGAAGAAAGACGCTGATGTGACGAATTGGTCCTCTGCGGCTGTTGAGGCCTTTCAGGAGCTTAAACGCCGATTTACTTCTGCCCCTGTGTTGCGTCAGCCGGATGTTTCTCTTCCTTTTCAGGTTGAGGTTGACGCTTCTGAGATTGGGGCAGGGGCCATTTTGTCTCAGAGGAGTTCTGATGGTTCTTTGATGAAACCGTGTGCCTTTTTTTTTCCAGAAAGTTTTCGCCTGCGGAGCGCAATTATGATGTCGGCAATCGGGAGTTGTTGGCCATGAAGTGGGCATTTGAGGAGTGGCGACATTGGCTTGAGGGAGCCAAGCACCGCGTTGTGGTCTTGACCGATCATAAGAATCTGATTTACCTCGAGTCGGCCAAGCGGCTGAACCCTATACAGGCTCGATGGTCCCTGTTTTTCTCCCGTTTTGATTTTGTGGTCTCGTATCTTCCGGGATCTAAGAATGGTAAGGCTGATGCCCTCTCTAGGAGTTTTTTGCCTTATTCTCCTGGAGTCCTTGAGCCGGTTGGCATTCTTAAGGAAGGGGTGATTCTTTCTGCCATCTCCCCTGATTTACGGCGGGTGCTTCAGTAATTTCAGGCTGATAAACCTGACCGCTGTCCAGTGGGGAAACTGTTTGTTCCTGATAGATGGACTAGTAAGGTGATTTCTGAGGTTCATTGTTCTGTGTTGGCTGGCCATCCTGGGATTTTTGGTACCAGAGATTTGGTTGCTAGGTCCTTTTGGTGGCCTTCCTTGTCGCGGGATGTGCGTTCTTTTGTGCAGTCCTGTGGGACTTGTGCACGGGCCAAGCCTTGCTGTTCCCGCACTAGTGGGTTGCTTTTGCCTTTGCCGGTCCCTGAGAGGCCCTAGACGCATATTTCCATGGATTTTATTTCGGATCTTCCTGTTTCCCAGAAGATGTCTGTTATCTGGGTGGTTTGTGACCGGTTCTCTAAAATGGTCCATTTGGTACCTTTGCCTAAATTGCCTTCCTCCTCTGACTTGGTTCCATTGTTTTTTCAGCATGTGGTTCGTTTGCATGGCATTCCGGAGAATATTGTGTCTGACAGAGGTTCCCAGTTTGTTTCTAGGTTTTGGCGGGCCTTTTGTGCTAGGATGGGCATTGATTTGTCTTTTTCTGCGGCATTTCATCCTCAGACAAATGGCCAAACTGAGCGAACTAATCAGACCTTGGAAACCTATTTGAGATGCTTTGTGTCTGCTGACCAGGATGATTGGGTGGCTTTCTTGCCGTTGGCCGAGTTTGCCCTTAATAATCGGGCTAGTTCGGCTACTTTGGTTTCGCCTTTCTTTTGTAATTTTGGGTTTCATCCTCGTTTTTCTTCGGGGCAGGTTGAGCCGTCTGATTGTCCTGGTGTGGATTCTGTAATGGCAGGTTACAGCAGATTTGGACTCATGTGGTAGACAATTTGACGTTGTCTCAGGAAAAGGCTCAATGTTTTGCTAACCGCCGTCGGTGTGTTGGTCCCCGGCTTCGGGTGGGGGATTTAGTCTGGTTATCTTCTCGTCATGTTCCTATGAAGGTTTCTTCCCCTAAGTTCAAGCCTCGGTTTATTGGTCCTTATAAGATTTCTGAGATTATCAATCCGGTATCTTTTCGTTTGGCCCTTCCAGCTTCTTTTGCCATCCATAATGTTTTCCATAGATCTTTGTTGCGGAGATATGTGGTGCCCGTTGTTTCCTCTGTTGATCCTCCTGCCCCGGTGTTGGTTGATGGGGAGTTGGAATATGTGGTGGAGAAAATTTTGGATTCTCGTTTTTCGAGGCGGAGGCTTCAGTATCTTGTCAAGTGGAAGGGTTATGGCCAGGAGGATAATTCTTGGGTTGTTGCCTCCGATGTCCATGCCGCCGATTTGGTTCGTGCTTTTCACTTGGCTCGTCCTGATCGGCCTGGGGGCTCTGGTGAGGGTTCGGTGTCCCCTCCTCAAGGGGGGGGTACTGTTGTGAATTCCGCTCTTGGGCTCCCTCCGGTGGTTGTAAGTGGCACTTTTGCGAGTTCTGCTCTTGGGCTCCCTCCGGTGGTTTTAAGTGGAACTGCTGCTCCTTGGATTTAGTAGTCAGCAGCTGCTTCCACTGATTGTCTTTCTGGCTCGGCTATTTAGCCTGGTTCTATCCTTCAGCCTGTGCCAGTTGTCAATGGTTCCTGGTTGGATTCACATCTCTGCTTGGATTTCCCTGATATTCTGACCAGTTCAGCAAAGATAAGTCCTTGCTTTTTGGTTCTTTTGCAGTCCACTTGTTGTGGACTTAATCTTTCTGCACTTTCTATGTTTTTTCTAGTCCAGCTTGTCAGTATGGATTTATTCAGTTAAGCTGGAAGCTCTGGGAAGCAGATTTACCCTCCACACCTTTAGTCAGGTGTGGAGATTTTTGTAAATTCTGTGGTGGATTTTTCTAGTTTTTAATACTGACCGCACAGTATTCTTTCCTGTTCTATTTATCTAGCTAGACTGGCCTCCTTTGCTACATCCTGGTTTCATTCTGCGTATGTCATTTCCCTCTCCACTCACAGTCAATATTTGTGGGGGGCTGTCCTATCCTTTGGGGATTTTTTCTGAGGCAAGATAGCTTTCCTGTTTCTATCTTTAGGGGTAGTTAGTCCTCCGGCTGTGACGAGGTGTCTAGGGAGTGACAGGAACATCCCACGGCTACTTCTAGTGTTGTGTTTAGCTCAGGAACTGCGGTCAGTACAGGTACCACCTCCTCCAGAGCACGTCCCATGTTGCTCCTAAACCACCAGATCATAACACTTGTCACAGGTGAGTTTGAATAAGCATCACATGCGTGAAACAAAGTTGTTTACCAACAATTTTGGCACGGTACTAACAATTTTGTCTAGCCTATATTTTAGGTTTTGTGCGAAATTAAGTTCAATAAGCCTTTTTTTCTTCTGTTTTTTTTTTGTGTTGTGCTAATACACACAAAGGAAAAAATGGGTATAACAAAACATGTGTAATTGCAATAATTTTCTGGGAGAAATACTTAATCTTCTGGAACAATTTCAAGGGTGCCAACACTTTCAGCCATAACCGTATACTGTATGTGTGTGATATATATATGAAAAAATTCAGTATAACTTGTACTTTCATCATTAAACCTCTGCTGTTTCTGGGATTTTCAGTCCAGTGTGTTGTCCAATCAGTGACTTAATTGTGCATACAGAGATAGTTGTCCATCACTGATAAGACCATCCACTGTACTGAGAATCCTGGAACAAGCAGAGGTTTAAAGTATGAAAACACAAATTATACTGAATGTTATATATATGAATCTGCTCAGCTCCACCTGCTCTGTAACATGATGCCAGCAGTTTGGACTTCATTTTCATGGTGACAGATTCCCTTTAACAGGCAGAGAAGTTCTCATACTTAATTCAGCATCCTAATTTGTTTCAATTTACCTTTTACTACCCCCTTTTAGGAAAATGCTCAGCAGAGAATCATAAAGTCACTGACTGGTCAGTGCTATTACGTGGTATGTCTATGTTTCACACCCTCCCACAATTTAGCAAAAAGCAAAGAAGGGTAGCATGGTTGTATACAAAATAGCCATAACTTTAAAGAGCGTGTAAAACTGTATTACCACTATTTTCTTGTTTTTAAATCTACTAATGGATTTAACTAAATATTATGCAGAATAAAACACTAAATACTGCATGTGTAAAAGTATCTAATTGTTGCTGTCCTAACAAACATGAGAGCACTGAAGAATCCGAAATGCCTGCGACTTCTTTATTGAACAAACACCCGGCCACACAAGAATCCCATGACCGGACCTAACGGAGAGAGAGGGCCTCACTCTCACTGGACAGCAAGACTTGAGCAAAATAAAGACACCTCTCACTTCCTCCTTGAGTGGCTTACAGAGTAATCAAGTGAGAGCCGTCCAAATTTATTATAATAATTATTGTTCATGCACAGGATCAAAATGGGTCAGGAACATAGAGTTCAGACAAAACAAGTTAACAAACCGAATCGGTAGCTGGAGAGACAAAACGATAATGCACCAAGACAGGATACTAAGAAGGCACTGTAGGTAGGAACCTCAGTTCAGGCAAGATCTGGTTAAAGTTCTCTCTATACCTTTACTGTCGCTCTTGTACAGAAAGTTTGGCCCCCTCAACTTGCATCTGCTGTATAGCAGGAAGTGTGGCTTGCAACAGCAAAGGGTACTGGAAGGTTGGGGAAAGCCAGGGTGGTCATCTGACACAGGAAGATACTTGTGCTTGTTCCAGAGCCCATTTATGGAAATGGATATTAATCCAAGTAGCCAGTTGTATAAGGGCATCAGATAAAGATCACAGACCTCTGCCTGCCATTCATCCTTACGATTGGACAGACACTGCCAGAGGGTCGTTATAAGGGCTTCTTCACTGCAAGCCAGCAGCACACCCAGGGTACGGAAGCGTAACACATACTGAGCCATGGTGCCCACACCTTACAGTCAAAAGGGACTAAGCAGCTGAGGAGGTGCCTCCTGGTACCTCGGTCACCACTCAGAACAACTCCAAGAAATTTCCTAAAATGCGGGTCTCTGGATCTCCATATTCCCAAATAAGTTTTGCCCAAGCCAGGGCATGATCGAACAGGAGAGAGAGACCATAAACGCTATCTTGGTTTTGGTCCGATGGAAAAAGAAGAGTGTGAAGAATAAAGTGGATTTTACACTGGTCTATAAAGCCACAGCACTCCTTGGGGTCTCCATCATAGCAGGACAGGAGTGGAGGTTGAAGCTTAGCTGCTCCATGAGGAACTGGAGCTTTAAGCGTTACCCCTGGAAAGAATGACCATCCTGAGGGAGGATGCCTTGTCATGCGGGACACAGTAGAAACTGAGGTGGACAAATCCTGCAGCGGAGTTGTCATCACATTGATTGCCTGCAACAGCTTGTCTTGGCGCACACATTGAGAATGGACCTCCTCATACAGCACTTGTACATAGGACTTGGGGTTTTTGGGTTCTGATTTGTCAGCGGATCCATGGTCTGAACTTACCATGATGGCAATGTGTGTGAACCCACTGCACCACTGGCCCGGACCTGCAGCAGCTGACCTACGGGTCAGAGGTACAACACAGGGGGAACAGAGACATAGTATGACAGTCTGAAGTTGGCTCGGGCAGCTCTAGATCGAAATACAAAGCAGGAGTCAGGAACACAGAGCTCAGATAAAACGAGTTAACAAACCACGTCAGTAGAAGGAGAGACAAAGAATAATGTATCAAAGGAGGATACTAGGAAGGAACTGCAGCTAGGAACCTAAGTTCATGCAAGGTGTGGAGGGAGGAGCTGTCTAATATATCCCCTGCTGGCCGGAAATAGGCCATGGAAGCACAACTGCAGGACTAAATGGGTGAAATTCCTTTCTGAGGCTGGCCGCGGATCCCTATAACCAAGTGGAGACTCTCCAGCAACAGGGGTATGCAGCAGTGCTGGGAATGCTGCAAGACACGGCTCAGCGAGACGACCTGCCTATTAACTGTGCGAGTCACAGGCATGAGTGATACACACAAACCCCAGTGTGATCCAGCAAGTCGGTAAAGAAGTCGTGTGACCCAGAAGAGGGCAAGAGTGGCCCTCTTAATGGGGGAATACGGCGATCGTTACACTAAATTACATATACATTTACACAAGTATAGGCAATAAAAAGTTTCATGGGAGTGTTTCTTTGAAGAAAATAGTGGATGACAATTTTAGTGGTTATCTAATAGAGACAAAAATTATTTCAATCCAGAGCTCCGATGGAAATGTGCCTTCATTTCCACTGGCTGCACCGGACCTGCTAATGAATAATCCTCCAAAAAAAGTCACGAAAAGAACTCGTTTTTTTTTTTTTAATTTTAAGGAGAGGATCAATATTCATAGATTTTCATAACACACTACACCCATGGGAATTAAGTGGAAAAAAAAATAACATTTTGACAGATCAGTCTTCTGACAATAAGGAAAAAAAGGCAAAGCGATAGTAATTTACGCATATTAGTTAAGAATGAAAAATAAATTATCTAATTTTTTTTTAACGAAAAACACAATCCTTAGTCCATTCCTTCAAAAGAGGAATCAACTCAGAGAGAGACCTCTTATACTACTTGTTAAAGGTCAACACTAAACCTTAAAGATAATTTATGCAGTTCTTATGTAATTATCAGATGATTTCCCTCACACCAAAGTGATAACCCTCATTTGAAGGTGTTTGACAGGAAAACAATACTTTAATCAATCCATCGATTATTTCATTTCACGCCTAGTGCAAAATTAGTTAATTTAATAGTGCAAAATTGATGTCCTATGATTCTATATACCTGTCAGATTACTTTAAATATGGAATACTGATTGGCTATAATGCTTTCACCAGATTTCATGCAGTCTTATGACTCCAAACTACGGTGATTAATATGGCCTTTGATGCAACATGTGTCCATCTTTCAAATCCAATGCGGAAAATCACTGGTCTTGGAATGGTTTCATGAAATCTGGCATAATAACGTCTGTCATCCAACTTCATCTAGGAGGATTAACTTGGACATTAATTGTCTACCAATTGTTAAATATAAATTATTGATTACTGACTAATTATTACACTTAAATCTGTACTGAGCCTCGTGGAAGGTTTGGCTGACATTATATGTGCTATTCCTGTATATTTAGCTCAGAGTAAAAGTTAACACCATATAGAGAGAACACGTACTCTATGGGACATATATACTGTATATCCATGACTCCCAGGAGAGGGGGCGGTCACTTGGGGACTTCTTCACTCTCACACAGGCTTCAGATGGAATGAACAGCTGGTATGTTCAGTCAGTTTATCATTACTTGCTATGTACTATTTTTTCTGACTTAAACACCCCGCCCTTCACCATGCCGTGATTTTAATTTCATCCAAACACATTTGATTCTGACCTTCCTATAAATACAGGCTTTACCATGACATTAGCCTGAGGGAAGTGTTCACACTAGGCAGTCAGGTCAGGGATCTGGTTCCGACCTTCCTATAAATACAGGCTTTACCATGACATTTGATACGTTGCCACACAAAAGGTTGATACATAAAATGAGAATAATGGGGATAGGGGAAAATATGTGTAATTGGGTTGAGAGCTGGCTCAGAGATAGGAAACAAAGGGTGGTTATTAATGGAGCACACTCAGACTGGGTCGCGGTTAGCAGTGGGGTACCACAGGGGTCAGTACTGGGCCCTCTTCTTTTTAACATATTTATTAATGACCTTGTAGGGAGCATTCAGAGTAGAATTTCAATATTGGCAGATGGCACTAAACTCTGCAGGGTAATAAATACAGGGTGAGGACAATTTTATATTACAGGAGGATTTATGTAAACTAGAAGCTTGGGCTGATAAATGGCAAATGAGCTTTAATGGGGATAAATGTAAGGTCATGCACTTGGGTAGCAGTAATAAGATGTATAACTATGTGCTTAATTCTAAAACTCTGGGCAAAACCGTCAATGAAAAAGACCTGGGTGTATGGGTGGATGACAATCTCATATTCAGTGGCCAGTGTCAGGCAGCTGCTACAAAGGCAAATAAAGTAATGGGATGCATTAAAAGAGGCATAGATGCTCATGAGGAGAACATAATTTTACCTCTATACAAGTCACTAGTTCGACCACACTTAGAATACTGAGCACAGTTCTGGTCTCCGGTGTATAAGAAAGACATAGCTTAGTCAGATGTGACATAATTTCAAGTGACATATTTTAAGTGTATCATCTGAAATATACCAGAAATAGTCCAGAAATCGGCCAGACGGTAAGACTAATCACTGTATTCCAACTTTACTTGCCTTTCTTTTCTCCCCTGCTCTTTAACCATGCTCACATTTCCCCGACGTTTTTTGCTCCACTAATCCTCACTCTCCTCCACTAACCCCATACCCTCGCACCTTCAAACCACATAACTATCTCCCCTCTCTCTTACCCCCCGCCTCAGTCATCACTAATCCTCCCCCTATCCTTCTCACACTATGAGAAACTATCGCAACCCCTCACACTTAAAATCTGTGCCACTGACCCCCACCCCCCTGCTTCCTCTCCCTGGGGCACTTTGGAATGCCCACTCTATATGCAACATGCTCCACATGATCCATGATCTCTTTACTTCCCACAACCTTTCCTTCCTGGCCCTCACTGAGACCTGGCTGACGCCCGATGACACGGCCTCCCCTGCAGCACTGAGTTACGGTGGCCTCCAATTTACCCACACTCCTCGCTCTGGCAACAGACATGGTGGAGGAGTGGGTATCCTTCTTTCTAAAAACTGTTTTCTCAACCCTATCCAATCCCCACCCTCCCTTATCCTCCCTTCTTTCGAGGTTCACCCTGTCCGTATCTATGCTCCCTCCAATCTCCAATTGGCTGTCATTTACTGACCACCGGGCTCAGCCACTGCCTTCATCGACCAATTCTCCACCTGGCTCCTTCACTTTCTCTCCGCTGACATCCCCACCATCATCATGGGTGACTTTAATATCCCTACTGACACCTGCCAGACAGCAGCCTCCAAGCTACTGGCCCTTACTTCATCCTTTGGACTCACCCAGTGGTCCTCCACAGCCACCCACACAGACGGACATACACTAGACCTCATCTTCACCCGCCTCTGTTCCTTATCTAATCTCGCAACCTCTCCCTTCCCCCTGACCACCATCTACTCACCTTCTCATCCTTGTCCTCCTCACCTGCCCCCCATGTTCAGCCATTACCACATCCACGCAGAAACCTCGCACATCTAGACATTCACAGACTCTCAGACTCTCTCCTACCCCTGTCCTCCATATCCTCACTCCACAACACGGACAGCACCACCGCGTTCTATAACTCCACTCTCACATCAGCCATAGACTCAGTCGCCCCTCTCATGCATGGCAAAGTGCGACGAACCAATAGGCAACCTTGGCATAACAATCTCACAAAAAAACTTCGACAAGCGTCCAGGGTTGCAGAGCGACGTTGGAAGAAAACATGCCTGCCAGACGACTTCACTGCTTTTAAACAAGCTACATTTGACTTCAAATTAGCCATCACCTCCGCTAAACAGACCTATTTCACTAACCTTTGTATCTTCACTATCCTACAACCCAAAACAACTGTTCAGCACATTTAACTCCCTCCTCCGCCCACCACTGCCACCTCCAACTCCCCTCATCTCCTCCGAGGACTTTGCCACCTACTTCAAAAACAAGATCGACCAAACAAGGCAAACCCTAACTGTTCCACCACCCCAACCACTCCATATACCAGACCTCTGCCCTTCCCTAATAACTTCCCTCTCCAACATCACTGAAGGAGAGCTTACTCACCTCTTTTCCAAATCACACCTCACCACCTGTGCACTTGACCCCATCCCCTCCCACTTGCTCCCCAACCTCACTATCATGCTCATTCCAGCCCTAACCCATCTCTTCAACCTATCGCTATCTTCTGGTACCTTCCCCTCTGCCTTCAAACATGCCACCATCACACCCATCCTCAAAAAAACTAACCTTGACCCAACTGCTATGCCCAGCTACCGCCCCATATCACTGCTCCCATTTGCTTCAAAACTCCTTGAGCAGTATGTCCATGCTCAACTTTCCTCCCACCTCTCATCTAACTCTCTCCTTGACAACCTCCAATCTGGCTTCCGCTCCCACCACTCCACCGAAACTGCCCTGACAAAAATTACTAATGACTTACAGCCAAAGCTAACAGACAGTTCTCCATCCTCCTCCTTCTTGACCTGTCCTCTGCTTTCGACACAGTCGATCACTGCCTACTGCTACAGATTCTTTCTTCCCTTGGCATCAAAGACCTTGCCCTGTCCTGGATTGCCTCATACCTTTCCAACCGCACATTTAGCGTTTCCCACTCCCACACTACCTCCTCGTCCCGCCCTCTCTCTGTTGGAGTCCCTCAAGGCTCTGTCCTAGGGCCCCTACTTTTTTCCATCTATACCCTTGGCCTAGGGCAACTCATAAAGTCCATGGCTTCCAGTACCACCTGTATGCGGACGAGACTCAGATCTAACTCTCTGGCTCAGATGTCGCCTCTCTTCTGTCCAGAATCCCGGAATTTCTGTCAGCAATATCCTCCTTCTTCACCTCTTGCTTCCTAAAACTCAATGTAGACAAAACCGAACTCATCATCTTTCCCTCATCTCACGTATCCCCCCTACCTGATCTATCTATTATGGTAAACGGCATCATGTTCTCTCCCGCACCTGAAATCCGCTGCCTCGGGGTAACTCTCGACTCTGCCTTGTCCTTCAAACCGCACGTTCAAACTCTTGACACCTCCTGTCGCCTCCAACTCAAAAATATTGCCAGAATCCTTCCCTTCCTCACCCCACAATCTACTAAGACTCTTGTGCATGCCCTTATCATCTCCCGCCTCGACTACTGCAACACCCTCCTCTGTGGCCTCCCCGCTAACTCTCTTGCACCACTCCAGTCTGTCCTCAACTCTGCTGCCCGGCTAATCCACCTCTCTCCTCCCTACTCCCCTGCTTCTCCCCTTTGCAAATCCTTCCACTGGCTCCCAATTCCCCAACGAATCCAGTTCAAACTACTAACACTGATCTACAAAGCCATCCACAACCTGTCCCCTCCCTACATATCTGAACTAATCTCCCAATACCTTCCCTCACGTAATCTCCGATCCTCCCAAGACCTCATACTCTCCTCCACACTTATTCGTTCCTCACACAACCGCCTCCAAGATTTCTCCCGAATATCCCCCATCCTCTGGAAATCCATGCCTCAACACGTCCGACTATCCACCACCCTCGGATCCTTCAGACGGAACCTGAAAACCCATCTCTTCAAGAAAGCCTACAGCCTGCAATAAACATTCTGCGGCCTCGCCATAGCCAGAGCAGCCGCCTCACCACCGCCAGAGCTGCTGCACCTCCGACCTTCTGTCTCTTCCCCACTATCCCATAGAATGTAAGTCCGCAAGGACAGGGTCCTCTCCCCTCTGTACCAGTCTGTCACTGTAAACTTGATTACTGTAAAGATATTTATAACCCTGTATGTAACCCCTTTCTCATGTACAGCACCATGGAATTAATGGTGCTATATAAATAAATAATAATAATAATAATAATAACTAGAGCGGGTGCAGAGAAGAGCGACCAAGGTTATTAGAGGACTGGGGGGTCTGCAATACCAAGATAGGTTATTACACTTTGGGGCTATTTAGTTAAAATGAAGACTAAGGGGTGATCTTATTTTAATGTATAAATATATGAGGGGACAGTACAAAGACCTTTCTGATGATCTTTTTAATCATAGACCTGAGACAGGGACAAGGGGGCATCCTCTACGTCTGGAGGAAAGAAGGTTTAAGCATAATAACAGACACGGATTCTTTACTGTAAGAGCAGTGAGACTATGGAACTCTCTGCCGTATGATGTTGTAATGAGTGATTCATTACTTAAATTTAAGAGGGGACTGGATGCCTTTCTGGAAAAGTATAATGTTACAGGGTGCTCAGTGTTTGCTGGATGACAGGTTGCATGGTCGCATCATGCAATCATGCAGCCTGCCATCTAGATGTAGCAGAGCTAGACCCTTCGTGACAAATGGAATAGCAGCAACTCAGTAAAAGGTGATGAATATTATTGTTTGGGTTTCTTTTACTCATTTGCAGATGTTGAGGTCATCGGGGGAATGGGAAAGGTCATAAGCATGGCTTAATTAAAATTATTAAAGGAGTCTGTGTCATTCTTTCAATTAAAGGACTTTATTCTGGGTGTGTGTTTTTACACAACGTGACTATGGGGTTAGTAATGGGGGCGTCTTATTGACGCTTCTCCATTACTAACCTCGGGGCTTGATGTCACCTGACAATACAAAGGTGACATCAACCCCCCCCAACTATTACCCTACTTGTCACCGCTACAGGGCAAGTGGAAAGAGCGAGGCTAAGTGCCAGAATTGGCACATCTTAGAGATGTGCCTTTTCTGGGGTGCCTGAGAGCTGATGATTTTATCCTGCAGTATCCATGGCCCCTTCCTAGGCTATTAATATCAGCCTGCAGCTGTCTGCATAGCATTTGCTGGTTTTTAATTATAGGGGGGACCGTTTGTCTTTTTTTTAGGATCTCTCATTTTAATTGCCAGTTAAGGCTAAGTATACAGTTTACAGTTATGAGCTGATATTAATAGCCTGGGAAGCTCCATTGGTATTACCCCCTTACCAGGCTATAAAAATCACCACCAGCCATCAGCTTTCCCTCTGCTCGTTATGAAGATTGGGCGGGAGCCCACGCTGTTATGATCCTTAGTGGCTGAGGATCACGAATAGACCAGCAAGTGAATAAACTAAGGACAAGCTCTAGGGAGATGGTAACTGGACTGATCGCAAATCTGAACCTATCCAACACAACTAGAGGTAGCCGGTGAACGTGCCTAAAAAATTCCTAGATGTCCCGAGCCAGCCTGAGGAACTAGCTACCCCTAAAGAGAAAGAAAGACCTCGCTTGCCTCCAGAGAAATAATCCCCAAAGATATAGAAGCCCCCAACAAATATTAACGGTGAAGTAAGAAGAAGGCACATACGTAGGGATGAAATCAGATTCAGCAAAAGAGGCCCACTAGTACTAGAAAGCAGAAAATAGAGCAGGGGTCTATGCGATCAATAAAAAACCCTTACAAAATATCCATCCTGAGATTTCAAAAACCCACGCACCAACTAATGGTCCACTAGAGCATCCAGCAAGCGAGGGAATCACATTTTAGCAAGCTGGACAAGAAAACATGATAAACACTGCTGATCAAAAAATGAGCAAGGAAAACTTAGCTTGTCCTGGATGGACTGGGAGCAAGGTAGTCAGAAGGAATCTGAGTAGCACTGATTACATCGACAGCCGGCAACAAGTGGAAGTAAAACAGAGCTATATAGGAACCTCCCAGAGGATAACGAACCAGCTGATAGCCAGAGACCAGCAGGATAACAAACAAAGCCACCAGGGGGAGCCCAAAGCAAAAGTCACACCATACCACCAGTGACCACAAGAGGGAGCCTGAAAACAGAGTTCACAACAGTACCCCCCCCTTAAGGAGGGGTCACCAAACCCTCATGAAAACCCCCAGGGCGATCAGGATGAGCCACATGGAAGGCACGAACCAAATCGGCCGCATGAACATCAGAGGCGACAACCCAAGAATTATCCTCCTGACCATAGCCCTTCCACTTGACCAAATACTGGAGCCTCCGTCTAGAAACACGAGAATCCAAGATCTTCTCCACCACGTATTCCAATTCTCCCTCAACCAGCACCGGGGCAGGAGGCTCAACCGGAGGAACCACAGGCACCACATACCTCCGCAACAACGAGCGATGGAACACATTATGAATAGCAAATGATGCCGGGAGGTCCAGACGGAATGATACAGGGCCAAGGACTTCCAGAATCTTATAAGGACCCATAAACCGAGGCTTGAACTTAGGAGAGGAGACCTTCATAGGAACGAAGCGAGAAGACAACCACACCAAGTCCCCAACGCGAAGTCGGGGACCCACACAGCGACGGCGGTTGGCAAAGAGCTGAGCCTTCTCTTGTGACAACTTCAAATTGTCCACCACATGATTCCAAATCTGATGCAACCTGCAGAAAGACAACACTACACAGTACCGCTTGTGACCACTTCATAGCCAACAGCTCCCGATTACCGACATCATAATTCCGCTTGGCAGGCGAAAACTTTCTTGAAAAGAAAGCACATGGCTTCATTACAGAGCCATCGGGGCTTCTCTGCGACAAAACAGCCCCCGCTCCAATCTCGGAAGCATCAACCTCCACCTGGAAGGGAAGTGAGACATCTGGCTGACATAAGACCGGAGCCGAAGAAAACCGACGCTTCAGCTCCCGAAAGGCCTCCACAGCCGCAGAAGACCAATTAGTCACATCAGAACCCTTCTTGGTCAAATCCGTCAAAGGCTTAACAACGCCAGAAAAATTAGCTATGAAGCGACGGTAAAAATTAGCAAAACCCAAGAACTTCTGAAGACTCTTAACAGATGTAGGCTGCGTCCAGTCATGAATAGCCTGAACCTTGACTGGGTCCATCTCAATAGTAGAAGGAGAAAAAATGAAACCCAAAAAAGAAATCTTCTGGACTCCAAAAAGACATTTTGAGCCCTTCACAAATAAAGCATTGTCACGCAGGACCTGAAAGACCATCCTGACCTGCTTAACATGAGACTCCCAATCATCCGAAAAAAACAGAATATCATCCAGATACACAATCATAAACTTATCCAGATATTCACGGAAGATGTCATGCATAAAGGACTGAAAGACTGAAGGAGCATTAGAAAGTCCAAAAGGCATCACCAAGTACTCAAAATGGCCTTCAGGCGTATTAAATGCAGTTTTCCATTCATCACCCTGTTTTATACGCACAAGGTTATACGCACCACGAAGATCTATCTTGGTGAACCAACCAGACCCCCTTATGCGAGCAAACAAATCAGTTAACAATGGCAAAGGGTACTGAAATTTGACCGTGATTTTATTCAAAAGGCGATAATCAATACAGGGTCTCAGGGAACCATCCCTTTTAGCCACAAAAAAGAATCCTGCACCAAGAGGGGATGAGGACGGGCGAATATGTCCCTTCTCTAAAGACTCCTTTATATAACTCCGCATGGCAGCATGCTCCGGCACAGATAAATTGAAAAGTCGTCCCTTAGATAACTTACTACCAGGAATCAAATTTATAGCACAATCACAGTCCCTATGAGGAGGTAGAGAATTGAGTTTGGGCTCCTCAAATACATCCTGGTAGTCTGACAAAAACGTAGGGACTTCAGAAGGAGTGGACGAAGCAATTGACACCACAGGAGCGTCACCATGAATTCCCTGACAACCCCAACTTGACACCGACATAGCTTTCCAATCCAGGACTGGATTATGAGTCTGCAACCATGGTAGACCCAACACGACGACATCATGCAAATTATGCAGTACAAGAAAGCGAATCACCTCCTGATGAACAGGAGTCATGCACATGGTCACTTGTGTCCAGTACTGAGGTCTATTCGTAGCCAATGGTGTAGAATCAATTCCCCTTAGTGGAATAGGGAATTTTAAAGGCTCCAAATCAAAACCACAGCGCCTGGCAAATGACCAATCCATCAGACTCAGGGCGGCACCTGAATCTACAAAAGCATTAACCGGGTAAGATGACAGGGAACAAGTCAGGGTAACAGACAAAATGAACTTAGGCTGTAAAGTACCAATGGTGACAGATTTATCAACCTTTTTTTTGCGCTTAGAGCATGCTGAGATAACATGAGCTGAGTCACCACAGTAAAAGCACAACCCATTTTGCCGTGTATAATTTTGCCGTTCACTTCTGGTCAGAATTCTGTCACATTGCATAGATTCAGGTGTCTGTTCAGAAGACACCGCCAAATGGTGCACAGGTTTGCGCTCCCGCAAACGCCGATCAATCTGAATGGCCAGAGTCATTGACTCATTCAAACCTGCAGGCGTAGGGAACCCCACCATGACATTATTAATGGCTTTAGAAAGACCTTCTCTGAAATTTGCAGCCAGGGCACACTCATTCCACTGAGTAAGCACCGACCATTTCCGAAATTTCTGGCAGTACACCTCTGCTTCATCTTGCCCCTGCGAGAGGGCCAATAACGTTTTTTCAGCCTGGTTCTCAAGATTAGGTTCCTCATAAAGCAATCCAAGGGCTAGAAAAAACGCATCTACACTAAGCAATGCAGGATCCCCTGGCGCCAATGCGAAGGCCCAATCTTGAGGGTCACCGCGCAAAAAGGAAATGATAATCTTAACTTGCTGAACGGCATCACCAGAGGAACGAGGTTTCAAAGAAAGAAACAACTTACAATTGTTCCTAAAATTCAGGAACCTAGATCTATCTCCAGAAAACAACTCCGGAATAGGTATTCCAGGCTCTGACACAGGACTGCGAACAACAAAATCCTGAATACTTTGAACCCTAGCAGCAAGATGATCCAGACTGGAAGCCAAGCTCTGGACATCCATGTCAGCAGCTGAACTCAGAACCACACCAAGATTAAGAGGAGGAGAGAAGCTAGCCACAGCAGCTAGACACACGGCAACAACAAAAAAAAAAAAATTTCTCAAGGCTTCTTTTCTCCTGCTTCTGCCATGCAATTAACACTTTCAGGCCGGCTGTACTGTTATGATCCTTAGTGGCTGAGGATCACGAATAGACCAGCAAGTGAATAAACTAAGGACAAGCTCTAGGGAGATGGTAACTGGACTGATCGCAAATCTGAACCTATCCAACACAACTAGAGGTAGCCGGTGAACGTGCCTAAAAAATTCCTAGACGTCCCGAGCCAGCCTGAGGAACTAGCTACCCCTAAAGAGAAAGAAAGACCTCGCTTGCCTCCAGAGAAATAATCCCCAAAGATATAGAAGCCCCCAACAAATATTAACGGTGAAGTAAGAAGAAGGCACATACGTAGGGATGAAATCAGATTCAGCAAAAGAGGCCCACTAGTACTAGAAAGCAGAACATAGAGCAGGGGTCTATGCGATCAATAAAAAACCCTTACAAAATATCCATCCTGAGATTTCAAGAACTCACGCACCAACTAATGGTGTGTGGGGAGAAACTCAGTCCACTAGAGCATCCAGCAAGCGAGGGAATCACATTTTAGCAAGCTGGACAAGAAAACATGATAAACACTGCTGATCAAAAAATGAGCAAGGAAAACTTAGCTTGTCCTGGATGGACTGGGAGCAAGGTAGTCAGAAGGAATCTGAGTAGCACTGATTACATCGACAGCCGGCAACAAGTGGAAGTAAAACAGAGCTATATAGGAACCTCCCAGAGGATAACGAACCAGCTGATAGCCAGAGACCAGCAGGATAACAAACAAAGCCACCAGGGGGAGCCCAAAGCAAAAGTCACACCATACCACCAGTGACCACAAGAGGGAGCCTGAAAACAGAGTTCACAACACCACGCCATTTTTTTTCCAAAACATAATCTTTTATTAAATACATGTACAGTAAGCTGCACACACTGTACTAATTGTATTTGTCACAGACATCTGTATATCTATCTATTCTATTTGTATTTACTGTATGTAATCCACCTCTTCTATCCTGTTGGCTCCTGCAGTGATTTTACAGTAAACGGCAGAAGAATTGACGGCTTATTGGTCCGAGTGCTGTGCGATTTTTTCTTGCACCCATTGACTTCTATTGCAGGATGCGATCCCATTTCCGATTACAGTCGCAGCATGCTGCAAGTTTTTCCCAGTCCGATAGTGATCCGATCCGAGCTGGATAAAAAAACTGCAGATGAGCACACAATGATAGAATATCATTAGTCCAAATGCAATCTGATTTTTAATCGGATTGCATTTGTCTGATTTCATCGCAAGTGGGAATGAGTCCTGTAAGTGATCTCACAGGGGAAGGGAGGCGTCGACTTCGCTCACCTCAGGGGAGGGGAGAGAAGAACCCAGCAGGGGTCAGCTCTCTGGCGCCACCACTTGCCTCAGGTCAGTCAGTGAACTGCACTGTGGGCCAATAGTTGCTGGAAAGGCTTCCCTTATAGGTACGAGTTAGTGAGGCGCTCCCAGTGAGAGGGGATATATATCACCAGTACAGCCTGGGGATATATACCTAAACTTCCCAGCCGTCACTGCCAAAGTTCCTCACTAAAACAGTATGGTATTCTGCCACCAGTTCCTCATTTAAAATAAGCCCCGTCCGACAGCAGGCTTAGATCGGGTTAGTAACCAACCCTGGGGTAGCGTATAATAACCAACGGTGCGTGTGGACGTGGGGATTCGTGGATCGAGATAAAAGAGCAGCCCAAGATTAATTTTATATTTAACCACTGAGGAGGCACACTAGAAAATACAGCTATACATACAAGAGCTAATATATACAGTCAGGAGTGTAGTACAAGGATAGGGTATAGATCGGTTGCAATTACCGTGTTATGTAGCATGTGACTATGAAGGAACAGATGAATGACCTCGGGGAGACCAAAACATCCAACACTGCGGAGACACCATCACGTGTTTCTCAACGCAGTGATCCAGAACACTGCCCCCATCCCTTATGGGAAATATGCAAACGCATGTAAAGTAAGCTGCGGAGACACCATCACGTGTTTCTCAACGCAAGCAATGAATAGCCAGGCCTTTCTCCGGGAAGGAACAACCACGGGAAGGGCAGCATCCAATAAAGGAGAATATCCAATAAAGGAAGACCACCTATGCCAAGCATGGTATCCATCCACAAACAGCTGTTTCGGGGTTTTTGCCCCTCATCAGTGTGGAGTAGGAAACTGGCTATTAGGAGCAGTGCCTGGTGAAAGGCTATGAAGGAACAGATGAATGACCTCGGGGAGACCAAAACATCCAACACTGCGGAGACACCATCACGTGTTTCTCAACGCAGTGATCCAGAACACTGCCCCCATCCCTTATGGGAAATATGCAAACGCATGTAAAGTAAGCTGCGGAGACACCATCACGTGTTTCTCAACGCAAGCAATGAATAGCCAGGCCTTTCTCCGGGAAGGAACAACCACGGGAAGGGCAGCATCCAATAAAGGAGAATATCCAATAAAGGAAGACCACCTATGCCAAGCATGGTATCCATCCACAAACAGCTGTTTCGGGGTTTTTGCCCCTCATCAGTGTGGAGTAGGAAACTGGCTATTAGGAGCGGTGCCTGGTGAAAGGCTATGAAGGAACAGATGAATGACCTCGGGGAGACCAAAACATCCAACACTGCGGAGACACCATCACGTGTTTCTCAACGCAGTGATCCAGAACACTGCCCCCATCCCTTATGGGAAATATGCAAACGCATGTAAAGTAAGCTGCGGAGACACCATCACGTGTTTCTCAACGCAAGCAATGAATAGCCAGGCCTTTCTCCGGGAAGGAACAACCACGGGAAGGGCAGCATCCAATAAAGGAGAATATCCAATAAAGGAAGACCACCTATGCCAAGCATGGTATCCATCCACAAACAGCTGTTTCGGGGTTTTTGCCCCTCATCAGTGTGGAGTAGGAAACTGGCTATTAGGAGCAGTGCCTGGTGAAAGGCTATGAAGGAACAGATGAATGACCTCGGGGAGACCAAAACATCCAACACTGCGGAGACACCATCATGTGTTTCTCAACGCAGTGATCCAGAACACTGCCCCCATCCCTTATGGGAAATATGCAAACGCATGTAAAGTAAGCTGCGGAGACACCATCACGTGTTTCTCAACGCAAGCAATGAATAGCCAGGCCTTTCTCCGGGAAGGAACAACCACGGGAAGGGCAGCATCCAATAAAGGAGAATATCCAATAAAGGAAGACCACCTATGCCAAGCATGGTATCCATCCACAAACAGCTGTTTCGGGGTTTTTGCCCCTCATCAGTGTGGAGTAGGAAACTGGCTATTAGGAGCAGTGCCTGGTGAAAGGCTATGAAGGAACAGATGAATGACCTCGGGGAGACCAAAACATCCAACACTGCGGAGACACCATCACGTGTTTCTCAACGCAGTGATCCAGAACACTGCCCCCATCCCTTATGGGAAATATGCAAATGCATGTAGGATAGCTGCGGAGACACCATCACATGTTTCTCGATGCAAGCAGTGAATAGCCAGGCCTTTCCCCATGTGATGGTGTCTCCGCAGCTATCCTACATGCATTTGCATATTTCCCATAAGGGATGGGGGCAGTGTTCTGGATCACTGCGTTGAGAAACACGTGATGGTGTCTCCGCAGTGTTGGATGTTTTGGTCTCCCCGAGGTCATTCATCTGTTCCTTCATAGCCTTTCACCAGGCACTGCTCCTAATAGCCAGTTTCCTACTCCACACTGATGAGGGGCAAAAACCCCGAAACAGCTGTTTGTGGATGGATACCATGCTTGGCATAGGTGGTCTTCCTTTATTGGATATTCTCCTTTATTGGATGCTGCCCTTCCCGTGGTTGTTCCTTCCCGGAGAAAGGCCTGGCTATTCATTGCTTGCGTTGAGAAACACGTGATGGTGTCTCCGCAGCTTACTTTACATGCGTTTGCATATTTCCCATAAGGGATGGGGGCAGTGTTCTGGATCACTGCGTTGAGAAACACGTGATGGTGTCTCCGCAGTGTTGGATGTTTTGGTCTCCCCGAGGTCATTCATCTGTTCCTTCATAGCCTTTCACCAGGCACTGCTCCTAATAGCCAGTTTCCTACTCCACACTGATGAGGGGCAAAAACCCCGAAACAGCTGTTTGTGGATGGATACCATGCTTGGCATAGGTGGTCTTCCTTTATTGGATATTCTCCTTTATTGGATGCTGCCCTTCCCGTGGTTGTTCCTTCCCGGAGAAAGGCCTGGCTATTCATTGCTTGCGTTGAGAAACACGTGATGGTGTCTCCGCAGCTTACTTTACATGCGTTTGCATATTTCCCATAAGGGATGGGGGCAGTGTTCTGGATCACTGCGTTGAGAAACACGTGATGGTGTCTCCGCAGTGTTGGATGTTTTGGTCTCCCCGAGGTCATTCATCTGTTCCTTCATAGCCTTTCACCAGGCACTGCTCCTAATAGCCAGTTTCCTACTCCACACTGATGAGGGGCAAAAACCCCGAAACAGCTGTTTGTGGATGGATACCATGCTTGGCATAGGTGGTCTTCCTTTATTGGATATTCTCCTTTATTGGATGCTGCCCTTCCCGTGGTTGTTCCTTCCCGGAGAAAGGCCTGGCTATTCATTGCTTGCGTTGAGAAACACGTGATGGTGTCTCCGCAGCTTACTTTACATGCGTTTGCATATTTCCCATAAGGGATGGGGGCAGTGTTCTGGATCACTGCGTTGAGAAACACGTGATGGTGTCTCCGCAGTGTTGGATGTTTTGGTCTCCCCGAGGTCATTCATCTGTTCCTTCATAGCCTTTCACCAGGCACTGCTCCTAATAGCCAGTTTCCTACTCCACACTGATGAGGGGCAAAAACCCCGAAACAGCTGTTTGTGGATGGATACCATGCTTGGCATAGGTGGTCTTCCTTTATTGGATATTCTCCTTTATTGGATGCTGCCCTTCCCGTGGTTGTTCCTTCCCGGAGAAAGGCCTGGCTATTCATTGCTTGCGTTGAGAAACACGTGATGGTGTCTCCGCAGCTTACTTTACATATGTAGCATGTGACCACAGGGAGGCGCAGATGGATCACAGGTCCAAATCTTAGTTACAGGCTTTCCGGGCTGCGTCAGCAAACGTATCCTCCGGCCATCAGAAAACTCAGAGTGAGGGTCTGCCATATATCTCCTAGGCTGCTACCTCACACATCTGCTCCCACCCCTGGGTGCTGCAGCCTCTCTCCTCCCATATCTGAGAATATGATTTTCTGCCTAGAACTGTGGGTGGCTCATAGCATTGCGCCCGAAGCTCTGAATGGGTTGGTTGTACCGCCACTGCATTCCAATGGATTTTATCTGCGCATAGAGACTAAATATGACTACCGTATGTAATTACTGCTAGCTATGCTTTATAACTCCAGAATCCAGAGTGCTACAGGTGGCTAAATAATATGGGCATGTGGGGAAAGGAACGCCGATTCGGAATATGTGCTCGGCTCATCTTAGAGATATTGCATTGTGTTATTATAGGTCATTTTCCAGATTCCATACCTCATAGCCTTGCTGTGCCATGTGCTTAGTCACACAAAGAGGTTCAGGTTGCTATAGCTGCAGAAGAATTTGCACCCTTGTGTTAACAGCTTCAAATAACTTGTCCTAGCTCTTTTAATTAAAAGAAAACAATGAGCCTGTGGAATCCCAAGGGTGGGGGCACATTTCAGGAGGGAAAGGAGATGTCCTGAACTAATCCAAAATGGATTCGGTCTTGTCCCTCACAAGCCCTTAATGCTAACCCAAGCTAAAATGTCTAAAGCTAAGCCAAACCAGGAGACAAAAGGCTAAAACCAATCCACAGGTCAAGAAGACTTAACCAAGCTACAATGTCAAAAGCTAAATTAAATCAACTCATGAGGCAAAGAAGCTGCACCAAATCATGTCATGAGACAGAGACAGCAAGCTGGACACCAAACATGAGGCAACAGGCTCAGCGCTCTCTCATGGGTACTTGGGAAATGTACGCATTCAAATATGAAATGAGTTCGGATTTAAAGCCGGAAGCCAAACAGAATGGTCATCTGAGCTGCTCATTTTCTCAAACTTTTTATTGGGGTATATGATTTTATGTTCTCTTTTTGTTATCGCACAGAAACTTTACAAATGAGTCTGATAGGAGCTAATAATTCTCTAGTTACAAAAAAGGTCAAATCACCTCAGAAGATGGTGAAGAAATAAACCTCATTCAAATAGAAAAATGTTATGTCCACATTCCCACTGTATTTTACAGAATTACATATTCATCCATATTAAAATTCTATTTTGGCTGAAGGGGAGAAAATCTAATATATAAAGCTGAATGTGTGTATGTGTGTATGTGTGTATGTCCAGGATTGGCATCTGAACCGTCGCAGCTACAGCCACAAAATTTTGCACAGTCACACGTCTGGACCCCGAGAGCGTCATAGGCTATGTTGTGAGGTGAAATTTTAACCCCGCGCTTTCCAATTCACCAAACAATTTTGCCCCTATCTACATAATGGGGAAAAAGTGAAAGGAAAAGTGTTGGAGGCGTCGCAGCTACAGGCACAAAATTTTGCACAGTCACACGTCTGGACCCCGAGAGCGTCAAAGCTATGTTGCGAGGTGAAATTTTAACCCCGCACTTTCCAATTCACCAAACAATTTTGCCCCCATCTACATAATGGGGAAAAAATGAAAGGAAAAGTGTTGGAGGCAAGTTAACAGCTGCCAGATGTGAACAAGGGAGACTTAAAGAATGAGAGCGATGGCGCCAAAGAGTATATACTGTACAGTTGCTAAGGTGGGGCCCCGTCATGGGATAATCACCACACCACCACGGGGATATGAACACACACACAAAATGCGCCACACACTACCACGTGCTCGAACACATATACCACCCTCAGCGCACATTTCACCACACATACACCAACCTCGCCACATAAAAGTCAAAACACAAAAGTCGCCGCTCAAAACTCGCCACGCGCAAAACTCTCCACATGCAAAACTCGCCACACGTGCAAAACTCACCTCATGGAAAACTCGCCACATGCAAAACTTGCACACGCGGAAAAATTGCCACATGCACAAAAGTTGCAACAAATGCAAAAGTTGCCTCACACAAAACTTGCACATACTCAAAAGGCACCACACATAAAACTCGCCACGCGCAAAACTCGCCATGCGCAAAACTTGCTGCACACAACTTGCTACACTAACCTGTCACATGCAACTCGACACACAAAAAGTTGCTACACGCATGTCGCCACACAAAACTCATCTCACAAAAGTCGCTACATGCATGTCGCCACACGCAACTCAACACACACAACTTGACATACGAAACTCGCCCTAAAACACACACAAGTCTGGTATTATCCTTCAAAAATAAAAATCTGATTAATAAGCAGACAAACTACAAGAGCAACAAATGTACCATATAGGAATCCGGCAGCTGTAGTCACATGACCAGTCTATTATGTGTATGTGTGAGCTAATATATACTGCCAGGGGGTGGGCTTACTGTTGGCTGGGGATTTATCAGGCTGCCAATTTAGCTTACAAATACTGAGGTAAAAATACTGACCAAATAACGTGTGAACGAGGTCTAATACAGGAGGAGATGACATACAGATATATACTATATACAGGAGGAGATGACACACAGGTATATACTATTTACAGGGGAGATGATACACAGGTATATACTATATACAGGAGGAGATGACACACAGATATATACTATATACAGGAGAGATGACACACAGGTATATACTATATAGAGGAGGAGATGACATACAGGTACATACTACATACAGGAGGAGATGACATACAGGTATATACTATATACAGGAGGAGATGACACACAGGTATATACTATATACAGGAGCAGATTACCTACAGGTATATAGTATATACAGGAGGAGATGACATACAGGTATATGCTATGTATAGGAGGAGATGACATACAGGTATATACTATATACAGGAGGAGATGACACACAGATATATACTATATATAGGTGAGATGACACACAGGTATATACTATATACAGGAGGAGATTACATACAGGTATATACTATATATAGGAGGAGATGACATACAGGTATATACTATATACAGGGGAGATGACACACAGCAGGTATATACTATATACAGGGGAGATGACATACAGGTATATACTATATACAGGAGATGACATACAGGTGTATACTATATATAAGGGAGATGACAAACATGTATATACTGAGGTGAAAATGAGAGGTGTGAGGTGAAAATGAAAAGGTGTGAGTGCAAAATGAGAGGGGTGAGGGAAAATAGTGGAGTGATCGGAAAATGACAGATGTGAGGTCGAAATGACAAGTGTTAGGAGGGAATGAGAGGAGTGAGGGGGAAAATAAGAGGAGTGAGGGGGAAAATGAGAGGTGTGAGGGAGAAAATGAGAGATGTGAGGGGGAAAATGAAAGATGTGATGGGGAAAATGAGAGGCGTGATGGGAAAATAAGAGAAGTGAGGTGCTATAACTAACCACAGATATTTACTATGCGCAGGCAACGCCGGGCTCTTCAGCTAGTATACAATAAAAAAGAACAGACAAAAAACTAAGGGAATGAGAAGAATCTGTGACCCCTCTGCACTTAGAGATTACTACTCACCTGGGTAATCATCTGTAGGAATCTCCACTTTAAACCACTCATCACCACTCACATATGTCTCTGTGGTATTAATATGGATCAGATCTTCACCCTGAAACAAATATTGTACAAGTCACAGACAGATGGAGAAGTCACATCTATGATCAGCTCTAATCCTGCCATCTCCACCAATCTCATTACACAAATTTAAAACATATAATAGCGGTGAATAAAACAAGACTGAGCACAATAACTTCACAGCCATCTACACATCATAGGGGAGATCTCATGACACCTCTCCAGCTACCTGATGATCCTGAGGAACATTGGGATCTTCTTGTTTACAGTCCTGTGGAAGAAGAGGACGGGGACATCTCTCTGGTGTTGTCCTCTTTATAGATAGAACTGGAGGAAACACATAAATGGACTAAAATCATTCATTACATACAGATATTTCATGCTGTGTCTATTTAATCCCATCTATTACCTGGTAATGTGAGGGGTTGTGGAACCTCCATCATGACGTCCTTGTATAGATCTTTGTGTCCTTCTAAATACTCCCACTCTTCCATGGAGAAATAGACGGTAACATCCTGACACCTTATAGGAACCTGACACATACATTGATACTGTCACCTCCCCAGATACCTTCATAGCATTACTATATAATGTCCCAGCATTCCCAGCAGTATCACCTCTCCAGTCAGCAGTTCAATCATCTTGTAGGTGAGTTCTAGGATCTTCTGGTCATTGATGTCCTCATGTATCAGGGAGTGAGGTTGAGGCCCTGTGATTGGGCTCAGATTTCTTTCCCATCCCTCAGACATAGGGTTCTGCTCACTAGAGGTCTTCTTCACTACTGTGTAATCCTGGTTATGGAGAGACACATTAATAAATCTCACTACAGACATTTCTAGAGTCTTCATCTCTTCAGTTCTGTCTACCTGCTATTCCCATTGATAAGAATCATGAAATGTGACGTCATCAGAATCTCTCACCTCTCCAGTAAGCCGGAAGAGGATCTCTAGGGTGAGGTGTAATATCTTCTCGCCCATCTTGTCCTTGTCTGTGTCCATCCTAGATGGTTCAATCAGGAGAATTCTCTTATATAGAAGATCTCCACTGAGAGCATCTGATATTGCAGAGACCTGAATGGGAATGAGAGGAGCCAATGTACCACTAGAATTAATAAGGAAGGTAAGAGATCACTTGTACACATTATAACTGGCTTTGTCTAGTTCTGGGTGTCAGATCTCCACAAAGCAAAATAAAATAACCAGCAAGCTAGAGTAATTTGTGCAACCTGGCTCTGTGAGTGAGAGCAATATTCATCCCTCATATGAACCTGGCTCAACTGTCTCTGATCTTGGTACTGAAGTAGCTACAGCAGTGGACAACCCTACTATAATTGACATCCTCAAAGCCATAACTGAATACTCACTGAAAAATTGATTTTACAGATTTTACAAGTGGACTTTGGAGTGCAGGTATACAGAACCTACGAATGTCTGATCTCGAGGATGTAGTCACACCATTCAGGGCAAGGGTTGAGGACTTGAGTTTGCTTTGTCTGCTAAAAAGAATATGAAAGAGGAACTTGAAAACCATGGGTAGGATCCCAAAAGATGTATTTAATAATCAACCTCCACAACCCCTCACTATAACAGACCATTGCCATTCCCCATAACTTTCCTCTCCACCATCACTGAAGGAGAACTTACTCATCCTCTTTCCAACTCTCATATCATCATTTGTGCACTTGACCCCATCCTACCTCCTCCCCATCACACTTATCAAGGCCCTAACCCAACTCTTCAACCTATCACTAATTCTCGTAACTTCCCCTATGATTTCAAACACTTCTCCATTTCTAACTTTGGCCTGGGACAACTAATAAAATACCATGGCTTCCAGTACCACCTTTACGCTGATGACACTGCTGATCTACTTCTCTAGCCCAGATGACACTTATCTGTGGTGCAGAATCACACAGTGTCTATCAGCCATATCCTCCTTCTCCTCTCACTTTCGAAAGCTCATTGTGGACAATTTCAAACTCATCATCTTTCCTCCATCTCTCAACTCCTCTACCCAATCTATCTATCACAATAAATTACATCACACTTTTCCCTGTACAGGACGTCCGCTGCCTAGGAGTATCCCTTGACTCTGTCATGTCTTTCAAACCACATATCCAAGATCTAACCACCTCCTGCAGCCTCTAGCTTGACAATATTTCCAGAAGTTGTTCTTTGCTCGACCCTGAATCTACTAAAATGCTAGTGCATGCACTCATCATCTCCCATCTCAACTGCTGCAACATCTCCACTGAGGCCTCTCCAGTTGGTTGATATTTTTTATGGGCTCTAGGCCTCGCGTATGGTGGTCCGAACCGTGTCTTCCTTGCTGAATCTAAGTAACGCAAGCTCCAGGAATTTTGCTCAGAGTTCTGTTGATGGGCTACTGACACCCGGTGGAAGGATCCTGCTCTTAGGAGTCAGTTTTGTCAGGGCCTGTTTGAAAGATTGAAAGATGCACTAGCACTTTACGAAACTCCTGAGTCGTTGGTTGCCACCATCGGTTTGGCCATACGCATACATAGATGCCTCAGTAAAAGACCTGTTGTGACTCAACCCTCCATGATACTACCGATCCAGTTAGGAGAGGCCTCCCCTCGGTATGAGTCTCTTATGGTTCACCACAAAACAGGGTTGTGTTTTTTCTGTGGTCAAAAGGTGCATTTCATTGGGGTCTGTTCTTCTTTACATAAGAACAAAGAGCTGTCAGAAAACACAAAAAATAACTCAAGTAAACAGAAAATGCAGTTTTTAAATGAAGGTCTTTATTATGAAGGGAAAAAGAAATCCAAACCTACAATGCCTTGTGTGAAAAATTGATTGCACTCCCCTTAACACATACATTAACTGTGGTTTATCACAACTATGGCAAGTGGAGTCCAAATTACCTATCCACATGCAAGCCTGATTACTGCCACACCTGTTCTCAATCATGAAATCACTTAAATAGGACCTGCTTAACAAAATGAAGTAGACCTAAAGGTCCTCAAAAGCTAGACAACAAGCCGTGATCCAAAGAAATTCTGGAACAAATGAGAAACAAAATAATTGAGTTGTATCAGTCTGCAAAAGGGTATAAAGCCATTTCTCCAGCGAACCACAGTGATAGCCAAATATGGTGGCGGTAGCATGATGGTCTGGGGTTGTTTTGCTGATTATGGACTTGGAAGACTTGCTGTGGTAAATGGAACCATTAATTCTGCTACCAAAAAATCTTGAAGGAGAATGTCCGGCCATCTGTTTGTGACATCAAGCTGAAGCCCACTTGGGTTAAACAGCAGGACAATGATCCAAAACACACCAGCAAGTCCATCTTTGAATGGCTTAAGAACAAAATTAAGACATTGGAGTGACCTAGTCAAAGTCCTGACCTTAATCCGATTGAGATGCTTTGACATGACCTTAAAACGTCGGTTCATGCTCGGAAACCCTCAAATGTAGCTGAATTACAACAATTCTGCAACGATGTGTGGGCAAAAATTCCTCCAGAGCGTTGTAAAAGACTCAATGACAGCTATAGCAAACACTTGATTCCAGTTGTTGCCCCTAAGGCTGGCTCAACCAGTTATTAGGTTTAAAAGTCAATTACTTTTTCACACAGGGCACTAAAGGTTTGGATTTCTTTTTCTCTTATTAATAAAGACCTTCATTTTAATGTGTTTATTTGTGTTATCTTTGTATAATATTTAAATTTGTTTGATGATCTGAAACATTTTAGTGTGACAAACATGCAGCGGAAATCAGGATGAGGCAAACACTTTTTCACACGACTGTATCTCCTCTGCATGTGTTTCTCAGTTTTTCTTACCTGCAGAAGTGGTTATTGGTATGAAAACTGAGAAAATATCTGTCCTCCCAGATAGGAGGTGGATGCTCAGTTCGCACGGGACCTTTGCCTATTGTGTTGAGTCTTCCCTGGCTGACTAAGCATCGACTGGTAGGCAAGAGACATGATTAAGTGGAGTGATTTTTGCAAAAATGATTGCCTAGGTACTATTATCTCTAGTGTCTCTACTAAAAACATTCCATCTTTTCTCCCTTCTCTGAAAAGGAGTGTAAAAAAACTGCCTCCCCATCATGTGTATGATTGTCATGTGAACTTGCTTCTGGGTGTAACGTTGCCCAAAACCAGATTATACAATCTGTGTGGTCCTGAGAGACAGGTCATGAAAGACTATATCTCTGAGTCTTGCTAAAGGTACCTTCACACTAAATGACTTTGCAGCGATAACGATAGCGATCCGTGACGTTGCAGCGTCCTGGATAGCGATATCGTTGTGTTTGACACACAGCAGCAATCTGGATCCTGCTGTGATATCGCTGGTCGTTGCTGAAAGTTCAGAACTTTATTTGGTCGTCAGATCGGCGTGTATCGTCGTGTTTGACAGCCAAAGCAATGATGCCAGCGATGTTTTACAGTGGTAACCAGGGTAAATATCGGGTTACTAAGCGCAGGGCCGCGCTTAGTAACCCGATGTTTACCCTGGTTACCATTGTAAATGTAAAAAAACCAAACAGTACATACTCACCTTCTGCTGTCTGTCACACGTCCCTCGCCGTCTGCTTCCCACACTGACTGTGAGTGCCGGCCGTAAAGTGAAAGCAGAAAACAGCATGTCACCGCTGTGCTCTGCTTTTACTTTTCGGCCGGCACTCACAGTCAATGCGGGAAGCAGACGGCGAGGGAAGTGTGACAGACAGCAGAAGGTGAGTATGTACTGTTTGTTTTTTTTACATTTACAATGGTAACCAGGGTAAACATAGGGTTACTAAGCGCGGCCCTGTGCTTAGTAACCCGATGTTTACCCTGGTTACCCGGGGACTTCGGCATCGTTGGTCGCTGGAGAGCTGTCTGTGTGACAGCTCTCCAGCGACCAAACAGTGACGCTGCAGCGATCGGCATCGTTGTCGATATCGCTGCAGCGTCGTTTAGTGTGAAGGTACCTTTTGGGACACATTAGACCCTCATCTTCACCTCTACCAGCAGGGTTTCTTCTTCGTTAAGAAGAAAGATGGGGGCCTGCGTCCCTGTTTGGACTTTCATGAGTTATATCAGATTACTATCCGGGACCCATATTTCCTCGCACTTCTACCTGATTTGTTCAATCATATTATTGGGGCAAAATGGTTCTCCAAGTTAGATCTCAGATGCGACAATAATCTGTTTAGGATTAAGGAGGGGAATGAGTGGAAGACAGCTTTAACACCCTAGAAGGGCATTATGAAAATCTTGTCATGCCTTTTGGTTTGACTAATGCTCCCGCCGTGTTCCAACATTTCGTTAATGACATCTTCGGTCACCTTGTGGGTAGATTTGTAGTAGTGTATCTTGACGATATTTTTTTCTGCTCACCTGATCTCAAGTCTCATCGGGTACATGTCAGGCAGGTGTTACAGGTTCTACACAGGATAATAAACTGTATGTCTACTTGGAAACCTGTGTATTCGCCGTAAAGGAGACTCAGTTCTTAGGTTTCCTAGTGTCAGCTGCAGGTTTCCGTATGGATCTTGATAAGGTCCAAGCTGTCCTGAAATGGAGCCTCCCAGAAAATCTGAAAGCATTACAAAACATTTTGGGGTTTGCAAACTATTACTGGAAATTTATCTGAAATGTCTTGTTTATTGTCAAACCCCTTACTGACATGACTAGGAAAGGTAGGAACTTCTCGAGGTGGTCAGACAGCGCTCGGCAGGGATTTTCCTTTTTGAAAAGATGTTTTTCCACTGCTCCAGTACTCATATAACCCAATGCTTTTCAACTATTTATTGTCAAGGTTGATGCTTCAGAGGTGGGGGTTGGGGCTGTATTATCTCAAGGGTCATGAGGGGTAAATGGCATCTATGTGCCTTCTTCTCTAAAAAGTTGTTGTCGGACTACAGAAACTATGATGTAGGCAATAGGGATCTTTTGGCCATTAAGTTGGCATTTGAGGAATGGTGTCATTCTTTGGAGAGGCCAGTTCACACGGTCACCGTCATCACTGATCACAAAAACTTGATGTACCTTGAATCTGCTAAACACCTTAATCCCAAGCAAGCTAGATGGTCTTTATTTTTCACCAGGTTTAATTTGTGGTCAATTATCATCCTAGGATAAAGAACGTCAAAGCGGATGCTTTGTCTGAGTTTCCCTGGGGGTAGGAGTACTGACAATGCCATCCATATTTCACAATAAAGAGTGATTGTCTTTGCAGTGCATTCTGAATTTGAGGGTGAGGTATTGATGGCTCAGGTTGACGCCCCTGCTGGACCTTAAGGGAAATTGTTTGTACCTGTACATCTGTGTCTCAAAATTTTAGAGGCACATCATAACTCGGCTCTGGCTGGTCACCCAAGTAGTAAGGAGACCTTGGACCTCCTTTCTCGTTGTTTCTGGTGGCCAAGGTTGCATATATCATCAACGATATAGTTGACTTTGTGTCTTCATGTAGTGTATGTGCGTGTTCTAAGACCCCGAACACTTGTCCGTCTAGGGCTCTTTTACCAATAATCATTCCTGACCGACCATGAACTCAGAGTTTGTATGTTCTCTCCGTGTTTGCGTGGGTTTCCTCCGGGTTCTCCGGTTTCCTCCCACATTCCAAAGACATACTGTTAGGTAATTTAGATTGTGAGCCCCAACAGGGACAGCGATGATAATGTGTGCACCCTGTAAAGCGCTGCGGAATATGTTAGCGCTATATAAAAATAAAGATTATTATTATTATTATCCATTGATTTCATCATGGATCTCCCTTCATCCTCTAGCAAAACGGTTATTTTAGTTGTGGTGGATAGGTTTAGTAAAATGGCACAACTTATTGCTTTACCTGCTCTCCCTAACGCCAAGACAATGGCTCAGGTGTTTGTCACTAAGATTGTAAAGCTTCACGGGGTTCTCTCCAATGTGGTGCCAGATTGGGGGACCCAATTTGTATCTACATTTTTTGAGGGCGTTTTGTTCTCGTTTAGGAATGCAGCTATCATTTTCTTCGGCATCCATCCGTACACTAATGGCTAGACTGAACACCGAAACCAAAGTTTGGAGACATACCTCAGATATTTTGTGTCAGATAACCAGGAGGATTGGTCTTCTTTTCTACCACTGGCTAGTTTGCGTTAAACAATCAATGTAGTGAGTCCACTGTTAAGTCGCTATTTTTTGCTTACCATGCACAATTCTGTACCTTCAGTAAAGATGAGTAATCGGGAGTTCTTGGGACGAACAATTTTCTTCTTTGCTCTCATCGGTATGGTAAGAGTTCCGTATAATTTAAAGATCATGGGGACAAATGCAAATGTAGGGCTAAAAAGAAAAGATTGTTCACCCAAGTTCATTCTTGGAAATTAGATCCTAAGTTTATTTGTCCTTATAAGGTGGTCGCCGTAATCAAACCTGTAGCTTTTCGTCTCAAGCTTCCACCTACTCTCAAGATCCATAATGTTTTTCAAAGGTCTTTGATCAAAAAATTTGTTGCGCCTGTGGAACCCTCACCTTTACAAACACCACCGGTTATTGTTGATGGCAATTTGGAATTTCAGGTAGCAAAAATCATTGATTCCCATATGGTTCGCCGCTCTGTACCTGGTACATTGGAAGGGGTATTAGGCTACTTTCACACTAGCGTCGTGCACTACACATCGCTATGTGTCATTTTGCAGAAAAAACGCATCCTGCAAAAGTGCTTGCGGTATGCGTTTTTTCTCCATAGACTTCTATTAGCGATGCAGTGCGACGCATTGCCACACGTCGCAACCATCGTGCGACGGTTGCGTCGTGTTGCGTCGGACCGTCGCCACCAAAAAACGTTGCTTGTAACGTTTTTTGGTGCGGAACTCTGCCCCCGCCTCCCCGCACCTCACAATGGGGCAGCGGATGCGTTGGAAAACTGCATCCACTGCCCCTGTTGTGCGGCGTATTCACAGCTAGCGTCGGTGCGCCGCAACATCGCATAGCGACGTGCAGTGCACGACGCTAGTGTGAAAGTAGCCTTATCTGGAGGAGAGGATGTAGGTGCCGGCATCTGAAATTAATGCCGGTAGGTTTATATGGACCTTTCATTTGGCCCATCCGGATAAACCAAGCCCTGAGAGTCCTGTGGCCCCTCGTAGAAAGGAGGGGTACTGTCACGAGGGTATCACATCATCCTGGGAGATCTGGGTTTAGAAGATCACTACGTATTATGAATCGCAGATCTTCCAATTAGCCTGTGTGTTTGTGTCCCATATTAAATAGATTTGGCTTCCTTTGGTGCTAAGCAGGTTAACAACCTTTTATATGCTGGTTAGAAACTTGCAGCTCCATTTTCAGCTGCGTCTGACCTGGTCATTACCTCTCCCCATAAGACCTGGCCTTCTCTGTCTTGCCAGTGAAAGCTTTGCTTTATAGATCCTTGGAGACGCTGTTCTGAATTGGAGATCATTGTTGCTACTGGAGATTTTTGTGTGCTGTTTTTGGGTGTATGCTTTCCTCATTGCCCAATTTCCATTTGGTTGGTACATTCCCATCCTTCCCTATATACCTCTTTACCTTTGGTGAATGTTTGCATGTTTGTTGCTTTCTGTTATCCCTGTTTTGTCTTTGTGTCTTGTTTAACTTACATTTCTGTCCCAGGCCTCATGTGGGAGGTGACAGATCAAGGTTTAACAGGAGCATTGTAAAGTTGGAGACTCAAGTCTCTTTACTTTCAAGAGTACCCCCAGAACAGTGATAGTTAGAGTCCTAGTTTCAAGGACAATTTGAAGCCCCCCTTGTTTACGTTAAACCATCACATCGTGACAGTTTATTTATTTTAAATTTATGTTTGTATATTGTATGTAACCTCTTGTCATGCCATGGAATCAATGGTTCTCTAAAAATAAATAATAATAGTTATTGAACCTTTGGAAATACATTCAGCTTTGGTAGAGTTTTCAAGTCCTTTTTACAGACAAAAAAAACCAGCCATACCAACACCAGGTCAGATTATCAATGCACTAGCAAGATGCAGCAGACCCCCATGATAAAGGCTGGGGCAGCTCGGGTGCAAAATAGTGATAAATCAGCCAATCACTAACCTACCAATTCATGGAGGGAGTGGCTATGCAAGTCACTTCGATAAGTGTGATGCACAGTTTCTGACTTGGGGCCTATTGATGACACCCATACTATTAGATCAGGTGGGCTGTCCATCACTATATAAGTGCACTCCACAAGACAGATGCCTCAATTCACCCAACCAACCTTAAAGAGCTAGGCTGCATTCTGCATAAAAATGGAAAAAAGGGTTAGGACTCACAAATGCGAGGACCCTTGAAGTGGGGTGCGAGCCTGGGACGGAGGTTCACCTTAAAACAAAACAACAACCTAAAGTATACTGTTAAAGCAACACTCACGTGGTTTAAGAGGAAACATTAATGTTTTGGAGTGGCCTAATCAAACTCCAGACCTTAATCCAATTGAGAATCTATGGACAGACTTGAAGATTGCCGTTCTCCAGAGTAAATCATCTAACTTGAAAGATCTCGAGCAGTTTTGCCTTGAGGAATAGGCAAAAATCCCAGTGGTCAGATTTGGAAAGCTCATAGATAGAGCTGTAATTGCCGTAAAAGAAGGCTCTACTAATTGCTGACTGTAGGGGGGTGAATAGTTATGCACACTGAAGTTTACAGTTATTTTGTCCAATTTGATGTTTGCTTGACAATAAAGAGAAAACCAAATGTTCACAGTTGTAGGCATGTTCTTTACATGAACTGATGCAAACCCTAAAAAAACCTGTCAAATTTCAGGTTGTAAGGTAGGAAAACACGAAAAATGCCAAGGGGTTGAATACTTTCACAAGTCACTGTACATTTACAGGACCAGGATGCAGAGGCCCGGTCAGGAGCCCAGTGAACTGCCTCCTTCCTGCTGCCATCCTCAACTCCTCTTTTGATTAGCTGGACTGGCAAGACGCAAAAAACATTAGCCAACTAATCAAAAGGTGAGCTGAGTATGCCGGTATGGAGGAAGCTGTCCATAGGGCTCCTGTTCGGCAACCGAGGACTACAGACGTGATCTCTGCTAATCGATCCCCTCCTCTATAGACGATATTAACACGGCACAGTGAGAGCACACGTAGGGGAACCAGACCCCGGAGACAAGTGTGGCTATAGGGGGTCCCTCTTATATAAGAGTCATACAGTGACCCCCCTGCAGTCACAGAGCTCCACGTGTGGGGGACGGGGCTGTGCACCTGGTAACGCAGCACTTTACCACCTATACCTTGTATGAAGGCAGCAAAATAGTGACAATTACCCCAAAAAATATAAAATGTAGACAACATTATATCTCTAGTTTAGGAAAGAAAAATAAATAAAGAATAAAAGTTAAAATATTTTCTAACGTTCAAACTAGCCCAGACCTGACAACCCCAAAGTAACGGGACCTCTCCAGCACCTACCTCCACCTGCAGAGCTGCACACCACATACACAGCTGCTCTGTGTGCACAGGACCTGTGATGAGGTCACAGTCATGTGATCAGTGACATGGAGGGGAGGAGTCAAGGGAATCCAGAACAGCGTGAGCCATATGTATGCAGTGTGTATGGCGCCGAGCGTGCACACTATGTACTAAGCGGAGCCGCATGTATCTGCGGTATATCACTTATACATGGCTAAGAAAAGTATAGAGTATATAGACGTACGTGCGTACTGAGCGGAGCCGTGTGCTTACAGAGCAGAGCTGTGTATGTACGACACGTAAGGCGCGGCCATGTGTGTACGACGTATACAGAGCCACGTTACCTTATCACTGATTTTTATGAAGGAATGAAAATAGCTTAGAGCTGGGGTGGGCAAATAATTTTCCCAAGGGAGACAGTGACTGCTGTGGAGGTCAAACCAATAGGCAGAAAATAAATCTGCTCAATATTTATATTAACATTAATTATAATTATTTTATATTATCATTTAATATTGAGAATAATTAAGTATGCTGACATCTCCCTATATACAGTATGAGCCCACACACAGCCCCCTATATACAGTATGAGCCCCACATAGCCTCCTTTATACAGTATGAGCCCACACACAGCCACCTATATACAGTATGAGCCCCACATAGCCTCCTTTATACAGTATGAGCCCACACACAGCCCCCTATATACAGTATGAGCCCCACATAGCCTCCTTTATACAGTATGAGCCCACACACAGCCCCCTATATACAGTATGAACTCCCACATAACCTCCTTTATACAGTATGAGCCCACACACAGCCCCCTATATACAGTATGAGCCCCACATAGCCTCCTTTATACAGTATGAGCCCACACACAGCCCCCTATATACAGTATGAACTCCCACATAACCTCCTTTATACAGTATGAGCCCACACACAGCCCCCTATATACAGTATGAGCCCCACATAGCCTCCTTTATACAGTATGAGCCCACACACAGCCCCCTATATACAGTATGAGCCCCACATAGCCTCCTTTATACAGTATGAGCCCACACAGCCCCCTATATACAGTATGAGCCCCACATAGCCTCCTTTATACAGTATGAGCCCACACACAGCCCCCTATATACAGTATGAGCCCCACATAGCCTCCTTTATACAGTATGAGCCCACACACAGCCCCCTATATACAGTATGAACTCCCACATAACCTCCTTTATACAGTATGAGCCCACACACAGCCCCCTATATACAGTATGAGCCCCACATAGCCTCCTTTATACAGTATGAGCCCACACACAGCCCCCTATATACAGTATGAGCCCCCACATAGCCTCCTTTATACAGTATGAGCCCACACACAGCCCCCTATATACAGTATGAACTCCCACATAACCTCCTTTATACAGTATGAGCCCACACACAGCCCCCTATATACAGTATGAGCCCCATATAGCCTCCTTTATACAGTATGAGCCCACACACAGCCCCCTATATACAGTATGAACTCCCACATAACCGCCTGTATACTGTACAGTATGAGCCCGCACTTAGCCTCCTATATAGTTTGAGCCCCCACATACCCCAATGATATAGTATGAGCTCCCACATAACCTACTATGTACAGTATGAGCCACCACAAAGCCACCAATATATAGTATGAGGTCACACCTAGCCTCCTATATACAGTATGTGCTCCCATATAGCCTCCTATATAGTTTGACTCTCACATAGCTCCCTACATACAGTATGAGCTCTCACATAACTTCCTATATACGGTATGAGCCCCCACAAAGCCTCCAATATATAGTATGAGGCCACACATAGCCTTTCTATATACAATTTGAGCCCTCACCTGTATATAGACCTGTAATAGATCTATGGATAGAGGGGATTGAAAACTCCAAGGTACGTTTTGCGTTAGCTTCTTCCTGGGAAAGACCTAATGCAGTTAGATTTCTCCTTGTCTATATTCCTGCTTCACCATATGATGTTATACCACTGCGTTATTGTGATCTTTGAGTCCCTGGTGTCTCATACTCCCCTATACTTTACATATACTGTTTGACATGATTGGTACCTAACCTTTATTCTATTATTAAAGTGCAGTAGTGATTAATTATTCAGCCACTGAAGCCACCATTGTCTCATATATGCTGTTATACAGTATATATATATATATATATATATATATATCACCAATATATACAGTATATTTATATATATATATATATATATATATATATATATATATATATATATATATATATATACTGTATATATAACCATTTGAGTCACAGGTGTTACATATTGCCTTATTTCCTCACGTGTTGCTGCATTTTATTGAGACTTTACCCTTACCTCACTATAAAAATACAACAGCAAGTATTTATATGGCCACTAGGAGTCACTGTTGTCTCACATATTGTCTTAATTTTGTGGCAGATGATTGTAAGCTATAATTTATTATATGGCATTCCATTTTGACAAGTCCTGGATATAAGGGATACCTCTTATTGTTATTCTCACTTTTATACTGTTTTTATCCTGTTTTTCTAAATAAAATTTGTTATTCTTTATGTTCTGGGCTATTCTTGCTGCCCTTTTGGAAGGGGAGGGTATTTTGATAAACTTGGAACTGCCGCTTATGCCTATTGGCCTGGTCTAGGTTTTCTAGATAAGGGATGCACAACCTTTTTTGATCCAAGCTCCACATTATTAGATCAGACCAATTCAGTGCAACATAAAATCTATTGGGGAATTCTCATTCTCATCATTAAGGCTAAGTGCACACGTTGCGGAATCTTTTCCGCGGCAGTTCCGCAACTCCTGCCGCAGGTACATCGCATGGGGAATTGGCATGCATATTCCCGCTAAACAGTAGCGTTTTTCAAGCGATCTCTAGCATCGCTTGGAAACCTGATTGACAGGTTGGTCCCGCTTGTCAAATATAGTGTTTGACAAGTGTGACCAACTTTTTATCATTGATGCTGCCTATGCAGCATCAATAGTAAAAAAGATCTAATGTTAAAAATAATAATAATAAAAAAAAAATGGTTATTCTCACCTTCCGACGTCACCCGATCTCCTCAGTGGTGCACGCGGCGGCTGGGATGCTGTGTGCGAAGGACCTGGGATGACGTCACGGTCAAGTGAGGACTCCAGGGGCCATCGGAAGCTGAGTATATCACGATTTTTTATTTTATTTCTTTTTTTTAACAATTATATGGTGCCCAGTCCGTGGAGGAGAGTCTCCTCTCCTCCACCCTGGGTACCATCCGCACATGATCTGCTTACTTCCCGCATGGTGGGCATAGCCCCATGCGGAAAGTAAGCGGATCAATGCATTCCTATGTGTGCGAAATCCCCGCTATTCCGCAAATTAATGAACATGCTGCATTTTTTCCGGAATGCGTTTCCGCTTAGGAAAAAAACACAGCATGTGCATACAAAATGTGGATTGCATTCTTTTAATAGGATGCTTAATGTGAGCTTTTTTGTGTGTTTTTATAGCGAAAAAATCGCGAAAAATCTGGAACGTGTGCACACAGCCTAAAAGTGAGTGCCACAAATATCTCAGGCGTTATCTCCAGTTCCAGCTCTCCTACATAACTTGTTTTCAACAAAATGAATAGAAGTTGATGAAACAATTGAGCGTTTATTAATTCCATAAACTATGATGGAGATAGACATGCTGTAGATATAGTATATCTTGACTTCAGCAAAGTATCTCACACCATCCTTATTGAAAAAATGACTAAGTATGGAATGGACAAGGCAACTATTAGGTGGATTTCAACCTTTCCCCACATATTATGCTTCAAATACAAAGATACCAAATGTAAATTGTTGGTGAAGAATCAACAACTAGTGGAACACAATTGTCAAGTTGAACAAAATTTATTGGTTATTTTAAATTTTTGTGGAAATTCAAAAACTGAAAAGTGGGGCGGCAATATAATTCGGCCTCTTTACTTTCAGTGCAGCAAACTCACTCCTGAAGTTCATTGTGGATCTCTGAATGATCCAATGTTGTCCTAAATGCCTAATGATGATAAATATAATCCATCTGTGTGTTATCAAGTCTCTGTATAAATGCACCTGCTCTGTGATAGTCTCAGAGTTCTGTTAGAAGCACAGAGAACATCATGAAGACCAAGGAACACAACATGCAGGTCTGTGATACTGTTGTGGAGAAGTTTAAAGCCGGATTTGGATACAAAATGATTTCCAAAACTTTAAACATCCCAAGGAGCACTGTGCAAGCGATCGTATTGAAATGGAAGGAGTATCATACCACTGCAAATCTACCAAGACCCGGCCGTCCCTCTAAACTTTCATCTCAAACAAGGAGAAGACTGATCAGAGATGAAGCCAAGAGGCCCCTGATCACTCTGGATGAACTGCAGAGATCTACAGCTGAGGTGGGACAGTCTGTCCATAGGACAACAATCAGTCGTACACTGCACAAATCTGGACTTTATGGAAGAGTGGCAAGAAGAAAGCCATTTCTCAAAGATATCCATAAAAAGTGTTTTTTAAAATTTGCAACAAGCCACCTGGGAGACACACCAAACATGTGGTATTATTTGGAGTCCTCGGCCCTACCTGAGTCAATGAGAGAATTTGTGGTTCAGCTACTTGAATTTTCGTTGTCCCATAATTTTTTCCTGTTTAAGGGGTCCCTCTACCTACAGCTCCAGGGCACCGCAATGGGTGCTTCATTTGCACCTTCATACGCAAATTTATTCCTGGGGCTGTGGGAGAGGGACATTTTTATGTCAGGACTGGTACCTTCGGTGGACCGCATCCCCTTGTGGGTGCGGTTCATCGATGACATATTTTTTATATGGCAGGGTCCGGCGGATGCATTACAGGAGTTTATGGGACAGCTGAACCACAACTCATGTAATTTACATCTGACGTACAAGGTCCACGCTGATGAGATGGAATTCTTGGATGTACAAGTGAAAAGGGACACGGACAACTGTCTCTCTACAAATATTTTCCGCAAAAGTACAGCGGTCAACTCTTTGCTACATGCTACTTCATCTCATCCCCCCCCAATGGTCAATGCCATTCCAATAGGCCAATTCCTGCGATTGCGGAGAATATGTTCCAACGATGCTGACTTTGAGGAACAATCGGTGATATTGAAGGAGAGATTCATCGAGCGGGGTTATAGTCGACGCTCCATTAAGAAGGGTTATAATAGAGCCAAGAATACGACACGTCATCAGGCCCTATATGGGAGTCGGCCCCAAAAACATAATCAGAAGGTGAGATTTATCACCCAATACAACGGTCAATCTGCAATGATGAGATCGGTACTCTCAAAGTCTTGGAGCATATTACAATCTGACCCCATCGTGTCTCAATATGTGGGGGATGGTCCAAACCTTGCATACCGTAGATCCAGGAACTTGGGTGATCATTTGGTGAAAAGTCACTATGATTCTAAACCAACAATCCCCACGTTTCTGGATAGTGGTATACGTAAAAATGGTTGCAAAGCATGTGGCAAGTGCGTGGCCTGTCCAAATGTAGTACGGGCGGAAACATTCACCAATTCTAGCGGAACATGTACTTTTAAAATTAAACACACTATTACATGTGCCACTAAAGCGGTAATCTATTATGCGGTCTGTCCATGTTCATTAATTTATGTGGGGATGACCACGAGGCAATTTAAGGTACGTATCCGCGAAGATGTACGAGGTATAATGGCTGCTGAGAAGGCTGAGGATATATCAGAGCTGAAGACCTTGCCAAAGCACTTTAAAATTCATCATAACAGTGACCCCTCTGGCCTGAAATTTATGGGAATTGACACCATTACATTAAACGAACGTGGTGGGGAAGTTGGTGTACCACTTGCAAAACTTGAAACTAGGTGGATTTGGTTGCTGGATACGGTCACACCAAAGGGATTGAATGAAAATTTGAGTTTTGTCCCGGGGCGCGTTCACAGGAGGACCGGGCTGACCTCGCTGATTTGAGCCAAATATTGAAGGTATAGTGTGTTCCCCTTATTGTTAGCACAAAGTGATTGGTCGGACCGCGGCGGCAATTCTTTGCCTCATGCGATCCTCAGTGACCTCTTAGTAATGCTTTTTGGCTCAATATTGGGTCAGTAATAGTCTCCCATACAGTTTTGCCATATAACCTTATATAGTACTATACCGTGCAATCTGTTCTCACTCAGTGGCAATATTGCACTTTTGCACCTGTTTATATGAGGATTTTTTTGTGTTTATTCTTTCACTTTTTGGGTTGCGTTGCACATGGATTTTATATTTTAAATATCTTATATATTTGCACATGGGCTTATAATGTGAAGTGGATACTAGTGTTTGCACGAGATATTGATTTCATTTTTTACTATATATCCTTTGTATTTTGCACTTTGGTCCATGTGGTTTCACATCAGTGAATCTCTAGAAGCACTATCCAAATAGTGGTGCTTATATATATATACATATTTTCTCACGTTGATTTAAATCTTTTTGCATCGGTTTTTCATATATATATACATATATATATATATATGGCTTTTAGAATTATATATGAGGTGGGAGTCACACCATCTATCTTATAGGCATTATGGGTGAGGTCAGCCATATTTTTCTGTATATTATTCATATTTTTAAGTATATATTATTTCGGTCCGTCTGTGTACTTTTTATATGTATTTTAAATATACGTTTGTTTGCCAACTGTATTCAATAAAGGCGTTTTTTTACACATTTCCTGTCTGGTGTCTCACCTTGCTTTTATCCATATGTGGGTTGTGGTTGCACGTACTCGGTAACCAGTGGGTCTCCACTAATTTTCCACAGCGCACTGGTTGTTCTTATAGGAAATGTATGTTTGATATTACTATATATATAAATGAATACCATTGTGCTCTGTGGATTTGTTTAAACTTATATTACTGTGTTTCGCACAGGCTTTCTCTTCCACAGCAGGATATGGATTTTAAGTCAAGGGAGGCATCGTGGCAGGGACAAATAAACGCGGTATTCTCTAATAAAGATATGGCAATTAATAATACTGATGGTTTAAACTTTGATGAGATTTTTAAAAATATTAGAAATCTCACTCATAAGAGGACTCGTTGTTGGTGGAGTAAAGCATTTCTAGAAAACTATATCCAGCATCATCTGATCCCTAGGGGTCTGCGAATACATGTCACTCCATCCTTCCCCGTGGGTGATGAAGAATTTATCAGTAAATGGGAGGAAGTGTGCAATCAGACCTCAAGGCAACTAATGGAGCTCCTGGTCAAATATAATTCCAAGAATTTGACGGAGACTGACAAATTATTGGATGAAATGTACTGCAAGGCTAAAGCATGCTTGCCTACTGAACAGATTGGTACATTGGATGACCAATTGGAAAAACTTATGGACCAATGGATCAAGGATATCCGTATGAATCAGACCAGTAAGCTACTTAGGGACCAAAAAGATTTTGCAAGTGGAAAGGTCTATAAATGGCGCAGACCAAATACAAGCGGTGTGGACCGTGAACGGAGTGCCTCGGTCTCCTCTAATTTGGCCCCCAGTGATGTCTCTGGTGCCTCGTGCTCCGCCTCTGTGTCTACTTCAGTTATATCAACACCTAAACGGAAGCGTGAACCTCGCTACGCACCTGCGAAACGTAGTTTCGGATATTCTTCAGGAAACTCTAGTCTTAAGGTGATTAATCTTAGTAGTCATGTTTTAACGAATATAGAGATTGAAATCCTTCAGAAGGGCTTGATGTTTTGTCCGGTAGCCCAATTTGATAAATTTACTGCTATAAAGGACTTACATCTGTTTGCCAGAAAGCTTTTATTTAAAAAACAGTTTCATAATGAGGGTGCGTTGCGATTGTTTCCCACAGAGGCGGAGCAGGAGGCACTGACCATACTTGAGGAATTGGCCGTTGAACACAATGAACCTATTGGAGGTAAGATTCCATCCTCCATCCGGCCTAAGTCACGTAAGTTTCCCCCCTTGTCGGCATGTCCAACCATTGATGTGTTTGTGAAAACGGTGAGTAAAGAATTTGATCGCATACCACGTTTTCCTAATGATGAAAACTTGAGTAATGAGGAGGTTGTTGCCCTTCGGGGTTTACAAAATTTGAGTGATGTAGTGTTCAAACCCGCTGACAAGGGGGGGAATGTCGTGATATGGCCAAAAATATTGTACGAGAGTGAGGCTTTCCGGCAGTTGGGTGATAGTGTGTGCTATAAAAAAATGACTTTTAATCCACTTACCAAGTTCCAAGATCAACTTGGAATAATCCTTAAGTCAGCCCTTGAATCCAACACTATCACTAAGGAATTATTTGGAGCCCTGCGTGTACCTGAACCAACAATACCCACTTTATACCTATTACCAAAGGTACACAAGAATCAGTCTAAACCACCTGGTAGGCCTATAATCTCCGGCTGTGGGAACTATTTGGAGAAAATCAATAGATTTATAGACTCCAAACTACAGCCGGTGGTCACTGAACTTCCCTCTCACATAAAGGATACTAATGATTTTCTCAAAAAGATTGATGGACTACATATTGGTGTGGGGACTCTCCTGGTGTCCTGTGACGTGGAGAGTCTCTACACCAATATTCGCCATGCTGAGGGGGTTCGGGCAGTTAGGTATTATTTGGAGTCCTCGGCCCTACCTGAGTCAATGAGAGAATTTGTGGTTCAGCTACTTGAATTTTCGTTGTCCCATAATTTTTTCCTGTTTAAGGGGTCCCTCTACCTACAGCTCCAGGGCACCGCAATGGGTGCTTCATTTGCACCTTCATACGCAAATTTATTCCTGGGGCTGTGGGAGAGGGACATTTTTATGTCAGGACTGGTACCTTCGGTGGACCGCATCCCCTTGTGGGTGCGGTTCATCGATGACATATTTTTTATATGGCAGGGTCCGGCGGATGCATTACAGGAGTTTATGGGACAGCTGAACCACAACTCATGTAATTTACATCTGACGTACAAGGTCCACGCTGATGAGATGGAATTCTTGGATGTACAAGTGAAAAGGGACACGGACAACTGTCTCTCTACAAATATTTTCCGCAAAAGTACAGCGGTCAACTCTTTGCTACATGCTACTTCATCTCATCCCCCCCCAATGGTCAATGCCATTCCAATAGGCTAATTCCTGCGATTGCGGAGAATATGTTCCAACGATGCTGACTTTGAGGAACAATCGGTGATATTGAAGGAGAGATTCATCGAGCGGGGTTATAGTCGACGCTCCATTAAGAAGGGTTATAATAGAGCCAAGAATACGACACGTCATCAGGCCCTATATGGGAGTCGGCCCCAAAAACATAATCAGAAGGTGAGATTTATCACCCAATACAACGGTCAATCTGCAATGATGAGATCGGTACTCTCAAAGTCTTGGAGCATATTACAATCTGACCCCATCGTGTCTCAATATGTGGGGGATGGTCCAAACCTTGCATACCGTAGATCCAGGAACTTGGGTGATCATTTGGTGAAAAGTCACTATGATTCTAAACCAACAATCCCCACGTTTCTGGATAGTGGTATACGTAAAAATGGTTGCAAAGCATGTGGCAAGTGCGTGGCCTGTCCAAATGTAGTACGGGCGGAAACATTCACCAATTCTAGCGGAACATGTACTTTTAAAATTAAACACACTATTACATGTGCCACTAAAGCGGTAATCTATTATGCGGTCTGTCCATGTTCATTAATTTATGTGGGGATGACCACGAGGCAATTTAAGGTACGTATCCGCGAACATGTACGAGGTATAATGGCTGCTGAGAAGGCTGAGGATATATCAGAGCTGAAGACCTTGCCAAAGCACTTTAAAATTCATCATAACAGTGACCCCTCTGGCCTGAAATTTATGGGAATTGACACCATTACATTAAACAAACGTGGTGGGGAAGTTGGTGTACCACTTGCAAAACTTGAAACTAGGTGGATTTGGTTGCTGGATACGGTCACACCAAAGGGATTGAATGAAAATTTGAGTTTTGTCCCAGGGCGCGTTCACAGGAGGACCGGGCTGACCTCGCTGATTTGAGCCAAATATTGAAGGTATAGTGTGTTCCCCTTATTGTTAGCACAAAGTGATTGGTCGGACCGCGGCGGCAATTCTTTGCCTCATGCGATCCTCAGTGACCTCTTAGTAATGCTTTTTGGCTCAATATTGGGTCAGTAATAGTCTCCCATACAGTTTTGCCATATAACCTTATATAGTACTATACCGTGCAATCTGTTCTCACTCAGTGGCAATATTGCACTTTTGCACCTGTTTATATGAGGATTTTTTTGTGTTTATTCTTTCACTTTTTGGGTTGCGTTGCACATGGATTTTATATTTTAAATATCTTATATATTTGCACATGGGCTTATAATGTGAAGTGGATACTAGTGTTTGCACGAGATATTGATTTCATTTTTTACTATATATCCTTTGTATTTTGCACTTTGGTCCATGTGGTTTCACATCAGTGAATCTCTAGAAGCACTATCCAAATAGTGGTGCTTATATATATATACATATTTTCTCACGTTGATTTAAATCTTTTTGCATCGGTTTTTCATATATATATACATATATATATATATATGGCTTTTAGAATTATATATGAGGTGGGAGTCACACCCTCTATCTTATAGGCATTATGGGTGAGGTCAGCCATATTTTTCTGTATATTATTCATATTTTTAAGTATATATTATTTCGGTCCGTCTGTGTACTTTTTATATGTATTTTAAATATACGTTTGTTTGCCAACTGTATTCAATAAAGGCGTTTTTTTACACATTTCCTGTCTGGTGTCTCACCTTGCTTTTATCCATATGTGGGTTGTGGTTGCACGTACTCGGTAACCAGTGGGTCTCCACTAATTTTCCACAGCGCACTGGTTGTTCTTATAGGAAATGTATGTTTGATATTACTATATATATAAATGAATACCATTGTGCTCTGTGGATTTGTTTAAACTTATATTACTGTGTTTCGCACAGGCTTTCTCTTCCACAGCAGGATATGGATTTTAAGTCAAGGGAGGCATCGTGGCAGGGACAAATAAACGCGGTATTCTCTAATAAAGATATGGCAATTAATAATACTGATGGTTTAAACTTTGATGAGATTTTTAAAAATATTAGAAATCTCACTCATAAGAGGACTCGTTGTTGGTGGAGTAAAGCATTACTAGAAAACTATATCCAGCATCATCTGATCCCTAGGGGTCTGCGAATACATGTCACTCCATCCTTCCCCGTGGGTGATGAAGAATTTATCAGTAAATGGGAGGAAGTGTGCAATCAGACCTCAAGGCAACTAATGGAGCTCCTGGTCAAATATAATTCCAAGAATTTGACGGAGACTGACAAATTATTGGATGAAATGTACTGCAAGGCTAAAGCATGCTTGCCTACTGAACAGATTGGTACATTGGATGACCAATTGGAAAAACTTATGGACCAATGGATCAAGGATATCCGTATGAATCAGACCAGTAAGCTACTTAGGGACCAAAAAGATTTTGCAAGTGGAAAGGTCTATAAATGGCGCAGACCAAATACAAGCGGTGTGGACCGTGAACGGAGTGCCTCGGTCTCCTCTAATTTGGCCCCCAGTGATGTCTCTGGTGCCTCGTGCTCCGCCTCTGTGTCTACTTCAGTTATATCAACACCTAAACGGAAGCGTGAACCTCGCTACGCACCTGCGAAACGTAGTTTCGGATATTCTTCAGGAAACTCTAGTCTTAAGGTGATTAATCTTAGTAGTCATGTTTTAACGAATATAGAGATTGAAATCCTTCAGAAGGGCTTGATGTTTTGTCCGGTAGCCCAATTTGATAAATTTACTGCTATAAAGGACTTACATCTGTTTGCCAGAAAGCTTTTATTTAAAAAACAGTTTCATAATGAGGGTGCGTTGTGATTGTTTCCCACAGAGGCGGAGCAGGAGGCACTGACCATACTTGAGGAATTGGCCGTTGAACACAATGAACCTATTGGAGGTAAGATTCCATCCTCCATCCGGCCTAAGTCACGTAAGTTTCCCCCCTTGTCGGCATGTCCAACCATTGATGTGTTTGTGAAAACGGTGAGTAAAGAATTTGATCGCATACCACGTTTTCCTAATGATGAAAACTTGAGTAATGAGGAGGTTGTTGCCCTTCGGGGTTTACAAAATTTGAGTGATGTAGTGTTCAAACCCGCCGACAAGGGGGGGAATGTCGTGATATGGCCAAAAATATTGTACGAGAGTGAGGCTTTCCGGCAGTTGGGTGATAGTGTGTGCTATAAAAAAATGACTTTTAATCCACTTACCAAGTTCCAAGATCAACTTGGAATAATCCTTAAGTCAGCCCTTGAATCCAACACTATCACTAAGGAATTATTTGGAGCCCTGCGTGTACCTGAACCAACAATACCCACTTTATACCTATTACCAAAGCTACACAAGAATCAGTCTAAACCACCTGGTAGGCCTATAATCTCCGGCTGTGGGAACTATTTGGAGAAAATCAATAGATTTATAGACTCCAAACTACAGCCGGTGGTCACTGAACTTCCCTCTCACATAAAGGATACTAATGATTTTCTCAAAAAGATTGATGGACTACATATTGGTGTGGGGACTCTCCTGGTGTCCTGTGACGTGGAGAGTCTCTACACCAATATTCGCCATGCTGAGGGGGTTCGGGCAGTTAGGTATTATTTGGAGTCCTCGGCCCTACCTGAGTCAATGAGAGAATTTGTGGTTCAGCTACTTGAATTTTCGTTGTCCCATAATTTTTTCCTGTTTAAGGGGTCCCTCTACCTACAGCTCCAGGGCACCGCAATGGGTGCTTCATTTGCACCTTCATACGCAAATTTATTCCTGGGGCTGTGGGAGAGGGACATTTTTATGTCAGGACTGGTACCTTCGGTGGACCGCATCCCCTTGTGGGTGCGGTTCATCGATGACATATTTTTTATATGGCAGGGTCCGGCGGATGCATTACAGGAGTTTATGGGACAGCTGAACCACAACTCATGTAATTTACATCTGACGTACAAGGTCCACGCTGATGAGATGGAATTCTTGGATGTACAAGTGAAAAGGGACACGGACAACTGTCTCTCTACAAATATTTTCCGCAAAAGTACAGCGGTCAACTCTTTGCTACATGCTACTTCATCTCATCCCCCCCCAATGGTCAATGCCATTCCAATAGGCCAATTCCTGCGATTGCGGAGAATATGTTCCAACGATGCTGACTTTGAGGAACAATCGGTGATATTGAAGGAGAGATTCATCGAGCGGGGTTATAGTCGACGCTCCATTAAGAAGGGTTATAATAGAGCCAAGAATACGACACGTCATCAGGCCCTATATGGGAGTCGGCCCCAAAAACATAATCAGAAGGTGAGATTTATCACCCAATACAACGGTCAATCTGCAATGATGAGATCGGTACTCTCAAAGTCTTGGAGCATATTACAATCTGACCCCATCGTGTCTCAATATGTGGGGGATGGTCCAAACCTTGCATACCGTAGATCCAGGAACTTGGGTGATCATTTGGTGAAAAGTCACTATGATTCTAAACCAACAATCCCCACGTTTCTGGATAGTGGTATACGTAAAAATGGTTGCAAAGCATGTGGCAAGTGCGTGGCCTGTCCAAATGTAGTACGGGCGGAAACATTCACCAATTCTAGCGGAACATGTACTTTTAAAATTAAACACACTATTACATGTGCCACTAAAGCGGTAATCTATTATGCGGTCTGTCCATGTTCATTAATTTATGTGGGGATGACCACGAGGCAATTTAAGGTACGTATCCGCGAACATGTACGAGGTATAATGGCTGCTGAGAAGGCTGAGGATATATCAGAGCTGAAGACCTTGCCAAAGCACTTTAAAATTCATCATAACAGTGACCCCTCTGGCCTGAAATTTATGGGAATTGACACCATTACATTAAACAAACGTGGTGGGGAAGTTGGTGTACCACTTGCAAAACTTGAAACTAGGTGGATTTGGTTGCTGGATACGGTCACACCAAAGGGATTGAATGAAAATTTGAGTTTTGTCCCAGGGCGCGTTCACAGGAGGACCGGGCTGACCTCGCTGATTTGAGCCAAATATTGAAGGTATAGTGTGTTCCCCTTATTGTTAGCACAAAGTGATTGGTCGGACCGCGGCGGCAATTCTTTGCCTCATGCGATCCTCAGTGACCTCTTAGTAATGCTTTTTGGCTCAATATTGGGTCAGTAATAGTCTCCCATACAGTTTTGCCATATAACCTTATATAGTACTATACCGTGCAATCTGTTCTCACTCAGTGGCAATATTGCACTTTTGCACCTGTTTATATGAGGATTTTTTTGTGTTTATTCTTTCACTTTTTGGGTTGCGTTGCACATGGATTTTATATTTTAAATATCTTATATATTTGCACATGGGCTTATAATGTGAAGTGGATACTAGTGTTTGCACGAGATATTGATTTCATTTTTTACTATATATCCTTTGTATTTTGCACTTTGGTCCATGTGGTTTCACATCAGTGAATCTCTAGAAGCACTATCCAAATAGTGGTGCTTATATATATATACATATTTTCTCACGTTGATTTAAATCTTTTTGCATCGGTTTTTCATATATATATACATATATATATATATATATGGCTTTTAGAATTATATATGAGGTGGGAGTCACACCCTCTATCTTATAGGCATTATGGGTGAGGTCAGCCATATTTTTCTGTATATTATTCATATTTTTAAGTATATATTATTTCGGTCCGTCTGTGTACTTTTTATATGTATTTTAAATATACGTTTGTTTGCCAACTGTATTCAATAAAGGCGTTTTTTTACACATTTCCTGTCTGGTGTCTCACCTTGCTTTTATCCATATGTGGGTTGTGGTTGCACGTACTCGGTAACCAGTGGGTCTCCACTAATTTTCCACAGCGCACTGGTTGTTCTTATAGGAAATGTATGTTTGATATTACTATATATATAAATGAATACCATTGTGCTCTGTGGATTTGTTTAAACTTATATTACTGTGTTTCGCACAGGCTTTCTCTTCCACAGCAGGATATGGATTTTAAGTCAAGGGAGGCATCGTGGCAGGGACAAATAAACGCGGTATTCTCTAATAAAGATATGGCAATTAATAATACTGATGGTTTAAACTTTGATGAGATTTTTAAAAATATTAGAAATCTCACTCATAAGAGGACTCGTTGTTGGTGGAGTAAAGCATTACTAGAAAACTATATCCAGCATCATCTGATCCCTAGGGGTCTGCGAATACATGTCACTCCATCCTTCCCCGTGGGTGATGAAGAATTTATCAGTAAATGGGAGGAAGTGTGCAATCAGACCTCAAGGCAACTAATGGAGCTCCTGGTCAAATATAATTCCAAGAATTTGACGGAGACTGACAAATTATTGGATGAAATGTACTGCAAGGCTAAAGCATGCTTGCCTACTGAACAGATTGGTACATTGGATGACCAATTGGAAAAACTTATGGACCAATGGATCAAGGATATCCGTATGAATCAGACCAGTAAGCTACTTAGGGACCAAAAAGATTTTGCAAGTGGAAAGGTCTATAAATGGCGCAGACCAAATACAAGCGGTGTGGACCGTGAACGGAGTGCCTCGGTCTCCTCTAATTTGGCCCCCAGTGATGTCTCTGGTGCCTCGTGCTCCGCCTCTGTGTCTACTTCAGTTATATCAACACCTAAACGGAAGCGTGAACCTCGCTACGCACCTGCGAAACGTAGTTTCGGATATTCTTCAGGAAACTCTAGTCTTAAGGTGATTAATCTTAGTAGTCATGTTTTAACGAATATAGAGATTGAAATCCTTCAGAAGGGCTTGATGTTTTGTCCGGTAGCCCAATTTGATAAATTTACTGCTATAAAGGACTTACATCTGTTTGCCAGAAAGCTTTTATTTAAAAAACAGTTTCATAATGAGGGTGCGTTGCGATTGTTTCCCACAGAGGCGGAGCAGGAGGCACTGACCATACTTGAGGAATTGGCCGTTGAACACAATGAACCTATTGGAGGTAAGATTCCATCCTCCATCCGGCCTAAGTCACGTAAGTTTCCCCCCTTGTCGGCATGTCCAACCATTGATGTGTTTGTGAAAACGGTGAGTAAAGAATTTGATCGCATACCACGTTTTCCTAATGATGAAAACTTGAGTAATGAGGAGGTTGTTGCCCTTCGGGGTTTACAAAATTTGAGTGATGTAGTGTTCAAACCCGCTGACAAGGGGGGGAATGTCGTGATATGGCCAAAAATATTGTACGAGAGTGAGGCTTTCCGGCAGTTGGGTGATAGTGTGTGCTATAAAAAAATGACTTTTAATCCACTTACCAAGTTCCAAGATCAACTTGGAATAATCCTTAAGTCAGCCCTTGAATCCAACACTATCACTAAGGAATTATTTGGAGCCCTGCGTGTACCTGAACCAACAATACCCACTTTATACCTATTACCAAAGGTACACAAGAATCAGTCTAAACCACCTGGTAGGCCTATAATCTCCGGCTGTGGGAACTATTTGGAGAAAATCAATAGATTTATAGACTCCAAACTACAGCCGGTGGTCACTGAACTTCCCTCTCACATAAAGGATACTAATGATTTTCTCAAAAAGATTGATGGACTACATATTGGTGTGGGGACTCTCCTGGTGTCCTGTGACGTGGAGAGTCTCTACACCAATATTCGCCATGCTGAGGGGGTTCGGGCAGTTAGGTATTATTTGGAGTCCTCGGCCCTACCTGAGTCAATGAGAGAATTTGTGGTTCAGCTACTTGAATTTTCGTTGTCCCATAATTTTTTCCTGTTTAAGGGGTCCCTCTACCTACAGCTCCAGGGCACCGCAATGGGTGCTTCATTTGCACCTTCATACGCAAATTTATTCCTGGGGCTGTGGGAGAGGGACATTTTTATGTCAGGACTGGTACCTTCGGTGGACCGCATCCCCTTGTGGGTGCGGTTCATCGATGACATATTTTTTATATGGCAGGGTCCGGCGGATGCATTACAGGAGTTTATGGGACAGCTGAACCACAACTCATGTAATTTACATCTGACGTACAAGGTCCACGCTGATGAGATGGAATTCTTGGATGTACAAGTGAAAAGGGACACGGACAACTGTCTCTCTACAAATATTTTCCGCAAAAGTACAGCGGTCAACTCTTTGCTACATGCTACTTCATCTCATCCCCCCCCAATGGTCAATGCCATTCCAATAGGCTAATTCCTGCGATTGCGGAGAATATGTTCCAACGATGCTGACTTTGAGGAACAATCGGTGATATTGAAGGAGAGATTCATCGAGCGGGGTTATAGTCGACGCTCCATTAAGAAGGGTTATAATAGAGCCAAGAATACGACACGTCATCAGGCCCTATATGGGAGTCGGCCCCAAAAACATAATCAGAAGGTGAGATTTATCACCCAATACAACGGTCAATCTGCAATGATGAGATCGGTACTCTCAAAGTCTTGGAGCATATTACAATCTGACCCCATCGTGTCTCAATATGTGGGGGATGGTCCAAACCTTGCATACCGTAGATCCAGGAACTTGGGTGATCATTTGGTGAAAAGTCACTATGATTCTAAACCAACAATCCCCACGTTTCTGGATAGTGGTATACGTAAAAATGGTTGCAAAGCATGTGGCAAGTGCGTGGCCTGTCCAAATGTAGTACGGGCGGAAACATTCACCAATTCTAGCGGAACATGTACTTTTAAAATTAAACACACTATTACATGTGCCACTAAAGCGGTAATCTATTATGCGGTCTGTCCATGTTCATTAATTTATGTGGGGATGACCACGAGGCAATTTAAGGTACGTATCCGCGAACATGTACGAGGTATAATGGCTGCTGAGAAGGCTGAGGATATATCAGAGCTGAAGACCTTGCCAAAGCACTTTAAAATTCATCATAACAGTGACCCCTCTGGCCTGAAATTTATGGGAATTGACACCATTACATTAAACAAACGTGGTGGGGAAGTTGGTGTACCACTTGCAAAACTTGAAACTAGGTGGATTTGGTTGCTGGATACGGTCACACCAAAGGGATTGAATGAAAATTTGAGTTTTGTCCCAGGGCGCGTTCACAGGAGGACCGGGCTGACCTCGCTGATTTGAGCCAAATATTGAAGGTATAGTGTGTTCCCCTTATTGTTAGCACAAAGTGATTGGTCGGACCGCGGCGGCAATTCTTTGCCTCATGCGATCCTCAGTGACCTCTTAGTAATGCTTTTTGGCTCAATATTGGGTCAGTAATAGTCTCCCATACAGTTTTGCCATATAACCTTATATAGTACTATACCGTGCAATCTGTTCTCACTCAGTGGCAATATTGCACTTTTGCACCTGTTTATATGAGGATTTTTTTGTGTTTATTCTTTCACTTTTTGGGTTGCGTTGCACATGGATTTTATATTTTAAATATCTTATATATTTGCACATGGGCTTATAATGTGAAGTGGATACTAGTGTTTGCACGAGATATTGATTTCATTTTTTACTATATATCCTTTGTATTTTGCACTTTGGTCCATGTGGTTTCACATCAGTGAATCTCTAGAAGCACTATCCAAATAGTGGTGCTTATATATATATACATATTTTCTCACGTTGATTTAAATCTTTTTGCATCGGTTTTTCATATATATATACATATATATATATATATGGCTTTTAGAATTATATATGAGGTGGGAGTCACACCCTCTATCTTATAGGCATTATGGGTGAGGTCAGCCATATTTTTCTGTATATTATTCATATTTTTAAGTATATATTATTTCGGTCCGTCTGTGTACTTTTTATATGTATTTTAAATATACGTTTGTTTGCCAACTGTATTCAATAAAGGCGTTTTTTTACACATTTCCTGTCTGGTGTCTCACCTTGCTTTTATCCATATGTGGGTTGTGGTTGCACGTACTCGGTAACCAGTGGGTCTCCACTAATTTTCCACAGCGCACTGGTTGTTCTTATAGGAAATGTATGTTTGATATTACTATATATATAAATGAATACCATTGTGCTCTGTGGATTTGTTTAAACTTATATTACTGTGTTTCGCACAGGCTTTCTCTTCCACAGCAGGATATGGATTTTAAGTCAAGGGAGGCATCGTGGCAGGGACAAATAAACGCGGTATTCTCTAATAAAGATATGGCAATTAATAATACTGATGGTTTAAACTTTGATGAGATTTTTAAAAATATTAGAAATCTCACTCATAAGAGGACTCGTTGTTGGTGGAGTAAAGCATTACTAGAAAACTATATCCAGCATCATCTGATCCCTAGGGGTCTGCGAATACATGTCACTCCATCCTTCCCCGTGGGTGATGAAGAATTTATCAGTAAATGGGAGGAAGTGTGCAATCAGACCTCAAGGCAACTAATGGAGCTCCTGGTCAAATATAATTCCAAGAATTTGACGGAGACTGACAAATTATTGGATGAAATGTACTGCAAGGCTAAAGCATGCTTGCCTACTGAACAGATTGGTACATTGGATGACCAATTGGAAAAACTTATGGACCAATGGATCAAGGATATCCGTATGAATCAGACCAGTAAGCTACTTAGGGACCAAAAAGATTTTGCAAGTGGAAAGGTCTATAAATGGCGCAGACCAAATACAAGCGGTGTGGACCGTGAACGGAGTGCCTCGGTCTCCTCTAATTTGGCCCCCAGTGATGTCTCTGGTGCCTCGTGCTCCGCCTCTGTGTCTACTTCAGTTATATCAACACCTAAACGGAAGCGTGAACCTCGCTACGCACCTGCGAAACGTAGTTTCGGATATTCTTCAGGAAACTCTAGTCTTAAGGTGATTAATCTTAGTAGTCATGTTTTAACGAATATAGAGATTGAAATCCTTCAGAAGGGCTTGATGTTTTGTCCGGTAGCCCAATTTGATAAATTTACTGCTATAAAGGACTTACATCTGTTTGCCAGAAAGCTTTTATTTAAAAAACAGTTTCATAATGAGGGTGCGTTGCGATTGTTTCCCACAGAGGCGGAGCAGGAGGCACTGACCATACTTGAGGAATTGGCCGTTGAACACAATGAACCTATTGGAGGTAAGATTCCATCCTCCATCCGGCCTAAGTCACGTAAGTTTCCCCCCTTGTCGGCATGTCCAACCATTGATGTGTTTGTGAAAACGGTGAGTAAAGAATTTGATCGCATACCACGTTTTCCTAATGATGAAAACTTGAGTAATGAGGAGGTTGTTGCCCTTCGGGGTTTACAAAATTTGAGTGATGTAGTGTTCAAACCCGCCGACAAGGGGGGGAATGTCGTGATATGGCCAAAAATATTGTACGAGAGTGAGGCTTTCCGGCAGTTGGGTGATAGTGTGTGCTATAAAAAAATGACTTTTAATCCACTTACCAAGTTCCAAGATCAACTTGGAATAATCCTTAAGTCAGCCCTTGAATCCAACACTATCACTAAGGAATTATTTGGAGCCCTGCGTGTACCTGAACCAACAATACCCACTTTATACCTATTACCAAAGCTACACAAGAATCAGTCTAAACCACCTGGTAGGCCTATAATCTCCGGCTGTGGGAACTATTTGGAGAAAATCAATAGATTTATAGACTCCAAACTACAGCCGGTGGTCACTGAACTTCCCTCTCACATAAAGGATACTAATGATTTTCTCAAAAAGATTGATGGACTACATATTGGTGTGGGGACTCTCCTGGTGTCCTGTGACGTGGAGAGTCTCTACACCAATATTCGCCATGCTGAGGGGGTTCGGGCAGTTAGGTATTATTTGGAGTCCTCGGCCCTACCTGAGTCAATGAGAGAATTTGTGGTTCAGCTACTTGAATTTTCGTTGTCCCATAATTTTTTCCTGTTTAAGGGGTCCCTCTACCTACAGCTCCAGGGCACCGCAATGGGTGCTTCATTTGCACCTTCATACGCAAATTTATTCCTGGGGCTGTGGGAGAGGGACATTTTTATGTCAGGACTGGTACCTTCGGTGGACCGCATCCCCTTGTGGGTGCGGTTCATCGATGACATATTTTTTATATGGCAGGGTCCGGCGGATGCATTACAGGAGTTTATGGGACAGCTGAACCACAACTCATGTAATTTACATCTGACGTACAAGGTCCACGCTGATGAGATGGAATTCTTGGATGTACAAGTGAAAAGGGACACGGACAACTGTCTCTCTACAAATATTTTCCGCAAAAGTACAGCGGTCAACTCTTTGCTACATGCTACTTCATCTCATCCCCCCCCAATGGTCAATGCCATTCCAATAGGCCAATTCCTGCGATTGCGGAGAATATGTTCCAACGATGCTGACTTTGAGGAACAATCGGTGATATTGAAGGAGAGATTCATCGAGCGGGGTTATAGTCGACGCTCCATTAAGAAGGGTTATAATAGAGCCAAGAATACGACACGTCATCAGGCCCTATATGGGAGTCGGCCCCAAAAACATAATCAGAAGGTGAGATTTATCACCCAATACAACGGTCAATCTGCAATGATGAGATCGGTACTCTCAAAGTCTTGGAGCATATTACAATCTGACCCCATCGTGTCTCAATATGTGGGGGATGGTCCAAACCTTGCATACCGTAGATCCAGGAACTTGGGTGATCATTTGGTGAAAAGTCACTATGATTCTAAACCAACAATCCCCACGTTTCTGGATAGTGGTATACGTAAAAATGGTTGCAAAGCATGTGGCAAGTGCGTGGCCTGTCCAAATGTAGTACGGGCGGAAACATTCACCAATTCTAGCGGAACATGTACTTTTAAAATTAAACACACTATTACATGTGCCACTAAAGCGGTAATCTATTATGCGGTCTGTCCATGTTCATTAATTTATGTGGGGATGACCACGAGGCAATTTAAGGTACGTATCCGCGAACATGTACGAGGTATAATGGCTGCTGAGAAGGCTGAGGATATATCAGAGCTGAAGACCTTGCCAAAGCACTTTAAAATTCATCATAACAGTGACCCCTCTGGCCTGAAATTTATGGGAATTGACACCATTACATTAAACGAACGTGGTGGGGAAGTTGGTGTACCACTTGCAAAACTTGAAACTAGGTGGATTTGGTTGCTGGATACGGTCACACCAAAGGGATTGAATGAAAATTTGAGTTTTGTCCCGGGGCGCGTTCACAGGAGGACCGGGCTGACCTCGCTGATTTGAGCCAAATATTGAAGGTATAGTGTGTTCCCCTTATTGTTAGCACAAAGTGATTGGTCGGACCGCGGCGGCAATTCTTTGCCTCATGCGATCCTCAGTGACCTCTTAGTAATGCTTTTTGGCTCAATATTGGGTCAGTAATAGTCTCCCATACAGTTTTGCCATATAACCTTATATAGTACTATACCGTGCAATCTGTTCTCACTCAGTGGCAATATTGCACTTTTGCACCTGTTTATATGAGGATTTTTTTGTGTTTATTCTTTCACTTTTTGGGTTGCGTTGCACATGGATTTTATATTTTAAATATCTTATATATTTGCACATGGGCTTATAATGTGAAGTGGATACTAGTGTTTGCACGAGATATTGATTTCATTTTTTACTATATATCCTTTGTATTTTGCACTTTGGTCCATGTGGTTTCACATCAGTGAATCTCTAGAAGCACTATCCAAATAGTGGTGCTTATATATATATACATATTTTCTCACGTTGATTTAAATCTTTTTGCATCGGTTTTTCATATATATATACATATATATATATATATGGCTTTTAGAATTATATATGAGGTGGGAGTCACACCCTCTATCTTATAGGCATTATGGGTGAGGTCAGCCATATTTTTCTGTATATTATTCATATTTTTAAGTATATATTATTTCGGTCCGTCTGTGTACTTTTTATATGTATTTTAAATATACGTTTGTTTGCCAACTGTATTCAATAAAGGCGTTTTTTTACACATTTCCTGTCTGGTGTCTCACCTTGCTTTTATCCATATGTGGGTTGTGGTTGCACGTACTCATCATTAAGGCTAAGTGCACACGTTGCGGAATCTTTTCCGCGGCAGTTCCGCAACTCCTGCCGCAGGTACATCGCATGGGGAATTGGCATGCATATTCCCGCTAAACAGTAGCGTTTTTCAAGCGATCTCTAGCATCGCTTGGAAACCTGATTGACAGGTTGGTCCCGCTTGTCAAATATAGTGTTTGACAAGTGTGACCAACTTTTTATCATTGATGCTGCCTATGCAGCATCAATAGTAAAAAAGATCTAATGTTAAAAATAATAATAATAAAAAAAAAATGGTTATTCTCACCTTCCGACGTCACCCGATCTCCTCAGTGGTGCACGCGGCGGCTGGGATGCTGTGTGCGAAGGACCTGGGATGACGTCACGGTCAAGTGAGGACTCCAGGGGCCATCGGAAGCTGAGTATATCACGATTTTTTATTTTATTTCTTTTTTTTAACAATTATATGGTGCCCAGTCCGTGGAGGAGAGTCTCCTCTCCTCCACCCTGGGTACCATCCGCACATGATCTGCTTACTTCCCGCATGGTGGGCATAGCCCCATGCGGAAAGTAAGCAGATCAATGCATTCCTATGTGTGCGAAATCCCCGCTATTCCGCAAATTAATGAACATGCTGCATTTTTTCCGGAATGCGTTTCCGCTTAGGAAAAAAACACAGCATGTGCATACAAAATGTGGATTGCATTCTTTTAATAGGATGCTTAATGTGAGCTTTTTTGTGTGTTTTTATAGCGAAAAAATCGCGAAAAATCTGGAACGTGTGCACACAGCCTAAAAGTGAGTGCCACAAATATCTCAGGCGTTATCTCCAGTTCCAGCTCTCCTACATAACTTGTTTTCAACAAAATGAATAGAAGTTGATGAAACAATTGAGCGTTTATTAATTCCATAAACTATGATGGAGATAGACATGCTGTAGATATAGTATATCTTGACTTCAGCAAAGTATCTCACACCATCCTTATTGAAAAAATGACTAAGTATGGAATGGACAAGGCAACTATTAGGTGGATTTCAACCTTTCCCCACATATTATGATTCAAATACAAAGATACCAAATGTAAATTGTTGGTGAAGAATCAACAACTAGTGGAACACAATTGTCAAGTTGAACAAAATTTATTGGTTATTTTAAATTTTTGTGGAAATTCAAAAACTGAAAAGTGGGGCGGCAATATAATTCGGCCTCTTTACTTTCAGTGCAGCAAACTCACTCCTGAAGTTCATTGTGGATCTCTGAATGATCCAATGTTGTCCTAAATGCCTAATGATGATAAATATAATCCATCTGTGTGTTATCAAGTCTCTGTATAAATGCACCTGCTCTGTGATAGTCTCAGAGTTCTGTTAGAAGCACAGAGAACATCATGAAGACCAAGGAACACAACATGCAGGTCTGTGATACTGTTGTGGAGAAGTTTAAAGCCGGATTTGGATACAAAATGATTTCCAAAACTTTAAACATCCCAAGGAGCACTGTGCAAGCGATCGTATTGAAATGGAAGGAGTATCATACCACTGCAAATCTACCAAGACCCGGCCGTCCCTCTAAACTTTCATCTCAAACAAGGAGAAGACTGATCAGAGATGAAGCCAAGAGGCCCCTGATCACTCTGGATGAACTGCAGAGATCTACAGCTGAGGTGGGACAGTCTGTCCATAGGACAACAATCAGTCGTACACTGCACAAATCTGGACTTTATGGAAGAGTGGCAAGAAGAAAGCCATTTCTCAAAGATATCCATAAAAAGTGTTTTTTAAAATTTGCAACAAGCCACCTGGGAGACACACCAAACATGTGGAAGAAGGTGCTCTGGTCAGATGAAACCAAAATTGAACTTTTTGGCAACAATGCCAAACGATATGTTTCGCGTAAAGTCAACACAGCTCATCACCCTGAACACCCCATCCCCACTGTCAAACATGGTGGTAGCAGCATCATGGTTTGGGCCTGCTTTTCTTCAGCAGGGACAGGGAAGATGGTTAAAATTGATGGGAAGATGGATGGAGCCAAATACAGGACAATTCTTGAAGAAAACATGTTGGAGTCTGCAAAAGACCTAAGACTGGGACGGAGATTTGTCTTCCAACAAGACAATGATCCCAAACATAAAGCAAAATCTACAATGGAATGGTGCACAAATAAACATATCCAGGTGTTAGAATGGCTAAGTCAAAGTCCAGACCGCAATCCAATCGAGAATCTGTGGAAAGAGCTGAAAACTGCTGTTCACAAAAGATCTCCATCAAACCTCACTGAGCTCGAGCTGTTTGCCAAGGAAGAATGAGCAAGAATTTCAGTCTCTTGATGTCTAAAACTGATAGAGACATACCCCAAGCGACTTGCAGCTGTAATCACAGCAAAAGGTGGTGCAACAAAGTATTAAGTTAAAGGGGCTGAATAATAGTGCAGCGCCCCAGAGTCCTGGTCGTTGCAGTACTGATGCTCCGCCGCTAAGGGGAGTGATGGTACGTCTGATGGCACTTAAGGAGTTCACCTGACCAGGTATCACAGACACCAATACACTTCATAGTCTGGCCTCCAGGGGGAGCAAAGGGCACTATGTATTAGGCCACTCCTCACAATCTGGTAAAACTGGGGGTTGGATAGAAAGTTAGACAGAAGCTGACTGGGTTGGAACCAGGCAACATCCTGTGGCAGAGGGTGTTGCAGGGGAAAATTAAGGGGGGTCCCTGTCAGGGGTGGGATCCTGACAGAGGCCTAGCGAACAAGACAGAACGTTAAGGAACCGCACCTGCACTACATCGAGGCGGTATCTCAAGAAAGGACAAAAAGCGGGGTTTATTGTGAAGAGTGAGAAACGAGATCATAGCAAAAAGGAGATAACACCAGTAGGAGTCGTGCTGTAAGATCGAGACAACATCCTACTGAGGCGCGTAGCCGGTGGCCGGAACGCCGAGGAAGTATTGGGCTCCAAGCATTACTTCAAACCAACGGCAGGACAGTTAATTATAGGTTGGCTGTCTCACCTAAATCACCTAAGCAGACATAGGGGGCAACTGTGGGAGAGGGGCGTCACTAGGGTCCCGGAAGAACTCCAGGCCTACCCATCATACAGGTGCGTCCTAGCCATATCATCTGGGGGATGGAGAAGAACATCAGAACAGACATAAGTTGTGGGAAAGAACATCAGAAACAGACACAACAGTTGTGAGGACTATCCCATGGTGCTCAGCAGGGAAGTACTACAACACACAGGCTCTAGAAGGTAGGCACAGATTTCCACCTGCAAAGGAAATTCTGGAGGTGCCATCGGACAGGCCGTTCTCATGCAGCCCTGTTAACCGTACTCTGAATTGAGGATCTTGAAGCCTTCAGTAAAGAGGTAAAGAGCCTGCAACCATGTGTCCTCGTTATTCACCGCGACCTGCACCACGCACCACCATCTACACCTTTCATTGGACGCCCCTTAGTAGGGTCACGGACCGGGTCTAGCCACCGTGACAACCCCAGAACTGAGACAGAGAGGCCCGGTACCGAGTACCCCGCGGCCCTGCGTCTGGGGGCGCTCCAAACTTGGCATCACAAACAGGATCTACTTAAGCCTGAAGAATCAGGTCATGTGTGCCTTGGAACTGTGATTTATTGTGCTTGGACTGTGACTTATTGCAAGGACTGTATATTGCCGCCAAAACCGCCGCCATTACAGCGTAACAAGGAGCGCAGGAGAAGAAGAGGGGCGTGGAAGTGGGCGTAGACAAGTTGGAGAGCGCGAAAGACAATGGCCGCCCAGTCTAAATATTTCTGTACCTTGAGGACGTGTCCGTCAGCAGCTGAGATCCGCCTCCTAATCCTTAATGGAGGGCGGGGACAACGGAAAAGAAACCGCCCACGACGGAGAGAGCAGTAAAAAGACCAGGAAGCGACCCACGTGGAGGATGTGATGGCTGACCGCTCAGACCCAGAGTGTGGGGTTGAAGTGGAGAACTCCCCCAGCTACCCGGAGGAGCGTAGCGGTCCCGTCTCCACAGCCGAAGTGGGTCTCCTGCAACTTGAGATGGAGAACTTAATTGAACAGCTTCTCCAGCTGCGGGTGGAAGCCAAGGCCGCACCCCAGGAGACGCCAGCGGAAGAGTCCCCGACCTCGGTCCCCGCACCGCTGATCGAATTGCTGCCGACGTCTCCACCGATGTCACCGCCAGTGGGACCAGCCGCAAGGGAGGACGTTGCACCGGCCGGTAAGCCCGCTGACCCTTCCCCATTAGCAGAGGACCTTCTGATAGGCCCAGTTGCAGCGCCACCTCCCGCTGGGACCTACTGACTCCAGCACCTCCTTCCCTGGGACCAGGCCACCGGCATGGAGCACCTTCTAAAGGCCCCGATCTCGCCAGTCACCCTGCCGGGCGCGGTCTATGCCGAGCGCACGGTGTGCCGCTGGGTGAACCCCGGGTCCAACTTTATGGGGTTCCCAGGGGTGGCGACCCAAGAAGGAGAGATGGTGCAAGCCCTCAGCTGGGAAGAATATCAGGCCCAGCTAGAACGGCAGTGGGAAAAGCGGGAGAAGGCGTACCAGGCCGGGCTGGAGGCCCATCACCAAAAAGACTTAGCGGTGAAGGACCGGGCCCGCAAGGACCCCACCACTCATCAGGCCCCACGCAGGCAGGGCATCATCATCGCCTTTAAGCTCCGTGGAGGCTGGGGCTTTATTAAAGAGCCAGGCCTGTACGCCGAAGTGTTTGTTAACCGGAGGGATGTCGAGTCCCACCTGAGGGAGGGTCATCCGGATCGGGACCTCTACCCAGGGGACAAAGTCACCTACACCCAGCACTTTGGGGAGAAGGGGTGGTTCGCTTTGAATGTCCACAAGAGACAAGACCCCATGACACCCCCAACCAAGGTGCCAGCAAAACAGTCCCTTGTGGTGAAGACGCCCTCCTGCGACCGATCCACCGTTACTACAAAGACCACGGTGGTCACTCCCACTTGCACCGTGGTAAAGACCACAACCTGCACTGTTGCTACCACCACCACTGTGGTGGCCGGAAGCCTGGCCGCGATGGTAACTGGTGCCCAAGCTGGCGTCAGAACTAAAACGGTGTCCACCCAGACCCCTGTCTGGGACAAGGAGGCCACCTCCTGATCAGTCAGCCTGAAGCCCTAAAGTTCTACAAACTGTAAATAGTTAACTGTTTATCTCCTTGCTTTTTGCTGCTAGTACCCGACCAGGGTTGTTCTTAAAGGGATCCCTTTGTTTACCCGGGATCCCTATTACTTTTTATTTTTGTTTTTGTTTTCCCTTTTGCTCCTTTAAACCCCCTATTTGGAAAAGACTGCCGAATCATGGACAGTGAATGGTTCACAAACTGTGATGTAAATAGTTCGCACCCTATTAAGGGTGCCCCCTACTGGTTTTACAAGAAAGAGAACTCTTTGCGAAGAAACTGTTCCTGGAAACAGTACAGGAGTTCCTGCCTTACACGGACTTGCAACTTGAGCAGTTGCACTACCTTAAAGAGACTTGGTCCCCTCTTAAAAGGGAAGTTCACCAGTTGCACTTAATATACAATATTGCCTTAAAAGAAAGCGAACAGAAATAATGTTTTACATAATAAGTTATATGTAGCCAGCTAGTTAGTTATAGAAAATGTTTGATAATCTGCTAGAAATTGAGGACGGGAAGTGAACCCGTAGGGGTTAGTGGGTGAGTCCTCCTAGGAACCATAGAGAGATGGCTCAGTGGTCCTGTACTAAGAAAAGAGGCAGTAGGCCTGGGCAGATAGACAGGCAGTCCTGCATAAGACAAATCAGAAATTAAGAAGAAGGTGTTGCACTTAGAAGAGAGAAATGAAGAAAAGTTAATTTATATTTTAGGAGTTTTATAGTAAGCCTTTAGTGGTTCTAGCTTATACGTCCTTAGAGGCAAAGTTAAATTATTGTTCAGAATTTGTACTTAGTAGAATACCCGGCTGGGTAATAAAAGTTATTTATCGGGTGTTATTTAAAATATTTAACCATGTTTTGTTTGTAACGTTTAAGAGTCCTCACCTCCCATAATGGGAAGCACTGTTATTATTTCCTATTACTTGTTTATTGCATTTCAAAATTTGTATGTCTTTTGCTGACATGTATTGTTGTTTTCTTCCCAGTCCGGGAGTACTGGATTTAACCGGGGGGAGTGCAGCGCCCCAGAGTCCTAGTCGTTGCAGTACTGATGCTCCGCCGCTAAGGGGAGTGATGGTACGTCTGATGGCACTTAAGGAGTTCACCTGACCAGGTATCACAGACACCAATACACTTCATAGTCTGGCCTCCAGGGGGAGCAAAGGGCACTATGTATTAGGCCACTCCTCACAATCTGGTAAAACTGGGGGTTGGATAGAAAGTTAGACAGAAGCTGACTGGGTTGGAACCAGGCAACATCCTGTGGCAGAGGGTGTTGCAGGGGAAAATTAAGGGGGGTCCCTGTCAGGGGTGGGATCCTGACAGAGGCCTAGCGAACAAGACAGAACGTTAAGGAACTGCGCTTGCACGACATCGCGGCGGTATCTCAAGAAAGGACAAGAAGCAAGGGTTATTGTGGAGAGTGAGAAACGAGATCAAAGCAAAAAGGAGATAACACCAGTAGGAGTCGTGCTGTAAGATCGAGGCAACATCCTACTGAGGCGCGTAGCCGGTGGCCGGAACGCCGAGGAAGTATTGGGCTCCAAGCATTACTTCAAACCAACGGCAGGACAGTTAATTATAGGTTGGCTGTCTCACCTAAATCACCTAAGCAGACATAGGGGGCAACTGTGGGAGAGGGGCATCACTAGGGTCCCGGAAGAACTCCAGGCCTACCCGTCATACAGGTGCGTCCTAGCCATATCATCTGGGGGATGGAGAAGAACATCAGAACAGACATAAGTTGTGGGAAAGAACATCAGAAACAGACACAACAGTTGTGAGGACTATCCCGTGGAGCTCAGCAGGGAAGTACTACAACACACAGGCGCTAGAAGGTAGGCACAGATTTCCACCTGCAAAGGAAACTCTGGAGGTGCCGTCGGACCGGCCGGTCTCAGACAGCCCTGTTAACCGTACTCTGGATTGAGGTTCTTGAAGCCTTCAGTAAAGAGGTAAAGAGCCTGCAACCCTGTGTCCTCGTTATTCTCCGCGACCTGCACCACGCACCACCACCTACACCTTTCATTGGACGCCCCTTAGCAGGGTCACGGACCGGGTCTAGCCACGTGACAACTGAGACAGAGAGGCCCGGTACCGAGTACCCCGCGGCCCTACGTCTGGGGGCGCTCCATACTTGCACGCCCCACTTTTCAGTTTTTGAATTTCCACAAAAATTTAAAATAACCAATAAATTTCGTTCAACTTCACAATTGTGTTGCACTTGTTGATTCTTCACCAATAATTTACATTTCATACCTTTATGTTTGAAGCATGATATGTGGGAAAAGGTTGAAAAGTTCCAGGGAGCTGAATACTTTCGCAAGGCACTGTAAATAAACTGGAGCAGTCGACAGCAACTAACAAAATGTTTTTTAACAGGGAAAAATGCAAAGTACTACATCTGGGCAATAAAAATTAAAAAAAAAGCGTTATACAGAATGGGAGGAATACAGCTTAGCAACAGCACATGTGAAAAAGACTTGGGTATACTAATAGATCACAGACTGAACATGAGTCAACAGTGTAATGCAGCAGTAAAAAAAGGCACATACAATTCTGGGATGTATTAACAGAAGCATACATTCTAGATCACGTGAAGTCATTATTACTCTCTACTCCTCTTTGGTCAGACCTCATCAAAGACATCAACAAACTGGAGCAAGTTCAGAGAAGAGCGACCAGAATAGTGACCCGTCTGCAAACCATGTCCTATGAGGAACGGTTACAGGATTTCGGAATGTTTAGCTTGCCAAAAAGAAGACTGATAGGAGAATTAATAGCTGTCTACAAATATCTCAACGACTGTCACATTGTAGAAAGATCATCTTTATTCTCATTTGCACAGGGAAAGACTAGAAGCAATGGGATGAAACTGAATGGGAGGAGAGACACAGATTAGATATTAGAAAAAAACTTTTTGATAGTTAGGGTGATCAATGAATGGAACAGGCTGCCACAAGAGGTGGGGAGTACTCCTTCAATGAAAGACTTCAAACAGAGGCTAGACAGACATCTATCTGGTGTAACAACTCTGCTGGCATCACGGCATGTCCTCTCATCTCTCACACTATCTTACCCACTGCTCCAGGTCATGATGTGGTTTCTGTTTCTTGCCAGCTCCATATTCTGTGCCTCTGCATGCTTCCTGGCTGTGTGCATAGGGGGGCGGGATGATTTAGTGAATCCTACTTTGAGCAGGGTGTTGGACCAGATGACCCAGGAGATCCCTTCCAACTCCCCCATTCTATGATTCTATGACATACTTATGTACGGCCATCGAGCTACCTCATCTGAAATGCCACATTTGTCAGGAGGCCCCTATTCTGAACAGATATTGTGGTTCTAGAGCTGGTCAGAAGATACACTATCAGTCCTTACTAATCACAGCTTATCGGACCCCTTTTTCCTCCCTCATGATAAATACAAATGAGCAGACACAGGTAAACTCGTCTGTGATCAAATGATTGCGGGCCGCATCTTGGTCACCCCTTATCTATATAAATGTATACACTCCAAGACTGTGGAATAATATAAGAAAAATACTTCTATTATATATATATATATATATATATATATATATATATATATATATATATATATATATATATATATATATATACACACTCACCGGCCACTTTATTAGGTACACCATGCTAGTAACGGGTTGGACCCCCTTTTGCCTTCAGAACTGCCTCAATTCTTCGTGGCATAGATTCAACAAGGTGCTGGAAGCATTCCTCAGAGATTTTGGTCCATATTGACATGATGGCATCACACAGTTGCCGCAGATTTGTCGGCTGCACATCCCAAAGATGCTCCATACAAGGCAGGATGGATCCATGCTTTCATGTTGTTTACGCCAAATTCTGACCCTACCATCCGAATGTCGCAGCAGAAATCGAGACTCATCAGACCAAGCAACGTTTTTCCAATCTTCTACTGTCCAATTTCGATGAGCTTGTACAAATTGTAGCCTCAGTTTCCTGTTCTTAGCTGAAAGGAGTGGTACCCGGTGTGGTCTTCTGCTGCTGTAGCCCATCTGCCTCAAAGTTCGACGCACTGTGCGTTCAGAGATGCTCTTAGGCCTACCTTGGTTGTAACGGGTGGCGATTTGAGTCACTGTTGCCTTTCTATCAGCTCGAACCAGTCTGCTCATTCTCCTCTGACCTCTGGCATCAACAAGGCATTTCCGCCCACAGAACTGCCGCTCACTGAATTTTTTTTCTTTTTCGGACCATTCTCTGTAAACCCTAGAGATGGTTGTGCGTGAAAATCCCAGTAGATCAGCAGTTTCTGAAATACTCAGACCAGCCCTTCTGGCACCAACAACCATGCCACGTTCAAAGGCACTCAAATCACCTTTCTTCCCCATACTGATGCTCGGTTTGAACTGCAGGAGATTGTCTTGACCATGTCTACATGCCTAAATGCACTGAGTTGCCGCCATGTGATTGGCTGATTAGAAATTAAGTGTTAACAAGAAGTTGGACAGGTGTACCTAATAAAGTGGCCAGTGAGTGTATATACTGCATGTATATAATGTAGCAAAACCAAATAGGACTGCTTTAAAGCCTAGCACTGAAGGTATTAATTAGATTCACCTGGCTAGCTTTGCCTAAGAACCAGGAAATGGTTTCCCCTTGTGACATTCTGCAGGATGTTGAGCAGTGTGAAGTATGTTGAAGCTGGTGAGTGACCAGCCGAAATATGAGCTGTATCTTGGAAAGAGACATGTCAGAGTCTCTCATTTAGTGGAAACTGCAAGAGTCAGCTAGGAAAGCTGAGCAGTCTGTGTGTTGGAGCTGCAAAGAAACATTTGGAAGCTGCAGCCTGTTCAGTGTTAACTTTCATGGAGATGAGCACTTCTGTTTGGTGCTGAAAGCTACTGGAGCTCAGGCTGAATGGGATACCAAGACTGGCAGGACCGTACCTCAGCGTATAAAGTTTGCTCTAGGAGAAAAAACTGTTTGGGTGGGCCCGAACTGACAAATGTGTGTCTCATGAATGAACTGGTTATTTTCTGTTATATCTTTGGGCCCAGAAGAGGCCGTTTTTGTTTTGAATTCCTTCAAGTTTTATAAAAGCAATAAAACTGCACATTTGGACCAAACCGCATTGCCTGTGTGAACACTACCTAATGCCTAAGTCCCAAAGAGCACAGGTGATTGAAGTGTAAAGACTGAATTTTCAGGTAAAGGCAGCTGCAGCATTGCAAACTAAGTTAAAGAATAAAAGCATGGAGGAGCTATCCTGCCAGATCAAGGCATTGCTGCGATGTCATGGCATCACTGTTGCAGCTCAGGGAAGCACAGAGAGCTGGGAGCCATCTCTTTAGTGGAGTTTTGTCGAGGAAAACCGAGGTCCACAATGCCGGCGGTGAGGTTTACTGTTGTGAATTCCGCTCTTGGGCTCCCTCCGGTGGCTGTAAGTGGCATTTTGTGAGTTCTGCTCTTGGGCTCCCTCCGGTGGTTTTGAGTGGTATGGCTGCTTCTTGGATTTAGCATCAGCAGCTGCTTCCGCTGATCGTCTTTCTGGCTCAGCTATTTTAGTCTGGCCTTATCCCTCAATCAATGCCAGTTGTCAATTGTTCCTGCTTGGAGTCACGGCTCTTTTGGATTTCCCTGACACTTTGACCTGTTCAGCAAAGATAAGTCCTTGCTTGTCCTTTTGCAGTCCACTTGTTGTGGACTTTATTGTTCAGCACATTCTATGTTTTTCTCATTTGTCCAGCTTATCAGTATGGATCTATTTAGCTAAGCTGGAAGCTCTGGGCAGCAGATTTTGCCCTCCACACCTTTAGTCAGATGTGGAGATTTTTGCATTCTCTGCGGTGGACTTTTTCTAGTTTTTATTACTGACCGCACAGTGTCTGTCCTGTACTATCTATCTAGCTAGAAGTGGCCTCCTTTGCTACATCTTGTTTCATTCTACGTATGTCATTTCCCTCTCCACTCACAGTCATTATTTGTGGGGGGCTGTCCTATCCTTTGGGGATTTTCTCTGAGGCAAGATAGCTTTCCTGTTTCTACCTTTAGGGGTAGTTAGCTCTTAGGCTGTGACGAGGTGTCTAGGGAGAGACAGGAACATCCCACGGCTACTTCTAGTGTTGTGTTAAGATCAGGAACTGCGGTCAGTATAGTTACCACCTGCTCAGAGCTAGTCGCATGTCGCTCTTAAATCACCAGTCTATAACAGTACAACTGGCCAAAAATGAGTTGAATGCATCTCAAAAGAAGGAAAAGAAAAAGAGTTCTGAGCCATTTTTTTTTTCTTTAGTCTGTTTTGTCTTTTTCCTTCCTCTTAATCTCTGGGTGGTTCAGGATTTGGGCGCAGGCATGGATGTTCAGGGTTTGTTTTCTCGTGTGGATCAGCTTGCTGCAGGAGTACAGAGTATCCAAGATTATGTTGTTCAGACTCTGGCTTTAGAGCCTAGAATTCATACTCCAGATTTGTTTTATGGGGATAGATCTAAGTTTTTGAACTTTAAAAATAACTGCAAATTGTTTTTTGCTCTGAAACCCCGTTCCTCTGGAGATCCCATTCAGCAAGTTAAAATAGTTATTTCTCTGCTGCGTGGTGACCCTCAGGACTGGGCATTCTCCCTTGAGTCAGGGGATCCGGCATTGCTTAATGTAGATGCATTTTTTCAATCGCTCGAATTATTGTATGACGAACCTAACTCTGTGGATCATGCTGAAAAAACCTTGTTGGCCCTGTGTCAGGGTCAGGAAGCGGCAGAATTACACTGCCAGAAATTTAGAAAATGGTCTGTGGTCAATAAATGGAATGAGGACGCTCTGGCAGCAATTTTCAGAAAGGGTCTTTCTGATGCCCTTAAAGATGTTATGGTGGGATTCCCCACGCCTGTTGGTTTGAGCGAATTTATGTCTCTAGCCATTCAGATTGATCGGCGCCTGCGCGAGCACAAAGTGGTGCACCATATGGCGGTATCCTCTGAGCAGAGTCCTGAGCCTATGCAATGTGATAGGATTTTGACTAGAGCAGAACAGCGGGGATACAGACGTCAGAATGGGCTGTGTTTTTACTGTGGTGATTCTGCTCATGCTATTTCTGATTGCCCTAGGCGTATTAAGAGGGTCGCTAGGTCTGTTGCCATCAGTACCGTACAGCCTAAATTTCTCCTGTCTGTGACCCTGATTTGCTCATTGTCATCTTTTTCTGTCATGGCATTTGTGGATTCAGGCGCTGCCCTGAACTTAATGGACTTAGAATTCGCCAGGCGCTGTGGTTTCTCTTTGCAGCCTTTGCAGAGCCCTATACCTTTGAGGGGTATTGATGCTACACCGTTGGCCAAGAATAAACCTCAGTATTGGACTCAGTTGACTATGTGCATGGCTCCAGCACATCAGGAAGATTGCCGTTTTCTGGTGTTGCATAATTTACATGATGTTGTTGTACTGGGTTTTCCATGGTTACAAGTACACAATCCAGTGCTGGATTGGAAATCTATGTCTGTGACTAGTTGGGGTTGTCAAGGGGTACATAGTGACGTTCCTTTGATGTCAATTTCCTCTTCCCCCTCTTCTGATGTTCCTGAATTTTTGTCACATTTCCAGGATGTATTTGATGAGCCCAAGTCCAGTTCCCTTCCTCCACATAGGGACTGTGATTGTGCTATTGACTTGATTCCTGGCTGTAAGTTCCCTAAGGGCCGACTTTTCAATCTGTCTGTGCCAGAGCATGCCGCCATGCGGAGTTATGTCAAGGAGTCTTTGGAGAAGGGGCATATTCGGCCGTCTTCGTCACCATTGGGAGCGGGATTCTTTTTTGTTGCCAAGAAGGATGGCTCCTTGAGACCCTGTATTGATTATCGCCTTCTTAATAAGATCACGGTCAAATTCCAATACCCTTTACCTTTGCTTTCTGATTTGTTTGCTCGGATTAAGGGGGCTAGTTGGTTTACCAAGATTGACCTTCAAGGGGCATATAATCTTGTTCGTATTAAACAGGGTGACGAATGGAAAACTGCATTTAATACGCCCGAAGGCCATTTTGAATACCTTGTGATGCCTTTCGGGCTTTCTAATGCTCCTTCTGTATTTCAGTCCTTCATGCATGATATTTTCCGCAATTATCTTGATAAATTCTTGATTGTGTATTTGGATGATATTTTGATTTTTTCCGATGATTGGGAGTCTCATGTGAAGCAGGTCAGGATGGTATTCCAGATCCTTCGTGATAATGCTTTATTTGTGAAGGGGTCTAAGTGCCTATTTGGAGCTCAGAAGGTCTCTTTTTTGGGTTTTATTTTTTCTCCCTCGTCTATAGAAATGGATCCTGTTAAGGTCCAAGCCATTCATGACTGGATTCAACCCACATCTGTGAAGAGCCTTCAGAAATTTTTGGGCTTTGCTAATTTTTATCGCCGTTTCATTGCCAACTTTTCCAGTGTGGTTAAGCCCTTGACCGATTTGACGAAGAAAGGCGCTGATGTGACGAATTGGTCCTCTGCGGCTGTTGAGGCCTTTCAGGAGCTTAAACGCCGATTTACTTCTGCCTCTGTGTTGCGTCAGCCGGATGTTTCTCTTCCTTTTCAGGTTGAGGTTGACGCTTCTGAGATTGGGGCAGGGGCCGTTTTGTCACAGAGGAATTCTGATGGTTCCTTGATGAAACCGTGTGCCTTCTTTTCCCGAAAGTTTTCGCCTGCGGAACGCAATTATGATGTCGGCAATCGGGAGTTGTTGGCTATGAAGTGGGCATTTGAGGAGTGGCGACATTGGCTTGAGGGAGCCAAGCACCGCATAGTGGTCTTGACCGATCATAAGAATCTGATTTACCTCGAGTCGGCCAAGCGGCTGAACCCTAGACAGGCTCGATGGTCCCTGTTTTTCTCCCGTTTCGATTTTGTGGTCTCATATCTTCCGGGATCTAAGAATGTTAAGGCGGATGCCCTCTCTAGGAGTTTTTTGCCTGATTCTCCTGGAGTTCTTGAGCTGGTTGGCATTCTTAGGGAAGGGGTGATTCTTTCTGCCATCTCCTCTGATTTACGGCGGGTGCTTCAGGAATTTCAGGCTGATAAATCTGACCGCTGTCCTATGGGGAAGCTGTTTGTTCCTGATAGATGGACAAGTAAGGTAATTTCTGAGGTCCATTGTTCGGTGTTGGCCAGTCATCCTGGGATTTTTGGTACCAGAGATTTGGTTGCTAGGTCCTTTTGGTGGCCTTCCTTGTCGCGGGATGTGCGTTCTTTTGTGCAGTCCTGTGGGACTTGTGCCCGGGCAAAGCCTTGCTTTTCCCGCGCTAGTGGGTTGCTTTTGCCTTTGCCGGTCCCTGAGAGGCCCTGGACGCATATCTCCATGGATTTTATTTCGGATCTTCCTGTGTCCCAGAAGATGTCTGTTATCTGGGTGGTTTGTGACCGGTTCTCTAAAATGGTCCATTTGGTACCTTTGCCTAAATTGCCTTCCTCCTCTGATTTGGTTCCATTGTTTTTTCAGCATGTGGTTCGTTTGCATGGCATTCCGGAGAATATTGTGTCTGACAGAGGTTCCCAGTTTGTCTCTAGGTTTTGGCGGGCCTTCTGTGCTAGGATGGGCATTAATTTGTCTTTTTCTTCGGCGTTCCATCCTCAGACAAATGGCCAAACTGAGCGAACTAATCAAACCTTGGAAACCTATTTGAGATGCTTTGTGTCTGCTGATCAGGATGATTGGGTGGCTTTCTTGCCGTTGGCTGAGTTTGCCCTTAATAATCGGGCCAGTTCGGCTACTTTGGTTTCGCCTTTCTTTTGTAATTTTGGTTTCCATCCTCGTTTTTCTTCAGGGCAGGTTGAGCCTTCTGATTGTCCTGGTGTGGATTCTGTGATGGACAGGTTACAGCAGATTTGGACTCATGTGGTAGACAATTTGACGTTGTCTCAGGAAAAGGCTCAACGTTTTGCTAACCGCCGTCGGTGTGTTGGTCCTCGGCTTCGGGTGGGGGATTTAGTCTGGTTATCTTCTCGTCATGTTCCTATGAAGGTTTCTTCCCCTAAGTTCAAGCCTCGGTTTATTGGTCCTTATAAGATTTCTGAGATTATCAATCCAGTGTCTTTTCGTTTGGCCCTTCCAGCCTCTTTTGCCATCCACAATGTTTTCCATAGATCTTTGTTGCGGAGATATGTGGTACCCGTTGTTCCCTCTGTTGATCCTCCTGCCCCGGTGTTGGTTGAGGGGGAGTTGGAATATGTGGTTGAGAAAATTTTGGATTCTCGTTTTTCGAGGCGGAGGCTTCAGTATCTTGTCAAGTGGAAGGGTTATGGCCAGGAGGATAATTCTTGGGTTGTTGCCTCCGATGTCCATGCCGCCGATTTGGTTCGTGCTTTTCACTTGGCTCGTCCTGATCGGCCTGGGGGCTCTGGTGAGGGTAAGGTGACCCCTCCTCAAGGGGGGTACTGTTGTGAATTCCGCTCTTGGGCTCCCTCCGGTGGCTGTAAGTGGCACTTTTGTGAGTTCTGCTCTTGGGCTCCCTCCGGAGGTTTTGAGTGGTATGGCTGCTTCTTGGATTTAGCATCAGCAGCTGCTTCCACTGATCGTCTTTCTGGCTCAGCTATTTTAGTCTGGCCTTATCCCTCAATCAATGCCAGTTGTCAATTGTTCCTGCTTGGAGTCACGGCTCTTTTGGATTTCCCTGACACTTTGACCTGTTCAGCAAAGATAAGTCCTTGCTTGTCCTTTTGCAGTCCACTTGTTGTGGACTTTATTGTTCAGCACATTCTATGTTTTTCTCATTTGTCCAGCTTATCAGTATGGATCTATTTAGCTAAGCTGGAAGCTCTGGGCAGCAGATTTTGCCCTCCACACCTTTAGTCAGGTGTGGAGATTTTTGCATTCTCTGCGGTGGACTTTTTCTAGTTTTTATTACTGACCACACAGTGTCTGTCCTGTACTATCTATCTAGCTAGAAGTGGCCTCCTTTGCTACATCTTGTTTCATTCTACGTATGTAATTTCCCTCTCCACTCACAGTCATTATTTGTGGGGGCTGTCCTATCCTTTGGGGATTTTCTCTGAGGCAAGATAGCTTTCCTGTTTCTACCTTTAGCAGTAGTTAGCTCTTAGGCTGTGACGAGGTGTCTAGGGAGAGACAGGAACATCCCACGGCTACTTCTAGTGTTGTGTTAAGATCAGGAACTGCGGTCAGTCGCATGTCGCTCCTAAATCACCAGTCCATAACAGTTCACATAGCACCTCGGTACAGAGAGATGGTGGAACTGAGCAAATCCCAAAATCAATGGACTGTAGGATAGGCCGGCACTACTACTACTTTGCCTGCAGTGCTGTTCTTCATCCTTGTGAGAGACCTCAGCTATGCCAGGTAACTGTGAACGCTGTCTAAGTGACAGGACTCCTGGTCTCAGGAAGCTTGGTGACCCTGGTAAGGGCCACACTTCCACATATGGGAAGTGGGTGGGGTTAAGGTGTATACATGGAGAAGCCAAGAATTATCCTGTGGCCGAGGATGACATACGCACAGACTATGGGTCCGTGCCACACAAAGTGGGAATGGGCAAGGACTTGTTGTATGCTATTGTTATCAGTTGAGATTTTCCTTTGCGCTGGGACTTATGGGCTAATGCTGTAGCATGCAGTAGTCCAGTATGCCACCAGGAGTCAGCTAAGGTAACAAGGTCACATGATGTAAATGGTGACTTACCTTTGACTACTGGCTAGAGCGGAAAATGAAGTGTACTGAGCACAGACCAGCATCAGTGCATGTGTAGCAGAGTGTTATGATTGAAGCCCTTAGATTCACATGGTGATGAACAAACTAGGGGAGATGTTAAACCTGCACACCACAGGTTCACATACAAAAGTAGGAAAATCTCTAACCTGACTGATTTGTCCCTGCCTGACCGGGGAGGTTGTCTCCTTAAATTTACTCAAAGGTGCCCCAACTCAATGTCGGCTGACCCTGAGTGTCCTTAACTGCACCCTCAACTATACACAGATTGTAAATCAGAAAGGAGATGAGACACAGGGCTAAAGACTAGAAATGAGCAAACATACTCAAATAAGGTGTTATCCGAGCATGATCGTGTGCTTACCGATTGTCTTCGCTGTGCTCAAAAATATGTTTGAGTCCCTGCAGGCTGCATGTCTTGCATCTGTTTGGCAATCCCTGTATGTGTTGCGGCTGTCAAACAGATGCAAGACATGCAGCCGTGAGGACTCAAATATATTGTTTGAGCACACCAAAAACACTCAAAACACAAAAGCATTCTCGGATTAATGTTCACGTAGCAAGTTCACTCATCACTACTGTGTTCATACAGTCATACATGAAAGGCAGAAGAAAAAGAAAGGAAGCTAAAAAGACCTTCAGTATACATGAAAAACCCCAGACTCTGAATGTAACAAAATGGGAAAAGAGCTTAGAAGGGGAACATGCAAACAAACCACAGGAAAAGCATTAGCATTAGAGAAAACCTCAGCAAGATAATCCTTCACTAGGAAGCTGGGACTCCAAACATCCATCTAACTTGGAATCTAGCCAGCAAAGACTTAAGGTACCTTCACACTGAACAACTTAACAACGATAACGATAGCGATCCGTGACGTTGCAGCGTCCTGGATAGCGATATCGTTGTGTTTGACACGCAGCAGCGATCAGGATCCTGCTGTGACATCGTTGGTCGGAGCTAGAAGGCCAGCACCTTATTTCGTCGCTGGCTCACCCGCTGACATCGCTGAGTCGGCGTGTGTGACGCTGATTCAGCGATGTCTTCACTGGTAACCAGGGTAAACATCGGGTTACTAAGCGCAGGGCCGCGCTTAGTAACCCGATATTTACCCTGGTTACCATTGTAAATGTAAAAAAAAACAAAAAACACTACATACTTACATTCTGGTGTCTGTCGCATCCCCCGGCGTCCGCTTCCCTGCACTGTGTCAGCGCCAGCCGGCCGTAAAGCAGAGCACAGCGGTGACGTCACCGCTCTGCTTTACGGCCGGCGCTTACACAGTGCAGGGAAGGGGACGCCGGGGGACGCGACAGACACCGGAATGTAAGTATGTAGTGTTTGGTTTTTTTTACATTTACACTGGTAACCAGGGTAAACATCGGGTTACTAAGCGCGGCCCTGCGCTTAGTAACCCGATGTTTACCCTGGTTACCCGGGGACTTCAGCATCGTTGGTCGCTGGAGAGCTGTCTGTGTGACAGCTCTCCAGCGACCACACAACGACAAAACTGCGACGCTGCAGCGATCGGCATCGTTGTCTATATCGCTGCAGCGTCGCTTAATGTGACGGTACCTTTAGTATGCCAGGAGAGCATAAACAGCCTTTTCAAAGATGTGATAGGACAAACCAAAACTAGGAAGTGAAAACACCTGTATAGCAGCAACACAGCAAAGCAAAGGCAAGATAATTATCAGCAGTTGGATAGAGACAACACAGGCTGTGGTCCAATAGAGAGGGAAACTGACCCACAGCCAGAGATGACTGAATCAAGTCCTGAAACTGAATCACCACATAGAGCTGAATGCGAGGCTGTTAGTCTGCAGAGCAGTGGTATGTTTGCTTCTAATACTAGACTGACTGCATGTTGTAGGCAGTGAGTGTCTTTGTAGAATGTGTAGCAGAGCTCTGTGTGTTATCTGTAAGTAGCAGAGCCCTGTATGTTAAATGGTGTTCTCCACGAGTCAGGAACCAATAATCATTTTTCGCAATTGACCAGACATAAGCCTCCCACTCAGGTCAATTTGCACTGGGTGTTTGGCAGATAGTGCCCATTTCTCAGGTTTGTAGCAAAGCCAGGGAGGACTGGCTTAAATTCTAGCACTGTAGTTTGTAATTAGATGCACATGGATAGGTTTGACTAATACCCAGGAAATGTGTTCACCTTGCCTGAGTCTGCGGAATGTTGAGCAGAGTGGAGTATATTTAAGTTGTTGAGTGACCAGCAACAATGTGAGCTGTGGCAGGGAGAGACAGGCCAGAGTCTCTCTATGAAGGGAGACCCCATACGTCAGCTAGGAAAGCTGAGCACTCTGTGTGTTGGGGCTGCAGAGTAACATATGGAAACTGCATTATGTTCAGTGTGAAATGTGCATTGAAAGGAATGCTTCTGTTTGGCTGAAAGCTGAAAAGGATACAGAGACTGGTAGGACATACATGTGCCTGCTGAATTACCTGTTTATTTTCTGTTATACATGCTGAATAGAGGCTGTTTTGGTTTTGAATTCCTTGGAGTTTTATGAAAGCAATAAAATGTTACGTTTGGACCATACTGCATTTGCCTGTGTGAACGTTACCTAATGCCTACATGAACTGTATATCTGCAGTGTGGCCCCAATTGCTGAAATAGTGAACATACACATAGTAATGTTGAATAAACTTAGCAGGTGGTGTGGTGCGGAACTGCTTGGGTCTCAAAATCACGGGATCAAGCCCCAATTTTAGAAATGTCATCTCCATGTTTTGTAACTTTTCTGAGCCTAAATTGATCTATTATTAATATCTGTCCAAGGAATGTTCTCCTGTGCTGAATACACTTGTGTATGTAAATCATAAAGATTCGCGATTGGCAGCTTCCTTTGCTATTGCCAACCAATGACTTTGCCGATGTGCTCGATGGAAGACAAGTCTCGAGATGGTGCATTCCAATGGTAGCATATTTAGATCGCGCAGGCTGCTCAGAGAAGCAGAAGAGACATATGGCCTGATATGTTAAAAATAAGCTCTTGTTACACTGTAGAAATGGCCACACCACTAGTTCCATTGCCAAATCAGCTTATTGCTGCACTATCAGTTCACCTGGAAAAAGAGGTGTCCGGCTACCGTACTTTATGCCTACCATACAATAATTCCAATTGTAGGAACAATGTAACGTTCCCTCGTTAAGGCGTCTTTGTGGATGCAATGATAGTCTGAAATTTGTCAGCATGCCTGTCACGGGGCTACCGCGACAGAGAGGTTCCAGAGAACCGCAGCGCTCTGGGCCTCGTTCACACACAGTGAACAGAAGCTCTTCACCTGTATTCTGACCTGGCTGCCTTGTGCCAGCAGTGCAGGAGTTAACCTTATTGCTGAGTTGCTGAAGGCTGGGTCTCTCAGCTGAAGTGGATTTTGTAATCTGATCCTCTATATAGACCCAGTCCTGACTTCAGCTATTGTCAGTGATCAGTTCTACTGCCTGGCTTGGAGGTTGAAGGAGCATAGTGTTGGAGTTGGAGGTTTATTTAGAGATTGGTGTCTGCTGTTATGGTTGCATGTTTAACCTGTTTTCCTTCCTAGTTTATTCCTTCTCTTCCCTTCTGTGTTTGTGTGAGCATTTGTTGAGTTTGAGACTATTAGTTACCTTGTCTGTATACCGTTATTTGTTGTATTGTTACACTGGTGCAGTCCACCTCCTTTGGGGGGAGAGGGGGCCACTGATAGGGCCTGCACAGGAGACATTGATACGCTGGCAGCTCAGGCCTCCTAACCATCATAGGCACCCCTGAGATAAGGGAAAGCCAGGGCCCCATTATAGTGGCAGGGACAGGTGCGGGTCCCAGTACGCCGTCCTGCCTCTTTATCGCCGCATACGGCGTGACAGTATCACTGACCATAAAAAAATTTCTTGGTCCAATATAGACCCTATTGCTGCTTTAGCTGGACAAATGCAGCAACTCAGTCTAGAGGTGGCTGACCTCCGCTCGGCAGTTGTGCAGTGCACTCCAGTGGCCACTGCAGGGGTTGCTACACCTCCACAAGCTTCGCTGGAGCCTAAAATTGCGTTACCTGACAGGTTCTCTGGGGGGCGTGACAAATATGTTACATTCAGGGAGGACTGTAAATTGTATTTTAGGTTGCGTCCTCACACTTCAGGTTCAGAGGAGCAGAGGGTTGGAATTATTGTATCGCTCCTACTATGTGACCCTCAGGCCTGGGCATTTTCACTTCCCGCTGACGCTTTGCCATTACGGACTGTGGAAGAGTTTTTTCGAGCCTTAGGTCAAGTGTATGATGATCCTGACCGCGTCTCCCTCGCTGAGTCCACTATACGCCATCTTACACAGGGAGACCGGCCAGTAGAGGAGTACTGCTCTGAGTTTCGGAGATGGGCTACTGACACAATGTGGAATGACCCTGCACTCCGCAGTCAATTCTATCAGGGCCTATCTGATAAAGTAAAAGATGCTTTCGCCCTACAGGAGACACCAACCACACTGGAGGTAGCTATATCTCTTGCGATCCGTGTGGACCGCCGCCTGCACCAGAGACTTAATGAATCGCCGCTATTCAAGGGTAATTCAGATTTGGACTCACCAGAATCTGAGTCTCTACGAGAACCTATGCAGTTGGGTGGCGCTTCTCGTTCTAAGGGGGCTGCAGTAGTACGGCGTAAGGAAGGTGCATGTTTTTTTGTGGCAGAAGGGGTCATTATGTGAATGTGTGTCCTTCTAGAAGACAACCGCTAGAAAACTATAGAGCCCGCGTTGCGGGGAGGTTGGCAACTTGGGTGTACTAATTTCCTCCTTAGGTAAACCTCAATTTCTCCTACCAGCCGAGATTCGTCTTGGTGAAAGTAGGTTCAATGTCTCTGCCTTTCTGGACTCTGGGGGCAGGGTTTAATTTAATTGATGCTGGGTTTGTTCAGGCACATGGGCTTAAGACTCAAGAGTTGTCTAGACCCATACCTATAATTGCCATTGATTCTGCACCTTTGAGTCAGGGGACTTTACTCAGATCGTCCGTGGGGTGAGCCTATAAATAGGGGCGTTGCACTCTGAGTCATTAGATTGTTATGTGTTGGGGGGTTTGCCGTCGCCTGTAGTTCTCGGTTTACCATGGCTCACGTTACACAACCCGGTGTTAGACTGGCAGACTCGGGAGATTACCAGATGGAGTGAGTTTTGTCAGGAACATTGCCTGGGCACTCGACTGGCCAGATTGAGTTCTCAGGTTTTGCCAGAGTTCATCTCAGATTTTGAGGATGTATTCTCTGAAGAGGGGAGTCGAGAGCTACCTCCACACCATCCTTATGATTGCGCCATACGTCTCTTTCCTGGTGCTAAACTGCCTAAGAGTAGGCTATACAAAATCTCTGCCTCAGAGAGACAGGGCATGAAGGACTATATCACGGAGAGTCTGGCAAAAGGGTCATATCAGACCCTCGCCATCACTCATTGCTGCCGGGTTCTTCTTAGATAAGAAGAAAGACGGGGGTTTACGCCCATGCTTAGACTTCTGTGAATTAAAATCAGATTATGGTCCGGGATTCTTTCCCGCTCCCTCTTATTCCGGACCTCTTTAACCAAATTGTGGGGGCTAAATGGTTCTCCAAATTAGATCTCAGGGGGGCATATAATCTTATTCGGATGAAGGAGGGGGATGAATGGAAGACGGCGTTTAATACTTCAGAGGGACATTACGAGAACTTGGTTATGCCTTTTGGGTTAAGTAATGCTCCTGCTGTGTTTCAACACTTTGTCAATGATATACTTAGTCACTGAATAGGTAGGTTTGTGGTGGTATATCTCAATGACATCTTAATTTATTCCCCTGACCTCGAGTCTCATCAGGATCATGTACGGCAGGTCCTTTAGGTACTCAGGGACAATAAACTGTTTGCCAAACTTGAGAAATGCATGTTCGCGGTCAAAGAGATTCCGTTTCTGGGTTATTTCTTATCCTCCACAGCTTTTCGTATGGATCCGGCTAAGGTCAGGGTGGTCTTGGAATGGGATCGTCCTAAGGACCTTAAGGCTTTACAGAGGTTTTTAGGTTTTGCAAATTTCTATCGCAAATTTATTAAAGACTTTTCGGTGGTAGTCAAACCATTGACAGACATGACCAAGAGAGGCACGGATTTCTCCGTATGGTCCAGTGCGACCAGTAAAGCTTTTGAAACTTTGAAAAAGTGTTTTTCCACTGCACCCATATTAATACAGCCTGACATCACTCAGCCATTTGTGGTAGAGGTGGATGCCTCTGAGGTAGGGGTGGGGCGCTGTATTGTCTCAGGGGATTTCTCTGAGTAAGTGGCATCCGTGTGCATTTTTCTCGAGAAAATTATCTCCTACAGAGAATTATGACATTGGTAACAGGGAGCTGTTGGCAATTAAATGGGCATTTGAGGAATGGCGTCATTTTTTGGAGGGAGCACTTCACCCTGTCATGGTGATCACAGATCACAAAAATCTGTTGTATTTAGAATCTGCAAAGCGTCTTACACCTAGGCAAGCAAGGTGGTCTCTGTTCTTCGCCAGGTTCAATTTCTACATTACGTACCGGCCAGGAAATAAGAATGTCAAGGCTGATGCGTTATCCCGTTGTTTCCCGGGGGTGGGGATAATTGTGAACCAGGTCCTATACTGCAGAAGGGTGTAGTTGTCGCCGCAATTAATTCTGATTTTGAGAAAGAGGTGGTAGAGGCTCAGGGGGAGGCCCCAGCAGCCTGTCCATTAGATAAACTTTTTGTTCCAGCTAATCTCTGTCTCAGGGTCATAAATGAGCATCATGACTCGGTTTTGGCCGGACACCCTGGAAGTAAGGTTACCGCGGACCTACTCTCTCGGCGTTTTTGGTGGTCTGGGGTAAGACATGCTGTACAGGAATATGTAGCTGCCTGCAGTGTGTGCGCGTTCCAAGTCCTCTCGTTCTCGCCCGTCTGGGTCTCTCCAACCTTTGGAGATTCCCAATAGACCTTGGACTCATTTGTCAATAGATTTCATCACTGACTTTCCGGTTTTGGAGGGTAATAGTTATTTTAGTCGTAGTTGACAGATTTAGCAAGATGTCTCATTTCATTGCGCTCCCCGCATTACCTAATGCTAAGACTCTGGCACAGGTCTTTATTAAGGAGGTTGTGAGACTGCATGGTATTCCTTCAGATATTGTCTCAGACCGTGGCGTGCAGTTTATTTCTAAGTTTTGGAGGGCTTTCTGCAGCCGTCTGGGGACTCATTTGTCGTTTTCTTCAGCTTTTCATCCTCAATCCAATGGTCAGACTGAACGCGTAAATCAAAATCTTGAGACTTATCTCAGGTGTTTCATCTCAGAGAATCAGGAGGACTGGGTTAAGTACTTACCGTTAGCAGAATTTGCTATAAACAATCGTACTCATGAGTCTACTGGTAAGTCCCCGTTTTTCGGGGCATATGGTTTTCATCCTCAATCTAGTTCATTTAATAGGAGGGATTCCTCAGGTGTTCCAGAAGAGGAGAGGTTTTCTTCATCCATCATGTCCGTATGGCAAGGGGTTCTTGATAAATTAAAAAGGATGGGTTCCAGGTATAAGAATGCGGCTGATCGGAGACGTGTGGAAGGTCCGGACCTATGTGTGGGTGATTGGGTTTGGTTGTCCTCGAAAAATATTACGCTGAGAGTTCCCTCGTGGAAATTGGGCCCTAGGTTAACTGGCCCTTATAGGATTGTGGCCGTCGTGAATTCCGTTGCTTTTCGGCTGGCTTTGCCTCAGTCATTTAAAGGGAACCTGTCACCTGAATTTGGTGGAGCCTGTTTTGGGTCATATGGGCGGGGTTTTCGGGTGTTTGATTCACCCTTTCCTTACCCGCTGGCTGCATGCTGGCCGCAATATTGGACTGAAGTTCATTCTCTGTCATCGGGAGTACACGCCTGCGCACATGTGCTCAGTGTGAACCTGCTTTCATCTGTGAAGAGCACAGGGCGTCAGTGGCAAATTTGCCAATCCTGGTGTTCTGTGGCAAGTACCAAGCATCCTGCATGGTGTTGGGCTGTAAGCACAACCCCCATCTGTGGACATCGGGCACTCAGACCATCCTCACGGAGCCGGTTTCTAACCGTTTGTGCAGACACATGCACATTTGTGGCCTGCTGGAGGTCATTTTGCAGGGCTCTGGCAGTGCTCCTTCTGTTCCTCCTTGCACAAAGGCTGAGGTAGTGGTCCTGCTGCTGGGTTGTTGCCCTCCTACGGTCCTCTATGTCTCCTGGTGTTCTGTCTCCTGGTAGCGCCTCCAGCCTCTGGACACTACACTGACAGACACAGCAAACCTTCTTGCCACAGCTCGCATTAATGTGCCATCCTGGATGAGCTGCACTACCTGAGCCTCTTGTGTGGGTTGTAGAGTCTGTCTCATGCTAGCACGAGTGTGAAAGCACAACCAACATTCAAAAGTGACCAAAACATCAGCCAGAAAGCATTGGTATTGAGATGTGGTCTGTGGTCCCTACCTGCAGAACCACTTCTTTATTGAGTTTTGTCTTGATAATTGCCAATAATTTAATTGCTGTCTATTCCATTTGCACAACAGCATGTGAAATTGATTGTCAAATAGTGTTGCTTCCTAAATGGACAGTTTTATTTCACAGAAGTTTGATTTACTTGGAGTTATATTCTGTTGTTTAATTGTTCCCTTTATTTTTTTGAGCATTTTGCCTGAATACATTCAGGGAGGCAGAATTTTCCTCAGACAACCATTAATAACGTGATGAATTGCAGCCAAGGCTCTAAGTGTGGGAATTTCTGTGTGTGGCTCTTACTCCAGACCGAAGAAATCCTCATTTGAAAATTTTGTTTCTGTTTTTCATCATTTGCAGATAAGTAATATGCCTATCGATCATGTGATTTCCATTATTCCACAACATTTCCTCCTTGCTGTTGCAATTTCAATACATGTTAAAGGGAATCTGTCACCAAAAAATTCGCATATAAGCTAAGGCCACCGGCATCAGGGGCTTATCTACAGCATTCTGTAATGTAATGTGTCTCCTGCCTGCACACTGACAGTGGATGATGGATGCGGCATGCTTATAGCGACAGTATGCAGCCATTGCATGCGTCAGAGACAAGTTAATCAATGTAAGGTACCCGCTTAATTATGCAAATGGAAGAACAATAGCAGAACAACAGTTTTTCATTCGTTACAACGCAGCAAAAAAACAATATATTATAAAATGCGATCAAAACATTGTATCTACCACAAAATGATATCAATAAAATTGTCTGCTTGCCCCGCCAAAAATACAATTAAATGAATAGAGCTCTTCAAATAGCTATGAACCTAAATCAGAAAAGTTTATTAAATAATGATTAACCCCTTCATGACCCAGCATATTTTGACCTTAATGACCTGGCCATTTTTTGCAATTCTGACCAGTGTCCCTTTATGAGGTAATAACTCAGGAACGCTTCAACGGATCCTAGCGATTCTGAGATTCTTTTTTCGTGACATATTGGGCTTCATGTTAGTGGTAAATTTAGGTCGATAATTTCTGCGTTTATTTGTGAAAAATACGGAAATTTTGCGAAAATTTTGAAAATTTTGCAATTTTCACATTTTGAATTTTTATTTTGTTAAACCAGAGAGTTATGTGACACAAAATAGTTAATAAATAACATTTCCCACATGTCTACTTTACATCAGCACAATTTTGGAAACAAATTTTTTTTTTTGCTAGGATGTTATAAGGGTTAAAATTTGACCAGTGATTTCTCATTTTTACAACAAAATTTACAAAACCATTTTTTTTAGGGACCACCTCACATTTGAAGTCAGTTTCAGGGTTCTATATGGCTGAAAATACCCAAAAGTGACACCATTCTAAAAACTGCACACCTGAAGGTGCTCAAAACAAAATTCAAGAAGTTTATTAACCTTTCAGGTGCTTCACATCAGCAGAAGCAACACGGAAGGAAAAAATGAACATTTAACTTTTTAGTCACAAAAATGATCTTTTAGCAACAATTTTGTTATTTTCCCAAGGGTAAAAGGAGAAACTGGACCACGAAAGTTGTTGTCCAATTTGTCCTGAGTACGCCGATACCTGATATGTGGGGGTAAACCACTGATTGGGCGCACGGCAGGGCTCGGAAGGGAAGGAGCGACATTTGACTTTTTGAATGAAAAATTGGCTCCAATCTTTAGCGGACACCATGTCGCGTTTGGAGAGCCCCCGTGTGCCTAAACATTGGAGCTCCACCACAAGTGACCCCATTTTGGAAACTAGACGCCCCAAGGAACTTATCTAGATGCATAGTGAGCACTTTAAACCCTCAGGTGCTTCACAAATTGATCCGTAAAAATGAAAAAGTACTTTTTTTCACAAAAAAATTCTTTTAGCCTCAATTTTTTCATTTTCACATAGGCAACAGGATAAAATGGATCCTAAAATTTGTTGGGCAATTTCTCCTGAGTACGCCGATACCTCATATGTGGGGGTAAACCACTGTTTAGGCGCACGGCAAGGCTCGGAAGGCGCGCCATTTGACTTTTTGAATGGAAAGTTAGCTCCAATCATTAGCGGACACCATGTCGCGTTTGGAGAGCCCCTGTGTGCCTAAACATTGGAGCTCCCCCACAAGTGACCCCATTTTGGAAACTAGACCTCCCAAGGAACTAATCTAGATGTGTGGTGAGCACTTTGAACCCCCAAGTGCTTCACAGAAGTTTATAACGCAGAGCCATGAAAATAAAAAATAATTTTTCTTTTCTCAAAAAATATTTTTTAGCCCGCAATTTTTTATTTTCCCAAGGGTAACAGGAGAAATTTGACCCCAAACGTTGTTGTCCAGTTTCTCCTGAGTACGCTGGTACCCCATATGTGGGGGTAAACCACTGTTTGGGCACACGTCGGGGTTCGGAAGGGAAGTAGTGACGTTTTGAAATGCAGACTTTGATGGAATGCTCTGCGGGCATCACGTTGCGTTTGCAGAGCCCCTGATGTGCCTAAACAGTGGAAACTCCCTACAAGTGACCCCATTTTAGAAACTAGACCCACAAAGGAACTTATCTAGATGTGTGGTGAGCACTTTGAACCCCCAAGTGCTTCACAGAAGCTTATAACGCAGAGCCGTGAAAATAATAAATACGTTTTCTTTCCTCAAAAAATAATTTTTTAGCCCAGAATTTTTTAATTTTCCCAAGGGTAACAGGAGAAATTTGACCCCAAGAGTTGTTGTCCAGTTTCTTCTTAGTACGCTGATACCCCATATGTGGGGGTAAACCACTGTTTGGGCACATTCCGGGGCTCGGAAGTGAAGTAGTGACGTTTTGAAATGCAGATGTTGATGGAATGCTCTGCAGGCATCACGTTGCGTTTGCAGAGCCCCTGATGTGCCTAAACAGTAGAAACCCCCCACATGTGACCCCATTTTGGAAACTAGACCCCCGAAGGAACTTATCTAGATGTGTGGTGAGCACTTTGAACCCCCAAGTGCTTCACAGAAGTTTATAACGCAGAGCCGTGAAAATAAAAAATCATTTTTCTTTCCTCAAAAATAATTTTTTAGCCCGCAATTTATTTTCCCAAGAGTTACAGGAGAAATTGGACCCCAAAAGTTGTTGTCCAGTTTCTCCTGAGTACGCTGGTACCCTGTTGTGAATTCCGTCCTTGGGCTCCCTCCTGTGGTTGTGAATGGTACTTTTGTGAGTTCTGCCCTTGGGCTCCCTCTGGTGGTTTCGAGTGGAACTGCTGCTCCTTGAGTTTAGCTGTAGCAGCTGCTTTCACTGATCGTCTCTCCTGGCTTTGCTATTTAACCTGGCTCTGGTTTTCAGTTCATGCCAGCTGTCAATGTTTCTGGTTTGGGATTCAGATCTCTCCTTGGATTTCTCTGATGGCCTGTCCATTTCAGCAAAAGATAAGTTTTTGCTAGTTCTTTGTTGTCCATTTGCTTTGGACTTTATTGCTCAGCTCATGTTATGTTTCCTTTTGTCCAGCTTGTCATTATGATATATTCAGGCTAGCTGGAAGCTCTGGGGAAGCAGATTTGCCCTCCACACCGTGAGTCGGTGTGGAGATCATTTTTGTAAACTCTGCGTGGATTTTTAGTTTTTAATACTGACCGCACAGTATCCTTTCCTATTCTGTCTATTTAGATTAGTATTGGCCTCCTTTGCTAAAATCTGTTTTCATTTCTGTGTATGTTATTTCCCTCTTCACTCACAGTCAATATTTGTGGGGGGCTATCTTTCCTTTTGGGAATTTCTCTGAGGCAAGATAGCTTTCTGTTTCCATCTTTAGGGGTAGTTAGTTCTCAGGCTGTGACGAGGTGTTTAGGGAGAGACAGGAACACTCCATGGCTATTTCTAGTGTTGGTGTTAGGATTAGGAACTGCGGTCAGTAAAGATACCACCTCCTCAGAGCTTGTCCCATGTTGCTCTTTAACCACCAGGTCATATCAGTGTTGCTCCTTAACCACCAGGTCATAACAGTACCCCATATGTGGGGGTAAACCACTGTTTGGGCACACGTCTGGGCTCGGAAGGGAGATAGCACCATTTGACTTTTTCAATGCAAGATTGGCTGGAATCAATGGTGGCGCCATGTCGCGTTGGGAGACCCCCTGATGTGCCTAAACAGTGGAAACCCCTCAATTCTAACTCAAACACTAACCCCAACACACCCCTAACCCTAATCCCAACCCTAACCGCAACACACCCCTAACTTTAGTCTTAACCCTAATTCCAACCCTAACTCTAATTCCAACCCTAACCCTAAGGCTATGTGCCCACGTTACGGATTTGTGTGTGGATTTTTTGGCACCGTTTTTGAAAAATCTGCAGGTAAAACGCACTGCGCTTTACCTACGGATTTACCGCGGATTTCCAGTGTTTTTTGTGTGGATTTCACCTGCGGATTCCTATTATGGAGCAGGTGTAAGACGCTGCGGAATCCGCACAAAGAATTGACATGCTGCGGAAAATACAAGGCAGCGTTTCCGCGCTGTATTTTCCGCACCATGGGCACAGCGGATTTGGTTTTCCATAGGTTTACGTGGTACTGTAAACGTGATGGAAAACTGCTACGAATCCGCAGCGATTAATCCGCTGTGGATCAGCAGCCAAATCCGCACCGTGTGCCTAATTCTAACCCTAATTCCAACCCTAGCTCTAATTCTAACCCTAATTCTAACCCTAATTCTAACCCTAATTCTAACCTTAACCCTAATTCTAACCCCAGCCCTAAGTGCAACCCCAGCCCTAAGTGCAACCCTAGCCCTAAGTGCAACCCTAAGTGCAACCCTAGCCCTAAGTGCAACCCTAGCCCTATGTGCAACCCTAGTCCTAAGTGCAACCCTAAGTGCAACCCTAGCCCTAAGTGCAACCCTAAGTGCAACCCTATCCCTAAGTGCAACCCTATCCCTAAGTGCACCCCTAACCCTACCCCTAACCCTACCCCTAACCCTACCCCTAACCCTAATGGAAAAACAAAAATAAAAATATTTTCTGTATTTTATTATTGGCCCTACCTATGGGGGTGATAAAGGGGGGGTTTATTTACTATTTTTTTTATTTTGATCGCTGTGATAGAACTTATCACAGCGATCAAAATGTACAGGGAACGAATCTGCCGGCCGGCAGATTCGGTGGGCGCACTGCGCATGCGCCCACCATTTTTCCAAGATGGCGGCGCCTATGGGAGAAGACGGAGGACACCGGGAGGACACCGGGACTAGGTAAGTATGGGGGGGTGCGATCGGACAGCGGGGGGGGGGGCCGGAGCGGAGGACGGGGGAGGTGCTGAGGGGAGGGGAAGGCGCTTAGGACAGGACAGAGGGGTAGGGAACACTGACGGCGGCTGCAGATCGCCGCCGCCAGTCGGTGGGGGGGCCAGATCGGGGTCTCCAGCCATGGCCGATGTTATTGCAGCATCGGCCATGGCTGGATTGTAATATTTCATCAATTTTCATAGGTGAATTATTACAGATTGCTCTGATTGGCTGTTTCACTTTCAACAGCCAATCAGAGCGATCGTAGCCACGGGGGGGCGAAGCCACCCCCCCTGGGCTGTAGCACCACTCCTGTTGTGAAATTGGATTCTGGGCTCCCCCGGTGGCCACTTGTGGAATTGTACTTGTGTGCATCATCCCCTCTGTTCACCTGCTCCTATCAGGATGTGGGAGTCGCTATATAACCTTGCTCCTCTGTCAGTTTCATGCCGGTCAACAATGTAATCAGAAGCCTTTCTGTGCATGTTCCTGCTACTAGACAACTCCCAGCTAAGTTGGACTTTTGTCCTTGTGTGTTTTTGCATTTTGTTCCTGTTCACAGCTGCTGTTTCGTTACTGTGTCTGGAAAGCTCTTGTGAGCGGAAATTGCCACTCTGGTGTTATGAGTTAATGCTAGAGTCTTAAAGTAATTTCTGGATGGTGTTTTGATAGGGTTTTCTGCTGACCATGAAAGTGCCCTTTCTGTCTTCTTTCTATCTAGTAAGCGGACCTCGATTTTTGCTAAACCTATTTTCATACTACGTTTGTCATTTCATCTAAAATCACCGCCAATATATGTGGGGGCCTCTGTCTGCCTTTTGGGAAAATTTCTCTAGAGGTGAGCCAGGACTGTCTTTTCCTCTGCTAGGATTAGGTAGTTCTCCGGCTGGCGCTGGGCATCTAGGGATAAAAAGACGTAGGCATGCTACCCGGCCACTTCTAGTTGTGCGGCAGGTTTAGTTCATGGTCAGTATAGTTTCCATCTTCCAAGAGCTAGTTCTCATATATGCTGGGCTATGTTCTCTCGCCATTGAGAATCATGACACACTCCCCCTGTCCCTGCATGTCGGGTGAAATTGGAGTTAACCCTTTCACCCGGCCTGCAGGGACGCGATCCGGCCATGATGCATATGCTGCGTCACAGGTCGGATTGGCACTGGTTTTCATGACGCATACGCTGCGTGAAAGGTCGGGAAGGGGTTAAAAGAAAATGAAGAGAAAAATAAACAAATGAAGATTTTCGTGGACACTTGAAGTAAACAGGACATACATAAAACAAATAATAAAAAAAGTATCATCCTTCCAGAACAAAAAGAACATTTTAGTTATTTTATTAACTTTGAGGTTATTTCCAAAAAAGGTTTAAATGATAGGGACATTTTAGTCATGAAGTTCATTTGTAGAAAACTGGAATTAAAGAGAAACGTTGCTTGGCTCACAATTGATAATTACAATGTGTTGGCCATACTACAAATCTACAGAATGTCTGCACTGGATGTTAGACAAAGACTAAAACTAATATAAATATCTCTTTGTTGTCAATCATTTCATTCCACAGCATTAAAAAAGACCCCAAAACATTTTTTTTTAATTGGAAATTTAGGTAGAAGAGCATAAATGTGAAATTAGCCAGCAGAAAGAATGAAGGAACGACCCCTTTTAGATATGTTATTTATGTACACACTAGTTATATATGAGTATGAGTTCCTTAATGTCTTAAAAAGTGATTTGTGGATAAATCATTTCAAACATTCTGTTTTTTACACTGAGATCTTTGAAGCACTTTCCATATGCGCTAAGGCTTCTTCCCTCTGTGACTCTTCTGGTGTTCTGATTTTTTTTTTTAAAACAAGATTTCTCACATTTAAAACATTATTATGGCTTCTCCCCTGTGTGTATTCTCTTATGTGTAGTAACATGTGCTTTCCTGGTAAAACATTTCCCACATTCTGGGCACGAAAATGGCTTCTCCCCTGTGTGAACTCTTTCATGTACAACTACCTCAGCCTTCCGTTTAAAAGTCTTACTACATTGTGAACATGAAAATGGTTTCTCTTCTGTATGAAGTATGTTATGTCTTAAAAGAACTGATTTCTGGCTAAAACATTTCCCGCATTCTGAACACGAAAAAGGCTTCTCTCCCGTGTGAATTCTTAGATGCTCAACAAGATATGATTTCCGATTAAAACATTTCCCACATTCGGAACATGAATATGGCTTCTCCCCTGTGTGAATTCGCTGATGTCTAACAACATTGGATTCATGATTGAAACATTTCCCACATTCTGAACATGAATATGGCTTCTCCGCTGTGTGCATTTTCTGATGTGTAACAAGATCAGATTCATGGTTGACGAATTTCCCACATTCTGAACTCGAATATGGCTTAATTCCTGCATGAGCTCTTTGTTTTGGCTTTGCAATCTGCAATTAATCAGAAGATAGGACAGTTGAAAGGATCAGGGGATAATGGCATTCTCTTGTGTCATATGTCATGTGTAATTCCACAAACACCCACCTTGAAATCTGAAGAGTTTTGATGTCTTCCTGGGCTCAGAGAATAGTTATCTGCTAAAAGTAAACCCAATTTTATTATTTTTTTAATTTAATTATTTTGAAATTATATTCATTTTTTTAAACATATAAGAAAAACTTTTTGACTTGTTTTTAATTCAGCATCATAAAAAGTTTCAACTTTCTAGTAAATTGCGCAGTATAGAATCATAAAAATTAACTATAGATCAGTGGTATTATGTGCTGTATGTATTATTATTATTATTTTTTTTTTTTTTTTAAATGTTGCTTAAAATCTTATAACATTCAGAACATAATTATGGCTTCTCTCTGATGTATAGCAACATGTGATTTTTTGGTATAAAATGTCGCACATTCTAAGCATGAAAATGGCTTCACCTTTATGTGACTTCTTTGATGTGCCACTAAAACTGCAATCTGTTTAAAAGATTTACCACATTGTGAACATGAAAATGGTTTCTCACCTGTGTGAAGTCTGTGATGTCTAAAAAGAATTGATTTCTTGCTAAAACACTTTCCACATACTGAACATGAAAAAGACCTCTCCCCAGTGTGAATTCTCTGATGCTCAACAAGATATGATTTCCGCTTAAAGCATTTCCCACATTCTGAACATGAATATGGCTTCTCCACAAAACGAGTTCGTTGATGTGTCACAAGATCCGATTTATCGTTGAAGCATTTCCCACCTTCTGAAGATGAATATGGCTTAATTCCTGTTTGAACATTTTGTGAAGCAAAATCAATCTGCGATGAAGATACGACCAGTTGAACAGGTTCAGATGACAGATCTTTGCTGTGAATGGCTGCATTTTCATACGGGATAATGGCGTGCTCTTCATATGAATCATGCGCGATTCCTTGATCACTTGCTTTCAAATCTGAAAATATTTGATCATCTTCTTGGCTCCAGGCATAGTCATCTGCTAAGAATAAACTCAATTGTATTATTTTTTTAATTATATTGCTTTGAAATTATATTGTTTTTTTCTTTTAAACAATTTCTTTACAGTGGATTTTGTAAGAATTCCATGTCATGAAGTCAAGTGTCTATTTATTAGCTAGCAAAGGCAGCTGTCACAGATCACAATTTAAAGGGAACCTGTGACCATGAAAGTGCAGTACAATCTGCAGTGCAGACAGCATATTACACAAAAGGGGGATCTAAGTAAAATGATATACCGTATACCATATTTTGCAAACTATAAGACGCCCCAGATCATAAAATCATAAAATGCACCCCAACTTTTTGTGTGGAAAATAAAGTTTTAAAAAAAGATGGTGGTGAGTATTATAGTCCGTTTAAACAGTAGCTTACAGGGGGGATGGCAGTGGAACGGGGTCACAGAGGGCAGGGTCGCTGATTCAGGAGGATGGCGGCAGGAGTGGGGTACGAGCCCTAGGCTTGCATAAGATGTCGGCGCCGGTGAGCAAAGTCCCCAGGTAAATCATTGGGAAAGTGGACTTCGGCAGGAGTGGGATAATGTTGCGAGTTCTGGGCTTTCATAAGATGTTGGCGCCGGTAAGAGAAGTCCATAGGAAATCAGTGGGAAAGAGAACTCTCCGGCGCCTACATCTTGAGAACCCAGGGCCAGCAGCATCATCCCACCCCTGTTGCCGCCAGCTTCCTGAAGCTGTGACCCTGCCTCTTGTGACCCCTCTTTCCACCACCACTAACCCCCCCCCCCCCCCGTAAGATACATTTGGATTATAAGACGCAGCCCCATTTTCCTCTTAATTTGGGAGGAAAAAACTTCGTCTTATAATCCAAAAAATACGGTGATTTGGGGAGAAAAGGTTCAGTATAATTTGTGTTTTCATCATTTAAACTTCTGCTTTTTCTGTGATTTTCAGTCCAGTAGTCGGTCCAACAACAGACTAGCAGGATTGACTGGATGTACAATGGTTTCATCTTATTTACTGCAATATGCAAAACTAATTAGGAGGGATAAACTGGAATTTTGATAGTTAGTTTTAGCCTGCATGAAGTCTGATGAGTCTAACTAAATCCCTTCCATAATGAACCACCTCACAGGTTACCAGAAATTAACCTCATTCACACACAAAATTTTTATTTCCTGTGGGGGTGCACACTCCTTGGCACTGGACGTGTTCACACAGGCACGGATATGTGGTGTCAAAACAGAGTAAAGTTTATTGTCTCCCATAAAATTCACAAAGAAACAAAGCAGCCAATCTTCAGCCATAACGTAACACAAAATAAACAGTCCTTTTTCCAAAGGAGTCAGGTACATTAGCACTTGTGGGTAGTTTACTCTCACATAGAAGTTTAGGCACTGCTCAGACGCAGCCAACATCTGAGGCAGCTGATCTAATATAGACCATTCCAAGACCTGGGTCTGCAGGTAAGGGAGCAGCCAATCCAACCTAGCTCTTTCAGCTGCTTGTAAAACCCAGGCATATTAAAAAAAACTTCTCAGCACTGTCTGTGCCGGAGACTGCGTTTCTGGGTTTCACATCACCAAGACTAGGCACCTCGGTGACAAATACACTCCATCCAGGACTTGAATGGCTGCAACCTTACAAACCCCCCTGCCCAACACCAGGGGGCTAGGCATCTTCTGCCACCACACCTTGACAGGGTATCCACATTCCTCTGCTGTTCCCAGGCCTAAGCTCTACCAAAAAACTAAAATCCTGCTGGGCTAGGAACTACTGTGTCACCTGGGCATTGTTCCCCTTCTTCTCCCGCATTCACCTCAGAGGAGCATGATCTGACACTAAGGGTACCGTCACACAGTGGCATTTTTATCGCTACGACGGCACGATTCGTGACGTTCTAGCGATATAGTTACGATCTCGCAGTGTCTGACCCGCAGCAGCGATCAGGGACCCTGCTGAGAATCGTACGTCGTAGCAGATCGTTTGAAACGTTCTTTCGTCGCTGGATCTCCCGCTGTCATCGCTGGATCGTTGTGTGTGACAGCGATCCAGCGATGCGTTCGCTTGTAACCAGGGTAAACATCGGGTTACTAAGCGCAGGGCCGCGCTTAGTAACCCGATGTTTACCGTGGTTACCAGCGTAAAAGTAAAAAAAAAAAAACCGTACATACTCACCATCTGATGTCCGTCAGGTCCCTTGCCGTCCGCTTCCCGCTCTGTCTGCCGGCCGGAAAGTGAGAGCAGATCACAGCGGTGACGTCACCGCTGTGCTCTGCTCTCACTGTACGGCCGGATCTCAGTCAGAGCAGGAAGCAGACGGCAAGGGACCTGACGGACATCAGATGGTGAGTATGTATGTTTTTTTTTTTTTTTTACTTTTACGCTGGTAACCACGGTAAACATCGGGTTACTAAGCGCGGCCCTGCGCTTAGTAACCTGATGTTTTCCCTGGTTACCAGCGAACCTCGGCATCGTTGGTCGCTGGAGAGCGGTCTGTGTGACAGCTCCCCAGCGACCACACAACCACTTACCAACGATCACGGCCAGGTCGTATCGCTGGTCGTGATCGTTGGTAAATCGTTATGTGAGATGGTACCCTAACTTAAACTTCCGACCCAGCAGATAATATATCTTAAGACCTCCAGTGCCCACTTGATAACCAAACTGTTTCCACAATAAAATAGTTTTTCTCACAGAAGTAGAACTTTCTACTCAGATTACAAAGTGCTCCTCTCCATTTACCTCCTGTGACATGAAAGCCCCCAACCTGACATCTGGACTATGAACTCTTGTGTGAAGTTTGGAGCTACCAATACTGGCTGCCAAAGAGGGCTAGTTTTAGTTCCTCAAAATACCCCATCAGTCACTATTGACCACTCCAACTTCATGGGACACTGTGCCATAGCCTAGGCATACAACGACCCGGGCCAAGGGATAGTCCTCAGTGTCGCCATGGATACCACTTTCCAGGGACTGGCACATGTCGAAGTGTAGCCCTCATCAGGGTCAAACTCCCTGAGTCCGGGAGTCTCGTCACTCTGACAATGTTCACAGTTACCAGGCATGCATGAGCCCCCTCGTCAGGTTGAGGAATAGAACTGAAGACAGGGCACGCATAAAAAGAGCATCACCAGCCCATAGGTTTGGTGCCTGCTGGACAAGAGGCGGCCATATGTCCTGGGATATGACATCACCAATAGACTACCGCACAAGAGGGATTCCTCTGAAGTGGCAAGCTCCTAGTTCTGTGGGCGGCCCACAAGTGAGGATTTGGACCCCTTCTTTTGGGTCCCCCAGTAAGGTGATATCACACTCTTTTGACTGCTTAGAGAGCTCTCCACAGACATGTATATCTCCACAAGGCTCACCAGTTTGTCTGCTTTCTGGGATTGTTTCTGTGCAACCCAGCATTGTACCAACCTAGGCAGGATGTGGATAAACCGATCCATCACAGCTCTTTACACCATCTGGGCCGGGGGACAGGTCTTGGACTGCAGCCATTTAAGTGCCAAGTACAGTAACTCAAACATCTGTGACCTGGGAGGCTTGTCCTTATGATTGCCCCAGTGGCGAACCCAATGCATACTGACTGCCAGTGTTATGTCGAGACTAACCAAAATCTCAGTCTTCCATACTCCTTGGTATCCTGACTGGTCAGATTGTAATACACCTTCTGCTGCTCCCCAGACAAATATGGCACCAGAAACTCCACCCACTGCTCTGGAATCATTATCTTCGGGTCCACCACCCTCTAGAACACCGTCATGAAGACCTCGACGTCATCACTGGGAGTCATCTATTGCAACGCCCCTCTTTCCGTTTTCCTTCACTGGGTATCGTCACCTAGGTGTGGTATGATTTCCCTGGTGCAGACCGTTTCAGCCAGGAAATCTATCTGCTGCTAGTGCTGCTGCTGTAGCTGGAACTGCTGCATCAGAAGTTTTTTAGGTCTCCTGCTGGGTCTGCTGCTGAATATTCACCTGGACCAGCTACTTAATCAGCTCCTTCATGTTTTCAGCTTGAATTTGCACTGCTGTGGTTGCTTTCACCAAGGACATTCGGTTTTCACCCAGCAATCATCTGTGATCCTTGGGATTTCTGCCCGTATTCTCCACCAATTGTGGAGACTTGCAATTTTTGGCAGCTGGTAGCATTCATACAGGCACGGATTTGTAGTATCAAGACAGAGTAAAGTTTATTGACTCTTATAAACTTCCACAAACAAAGCAGCTTCTCTTCAGCCAAAACATAACACAAAATAAACAGTCCTTTTTCCAAGGCAGGCACAGTACCTCAGCATGCATGAGTAGTTTTCACTCTCAGAGCAGTTTAGGCACTGCTCAGACATAAGCCCCCGTCACACTAAGCGAGGTCGCTAGCGAGATCGCTGCTGAGTCACAAGTTTTGTGACGCAACAGCGACCTCAGTAGCGATCTCGCTATGTTTGACACGTAGCAGCGACCAGGCCCCTGCTGTGAGATCGCTGGTCGTGTCGGAATGGCCTGGACCTTTTTTTGATCGTTGAGGTCCCGCTGACATCGCTGAATCGGTGTGTGTGACACGGATTCAGCGATGTCTTCACTGGTAACCAGGGTAAACATCGGGTTACTAAGCGCAGGGCCGCGCTTAGTAACCCGATGTTTACCCTGGTTACCATTGTTAATGTAAAAAAAAAAAAACACTACATACTCACATTCCGGTGTCCGTCAGGTCCCTTGCCGTCTGCTTCCCGCACTTACTGAATGCCGGCCGTAAAGTGAAAGCACAGCACAGCGGTGACGTCACCGCTCTGCTGTTAGGGCCGGCGCTCAGTCAGTGCAGGAAGCGGACGCCGGGGGACGCGAAGGTGAGTATGTACTGTTTGTTTTTTACATTTTACACTGGTAACCAGGGTAAACATCGGGTTACTAAGCGCGGCCCAGCGCTTAGTAACCCGATGTTTACCCTGGTTACCCGGGGACCTCGGCATCGTTGGTCGCTGGAGAGCGGTCTGTGTGACAGCTCTCCAGCGACCACACAGCGACTTAACAGCGACACTGCAGCGATCGGCATCGTTGTCTGTATCGCTGCAGTGTCGCTAAGTGTGACGGGGCCTATAGTCTTTCCACATTTACTGGTCTTTTCCTCTCCGCACACAATCAGTATCTGAGGCAGCTAAATCTCCTTTAAATAGTACATTCCTAGACCTGGGACTGGAGATAAGGGAGCAATCAATCCCTTCCACTTGCTTGTAAAAAAATCCTCTCAGCACTATCTGCACTGGAGCCTACATTTCCGGATTTCAAATCAATGAGGCTAGGCACCTCGATAACACACACACTCCATCCAGGACTTGTCTGGCTGCAATCTTACAGTCAATATTCCATCTATATTTTACATATATAATTTGTGTTACCACCTGGAACAGAATTGCATATTTATCCATATTTAATATCTATTTTGGCTGAAGAAGAGAGAATAAATAATAAAAAAACAGACAAACCACAAAGTGAATGAGGAGAATCTGTGACTTCTCTGCATTTAGTGGTTACAACTCACCTGCGCTGTCATCTGAAATAATCTCCACTTTACACCACTCATCACCTCCCACATATGTCTCTGTAGTATTAATATGGGTCAGATCTTCACCCTGAAACAAATATTGTAAAAGTCACAGACAGATAGAAAAGTCATATTTATGATCAGCTCTAATCCTGCCATCTGCACCGTTCTCATTACACAAGTGTAAAACATAATATGGGTGGATAAAACAAGACTGAGAACAAGACCTTTACAGCAGTCTACATGTCTCAGGGGGGATCTCAGGCCACCTTCTCTCCATCTACCTGATGATCCTGAGGAACATTGGGATTTTCTTGTTTACAGTCCTGTGGAAGAAGAGGATGGGGACAAGTCTCTGGTGTTGTATTCTTACTGGATAGATCTGGGGGAAACACATACAGGGACTGAATTTATTCTTTACATACAGATAATTATAGGTCATGTGTATTTAGTCCTGTCTATTACCTGGTGATGTGAGGGGCTGGGGAACCTTCATTATGACATCCTTGTATTGATCTCTGTGTTCTTCTAAATACTCCCACTCCTCCATGGAGAAATAGACAGTGACATCTTGACACCTTATAGGAACCTGACACATACAATGATACTGTCATCCTATGATCCCTTCATAGCATTACTGTATAATGTCCCAGCATTCCCAGCAGTGTCACCTCTCCAGTCAGCAGCTCAATCATCTTGTACGTGAGTTCTAAAATCTTCTGGTCATTGATATCCTCATGTATTATGGGGTGAGGTGGAGGTCCCATGATTGGGCTTAGAGTTGTTTCCCATCCCTCAGACATAGAGGCCTGACAGCGCTCACTAGAGGTCTTCTTCACTACTGTGTAATCCTGGTTATGGAGAGACACATTAATAAATCTCAATACAGACATTTCCAGAGTCCTCACCTCTCCAGTTCTGTCCATCTGTTATTCCCATAGATAAGAATGATGTAATGTGACATCATCAGAATCTCTCACCTCTCCAGTAAGCCGGAAGAGGATCTCTAGGGTGAGATGTAATATCCTCTCTGCCATCTTATCCCTGTCCGTATCCATCCTTGATGAGTCAATCAGGAGAATTCTCTATATAAAAGCTTTCTACTGAAAGGATCCAATTTTATAGAGACCTGAGTGGGAAGGAGATGAGCCATTGTAAAACCACTGGATATAATGGAGATAATAAGCGAGGCAAGATATCACATACCTGGCTTTGTCTAGTTCTTAGCATCAGACCTCCCATAAAGCAAAGTAATATACCCAACAAGCTGGAGTAATTTACACAATGTGGCTTTGAGCGACAGCAATATTCATACCTCAGATGACCAAGGCCCAACTATCTGTGATTCTAGTACTGCAGTAGCTCAAGCAGAGGAAAACCCTACCATAAATGATAAAACCATAACTAAATGTTGCTTGATACGCAATGAAAAAAATAATTATTTACAAGTGAACTTTAGGCTGCAGTTAGCAGATGTACAGAACCTGCGAGAGAGAACATCAGGTGTGGTGAACAGAGTGTCTGATCTTGAAGATGTAACCAATAGGGTTGAGCGACTTTTACTCTTTTGGGATCGAGTCGGGTTTCGCGAAACCCGACTTTGTGAAAAGTCGGGTCGGGTGAAATCGGCCGATTATTGCGAAAAGTCGGGGGCTGACTGAAACACGAAACCCAATGCAAGTCAATGGGGAATCAAAGTCGGCAGAGAGTGGAGGACAGGAAAACACCTACAGTGCCCGTTTTAATGCCCAAAACATCAATTCTTATTACTGAAGCTTGTCAATCTTAATTTACTTTATAATAATAGTTATGCATTGAAAATTGGGGGCCGTTTGGCTAAAGTTGTGGGGGGGGGTAGGGCTGGCTCAAGTTTTTCGTGGGCCCAGGAAACGCGGACTACATCACGGCGGTGGAGCAGGGAGAGGTAAGTATTTAAACTTTGCAAGTGCTGTGATCCTGAGCAAGCAGGGGGGCCCACGCGTCCACATTGGCAATGGCACAGGGCCCCTCAAAGTACGGCGGTGTGTTTGACGGCGGTGGTGCCTCCCACCGGCAGAGACACTTTTGCGTACTATGAGGGGCCCTGTGCCAGTGACGTCGCCAACGAGTATGCCCCCCCAACTGATGAAGGAACCTGCACTTTCATCTGAACCTTCCTCTTTGTCCCCGTGTAAGGTGGTATAGTATGCGGGAAGGGGAACCTGACTTTCAGCAGGGTCAGATTCTGGCTGTGTAGAGTGCAAGGGGAATGAAGTGGTCTGGGTCAATGTACCAGCGGACTCATCTAGCAGTGGCTGGGCAATGGGCAGGATGAGGAGGAAACACAGATCTAGGCCCAAATAATAAAGTGGGCTAAATGCGGATCAAAATTGGTAACAGGACTAAACTGGCGACATTGATTTGTTCAGTGGAGGAAAACTGTAATGAGTGGCAGACACAGTTAGTAGGCCCAAATAATAAAGTAGGCTAAATGCAGTTCAAATGTGGTAACAGGACTAAACAGGCGGCATTGCTTTGTTCAGTGGAGGACAATTGTAAGAAGTGGCTGACACAGTGAGTAGGCCCTAATAATAAAGTTGGCTAAATGTCTGCCCAAATTGTTTTCAGAAAGAACAAGGTGGCATAGCTAGGTACAGGGGTGGGCTACTCTGCTCAGTAGCAGACAGTGGTAGTAGGCGCAACGTTTTAACTGGTCTAAATGGAGGCCAGGGCCCCTGTATATTTTAACTATCATCTATCATTTCAACAAATTTGTATTGGCAGTGCCATTGAAGGATTTAACAGCACAGACTAAACAGTGGTGGAGCAGGGAGAGGTAAGTATTGCAAGTGGTAGAGCACTGTTCGAGCTGGGGGGGGGAACACTCTCTCGTGGGCTGCGGTACTGGCACAGGGCCCCTTATATTACGACGATGTGTCTGACGTTGGTTGTGCACCACCACCGTCAGAGACACTTCATTGTACTATGAGGGACCCTGTGCCGTTGCCCAAAGAGTGGGCACACCCACCTGTCCAGGCAAACGGCACTCGCACGGGTGCTTGCGCCAGGTGGTGACCACGGCCCTGTGGGGGGAGTCAGCCCATTTAAGGAGGTATAAAAATGGCCTATGGTGGACATTCAGCAGCTGCAAATGGAGGAATTGGAGCAGTCAGTAAGAGGAGGCCAAAAGCAAGACATTTTTCAGGCAAGCTACGTGTCAGCAGGGGAAGGTGTGGCAAAATAATTGGAAATCCATGATTGGTTCATTTTAATGAAGGTTAGGTCATCGACATTTCGGGTAGCCAGACGTGTCCTTTTTTCGGTCAGTACTGAACCAGCCGCACTGAAGACTCTTTCGGATAGCACACTAGCAGCAGGGCAAGCGAGCTCCTGTAATGCATATTCTGCCAATTCAGGCCAGGTGTCTATTTTAGATGCCCAGTAATCAAAGGGGAATGACGTGTGAGGGAGAACATCGATAAGGGCGGAATAGTAGTTTGTAACCATACTGGACAAATGCTGTCTCCTGTCACTTTGAATCGATGCAGCAGTACCTGTCGTGTCAGCGGTCATTGCGAAATCACTCCACAACCTGGTCATAAAACCCCTCTGTCCAACGCCACTTCGGATTTGTGCACCTCTAACACCTCTGCCATGTTGCCCCCTTGCAGCTCGTGTGAGAACCATCACCGCCGCTGTGTGCTGGGAATGCCTGAACCAAACGGTCTAGAAGAGTTGCTTGTTTGGTAGCCAATATTTGCTCAAGGTTCTCATGTGGCATGATATTTTGTAATTTTCCTTTATATCGTGGATCCAGGAGGCAGGCCAACCAGTAGTCGTCATCGGTCATCATTTTGATAATGATTTTGATAACCCTTTTTAGGATACGCAAGGCATACTCAGCCATGTGGGCCAATGTTCCAGGTGTCAATTCACTGCTTGTGCTGGGTTGAGGAGCACTTTCTTGCAAATCAACATCACTTGTGTCCCGCAAAAGCCCTGTACCTGACCTTGCAACGCCACCAGTTTCTATTGCCCCCTGAGAAGCATCCTCCTCCCATAAATATTCATCCCCATCATCCTCCTCCTCTTCATCCGCCACCTCGTCCAGGAGAGCTCCCTGAGCAGACAATTGCTGACTGTCATCAAGATTTCCATCATCCTTGGCTGCAGATGCCTGCTCCTTAATGTGTGTCAAACTTTGCATCAGCAGACGCATTAGTGGGATGCTCATGCTTATGATGGCGTCGTCTGCACTTACCAGCTGTGTGCATTCCTCAAAACACTGAAGGACCTGACAGAGGTCTTGTAGCTTCGACCACTGCACACCAGACAACTCCATGTCTGCCATCCAACTGCCTGCCCGTGTATATGTATCCTCCCAGAAATAGATTACAGCATGCCTCTGTTCGCACAGCCTCTGAAGCATGTGCAGTGAGGAGTTCCACCTTATTGCAACCATCGATTATTAGGCGGTGCTGGGGAAGATTCGGCGATAGCTGATGGTTCAGCATACGGCTGGAGTGTACGGGCGACCGGCGGATGTGCGAGCAAAGTCTTCGCACCTTGAGGAGCAGGGCTGGTAACCCCGGATAATTTTTCAGGAAGCACTGCACCACCAGGTTCAAAGTGTGAGCCAGGCAAGGTATGTGTTTCAGTTGTGAAAGGGCTATGGCAGCCATAAAATTCCTTCCGTTATCACTGACTATCTTGCCTGCCTCAAGATGTACACTGCCCAGCCATGACTGAGTTTCTTGCTGCAAGTACTCGGCCAGTACTTCCGCGGTGTGTCTGTTGTCGCCCAAACACTTCATTTGCAACACAGCCTGCTGACGCTTACCACTAGCTGTTCGATAATGGGATACCTCGTGTGCAACACTGGCAGCTGCGGATGGAGTGGTCATGCGACTGCGCTCTGTGGACGAGCTTTGGCTTCTGGGGGAGGAGGGGGAGGAGGAGGAGGGGTGGCGAACGCCTACAGCCAACTGTTTCCTAGACCGTGGGCTAGGCAGAACTGTCCCACTATGGCTGTCCCCTGTGGACCCTGCATCCACCACATTAACCCAGTGCACCGTGATGGACACGTATCGTCCCTGGCCATACCTACTGGTCCATGCATCTCCCAAAATATATTTGCGAAGAGAAAAAGAGCTAGCTGGCACTGAAAGTACTCAAATTAAGACACCACAGCTGCGGACATCCGTCATAGAGGTAAAATGGATATTGCTTGTATAGGAGATACGGGTCCATCATGGACCCGTAGAAGCGCTTGTGCGCGAAACGGCCGTCGTTCGTCTCATCTTCACTCGCTCCCTCTTCACCAATGGCCTAACCTGGACCGCACTGTTGTGTGAAATGATTATTTTTATGGAATAAAGAATTTCCACACTAGAAGAAAATGGGTGAGTGCTGCTCTTTCTTTTTCTCTTATATTACATTTGGTCCATGCATCTGTTGTGAGGTGCACCTTTCCACTGACTGATAGCCTCAGTGAATGGACAATGCGGTCTTTGACATGCTGGTGGAGGGCTGGGATGGCTGTTCTCGCAAAGAAGTGCCGACTGGGTAGGTCATAGCGTGGTACTACGTAGACCATCAGTTCTTTGAAAGCTTCGCTTTCAACCAACCGGTAGGGCATCATCTCTAACGAGATTAGTCTAGCAATGTGGGCGTTCAAACCCTGTGTACGCGGATGAGAGGATGAGTACTTTCTTGTCCTAACGAGAGTCTCTTGTAGGGTGAGCTGGACTGGAGAGCTGCATATGGTGGAACAAGCGGTGGTGGTGGTGGTGGACATGGCGGATTGAGAGAGGGTTGGTGATGGTATTCTTGATGTTGACCTACATAAGTGTTTCCTACCAAAAACCTTGTGATTCCCTGACTGCTTTGGCCTTGCGACGATACCTCCACATTTGCTGCTGGTGGTGTCCTAACCGGTGGGCTTACAGTGAGGGAAGCAATGTAGCGTTGCTGACTACCCTCATTCTGAGCAGTTGCACCAACGGTACGGGACATTTGGTAGTTAGTCCAGGCTTGCAAGTGCATGCTGGTTAAATGTCTACGCATGCACGTTGTATTTAAATTTTGGGGATTAGCAACAAAGGAAAATAAACACACCGGCGCTCTCAGGAAGATGAACTAGAAAGCTGCAGGTGCCTAGACAGCTACTGTGCTGACTCTGTCATATAGCAAAAGAAAATAATACGTGAATTAGGACACCGCGCTAACTAGATAGAACCGCACATGGGTATCAAAGTGAACGTCTGACTAGGCAAGACGTACAGCACAATGAGAATAAAACTAATATCAGCACACCAATGAACGATAGTAAAAACAAAAACACAGGGAAAGCCAATGCAAGTGCCTATTATGGCCACAATATGACGTAAAAGTGTGTGACAGGTGTGTATAATGAGGAAATGCACACTTACACAATAGTGGTGTAGCTACTGTGAAGGTGCTGGCATATACCAACAGAGACTGTCGCCGTCCTAATGGATCTTGGAACAGGATCACTAGCAGCCCAGGTATCTAGTGGTTCAATGTCCAGAACGGCAGCGCAGGGCGGCACAAACACCCGGTAGTATGGGGAGCGTCCTCCCTGGTGAATGTATGCCGCGCGCTTGGAGCGCCGCTGACCGGCACACGTGGGCCGGAAAAAACCGCTGCAAGGAGCGGTGAAAGAAGGGGGCGTGTGATTTGGGTGATGTCACCAAAAGCAAAAGAACAAGGAGCAAAGGACGGGTGCCGCACAGGACCACAATAGCCTACGCGTTTCGAAGGTCTTCGGACCTTCTTCGTCAGGGCATACATTCACCAGGGAGGACGCTCCCCATACTACCGGGTGTTTGTGCCGCCCTGCGCTGCCGTTCTGGACATTGATCCTGTTCCAAGATCCATTAGGACGGCGACAGTCTCTGTTGGTATATGCCAGCACCTTCACAGTAGCTACACCACTATTGAGTAAGTGTGCATTTCCTCATTATACACACCTGTCACACACTTTTACATCATATTGTGGCCATAATAGGCACTTGCATTGGCTTTCCCTGTGTTTTTGTTTTTACTATCGTTCATTGGTGTGCTGATATTAGTTTTATTCTCATTGTGCTGTACGTCTTGCCTAGTCAAACGTTCACTTTGATACCCATGTGCGGTTCTATCTAGTTAGCGCGGTGTCCTAATTCACGTAAAATTTTGGGGATTCTTCCCTCAGCTAAAGGTCTTTGAGTATTTCTTACAGATAACTTTGCACTGATCATTCGGATCTTGGTTAAAAAATTGCCACACTCCACTATTCCTACTATGGAATACCTTTTCAGGCATTGCACACTGTGCTACTTTCACCGGATGGCCACGCTGTCCTAAAACAGTTTTTTTTTGTTGACAAATGTTTTTCGCCTGAGACGGGCCTGCCAGATGAAAGCTGTTGCGATGTAGATGGCTGCTGCGGATCATCCTCCTCCGCTTCTGAGCTACTGTCAGCGGCACCCTCTTCCCCCAATGGCTGCCAATCTGGGTCAACAACTGGGTCATATATCACCTCCTCTTCGATGTCATGTGCACCTTTCTCTGTGTCACCGTGTAAGGTGCTATAGCGTTCGGGACGAGGCACCATAGTCTCATCAGGGTCAGTTTCTGGCTCAGTACACTGTGAGGGCAATGTAGTGATCTGAGTCAATGGAACAGCATAATAATCTAGCTGTGGCTGTGCATCAGTGCACTCAATGTCCGATTCATCTTGTAATGGGCTGCTAACAATTTCCCTTTCTAACCCAGGCACGGTATGTGTAAAGAGCTCCATGGAGTAACCTGTTGTGTCGCCTGACGCGTCCTTCACTGTTGGTTTGGGTGAAGGACACAAGGAAGCGACTTGTTCTTGACCGGGAGAATCCACTGATGACTCGCTGCTTTTAAATTTGGAACTTTCTGAAGAGGAGGCAAAAGAGCTAGAGGCTGAGTCAGCAAGGAAGGCCAAAACTTTTTCCTGCTGCTCCGGCTTTAAAAGCGGTTTTCCTACTCCCAGATAAGGGAGCCTTCGAAGCCTTGTGTAGCCAGACGATGACGCTAGCTCAACACCTCCAGCCTTAGCTGCTATTTTGCTTTTCCCACTACCACCAGATGCTCCACCACCACCATCAGTACCAGCTGGGAACGACCGCCCACGGCCTCTTCCACCAGACTTCCTCATTTTTGGGAAAATCTAACCAAAATAACAACCGTTATATGGTACTGTAAAACAAGGTAGAAGGTGTATATAAACTTATTGAGAATTTAATTCTCCCTTTTTGGGGGGGAGACTGCACCACAACTCAGGCCCAGTGTATAACACAACACAATGCAAGTGGCAAGTGGCTGGCTGATATACGACAAACTAAGAACTTTTTTTTTGGACACAGAACCCAAACTCAGGCCCAGTGTATTTTACAACACAATGTAAGTGGCAGAACATGGCTGATACACCACAAACTAACAGAACTGACGTACACTCACTGGCCACATTATTAGGTACACCTGTCCAACTTCTTGTTAACACTTAATTTCTAATCAGCCAATCACATGGCGGCAACTCAGTGCATTTAGGCATGTAGACATGGTCAAGACAATCTCCTGCAGTTCAAACCGAGCATCAGTATGGGGAAGAAACGTGATTTGAGTGCCTTTGAACGTGGCATGGTTGTTGGTGCCAGAAGGGCTGGTCTGAGTATTTCAGAAACTGCTGATCTACTGGGATTTTCACGCACAACCATCTCTAGGGTTTACAGAGAATGGTCCTAAAAATAAAAAAAATTCAGTGAGCGGCAGTTCTGTGGGCGGAAATGCCTTGTTGATGCCAGAGGTCAGAGGAGAATGGGCAGACTGGTTCGAGCTGATAGAAAGGCAACAGTGACTCAAATCGCCACCCGTTACAACCAAGGTAGGCCTAAGAGCATCTCTGAACGCACAGTGCGTCGAACTTTGAGGCAGATGGGCTACAGCAGCAGAAGACCACACCGGGTATCACTCCTTTCAGCTAAGAACAGGAAACTGAGGCTACAATTTGTACAAGCTCATCGAAATTGGACAGTAGAAGATTGGAAAAACGTTGCTTGGTCTGATGAGTCTCGATTTCTGCTGCGACATTCGGATGGTAGGGTCAGAATTTGGCGTAAACAACATGAAAGCATGGATCCATCCTGCCTTGTATGGAGCATCTTTGGGATGTGCAGCCGACAAATCTGCGGCAACTGTGTGATGCCATCATGTCAATATGGACCAAAATCTCTGAGGAATGCTTCCAGCACCTTGTTGAATCTATGCCACGAAGAATTGAGGCAGTTCTGAAGGCAAAAGGGGGTCCAACCCGTTACTAGCATGGTGTACCTAATAAAGTGGCCGGTGAGTGTATATCCACTTTGTGAGAATTTCAATCTCACTTTTTTTTGGGGACACAGAACCCAAACTCACGCCCAGTGTATTTTACAACACAATGTAAGTGGCAGAACGTGGCTGATACACCACAAACTAACAGAACTGACTAATATCCACTTTGTGAGAATTTCAATCTCACTTTTTTTTGGAGACACAGAACCCAAACTCAGACCCAGTGTATTTTACAACACAATGTAAGTGGCAGAACGTGGCTGACTGATACACCACAAACTAAGAGAACTGAGATATATCCACTTTGTGAGAATTTCAATCTCACTTTTTTTGGGGGACACAGAATCCAAACTCAGGCCCAGTGTATTTTACAACGCAATGTAAGTGGCAGAACGTGGCTGGCTGATATACGACAAACTAGCAGAACTGACGTATATCCACTTTGTGACAATTTGAATCTCCCTTTTTTGGGGGGGAGACAGCACCACAACTCAGGCCCAGTGTATAACACAACGCAATGTAAGTGGCAGCAAGTGGCTGGAAGATATCTGAAAAAATCCAAGGACTGTAGTACAATTTCAATCTCCCTACAATGATCTCAGGACAAGATATACATAGAGAAACCAAGAGCTTTTAAATTCCAACGGTATAATACCATAATATATCTATTTTGTAAGAGAAATAATCATTGATGTCAAGCACATAACTATCAATAATATTTTTATTAATGCTACAAAATACAAACAAGACATGGAAAAAGTGCATATAATAAAAAACAGTACAGAAAAAACAGTTACTGGAATGATCGATAATGCAAACTGGCAGGGGTAAGTAATCCACAAAAGGGGAGGCACTCAACAGTAAAATATATACCCAGTGATCATATATTATAAGCTGGGTAGCATAATGACATGCATATACAAAAGAGAGTTGCCAAAAGATAACCCCAAAATAAATGGGAAAGACAAAACATCCTAGGTCACAAGAAATAGTATATCATAATATATGCCATGTGGCCGAATCACCATATTCCCATAGATCCAGAGAGTAAAGTGCAAATAGTGCGCATAGAGCAAGTCTTACCCATGGATACCACACACCCGCTGCCAGGTACCCCAACGCGCGTTTCACCACTGCTTCTTCAGGACAAGTATGGCAGCACCAAAAAGGACTGCTGCACACAAAAGTGTGGACAAATAAACAAGATAACTGTGCAGAAAGGAGCAACAGGATTTTTGCTTTTAAAAAAGCAGTTGGTTTGCACAGCAGCGGTGCAAACAGCAATGCAGCTATCAGGGATCCTTATAAGGCAGCCTAATAATCTACAGAGCTGATGCACAAAAATATAGCCTCCACTGTCCCTGCAAAACAAAGGTGGTGTTGGACAGTGGAAATCGCTACAGCACAAGCGGTTTGGGGGTTAATCTTCCCTCCCTAACTATATCCCTGCTTCTGACGAAGCTGCAGCAACCTCTCCCTATGCTGAGATCGGCAGAAGTAAGATGGCGGTTGGCGTGCACGCCCCTTTATAGCCCCTGTGACGCCACAGAAAGCAAGCCAATCACTGTCATGCCCTTCTCTAAGATGGTGGGGACCGAGACCTATGTCATCACGCTGCCCACACTCTGCGTCCACCTTCATTGGCTGAAAAATGGCGCTGAAAGCGTCATACGAAACGCGACTTTGGCGCGAAGATCGCCGACCTCATGGCCGATCCCACAGTGGGATCGGTTCGGGTTTCACGAAACCCGACTTTGCCGAAAGTCGGCGATTTTTCAATTTGTCCGATCCGTTTCGCTCAACCCTAGTAACCAAACCACCTAGTGAAGAGTTGATCTCTTAGAGTCTACTTCTGCTGCTCAAAAGAATAAGACGGATGAGCTTGAAAAGAGTCTGCGAAAATGTAACAACAGGCTGATGGGGATCTTGGAAGGCATTTAGGACAAGGATCCATATGTGTTTTGGAAGCTGTCCTCAGGGAGTTATGTAACTGATTCTTTTTCCCCTATCATCTGGGTGCATGGGATCCTTTCCTGAGCTCTGCAACCACTGCATACGCAATAACAGTATAGAAGACCCACTGTTTAATAACAGGAACAACAAAGCATAGCCGGCTGATATCTCTCTAAGAATAGTAAAGGCCACCTGATGGCCCTATAAAAATAGGCTGTGACTTTCAGAGTCCCTCCTTCATAAATGAAACAGGATGTGTCTGATGATGTGCCACACACCACATGGCCAGATAAAGTTGTAAAATGCCAAAATGACATTTCCCAGTGAATGCATTTGTCTTGGTTGAAAGCAATAATAAATAACGCATCAAAAACGCTATGAGTGAACATAGCCCAAGGTATGGAGGAGCATTTTTGTTTTTGGTTATTTATTTTGCCTTATATACAAGTCATTACCCTGGAATGGATGTACCTTAACATATTTCCCAGGAAAATCCATTTTGGTTTTATTTTGAGTCTGTAAAACTGGCGTAAGACTCTGACAACATTGTTCACAGCAGTGACCTGGGAGTCAGAAATGCTTCCAGGTGTCTTCCCCATGCTGTTCCCTGTTGTGAATTCCGTTCTCGAACTCCCTCCTGTGGTCATGAATGGTACTTCGGCGAGTTCTGTTCGTGGACTCCCTCTGGTGGCTGTGAGTGGAACTGCTGGTTCTGAGGTTGTGTCCTCAGCTGCCCTCGTTTGCGGCTAGGCTGGCTTCTCTATTTAACTCCACTCAGATCGTTACTCCATGCCAGCTGTCAATGTATCGGTACTGGTTCAGATCTCTCTCGGATCTTTCTGATGACCTGTCTACTCCAGCATAAGCTAAGTCCCTGCTGTGTTATGATCCTCAGTGGCTTAGGATCACAAATCTAACCAGCTAAGTAGAAGATAATAGGACGAGCTCTGGGGATGTGGTAACTGGACTGACCGCAAACCTGATCCTAACCGCAAACACTATAGGCAGCCGTGGAACGTTTCCTGAAATCCTAGACGTCTCTTCACGGCCTGAGAAACTGACTACCCCTAGAGAGAAAGTAAAGACCTCACTTGCCTCAGAGAAATAACCCCAGAGATATAGAAGCCCCCCACAAATAATAACAGTGAGTTAAGAGGAAAAGACAAACGCAGAGATGAAACAGGTTGAGCAAATGAGGCCCGCTAACGCTAGATAGCAGAAAATAGCAAGGGATCTGTGCGGTCAGTAAAAAACCCTATGCAAAAATATCCACGCAGAGAATGCGAGAACCCCCACACCAACTATCGATGTGGGGGGAGCAACTCAGCACCCCAGAGCACCAGCAAGCAAGGAAATCACATATTAGCAAGCTGGACAAAACTCATCATATACTAGGAAACATCTTGAACACAGATGAGCAAAAATAAGCAAACAAAACTTAGCTTCTCTTGAGAGACTGATAACGGATGTAGACAGGAGCAATCAGAATAGCACTGAATACAACGACAACAGGCAAGGAATGAAGGACCAGGTGGATTAAATAGGAAACCTGACTAGCAGATGACGAGACAGCTGATCCCAGCCAGAAACCTGCAAAATAACAAAAAGAGCCACCAGGGGGAGCCCAAAGAGAGAACTCACACAGTACCACTCACGACCACAGGAGGGAGCCCGGAAACAGAGTTCACAACACTGCTGGTTCATTTGTTGATCATTTGTGTACTGAATATGTTTCTTAGTGCTTGCTAAGTTCTTGTCCAGCTTGCTAACATGATATTGCCTTGCTAGCTGGAAGCTCTGGGTTGCAGTGTGGCACCTCCGCACCGTGAGTCGGTGCGGGGGTCTTTTTGCACACTCTGCGTGGCTTTTTGTAGTTTTTTGTGCTGACCGCATAGATCCCTTTCCTATCCCCAGTCTATCTAGTAAGTCTGGCCTCCTATGCTGAAACCTGTTTCATCCCTGTGTTTGTGACTTTCTTCTTAACTCACAGTTAATATATGTGGGGGGCTGCCTTTACCTTTGAGGAATTTCTCTGAGGCAAGGTAAGGCTTATTTTCCTACCTTTAGGGGTAGTTAGCTCTTAGGCTGTGAAGAGGCGTCTAGGGAGAGTTAGGTATGCTCCACAGCTATTTCTAGTGTGTGTGTTAGGATTAGGATTTGCGGTCAGCAGAGTTCCCACTTCCCAGAGCTTGTCCTGTCTTTAGTTTAACCATCATGTCATTCCAGGTGCACCTAACCACCAGGTCCATAACAGTTCCCATGTCATTTGAGCGCTGTTCCTATTGATTTCTGCAATTTCTAGTTCCTCTGCAGACCGCCGTAGGGGCGGAAAAATGATCGCGTTTCCCCATAGACTTACATTGGACTCGTTGCTCTGGTCGAGCACCCAAGCATTCCAATTTGCTCGACCCAAGCAACGAGTTGTAAAGTATTCTAATTTACTGAGATAATAACTTTGGGGTTTTAAATGGCTGTAAGCCTTAATCATCTACATTAACAGAAATGAACACTTGAAATAGATCACTCTGTAATGACTGTATATAATATATGAGTTTCACATTTTGTATTGGCGAACTGAAATAAATTAACTTTTTGATGATATTCGAATTTTCTGAGACGGATTGTATAATGAAGACAGGAGGGAGGGATTTCTTCCAGGCATCCACGCCCCGAAGCCTGGAAGAAATCATTAACATAATGAAATAAAAGTCTATTTCTCCACATCTTGACAGCAACTATCAAGCATATAGGTAAGAATCGATTAACATTTCTATTACCTGTATGCCCATAGTAATAGCTGAAAAGTTTCCCAGAGGGAGACAGATTGCCTTTAAGTCTGTCTTGAGTTGGGTAGAGCAAGCAGTGTGAGTATGGGATTTTGAGAAATACAGCTCTGGGAAAAGTTAAGAGACCACTGCAAAATTTTCAGTTTGTCTGATTTTTCTCTTTATGGGTATATTTTTGAGTAAAATGTAAATTGTTCTTTTATTCTATAAACTGCTGACAACATGTCTCCAAAGTTCCAAGCAATAAATTCTGTATTTATTTTCTGAAAATGAGAAATGGTCAAAATAACAAAAAATGCAAGTTCATAATCATTTAGAAACAGATTAGAATACTAATGTTTTAACTCAGTAAGAGTTCAGAAATCAATATTTTGAATATGCTTGAAGAGCACTGGTATTCAATATTCTTAAAATGTACTTTCCTCAGATCGTATTCTTGCAAGAGCCACGGTCACACGTGTTTGTAGACTGAACCTACCATGTTAATTACTCCAACTAAACTAGAGTCATTACAGTTTTAGTGGCAAAAACAACGCAATTTGTATGTGGGCAGATTCACTTTCATCCTGGAGTCTGATAGCTCATTTTCCACGATGTCTTGCGTAATCACCCTCTAACTTTAATTAATTTATACTTACCAGATCCTGGTGAGTTAAAAATCTTGCATAACACAATGTCCAAGGTAGTCAAATTGGATCCTGCCCCAATAATATGTTTAGGATAGTTAGATTTTAACTTAGAAAAAGATGCGCAATTGGCTCACACAAATCAACCCACACCATCTCTACACTTATCTACCTGGGCTTCAGGATACCCACTCCAGGAGATGTGGACACTTCTGCATCCACATGATGTTATATAGTCTTGTAATTTTCATACACATAACAGATTTTCCCTTAATGATTTATGTTTTGAATCTATATAATGCTTTCATATGGTAAATGATAAATCCTACCTCCTCAGAAGAGCATTGGACCACTCTCCACTCCACTTGGTCCTATATCTCAGCTAAGTTCAAAGCTGTCCCCCTTGGAACAGTAGGAGCTACAAGATCATATGGATAAAGAAGCTGAAATGTATTGGAAGGTTAATTCAGCCTCAACTCTGGACCTGGTTGTATAGGAGACCTTTAAAGCCATTAACTGGGGTCCTTCTCCTTTGCAATCTTAGAGTTTAGCAAATCATTACAAAAACTAAACTGGCCTTAGAAAATCATCTGTCTGAAACGGAGTCTAATTATGTAAAAGGCAAGAGGGTTTGAGGGCACCACAAATAGAGAAACGTATCAATAAGGGATCAGCCTTATGCATACAAAATGTACATGAAAAAACAAGGAGAGCAAAAGAATATGCATAGATACAGGGATCACCTGAATAATAATTTATTTAATTACCGTATATACTCGAGTATAAGCCGACCCGAGTATAAGCAGAGACCCCTAATTTTGCCACAAAAAAATGGGAAACTTAATGACTCGAGTATAAGCCTAGGGTGGGAAATGCAGCAGCTACTGGTAAATTTCAAAAATAAAAATAGATACCAATAAAAGTAAAATTTATTGAGACATCAGTAGGTTAAATGTTTTTGAATATCTATATTGAATCAGGAGCCCCAAATAATGCTCCATTCAGTTCATGATGGGCCCTATAAGATGCTCCATATTAAAATACGCCACATACAATGCTGCACAAAGGTTAATAATGGACCCATAAGATGCTCTAAAGAAACATTTGCCCCATACACTGCTGCACAAAGGTTGATGGCCCCATAAGATGCTCCATAGAAACATTTGTCCCATACAATGCTGCATAAAGGTTAATAATGGCCCCATAAGATGCTCCATAGAAACATGTGCCCCATATAATTGTGCATAAAGGTTAATAATGGCCCCATAAGATGCTCCATAGATTATGCCCCATAAGATGCTCCATAGATTATGCCCCATACAATATGGCATAAAGGTTGATGGCCCCATAAAATGCTCCATAGATTATGCCCCATAAGATGCTCCATAGATTATGCCCCATAAGATGCTCCATAGATTATGCCCCATATGCTGTTGTTGCGATTAAAAAAAAAAATCACATACTCACCTCTTCCCGTTCCATCGCTGCGCGACGCTGTCTTCCGCGTCCTCTGCAGTGACTGTTCAGGCAGAGGGCGGCGTGCACACTAAACACGTCATCGTGCCCTCTGACCTGAACAGTCACAGCCAGAGGACGCAGAAGACTGAGCGGCGCCTGGCGGTGGAACGGGGAGAGGTGAATATCGCGCAATGCTCACCCTCGTTATACTCACCTGCTCCCGGCGCAGTCCCTGCTTGTCAGTGACAGATGGTCTCCGGCGTCATACAGCTTGTTCTGGTGTTCAGCAGTCACATCATACTGCTCATTAAAGTAATGAATATGCGTCCATATTCATAACTTTAATGAGCGGTACCACGTAACGGCTGAACACAGAAAGAGCTGTGGGCGCCAGAGAAGCCGGAACGTGTAGAGATGCGCCGGGAGCAGGTAAGTATGATTTGACAGCTGCTGCTCCCCCTCCCCCGCCGACCCCCTGGGACAACAACTTGAGTATAAGCCGAGAGGGGCACTTTCAGCCCCAAAAAATGGGCTGAAAATCTTGGCTTATACTCGAGTATATACGGTAGGTATCAAAAACAGCAGAAATATACCACATCATAAAAACATTTAAAATGTCAACAGGCAAAGAAGAACCTTTGATCATTAATGGTCGACCCCAACCAAGGCTCACATAGCACACTCAAACGATAGCATTTGACAAAGTCAATATCTTAATAAATAAGAATAATTATGTCACACCCCACACTAGATAACCATTTCAAGTTTAACCAATTAAGGAAAGCACATCAAATCTTGTTAGTTGAATATATTGAAATTATAGTTTTGCATACGTTAGACTGACGAGAAAAAGGGTTACAATGTTTAACTTTTGACTTTCAGGCTCCATATCTCATACATAAATTTTGACTTGCATCTATTTAGCAAATGATTAGTTAAGCAGATTCTTGTTATGTTACTGTATTGCTACTGTTTTGTTCCTAGTATTGGAATCATTTCTTTCTCCTGTATACTACAAAATATAACCTGTTCTCACATTCCCTAATAGCTCAGTGTGTTATTAGGTTGATTCCCAAGTGAAAGGTTACTGGTTCGAATCGAGGAGGAGCCATGAAGATTTCCTGAGAAAAGAAAAACAGCTTGATCAATAGCAGTCTCTTGTCCAAGAAAATTGCCAAACTGCATCAAGATGAGTGCCATGACAGTTGGCAGAATACGAAATTAACTTTGTCCATCCATTCAAAAGCCAAGAGGTGGATATCCAAGCAAAATATCGGCATCAACAAGTTGGCTCATCACAAGGTCTATCCATTGTGGTCAGGGTTGTGGAGTCAGTAAGCCAAACCTACAACTCCTCGATTTCCCTGACTTCTGACTCCGACTCAACAGCACTGCCTTACTAATGAGCATGTACATAAAGTGCAGAGCAAATTAATCTCATTTAAAAGCCGAGATCCTTAGTTAGATCAGGAACAGATCAGAAATTTATTGGGCATTTCATAACTTTCTTAAATTCTTATGAAAAAATGTATATTACATATTGTATTGAACTACTGTACCCAATTTATTTATTTTAGGAGACTGAGTTGGTCCAATCTATATCTACCCCAACTCCACAGTCCTGGTTCTGGTGTGACAAACACGGCAGTGGATGTGACTCATATGCTTCACAATAGTGAGATCACAGACATCCATGCAAGCACCGTGCCACACGCGTTACACAATTCTGAAATGGTGGCCCAAAAGAAGGTGAAGAAGCCTCGACTTCAATATCGTCGTAAGAAGAGTCGACTCTGTTAGAATCTGTTTTGTTTTTGATCATCCGCCATCTTGTTGTGGTTTTCTGGCTGCTGGTCTTTTTCCCCTCGTGTTGGGTTGCCTTAGGTCAGGTGATTGTATCACCCTTTATTACCCGCACCTGCTTCCCATTCCTTGCTGGACAACAGTGTTAAAGGGCCACTGTCACCCCCTCCAGCCGTTATAAACTAAAAGAGCCACCTTGTGCAGCAGTAATGCTGCAGTCTAACAAGGTGGCTCTTTTAGTTTTTGATTCAGTTATTCCCTCAATAAAGCATTTTAAAATTTGTACAAAATAACCTGTCCTTAGACCTGGAGGCGGTCCGAAGCTTCATCTGTGAATCTCCCAACGGCCGTCACTCTTCTCTTCTGGGGATGTGGTCGCCGCCCCCTGTGCGCTGTTTCTTCTTAAATCCGGCGCCTGCGCTGGGCGTGCCTGCCTGGGACAGGCGCAGTCTTCATTGTCCGTCATAGGTCAGATGCAGGGTTCCGTTCTGCGCCTGTGCGGGCAGTGTGGCCACCCTGTTGCTGAATCCCCGCCCCGCACTGTGTTATTCATTATGCACAGTGCGGGGCTGGGGTTCCTGGGCATGCGCACTGCGCTGTTCAGACGCTCCCCAGCTCCGACGCTCCCCCAGCTCCCCTGCCTTCCAGCGTTGTTATTTGCGGCTGCTTCATTCCAAACGCTGGCAAGGAAACCTGTATATTATGGCAACGCTGGAAGGCGGGGGACCGGGGGAGCGTCTGAACAGCGCAGTGCGCATGCCCAGGAACCCCAGCCCCGCACTGTGCATAATGAATAACACAGTGCGGGGCGGGGATTCAGCAACAGGGTGGCCACACTGCCCGCACAGGCGCAGAACGGAACCCTGCATCTGACCTATGACGGACAATGAAGACTGCGCCTGTCCCAGGCAGGCACGCACAGCGCCGGATTTAAGAAGAAACAGCGCGCAGGGGGCGGCGACCACATCCCCAGAAGAGAAGAGTGACGGACGTTGGGAGATTCACAGATGAAGCTTCGGACCGCCTCCAGGTCTAAGGACAGGTTATTTTGTACAAATTTTAAAACGCTTTATTGAGGGAATAACCGAATCAAAAACTAAAAGAGCCACCTTGTTAGACTGCAGCATTACTGCTGCACAAGGTGGCTCTTTTAGTTTATAACGGCTGGAGGGGGTGACAGTGGCCCTTTAATCTGCTAGAGTTCTGGCTAGGTGCTTTGATATATTTCTGTGTTTGATATTGTGCAGTTCTGTGATCTCTGGTTCTGCTAGCCTTAGTTTCGGTTTTCTGTTGGTTTCTGCAGCCTTCTCTGTATTTTCTATTAGGAGGCGACCTGTTTTTATACCCAGTCCTTAGATCTTTCAGGGACCTTCTTCCCCCTATCTATAGGTCTTCACTGAGATTAACCTAGGATCATTGGTGAGTGTATTCGCAAGGAATGGGTCGCCCACTCCATCGTAGGGTATCAGCCTAGTCTCAGTGCAGGGTCAGTTTTCCCCTTCTATCCTAGCTCTGTGTTGCAGTTCCATAACAGACTCGAGAAATAGTACAAAATAGTATGAAAAGTGGATGCTAGAATATTGGAAAAGGGCGATTTGGAGCGATGTGACGAAAGTCAATAGACCAGGCTCTGATGGTTAAAAATGTGACATGAAGAAACAATGAAAAAAGGGGCTCACGAATCGAGAAATTGAAGGAACTGTCAAGTTCGGTGGAGGAAGCCTGATGATATGGGGTTGTTTCTCAGCCAAAGGCATTGGACCAGGATCGATGGTGGTGTCAATGCTAAGCTAAATGTGAGTATCTAACAAGACGAGTTACTTCATACACCGAGTACTATGGGTATGAAAACGACAATATAGCGTTTCAGCTGGACAACAACCTAAAGCATATGTCGAGATTGGCGAATAAGTAGTTCAATGACAATGAAGTAGAGGTGCTGGATTAGCCCCACAGTCTCCAGACCTGAAACCAATCAAACAATTGTGGGTAGAGTTGAAGAAAAAGCTGTATACATACCCAAGCAAGTCGACCAGTATGCACCAATTTGGGAACGTGAAAAAGAGACCTAGGATCAGATTTCAGTAGAGACATGTTTGAATCTGATCGAGAGCATGTCCAGAAAGATTCAGGCAATGTTGAAAGCCAAAAGGTGGATTAACAAAATAATAAAAAAATTAAAATTTAATTGTTAGGAGCAAAACAGTAACAATGCAATGACATGACAAGAATCTGCATAACTAATCATATGCTAAATAGTTGCAAGTCAAATTTAATTATGAGATATCCAAGATGATTATTCATAAAATGATGGTAGTCTCAAGTTCGAAGCAGAAATGGACGGTGAGATATGGAGCTTGAAAGTCAAAAGTTCTAAACATTGTTACGCCTTTTCTCGTCAGAGTATATACCTGTAGGCAACTCAGTTCAGAATTCGTGACATACCTGACACTTCCTTTCCAGTGCCTTCCCTGATTTGCTTGATGGAGACAGAACTGAAAAAGAAGCGACTGACTCCATCATGTTCTTTTCAATAGAAAACCTACTGGGACTGATCGAGTGGTACAAAAAAAGTTTACATTTGTTTGGCCCCCAAATTGCTTGAATTGTAGAATTGTTCCTTACAAACTGGACTGTTGCCGAATTCTTTACCAGATGGTAGTCTTGATCCCTAATGATTGTGGGTCTTCTATACGCATTTTGCTCCTAAATAATTATATTAAAATTTTACCCCAAATTCTGGCAAATAGGATCAGCAAGATTCTTGCGAAAATTATACATGCAGAACCAATTAGGCTTCAAGACGACTGATAATTGTAGACTCATCGCTTGTCTTCCACTTAGGTGCTCAAACTGTGGACAAGTCAGGACAAAGCTTTTGACTCGGTGGAATGGAGGTTTCTATGGGAGGTGATGAGTAGATTTGGTTTTGACTAAATTTTTGTAAAAATAGGTGCAAATTTTATATAACTCCCTAAGGACTAGTATTAGGACTAATAGTCACCTTACCTCTAAATTCTCCATTAGGACTAATAGTCACCTTACCTCTAAATTCTCCCTTGGGCAGAAGAATTAGGATTTCACCTCTTTCTTCTGAATTATTTATTATTGAGCCGCTGGCAATTCAGATCCGAACCTCTTAGATTATTGCCGGTTTTACATTTAAGGGGACTCTGTCACCTGAATTTGGAGGGAACAATTTTCAGCCATAGGTGCGGGGTTTTCGGGTGTTTGATTCACCCTTTCCTTACCCGCTGGCTGCATGCTGGCTGCAATATTGGATTGAAGTTCATTCTCTGTCCTCCATAGTACACGCCTGTGCAAGGCAAGATTGCCCCTATGGCTGAAAATTGTTCCCTCCAAAATCAGGTGACAGAGTCCCTTTAAGAGACATTACATTCGATTAGCCGGGCGGGCGAGAGGTGCCCGGCATTGACCAACTAATCAAAAGAGGAGCCAATGATGTCGGGAGGGAGGAGGCGGTTCACAAGGATCCTGTTTGGCCCCCGCAGACTGCTGACCTGGTCTCTGCACATCGCCTCCCTCAACATTAATACGGCACAGTGAGAGCGCACGTAGGGAAACCAAACAATGGAGACAAGTGCGACCGTAGGGGGTCCCTCTTATATAAGGGGCGTACAGTGACCACCCTGCAGTCACAGAGCTCCATGTGTGGGGGACGGGGCTGTGCACCTGATAACGTGGCACTTTACCATCTATAACTTGTTTGAAGGCAGCAAAATAGTGAAAATTACCCAAAAATATAAAATTTGTCCACATTATAGATATAATTTAGGAATGAAATCTAAAAAAATGTTTATATGAAGTGCAAAATAGCCCAGACCTGAAGGGGTTAAATATAATAATGCCAATCCCAAAGTAACAGGGACCTCCAGCACCTACCTCCACCTGCAGAGCCGCACACCACATATATGGCTGCTCTGTGCGCACAGGACCTGTGATGAGGTCACAGGAGGGGAGGAGTCAGGGGGTCACATGATCAGGGGCCTCAGTGTATGCAGGACTCTGCTGTGCTGGTTGTCATGGTGCTGGATGAGGGGAAGTTTATGTGTGGGGTCAGGAGGGGTTTACAGTGTGGATGGAGCAGAGCCGTGTGTGTACGAGGTGTACGGAGCGGAGCCGTGTGTGTACGAGGTGTACGGAGCAGAGCCGTGTGTGTACGAGGTGTACGGAGCGGAGCCGTGTGTGTACGAGGTGTACGGAGCAGAGCCGTGTGTGTACGAGGTGTACGGAGCGGAGCCGTGTGTGTACGAGGTGTACGGAGCAGAGCCGTGTGTATGTGGTGTACGGAGCGGAGCCGTGTGTGTGCGAGGTGTACGGAGCGGAGCCGCGTGTGTACGAGGTGTACGGAGCGGAGCCGTGTGTATGTGGTGTACGGAGCGGAGCCGTGTGTGTACGAGGTGTACGGAGCGGAGCCGTGTGTGTACGAGGTGTACGGAGCAGCGCCGTGTGTGTACGAGGTGTACGGAGCAGAGCCGTGTGTGTACGAGGTGTACGGAGCGGAGCCGTATGTGTACGAGGTGTACGGAGCAGAGCTGTGTGTGTACGAGGTGTAAGGAGCGAAGCCGTGTGTGTACGAGGTGTACGGAGCAGAGCCGTGTGTGTACGAGGTGTACGGAGCGGAGCCGTGTGTAACTATATATATAACATATTTATAAATGTACAAGACTAGAATAGATTATATAGACTGTAGAACGTTATCCTCTATATCGTGTGTGCAGCCTTCTTTGGTCCGAGGGCCTCGTTATTAGATCAGACACATTAAAACCTTTAGGCTATGTGCACACGTCAGGATTTCTTGCAGAAATTTTCCTGACAAAAAACTGGACATTTCTGCCAGAAATCCGCATGCGGTTTTTTTTTCCGTGGTTTTGACGCGTTTTTGACTCGTTTTTTTGTGCGTTTGTTTTGCGGTTTTTCCCAATGCATAGAACAGCGGGAAAAACGCAGAAAATCCGCAAAATTCTGGCAAATAGGATTAGCAAGATTCTTGCTAAAATTATACATGCAGAACCAATTAGGCTTCAAGACGACTGATAATTGTAGACTCATTACTTGTCTTCCACTTAAGTGCTCAAACTGTTTCCCTACGTGTGCACAAAACATGCAGAATGCATTCTAAATGATAGGATGCATAATGTATGAGTTTTTATAGCGTTTTTATAGTGGAAAAAACGCGAAAAAACCTGAATGTGTGCACATACCCTTAGGGGTATTCTCATCTGTGATATTTATGGTCCAAGTAAATGCTACAAACATTTGACAGGCGCCTTCCTTGCTCGGGACTCTACGCGAGGCTGCTGAGCAGTGCGGTAGCTGCAGATAAGTGTATAGTTATGCACAATATCATGGTTTAACACAAGGGCATAGCTTGATGTTTTCCTTACTAGTTTTCCTTTGCCTTCTGTTTTTATCTTTTTTGTTCGTGCTCAATGGACAATGCCATCAGGTGTGCATCTTGTGAGATGTATGCATGCCAACAGCCATTTGAGGGTGAATATATCTGTGCTCAATGTCAGTGTGTTACATGTTTAGAAGCCCAGGTAATGGATCTAAATGTGCAGCTTGCAACACTCGGGAGCATTGCAAACTTGGAGAGGAGTTTAGAGCTCACTGAGTGGCTCTGGCTGGGGCCAGTGATATGGAGGAGGGTGGAGGTGGGGAAGATCAGGACCCAGAAGTACATGGCTGTGTGACAGAAAAAGGGGTTGGGGAAAAAAGTGCCAGGGAGCCCAGTTCTGATCTGGCACAGCCTAGTAAATATGCCTGTTTGGCTGATATTAGGAATGCAAGCCCAGCTCTACAATCACTACAGCAGGACACTGCTCCTAGCAACCAAGAAAATGACTGCTGTAGGAAGGAGGGAAATAGGAGTGCAGCAAAGTCCAGACAGATGTTGGTGGTAGGGGACTCTATAATTAGGCGGACATACAGGGTCAACTGCCGCCGAGACGGCGAACAATGTGTTGTCTTCCGGGTGCTCTGGCATATTGTGGATCGAATAGTCAGATTGCTGGGAGGGGCTGGAAAAAACCTAGAGATCACGACACACATCAGTACCAATGAAAGAGAGAGTGGTGGAAGGTCCTTAAAATGATTGCAGGGAACTAAGAGAGAAGCTGAAGGCCAGGAAATCCAAGGTGGGGCTTTCAGACATATCGGTGGTGCCATGAGCATCACTAGAAAGACAGTGGATGCTCAGGGAGATAAATAAATGGCTTAGAAAGTGGTGCAGGAAGGAAAGATTTGGGTTCATGGAGTACTGGGCCGACTTCTCTGTTCTACAGGCAGGGCTGCCACTAGAAATTTCGGGGGCCCCATACTGGCAAAATTTCTGGGGCCCCCTTGAGACTCCGCCCAGGCTCCACCCCAGCCCCACCTCCACGCTCCACCCCTCAAACTGTCCACAGTCCCACCGCTCTCTCTTGGAAAAACTCCACTTCTCACCTATGACACATTGACAGTTCCCATCACCAGATCACACATATATAGCCGGCAGCTTTTGTTTTGGCCAAAAGATTTTTTTAAGCCACCAAAATGACAAGGTAGACACTTTTGGCCAGGCCCTACTCTACTGTAACCTATTAAATATTTGTTAAAATATGCAATACAATTTAGGTATATTTTTATTTTTCAATTTTTAAAATGACCTATAATACCACATACAAGGAACAAATACCACAGCACCATGACCAGACACCATATTATCACCACAGTGACCTATAATACTATCTACAAGGCACAAATACAGCCACACCATGACCAGATGACATATTACCACCACAGTGATCGAATAATATCAAATACAAGGAACAAATACCACAACATCATGACCAGACCACATATTACCACCACGTAGTGACTGAATACTACAATACTGATCAATAATAAAAAAAACACAATACTATCACCATAAGTGCCATTATACACAGGAGATCTGTACTTAGTATGCAGTGTCTGTGTACAGGTAATACAGTGATCACCAGTGACATTATACACAGGAGCTCTGTATATAGTCTATAGGTAATCCAGTGATCACTGGTGATATTATACACAGGAGCTCTGTATATAGTATACAGTGTATAGTGTCAGAGTATAGGTAACAATGACTCACCAGTGACGTCTCTAGGTGAAGTCCTTCATCTTTCATCCCGCACAGACCGACATCATTTCATGCAGCCAGGACTCGTTTCTGCAGGAAATAACACCGTTATCTCGAGTTCCACTTGCAGAACACATTACTTAATTTTCCCAACTTCTACATTACACCACATGAAGAAGGCGACATAGTGTCACTCCACACAGTAATAGGTCCGCCCCTCCATTTAAAATAGTGTACTCAAAAAATAAAATAAATACATCACTGCAGTAATAATATCCCTTAATTAGCCCCTATGGTAATAATATTCGCCATCCTGGCCCCGTGTGTCTCATTCCTGGCGTCAGCCATATGTTCTCCCATCCTGCCCTAATGAGTATCCATTCTACACCATATGATCTCCCCATCCTGCCCCATCTGTCTCCATCGTATCCATCCTGCCCCATCTGTCTCCAATCCTGCCTCCAGTGTCTCCAATCATGCCCGTATCACCATTCTGCCCCATCTCCAATCATGCCCCCATTTCTGCAATCATGCCCCCTGTGTCTCAATTCTGCCCCATCTGTTTCCATTCCTGCCCCATCTGTCTCCAGTCATGCCCCAGTGTCTCCAGTCATGCCGCCATGTCTGTCATCCTGCCCCCTGTGTCTCCAATCATGCCCCGTTTCTCCTTTCTGCCCGTGTCCAGCTTTCTGCCCGTGTCCAGCTTTCTGCCCCTGTGCCCAGCTTTCTGCCCCTGTGCCCAGCTTCCTGCCCCTGTGCCCAGCTTCCTGCCCCTGTGCCCAGCTTTCTGCCCCTGTGCCCAGCTTTCTGCCCCTATGTCCAGTGTTCTGCCCCTATGTCCAGCGTTCTGCCCGTTTCCAGCTTTCTGCCCCTATGCCCAGCTTCCTGCCCCTGTGCCCAGCTTTCTGCCGCTGTGCCCAGCTTTCTGCCTGTGTCCAGCGTTCTGCATCAATGTCCAGCGTTCTGCCTCCCTGTGTCCAGCGTTCTGCCCCCGTGTCCAGCTTTCTGCCCCCGTGTCCAGCTTTCTGCCCCCCTGTGTCCAGCTTTCTGCCCCCCTGTGTCCAGCTTTCTGCCCCCCTGTGTCCAGCTTTCTGCCCCCGTGTCCAGCTTTCTGCCCCCGTGTCCAGCTTTCTGCCCCCGTGTCCAGCTTTCTGCCCCCCTGTGTCCAGCTTTCTGCCCCCGTGTCCAGCTTTCTGCCCCCCTGTGTCTAGCTTTCTGCCCCCGTGTCCAGCTTTCTGCCCCCGTGTCCAGCTTTCTGCCCCCGTGTCCAGCTTTCTGCCCCCGTGTCCAGCTTTCTGCCCCCGTGTCCAGCTTTCTGCCCCCGTGTCCAGCTTTCAGCCCCCGTGTCCAGCTTTCAGCCCCCGTGTCCAGCTTTCAGCCCCCGTGTCCAGCTTTCAGCCCGTGTCCAGCTTTCAGCCCCTGTGCCCAGCTTTCAGCCCGTGTCCAGCTTTCAGCCCGTGTCCAGCTTTCAGCCCGTGTCCAGCTTTCTGCCCCTGTGTCCAGCTTTCTGCCCCTGTGTCCAGCTTTCTGCCCTTATGTCCAGCTTTCTGCCCCTATGTCCAGCTTTCTGCCCAGCGTTCTGCCCGTGTCCAGCTTTCTGCCCGTGTCCAGCTTCCTGCCCCTGTGCCCAGCTTCCTGCCCCTGTGCCCAGCTTCCTGCCCCTGTGTCCAGCTTTCTGCCCCAATGTCCAGCTTTCTGCCCCAATGTCAAGCTTTCTGCCCCAGTGTCCAGCTTTCTGCCCCAGTGTCCAGCTTTCTGCCCCTGTGTGCAGCTTTCTGCCCCAATGTCCAGCTTTCTGCCCCAATGTCCAGCTTTCTGCCCCAATGTCCAGCTTTCTGCCCCAGTGTCCAGCATTCTGCCCGTGTGCAGCTTTCTGCCCTAATGTCCAGCTTTCTGCCCCAATGTCCAGCTTTCTGCCCCTATGTCCAGCTTTCTGCCCAGCATTCTGCCCGTATCCAGCTTCCTGCCCCTGTGTCCAGCATTCTGCCCATGTCCAGCGTTCTGCCCCAATGTCCAGCGTTCTGCCCCTGTGTCCAGCATTCTGCCCCAATGTCCAGCTTTCTGCCCGTGTGCAGCGTTCTGCCCCAGTGTCCAGCGTTCTGCCCCAGTGTCCAGCGTTCTGCCCAGCGTTTTGCCCATGTCCAGCTTTCTGCCCGTGTCCAGCTTCCTGCCCCTGTGCCCAGCTTCCTGCCCCTGTGCCCAGCTTCCTGCCCGTGTCCAGCGTTCTGCCCCAATGTCCAGCTTTCTGCCCGTGTGCAGCGTTCTGCCCCAGTGTCCAGCGTTCTGCCCGTGTGCAGCTTTCTGCCCCAATATCCAGCTTTCTGCCCCAATATCCAGCTTTCTGCCCCAATGTCCAGCTTTCTGCCCCAATGTCCAGCTTTCTGCCCCAATGTCCAGCTTTCTGCCCAGCGTTCTGCCCGTGTCCAGCTTCCTGCCCCTGTGCCCAGCTTCCTGCCCCTGTGCCCAGCTTCCTGCCCCTGTGCCCAGCATTCTGCCCGTGTCCAGCATTCTGCCCGTGTCCAGCGTTCTGCCCCAATGTCCAGCGTTCTGCCCCAGTGTCCAGCTTTCTGCCCCAGTGTGCAGCTTTCTGCCCCTGTGTGCAGCGCTCTGCCCCAATGTCCAGCGCCCTGCCCCAATGTCCAGCGCTCTGCCCCCCCCCCGTGTCCAGGGCTCTGCCCCCCCGTGTCCAGCGCTCTGCCCCCCGTGTCCAGCGCTCTGCCCCCCCCGTGTCCAGCGCTCTGCCCCCCCCCGTGTCCAGCGCTCTGCCCCCCCGTGTCCAGCGCTCTGCCCCCCGTGTCCAGCGCTCTGCCCCTCCTGTGTCCAGCGCTCTGCCCCCCCTGTGTCCAGCGCTCTGCCCCCCTTGTGTCCAGCGCTCTGCCCCCCCTGTGTCCAGCGCTCTGCCCCCCTGTGTCCAGCGCTCCCCGGATCGCCGCTCTCAATTAAAAAAAAAACAAAAAACAAGCTCTACTTACCTCCCGCGCTCCTGCTTTCTCCAAGCAGCTGCAGCGTGCACTCGCCGGCGACTGACAATGACGTCAGACGCCGGCGACATGCACGCTGCAGCTGACGTCAGCTGCCAGCCTCAGATTGGCTGGCGGCTGTTAACTATTGATGTGCGGGCGCGGGCCCGCACGGCAATAGCGCTGCAGCGCCGGCCGCAGCTAAGGGCCCGGTTCAGCCTGCGGCTGCCGGTAGGGGCCCGGAGGTGCAGATGAGACGGGGCCCGATGCGGGCCCCCTCTGCCCACCGGGCCCCATACGCCAGTCACGGCTGTAATGCCCTGATGGCGGCCCTGTCTACAGGCTGTATGGTAGCTACGGGCTGCACCTCAATGGGGAGGGTGCAGCTGTGCTGGGGGCAAAAAAATGGTTAGATGGATGGAGGAGCTTTTAAACTAGGATCTGTTGGAGGGAGAGTCATTATGCAAATAATGGGATCGAGTAGACAGAGAGAGTGAGATTTAGTGGGCTAGGACATTAGTGAGGTGTGTAGGAGTAATAAATGTGCTAATAGTATTAATTTTCTGCTGGAAATTGCAAGAATTCTTGCAAACCAAATGTTGGAGAGTTGGAGACTCTTACAGTAGTGTTTAAAATATTAGCAGTATGATACAGTGGGGAAAAAAGTATTTAGTCAGCCACCAATTGTGCAAGTTCTCCTACTTAAAAGGATGAGAGAGGCCTGTAATTGACATCATAGGTAGACCACAACTGTGAGAGACAAAATGAGAAAACAAATCCATCTTGTCTGATTTGGCAAGATTTATTTTGCAAATTATGGTGGAAAAGGTCACCTAAAAACATGCAAGATTTCTGGCTCTCACAGACCTGTAACTTCTTCTTTAAGAGGCTCCTCTGTCCTCCACTCATTACCTGTAGTAATGGCACCTGTTTGAACTTGTTATCAGTATAAAAGACACCTGTCCACAACCTCAAACAGTCACACTCCAAACTCCATTATGGTGCCCTTGAAATAGGTCAACAAGACAACAACGCTAATCACACCAGTAAACGAGCAAAACCTTGGTTCCAGTCCAACAAAATTGAGGTTATTGAGAGGCCAACCCAATCTATGGACATTAATCCAATAGAACACTTGTGGGGTGACATAAAAGATGCCGTTTCTGAGGCAAAGCCAGCAAATGCAAAAAAAATGTGGGATGTAGTCAAAGCATCCTGGGCTGGAATAACAGTTGACACGTGCTAGAAGTTGGTTGACTCTACGCAACATAGTTGTGAAGCAGTTCTAAAAATAAGTGGGTAAACAACTAAGTATTAGGTTAGTGATTCACAGTAATGATAAATCAACAAAAAAGTACTTATTGTGAGTTTGTAAAGACAAATGCATACACTGCAATTTTTTTTTACAACAGCCCAACTTTGGGGGACATTGGGGGGAGCTATAATAATCTAGAGTCAGTGTGGAAAAATGTTCATGGGGATGGCAATAATGGAACTCTGCAAATTGCAGATAGCTAAAACCTCCTAATATAGCTAAACAGGTAGAGGATGAAATCCTGCAGCAAATTAAAAAGGCAGCAAATAATAATAGGGTCCTTATTATGGGGGATGGTAACTACCCAGATATTCAATGGGATATAGACTCTTCTGGATGTTCTAAAAGCTGCAAGTTCTTATCCGCAGTTTAAGATAACTACCTCTCTCAGCTGATAGATGAGCCAACCAGGGGAGGTAATCTACAAGATCTGGTCCTGTCAAATAGACCAGATACAATTTCAGATGTACAGGTCAAGGAGCATTCTTGTAGTAATGTCCCCATATTCTAGTACTGTACTCATCCAGGTCCCCATATTATTGTAAGGTTCCCATCCTGCTTCCCATTTTGTATTAATGACCCATCATAGTCCTCATCTTGTTGTACTGCCCAATCCAGGTCCTAATCTTGGAGTTTTGCCCCATCCTGGTCCTCATTTTGGAGTAGTGTCCCCATCCTAGTCTCTTTCTTATAGTAATTTCTCTATCCTTGTCTCATCTTATAATAATGTCCCCATCCTGGTCCTTATCTTGTAATAATGTCCCCCATAATGGTCCTCACCTTGTAGTAACGACGCATCCTGGTCCCCTTCTTATAGTAATGTCCCATTCTGGTCCCCTTCTTAAAATAATGCCCCACCCTGGTCCTCATAGTAATGCCCCATCCGTATCCCCTTCTAATGTCTCATCCTGATCCTTTTCTTATAGTAATTCCCCAAACTTGTCCTCTTCTTATAGTAATGTCCCATTCTGGTTCCCTTCTTAAAGTAATGCCCCACCCTGGTCCTCATCTTATAGTAATGCCCCATCCGTATCCCCTTCTTCTAATAAGGTCTCATCCTGGGAAACACCTGGTGCTCGGGTGACCGTATAATTTTTTTTTCCCCGCCAGTATGGAGCCTGTTCACACACAAGGTGGCAAATGTGACACAGATGATGAAGGATCTGGCTAAGGAATGCCAGTGTCTGGGATCATCACAGTTCCAGTTGCAGGGTCAGAATTAGTCTTATGAAAACTTCCTCTAACCCTTCACTGCTAGCAGAGACTGCGATGTCTGTCCCCTAGGACGTTCAGTTGGTATCTCCTGAACCAGCAGTGGCCCTTTCTGACACATTTTCAGGAGAGAGAGACCGGTTTAGAGCGTACAGAAAGAGATGCAAGCTATTATTTAACCTACGTCCAAGTGGGAGGCAATAGCTAGGTCCCTATTACAAGGGGTTCACCAGACTTGAGCATTTTCCTTGTCCTCACAAGCCCCAGAACGGTCTTCAGTTGATTATTTCTTTATGCCTTAGGGATTTTCTATGATGAACTCGGCAGAATGCAGGTCGAAGAGGCTAGGATCATGAATCTGACATATGGGAGTCGCACCACTGAGGACTGCTGTACTGGATTTCGATAGTTGTCCACTGAGGTTCAGTAGAATGATGCTGCCCTTAGGTCCCAATTTCATAGAGGTTTGTCTTAATCCCTGAAATACACTCTTGTTCTGCATGATCACCCTTGTTCTTTGGCAGAAGCCATGACCCAGGCTGTATGGATGGACTGCAGAATTCATGAGAGGCATGGTGGGCAGCAGGATGCCTTGTAGTCTTCCGCCATCCTGTTTACTAGCGGTAAGGCCAATGGAGGATGGAGCTGCCACTTTTCGTGCTGTGGAGAAAAAAGGGAGACAGGATCTTGGACCCTGTTTCTACTGTGGTGTCACAGGACATTTTTTAAAGGACTGCTATGCTTGACCTGAAGCAGGTAAGTGCAGCGCCCCAGAGTCCTGGTCGTTGCAGTAATGTTGCTCCGCCTCTAAGGGGGGCTTTGGTACGTCTGATGGCACTGAAGGAGTTCACCTGACCAGGTATCACAGACACTAATACACTTCACAGTCTGGCCTCCAGGGGGAGCTAAGGGCGCTATGTATTAGGCCACTCCTCACAATTAGGTAAAACTGGGGGTTGGATAGGAAGTTAGAGAGAAGCTGACTGGGAATCGAACAGGCAACATCCTGTGGCAGAGGGTGTTGCGGGGAGAGACTCAGGGGGGTCCTTGTCAGGAGTGGGATCCTGGCAGAGACCTAGCGAACCAGAGAGAACGTTACAGGACCGCGCCTGCACTTCCTTGCGGCGGTACCCAAGAAAGGACAAGAAGCGAGGTGCATTGAGAAGAGTGAGAAGCGAGATCAAAGCAACAAGGAGATAAGCCAGTAGGAGTAGTGCTGAAAGATCGAGCAACTTCCTACAGAGGCGCGTAGCCGGTGGCCAGAATGCCGAGGAAGTAATTGACACCAAGTATTACTTCAAACAGAGGCAGGACAGTTGATTATAGGTTGGCTGTCTCACACAAATCACCTATGAAGACATGGGGGGCAACAGTGGGAGAGGGGCGACTCTAGGGTCCCGGAAGAACTCCAGGCCTACTCGTCATACGGGTGCGTCCTAGCCAAATGATCTGGGGGACGGAGAAGAACATCAAGATCAGTTGTGAGGGAACATCAGAAACAGACACAACAGTTGTGGGGACTTTCCCGTGGTGCTCAGCAGGGGAAGACTGCAACATACAGGCGCTAGTTGGTAGGCACCGATTTCCACCTGCAAAGGGAACTCTGGAGGTGCCATTGGACCGGCCGGTCTCAGCAAGCTCGGTTAGCAGTGCTCTGGATTGAGGATCCTGAAACCATCAGTAAAGAGGTAAAGAGACTGCATCCCTGTGTCCTCGTTATTGATTGTGCCTTGCACCACACACCGAACTGTTATTTCTTTATTGGACGCCCCTTAGCAGGGTCACCGACCGGGGTCTAGCCACCGTGACATCGACAGAGCCAGCAGAGAGAGACCCGGTACTGAGTACGCTGTGGCCATGTGTCTGGGGGCGCTCCATAAGCAGCCAGGAAAACATCTAAGTCTGAGTGATAGTCGAAGGTCACACAAACTTCCAACAATCCTTTTTCTCCTCAGCTAAAGTACTGCTCAAAACGGTTTTGTCTTTCAAGAACCAGGCATTGGTGTTCATTAACTGCAGGTCTGCAGCTAACTGTATTGATTCTGAACCGGTTCGGAAAATAGGATTAGGGACACTTAGTCTGACAAAACTCATTCACATTGTTGAGATTGACAAACCACCTCTTCTTCAGAACTGTCTCAAAGATGAAATTCACACTTCAAATAGGATCACTTCAATCAGAATCCATTTCCTATTTTGTCTTGGATAAGTTACCTTCTGGGGTGGTAATGGGGCTTCCATGGTTGTTCATTTCCAATCCTGTTATTGATTGATTTCAGAAGGAAACTGTTAAATGGGGCCTCAAGGGCAAAAGTAATGTCTAAGCTCTGTGAAAGTATGCTCTACATTGTCCTTATGACTGTGCTATTGATATTGTGTATGGGGCTAAATGAACTAAAACTTGCCTGTATAATTTATCTGGCCCTGAACGTACCACCATGAAAAGTTATGTGACCGAAAGTTTACAGAAGGGTCATATCCGTGCTTTCTCCTCCCCTGTGGCTAATGGATTCTTCTTTGTAATAAAGAAGGATGGGGGTCTCTGTCCTTGCATTGACTTCCGAGAACTGAACAAGATCACTGTTAAAAATACATACTACCCACTTCCGCTCATCCTTGACTTTTATAATCAGCTTACTGGGGATAAATGGTTTTCTAAACTTGATCTTAGAGGGGCTTACAATTTAATACGCATCTGGAAGGGGGGATGAGTGGAAAACAGTATTTTTAATGTTGGAGGGTCTATTTAAAATTCTTGTCATGCCTTTTGGGTTAACAAATGCACCAGCAGTGTTTCAAAACTTTATGAATAATGTCTTTTCTGATTGCATTGGAAGATTTGTTGCTATTTACCTTTAAAAAGGATCCTGGGAAGGTGCAAGCTATAATTGATTGGGTTTAACTTAGTGACCTGAAAGCGGTGCAAAGTTTTGTTGGATTCGCCAACTATTATAGGAAATACATTAAGGGGTTTTTGCAGATTATTAAACTTCTTACTGATTTCACTTGCAAGGTGGCGCACTTCAAGGTTTGGTCACTGGATTTTATTGGACTTTTTAGAAACTTAAACAGTATGTTAAGTCGTCTGGTCCTGTTCTAGTGAGTTTTCTAGGATAAATTCTGGGTGTCTGGGGCTGGAGGTCGATGTGCGGAAGCTTTGGGATGTTTGGATGGGGTTGAAAGGAATATTGCGTTTGCTCCAGCTCGCCAAAAATGGAAGGCTGATAGAAGACGTTCATCAGTTCCTGGTTTCATTAAAGTTAAAGGTACCATCGGCGACATTAGGTCTGAAATTCATAGACATGTGCTGGAAGTGGTCAATCCAGTGGCATTTAGGTTGAAACTTTCTCTATCTCTCTGAATCCCTAATGTTTTCCATAGATCCCTGTTGCTCCCTCAGTGGTATTGCAAGTGTTCCCGACTCCTACAGTTGCTGTTGATGACAGTCTAAATTATGAGATACAAAGGGTTGTGGATTACCGGAGGGTCCAAAATTCCCTCCAGTACATTGGAAGGGATATGGACTGGAGGAGAGATCCTGTGTTCCAGCCTGATCCATGACGGCTGATTGACTGGTCAGGGCCTTTCATGCTAGGTTTCCTGGAAAGCCTGGGAGTCCAATGGCCCCCCTAAAGAGGGGGTATTGTCATGGTTTCATAAACTGTGGCATAGGGACAGAGTGACATCTCAGCCACCGCATGGAATCTGGAGTGTACTGGACTGTTGGTTTTGTGAGTGACAGTCCAGTCATCCAATCTGTTCCTGGGGCGTGCTGGGCTGTCAGCATTTTAATAGAGTAGCAGGGTAGTCAATCTAGTCTAGTCTGCAGAGGTTCTCCCTAAGTGCCTCCCATCCTAAGTAATTTGCAAGGCATTTAGCTGGCTAGCTGTTAGAAATCAGTGTCAGTTGTAGATTTGCTTTAGCTAGGTGTGTGGGCTTCCTTTGTGTCTGACTTCTGATTCTGTTTATGACCTTGGAACTGTTGTGACAATTCTCAGATTTTGATACTCTCTGACTTGAGGTATCTGACCCCAGACTTGGCCTCTATCCATTTTTGTACTCCCTGGCTTTAATGTACCCTTCTGGCATTTGACCCCGGACTGTTTTATGACCACACAATTCACTTAGCCCTTTTATACTACGAGCCATCCTGGTGTCTGACTTTGAACCTCCTGACTACCCTGTCTTATGGCTTGTCCGTGAGTACTCAGCATCATAGATACATTCTGTACTGCAAGTGAATCAAATGCCAAGCCTAAGGCATCAGCGTGTCTACACAAGTAATTTTTGGGCTATGAGCTAAACGTCCAGTTACAGGTATCCATTGACCTCACACCACGATTCTCAAAGACTATCATGGTGTATTGCAAGACGGCAATGGAGGCTCGACTGGAGTGCTAGTCTCTTCAGCAATGAGTCCCGCTTTTATCTTTGATGTAATGATAGACAGAAATCATGATTTTTTTTCCATTCCAGACCCAAACAGTCTAGAAGGGTCTCATGATCTAAAGTCTGGAAAACTAGTTATGGTCAAAAGACACGTCAGGAAATCCCCGGAGCCCAGATATGACGGTCTATATCAAGTCATGCTAACCACATCCCCTTCTGTGAAGTTAGAAGGATGAGCCAATTGGATTCACGCCAGTCACTGTAAAAGATACATCCCTCAAAAATGAGAATACATGCCATTTTATGTATCCTTATCATAAAGACGTATAGGTGAACCCCAGGCCAAATGGTGTTGGAAGAACTGAAATAATCTGTTGACAAATGTAACCTGTTTGAAATAGTATAATGAAACATTTAATTTTTCATGAGAATTTAGTATATTTTTATAAGAATATGCTATTAGAAAACGTGATTACAATTTTAATATAAAATTGTATCAAAATGTCACTTATCAAGAAGCTTTGGTAGATGCAGCTTTGTTAAAAATGAGCTAGTGCATTTGTTTTCATCTATAGGTTCCCGTACTGAACATCACTGGTATGACAATTGTATGAGATTTGGCCCTTTAGGAAATCAGATAGCCAATTATCTTTTCATTAGTACTGTTTTTTTATATGTTTTATTCATATGATGCTCATGCTTCATTAGTCTCAATGGGAGACTAGAAGCTGCAGTACTTTGATCCGCTCTGCTACATACAGGCGATGATCAGATCGCCTGTATGTATCAGAAAGTCGTCGTTACTTACCGGTAACGGTATTTTTCGGAGCCCATGACAACACCATGAGAGAGAGGATCTGCCCTTTAGGGACAGGAAACCTAGACAAAAATGGCGTCACCTCTCCCACGCATCAGTTGGACAACAGAGCATGAGAGGATCTCCATGGTTAATGGCAGAAATATACAATATGCCGAAATATACAATACCCTAATAAAATCTTTTTTTTTTTCCACAAAAATGATTTTTTAGCCCCCAGTTTTGTATTTTCCCAAGGGTAACAGGAGAAATTGGACCATAAAATATGATGTCCATATGTGGGGGTAAACCACTGTTTGGGCGCACGGCAGAGCTCGGAAGGGAAGAAGCAGTTTTACTTTTTCAACGCAGAATTGGCTGGAATTTAGATTGGACGCCATGTCGCGTTTGGAGAGCCCCTGATGTGCCTAAACAGTGGAAACCCCCCAATTCTAACCCTAACCCAAACACACCCCTAACCCTAATCCCAACCCTAACCCTAACCACACCCCTAACCCGAACATGCCCCTAACCCTAATCCCAACCCTAAACACACCCCTAACCCCAATATACCCCTAACCCAATCACACCCCTAACCCGGACATATCCCTAACCCTAATCCCAACCGTAAATGTAATCCTAACCCCATCTCTAGTACCAACCCTAACTTTAGCCCTAACCCTAACTTTCGCCCCAACCCTAACCCTAACTTTAGCCCCAACCCTAACTTTAGTCCCAACCCTAACCGTATCTTTAGCCCCAACCCTAACGTTAGCTCTAACCCTAACAGGAAAATGGAAATAAATACTTTTTTTTATTTTATCATTTTTCCCTGATAATGGGGGGTTTGATTTACTATCTTGGGGGGGTTTATAGCAGGTTTTTGATTGGCAGCTGTCACACACTAAAATTTTATTGCAAAAAATAGTGTTTGCATCACATTTTGAAAGCTATACTTTTTCCATATTTTGGCCCTCAGAGTCATGTGATGGCTCCCTGTGTGCTCCCATCAGAACGACGATGCTATCACGTTGTGCTGATGGTCTTCATGGAGACCCTTGGCCAAAAGATGGCCGTGGGGTCCTTCAGGGAAGGCAGCTTGTCAGTGCCTGCTCTGAGCAGGCACTGACATGCCTCCTCACCTGCCTGTCAGACGCTGCTCTGATGCTCTGCAGTGCAGAAGCATTACAGAGTATCAGATCAGCGATCTGGTACTGTACAGTGATGTCCCATCCTGGGACAATGTAAAAAAGTTTAAAAAAAAAAGTTATTAAAAAGTGTAAAAATATTGTTTAAAAATCCCAAGATAAAGCACAAAAAATAAAGAAACACATATTTGGTATTTCCGCATCCATAATGAATCGCTCTATAAAACTGTCCCACTAGTTAACCCCTTCAGTGAACATCGTAAGAAAAAAACGAAACCTAGGAAAAAAAAGAATGCTTTATCATCATACCACTGAACAAAAAGTGCAATAAAACACGATCAAAAAGACAAATGTAAACAAAAATGGTACCGCTGACAACTTCACCTTGTCCCTCAAAAGAAAAGCTGCCATACAGCTCTATCGGCAGAAAAATAAAAAAGTTATAGCTCTCAGAATAAAGCAATGCAAAAATAATTATTTTTTCTATAAAATAGTTTTTATTGTGTAAAAGCGCCAAAACATAAAATACAATATTAATGGGTATCGTACTGAACTTAAGAATAAAGCTGCCTTACCAATTTTACCATACACGGAACGGTATACAGAAAAAGAAAAAGCAATTCTTGAATTGCTGGTTTTTGTTCATTCTACCACCCAAAAATCGAAATACAGAGCGAACTAAAAATGTCATGTCTGAAAATGGTACCAATAAAAACGTCAAACCGTCCCGTAAAAAAACTATTTTTTTTTTGTAGAAGGGTTGAAAGTTGATCAGTGATTTTTCTTTTTTTCCAACAAAATTCACATGTCCATTTTTTTTTAAAGGACCACCTCACATTTGAGGTGACTGAGGGGTCTTTTTGACAGAAAGAACCAAAAAGTAACATCATTCTAAAAAGTGCACCCCTCAAGGTGCTGAAAACTACATTCAAGAAATGTATTAATCCTTCAGGTGCTTCACAAGAACTGAAGCAATGTGGAAGGAAAAAATTAACATTTAATTTTTTTAAACAAAAAATGTATTTTTTTTTACCTTTTTAAATGTACCTTTTTTATTTTCAGAAGGGTAACAGGAGAAAATGGATCAGAAAATTTGTTGTGCACTTTCTCCTGAGCACGCAGATACCTTATTTGTGGGGGAAATCAACTGTGTGGGTGCAAAGCAGGGCTCAGAAGGGAAGGAGCACCATTTAACTTTTTCAATGTAAAATTTGCTAGCATAATTAGGGTACGCAATGTCGCGTTTGGAGTACTCTGATGTGGAAGCCCCCCACAAGTTGCACGATTTTGGAAAACACACGCCTCAATTTTATTCAGGTGTATAGTGAGCATTTTGAACCCACAGGTATGACACAGAATTTGATAACATTAGGTTGTCATATTGAATACATCGTCATTAGTGTTGAGTGCAAGGCTCGGTACTCCAGCTCGCAACGGGTGCTTGGGTATGCACATAATATCGCGGGGTAACATGCTCGAGTCTCTGCCCTGCATGTTTCACGGCTGTTAGACACAAAAAAAATATGAGACACTCCAAGTACCCGATGCAAACTCAAGTAGTGAGCACTTGTGCTCAACACGAGTTGTCATATCTCCATTTTTTTTTTTTTTACTTTTGGAAAAAAAAAACAATTCTAACCCCAACACAACCATTAGTTTTAAAATTTGTATCTAACTAAGGGGCTGACAAAGGGGGGTCGGATTTACTATTGTTGCCGGGTAGCAGCTGGCACATCTCAGAGGACGCACTGCACATGCACCCTTTTTTTTATTCTGGAAGATGATGCAGAGGGCCATGGATGTATCAGTAGAGCCCATGGATGTAATAGAACAAAGCAGCTTACTGTCTGCCAGTTCTCGTCAGTGTGATGCTAAGGCCATAAATTTGTTGACTTCCACATTCTTCTGCAAGTTGAGGGTGGAATTTCCTGTTATCGATCAGATCCCAACTTTTCACCTCTTTCCGACATCGGGTGTAACAGTACACCAATGTCTGACTCCCTCCCTTTGATGTGGGCTCCGGTGCTCAGCCCACATCTTTTCCGGCACATGTCAGCTGTTTTGTTAACTAGTTAAATGCCATTTAAAAATGCGCTTCCGCCAAGCGTGCCGGAAATCCCGCCCATCAGCGCCAGTGTCACAAGACCGCGGGTCGCCGATGGGTTGGCATGACAACCAGAAGTCTCCAGCAGACGTCTATGGTTGTCACTGCCGAATTGCCGGTGGTCGGCGCTCACAGCAAGTGAGCAATTCTGCTACATACAGGCGATCTGATCATCGCCTGTAAGAAAAGCCGATCAAGTTATGGCAGCTTCTAGTCTCCCATGAAGACTATTAAAGCATGCCAAAATAAAAAAAAAAAAAAAAAAAGTTTAAAAATATAAAAAAAAATTAATAAGTAAAAAGTTCAAATCACCCCTCATTCAAAATTTTAAAAATAATCAAACATACACATTTTTGGTATTGCCGAGTTCAGAAAGAATTGCCTGATCTATCAATATAAAAAAAGTTCAAATGACCCCCCTTCCAAAATAAAAAAAAAAATCAAACATACACATTTTTGGTATTGCCGCGTTCAGAAAGAATCGCCTGATCTATCAATATAAAAAAAGAATTAACCCGATCGCTAAAGGACGTAACGAGAAAAAATATCGGGTGATCAAAAGATCGAATCTGCACCATGGTATCATTAAAAACATCAGCTCGGTGTGCAAGCAATAAGCCCTCACCCAACCTGAGATCACGAAAAATGGAGACGCTATGGGCATCGGAAAATGGCACCATTTTATTTTAGTCTCTTTTTCTTAAACAAAATTTAGAATTTTTTGTCGCCACATAGATAAAAAAGAAGCTAGACATGTTTGGTGTCTATGAGCACATAATGACCTGGAGAATCATAATGGCAGGTCAATTTTAGCATTTAGTGAACATAGCAAAAAAGCAAAACAAAAAATTGTGGAATTTAACTTTTTTATTACAATTTCACCACACTTGGATTTTTGTTCCCGTTTTCCATTACACTATATGTTAAAACCAATGGTGTTGTTCAAAAGTACAAATTGTTCTGCCAAAAACAAGCCCTTACATGGCCATACTGACAGAAAAATAAAAAAGTTATGGCTCTGGGAAGAAGGAAACAAAAAAACGAAAACGCAAAAATTAAAATACCTCCGGGCATTAAGGGGTTAATTACATGTTTGCAGATCGGGGGAGGGGGAAATTGGGGTGGAAGTTAAATGTTTCTCAGTTGCAGTTAAGGTTCATCTGGGGATCATAGGCTTGCATCAATTTTCACTATGAGAACACTATAGATATTACAATTATATTTACAGTGCTTTGCAAAAGTATTCGGCCCCCTTGAACTTTTCAACCTTTTCCCACATTTCATGCTTCAAACATAAAGATACCACATGTAATTTTTTGGTGAAGAATCAACAACAAGTGCAACACAATTGTGAAGTTGAACGAAATTTATTGCTTATTTAAAATTTTTGTGGAAATTCAAAAACTGAAAAGTGGGGCGTGCAATATTATTCGGCCCCTTTACTTTCAGTGCAGAAGTTCATTGTGGATCTCTGAATGATCCAATGTTGTCCTAAATGCCTAATGATGATAAATATAGTCCACCTGTGTGTAATCAAGTCTCTGTATAAAAGCACCTGCTCTGTGATAGTCTCAGGGTTCTGTTTGAAGCACAGAAAGCATCATAAAGACCAAGGAACACAACAGGCAGGTCCGTGATACTGTTGTGGAGAAGTTTAAAGCCGGATTTGGATACAAAATGATTTCCAAAACTTTAAACATCCCAAGGAGCACTGTGCAAGCGATCATATTGAAATGGAAGGAGTATCATACCACTGCAAATCTACCAAGTCCCGGTCGTCTCTCTAAACTTTCATCTCAAACAAGGAAAAAGACTGATCAGAGATGCAGCCAAGAGGCCCATGACCACTGTGGATGAACTGCAGAGATCTACAGCTGAGGTGAGACAGTCTGTCCATAGGACAATAATCAGTCGTACACTGCACATATCTGGCCTTTATGGAAGAGTGGCAAGAAGAAAGCCATTTCTCAAAGATATCCATTAAAAGTGTAATTTAAAGTTTGCAACAAGCCACCTGAGAGACACACCAAACATGTGGAAGAAGGTGCTCTGGTCAAATGAAACCTAAATCGAACTTTTTGGCAACAATGCCAAACGATATGTTTGGCAAGAAGGCAATAAAGCTTATCGCCCTGAACACACCATCCCCACTGTCAAACATGGTGGTGCCAGCATCATGGTTTGGGCCTGCTTTTCCTCAGCAGGGACAGGGAAGATGGTTAAAATTGATGGGAAGATGGATGGAGCCAAATACAGGACCATTCTGGAAGAAAACCTGTTGGAGTCTGCAAAAGACCCGAGACTGGGAGGGAGATTTGTCTTCCAACAAGATAATGATAATATTATGATAATATAATGATAATATAATGATAATATTATTAATGATCCCAAACATAAAGCAAAATCTACAATGGAATGGTTCACAAATAAACATATCCAGGTGTTAGAATGGCCAAGTCAAAGTCCAGACCTCAATCCAATCGAGAATCTGTGGAAAGAGCTGAAAACTGCTGTTCACAAAAGATCTCCATCAAACCTCACTGAGCTCGAGCTGTTTGCCAAGGAAGAATGAGCAAGAATTTCAGTCTCTCGATTTAAAAAACTGATATAGACATACCCCAAGTGACTTGCAGCTGTAATCTCAGCAAAAGGTGGCGCAACAAAGTGTTAAGTTAAAGGGGCCGAATAATATTGCACGCCCCACTTTTCAGTTTTTGAATTTCCACAACAATTTATATATATAAGTTGTTTTATGTCTAAGAAGTGATTTGCAGATAAAAAAATCTCTCGCATTCTGTGTTTTACAATGTGAGATCTTTGATGTGCAATTAGACCCGAGTTGTGGTTGAAGCACTTTCAACATGTTCTACATTAAAGTAAGGCTTCTTCCCGCTGTGACTCTTCAGATGTTTATCAAGACTGGATTTTTGAGAAAAAGATTTCTCACATTCAGAACATGAATATGGCCTCTCTCCTGTGTGAATTCTTTGATGAGTAGCAAGATTTGATTTGTGGCCAAAATATTTTCCACATTCTGAACATGAATACGGCTTCTCTCCTGTGTGACTTCTCTGATGCGCAACCAAAACTGATTTCCGGTTAAAACATTTCCTACATTCAGAACATGAAAATGGCTTTTCTCCGGTGTGAACTCTCTGATGTGTTTCTAAATATGTTTTCTTGGTAAAATATTTCCCACATTCAGAGCATGAAAATGGCTTCTCTCCTGTGTGAACTCGTTGATGTGTAGCAACATGTGATTTCTTGGTAAAATATTTTCCACATTCTGGGCATGAAAAAGGCTTCTCCCCTCTGTGGCTTCTTTGATGCTCAATAAGACTTGTTTTCCGACTAAAACATTTCCTACATTCTGAACATGAATAAGGCTTCTCCACTTGGTGAATTCGCTGCTGTACAACAAGATCAGATTCATGGTTGAAGCATTTCCCACATTCAGAACATGAAGATGGCTTCTTCACAGTGTGAATTTGCTGATGTTTAACAAGATTGGATTCATGGGGGAAACATTTCCCACATTCTGAACTTGAATGTGGCTTAATTCCTATATGAGCTCTTTCATTTTGCTTTGTAATCTGTGATGAAGCAGAAGATAGGACCAGTTGAAAAGGATCAGATGATAGGTCTTTGTTTTGAAGGGCTGAGTTTACATACGGGATAATGGTGTGCTCTTCATAAGTATCATGTGTGATTCCATTATCACGTGCCTTGAAATCTGAAGATATTTGATGTCCTTCTGGGCACCAAGAATAGTTATCTGCTTGAAATAAAACCAAATTTTACTATTTTTTATTAATATTACTTTGAATTTACATATTTTTTTTTAAACAATTTAACAAACATAAAAGTTTTTAAGTTTAAATTTTCTGGTCACCATCCCCTTTCTAGTAAATTGCTCAGTAAAGAATCATAAAGTCAACTATAGGTCAGTGTTATGAGTATCATGTGTGTGTGTCTGTTTCACACCCTCTCAGACAGCAGCACTCAAGCACAGAGCAGAGAAGGTTAGTGTCATGATCAGTTCCAGGGTTTAATCCTGTCTGCCCTTTTTCCTGGCGGATCATGTCAAGGGTTAACTTTGCCCTGCCTCATTCTGGGTTCAGGTTTGCTATTTAGCTCCCATGAATCTTGCTGGCAGTGTCAGCTGTAGTTCTGCCTTCGGTGTGTGAACCTGACCAGTAGCATAGCTACCAGCGGGGCAGAGGGGGCGGTCGCCCAGGGCCCTGCGCTCTGAGAGGGCCCACCCGGAGCTGCACTATTGTTGCAGCGCGCCGATGCAGTTACATTCTGCGGCAGAGCAGGGAGAATCGATCTCCCTGCTCTGTCGCCTGACCGCTATGGGGCCCCTGAGCAGGCGGGGGGTCCGGTGCCAGCAGTGGCCCCCCCCGCCGTCATCGGAAGATCAGCTGTACCGGCATTTAGCCAATACAGCTGATCGCATTGATGGGAGAAGGAGTGCTGCGCTCCTTCTCCCATCATCCCCCTGTCAGTGTCGGCGTCACTGCCCGGCGCCCACTGTCAGGATATCAGTGGGAGCAGCGCAGGAACCAGGACGAAGAGAGGTGAGTATTTATTTATTTTTTAATGGGTGCTGCTGCCTTATTACAGGGTCTGCCTATGGTGGGCTGCCTTATTACAGGGTCTGACTGTGGGGGCTGCCTTATTACAGGGTCTGACTATAGGGGTGTTGCCTCATTACAGGGTCTGATTATGGGGGCTGCCTTATTACAGGGTCTGCCTATAGGGGTGCTGCCTTATTACAGGGTCTGCCTATGGGGGTGCTGCCTTATTACAGGGTCTGACTATGGGGGTGCTACCTTATTACAGGGTCTGCCTATGGGGGTGCTGCCTTATACTACAGAGTCTGGCTATAGGGGTGCTGCCTTATTAAAGGGTCTGACTATGGGGGCTGCCTTATTACAGGGTCTGACTATGGGGGTGCTGCCTTATAACAGGGTCTGACTAAGGGGGCTGCCTTATTACAGGGTCTGACTAGGGGGGTGCTGCCTTATTACAGGGTCTGCCACCTTATTACAGGGTCTGCCTATAGGGGTGCTGCCTTATTACAGGGTCTAACTATGGGGGCTGCCTTATTACAGAGTCTGACTATGGGGGTGCTGTCTTATTACAGTGTCTGACTATGGGGGCTGCCTTATTACAAGGTCTGACTATGGGGGTGCTGCCTTATTACAGGGTCTGACTAAGGGGACTGCCTTATTACAGGGTCTGACTAGGGGGGTGCTGCCTTATTACAGGGTCTGCCACCTTATTACAGGGTCTGCCTATAGGGGTGCTGCCTTATTACAGGGTCTAACTATGGGGGCTGCCTTATTACAGAGTCTGACTATGGGGGTGCTGTCTTATTACAGTGTCTGACTATGGGGGTGCTGTCTTATTACAGTGTCTGACTATGGGGGCTGCCTTATTACAGGGTCTGACTATGGGGGTGCTGCCTTATTACAGGGTCTGACTAAGGGGGCTGCCTTATTACAGGGTCTGACTAGGGGGGGGTGCTGCCTTATTACAGGGTCTGCCACCTTATTACAGGGTCTGCCTATAGGGGTGCTGCCTTATTACAGGGTCTAACTATGGGGGCTGCCTTATTACAGAGTCTGACTATGGGGGTGCTCTTATTACAGTGTCTGACTATGGGGGCTGCCGTATGCTACAGAGTCTGCCTATGGGGAGTGCATTATACTATATTGTGGACTATTTGGTGCATTATGCTACTGTATATGGAGACTATCTAGGGGGCCATCATACAGCGTGGATATTACAGTGTGGGGGTCATTATACATTGTTGGAGCCATCAAATAGTTTGGGGGCTACTAAGGAGTCAGTATACTGTGTGGGTGGTACTTTACAGTGAGGGGGCATTATACTGTGTATAAGAGAGCATCATACTGTGTATAGGGGAGCTGAACAGGGGGAGACTCGGAACTTTATTAAATGTTAAGTGGGCACTTATTGTTATAGGGGAACTCAGGTTACTGTAGCTATCAAAGGGGCAAACAGGGCATTATTACTTTCTAGGGGTAAAATATGGGCACTGTTTTCTAGGTCACTTGCACCTGGCATTACTATATCGTATAGAGTTGTTTTAGAATTTAGAGGGCACAGAGAACCACACAGCAGGTGCAGTAATAGGGTCACATACGGCAGCAGCGGCTCAGTATTGGGGTATCAGGTGCAGTAATAGGGACACAAATGGCAGCAGCGGCTCAGTATTGGGGTATCAGGTGCAGTAATAGGGACACATATGGCAGCAGCGGCTCAGTATTGGGGTATCAGGTGCAGTAATAGGGGCACATACGGCAGCAGCAGCTCAGTATTGGGGTATCAGGGGCAGTAATAGGGACACGTACGGCAGCAGCGGCTCAGTATTGAGGTATCAGGTGCAGCAATAGGGACACATACGGCACCAGCGGCTCAGTAATGGGGTATCAGGTGCAGTAATAGGGACACATATGACAGCAGCGGCTAAGTATTAGGGTATCAGGGGCAGTAATAGGGACACATATGGCAGCAGCAGCTCAGTATTGGGGTATCAGGTGCAGTAATAGGGACACATATGGCAGCAGCGGCTCAGTATTGGGGTATCAGGTGCAGTAATAGGGGCACATACGGCAGCAGCAGCTCAGTATTGGGGTATCAGGGGCAGTAATAGGGACATATAAGGCAGCAGCGGCTCAGTATTGGGGTATCAGGTGCAGTAATAGGGACACAAATGGCAGCAGCGGCTCAGTATTGGGGTATCAGGTGCAGTAATAGGGACACAAATGGCAGCAGCAGCTCAGTATTGGGGTATCAGGTGCAGTAATAGGGACACATATGGCAGCAGCGGCTCAGTATTGGGGTATCAGGTGCAGTAATAGGGGTACATACGGCAGCAGCAGCTCAGTATTTGGGGTATCAGGGGCAGTAATAGGGACATATAAGGCAGCAGCGGCTCAGTATTGGGGTATCAGATGCAGTAATAGGGACACAAATGGCAGCAGCGGCTCAGTATTGGGGTATCAGGTGCAGTAATAGGGACACATACGGCAGCAGCAGCTCAGTATTGGGGTATCAGGGGCAGTAATAGGGACATATAAGGCAGCAGCGGCTCAGTATTGGGGTATCAGGTGCAGTAATAGGGACACATACGGCAGCAGCGGCTCAGTATTGGGGTATCAGGTGCAGTAATAAAGACACATACGGCAGCAGCGGCTCAGTATTGAGGTATCAGGTGCAGCAATAAGGACACATACGGCACCAGCGGCTCAGTAATGGGGTATCAGGTGCAGTAATAGGGACACATATGACAGCAGCGGCTAAGTATTAGGGTATCAGGGGCAGTAATAGGGACACATACGGCAGCAGCGGCTCAGCATTGGGGTATCAGTAGGATAAGATAGGAGGATAGGATATTGTGCAGGTTGGGAATAAATGGTGATGGGGGCTGGAACATGAGAAGTGAAACGTGTCTTTGTTGTATTCTCTGCAGACGAGTTGTAGCTGGAAGAAGTTGTCATGTCGGTCTGGGCCAGATGGAAAAGACAGGAAAAATGAACGATTCCATCAGAAAGAACGTCAGCGGTAAGACATTATCTGTAGCTGTGCTGTGATCGATGTTCTGTAGGGCTAGTATCTACTACTGACCATATGGCAATAATATCCATATTGGTCTTTATATAGAGATTATCTTCAGTAACAAGTAAGGGTTAGACGGATGCGCGGTATCTAAACACTGGTATATATTGGCTTTGGTATGTATATCTTCTATATCTTTACCATATATGATGTTATGATCAGGTTGACTAAATGGTAAATTATGATATCTATATAATGATGTGCACTTTATATGGTCTCTGGTTTTACATACGGTTATTTGTTATCTGATATGTATACTGGTATCCGCCTCCGTCTTATGCTTATGTGCTGAGGGTTATATATGGGGGATATCCCCATTTGCTGTTTTTATACCTGTTATGTTTAATAAAGACTTTTTTGTAATTTATATACTTGGACATATGACTGCGTTTTTTTAGTGGGCTGTTCTCGGTGAGTATGCAGTTTTGTCCATGATGGTCTTATCCAGTCTCTATATTTCACTCTATATATAAGTGAATAAATTCTTATTGGGAATAATATTATTATTACTCTGTTAGTGACTGGTATGTATTCCATGAAGTTTTTCTGAGTAACAGCACAGTTATCTGCTGAGGTTCTCCTCCAGTATTAGGGCGCGTCACCGAGTTGTAATCAAGGTTACCTGGTTAGGGGCCCACTCAGAGGTTTCGCCCCCCTGAACCAAAACCCTAGCTACGCCTCTGAATCTGACCCTGGTAGCTCTTGATTTGTCCTGCTGTGAACCCTGACTTGTCCTGTGTCTGTTAACTCCCTCTGTCTGCCCTTTTCCCAGCATTCCCCTGTTTATCTGCTTGATTCTCCGGTTCTGACCTCCTGGCTTGGCTATTGACTCTGTTACTGTTTGTCCCTATTGTACCGTATATTGCACGTTCGGGTTTACTGATCTCTTGCTACATCCTGACTATCCGTTCTGTCTAATCCTTTTATACTGTCTCATTCTTTTGACTCGGTTTTTCTGACCACTCTCTCGCCACTTGGTGGAATCTGTTGTTCTGCTCTGTGTGTGCAGTCTCACTTCCCTCTCAAGCTCCCCCTGGTGGAGTTTGCGCTGTACTGCACTGCAGCAGCATGACATTATAGCTGACCCATACATTTAAAGGGATTTGTGCATTTGTTTTCCTCTGCTCTGTTTGCTATGGATCCGCTCCATACCTTGGTGGATCAAATGGACAGTTTGACAGTTATGATACAAGACCTGTTTGTGGAACAGAGGGCCTTGTGATCGTCTCATAACCACCTGCAAAGGGAGCTTTCTGACACAGTTAAATCGTTGCAGACTGACCGTAAGCACTCTGACACTGTTGATGTCTCCTTGCACTCTCCTGAACCTACAGTCAAGCTCCCAGCTACCTTCTCTGGGGAGAGGGAGAGATTTCATACTTTTAAGGAGAGCTGCAAGCTTTTTTTTTCTCTTAGACCCCGATCTTCTGGAGATGAGAGTCAGCGGGTGGGGATAATCATTTCCTTACTGTGGGAGGGACCTCAGTCATGGGCTTTCTTTTTACCTGCTTCTGCCCCTGAACGTGTGTCTGCGGACAGATTCTTTGAGGCTTTGGGACTGATTTATGATGAACCAGACCGGGTCAGGGTTGCAGAGGACAAGATCATGAGCCTCTCCCAGAATGAACTCACTGCTGAACAGTATTGTTCTGAGTTTAGGCGTGGTCTGTTGAGGTATCTTGGGGTGAATCTGCTCTGAGATGCCTGTTTGAGAGAGGACTTTCTGATCATCTCAAGGATGCACTGGCCCTTCATACGCCACCCAGTTCCCTGGTGGAGGCCATGAACCAGGCCATTCGCATGGACCGGAGGTTACGGGAGAGAAGAATTATCCAGCGTGAGATTCCTGTTTTGCCTGCCAAGTCTGAGGTGATGTCATTCAAGGAGACTATGGAAGTTGGTGCCATCAATTTCAAGGAGAGGAAGCGGCGACGTGATGGGAAATTATGTTTTTATTGTGGAGATCCAGGACATTGGAAGAAGGACTACCCCTCTTGTCCATCGAGTAACAAGCTGCCAAGTCTGGGTGATGGTCTAGGAGGTCATCCAGACTCTCAGGTACCATTTTCGTCATTTCCAAATGTTTTGTTAGAGGTGGAACTGTGTTATGGAGGTGGTTTTGTATCCACTTCAGCGTTTGTGGACTGTGGATCTTCCATGAACTTCATTGACTATAGTCTGGTGTCCAAGTTAAAGTTAGGGACAGTTAAGCTAGAGACTCCCATCCATATCGTTGCCATTGATAAGACACCATTGGCTCAAAATATCCTTAAATTTGTCTCTGAGGAGTTCCTCCTCAAGGTGGATTCCTTGCACTAGGAACAAATTTCATGTTATATTATGAGTAATCTTCCTGCGGGACTGGTGTTGGGGTTCCCCTGGTTGCAGAGGCATAATCCTGTTATAGACTGGGGATCTCGTGATATTGTTAAATGGGGTCCTAATTGTTCAAATGGTTGTCTTTCTGCTGTGTTTGTGTCCGCCATTAGTCCGGAGGGTATTCCGGAGTACCTAAAGTACTTTGAGGACGTGTTCTCTGAAAAAGAGGCTGAGGTCTTACAACCCCATCGTCCTTATGATTGTACCCTCAATTTTATTCCGGGTTGTAAATTGCCCAAAGCCCGTTTGTACAATCTTCCTGGCCCAGAACGTACTGCTATGAAAAACTATATCTCTGATAGTCTACGCAAAAGGTCACATCTGTCCCTCTGTCTCACCTGTGGCCTCGGGATTTTTTTTTTGTCAAGAAAAAAGATGGTGGTTTACGCCCATGCCTCGATTTCCGGGAACTAAATAAAACTATGGTAAGAAATACCTGCCCTCTCCCACTCATTCCTGATCTCTATAACCAATTGTCTGGGGCTAAGTGGTTTTGCAAACTTGATCTTAGGGGAGCATATAACCTTATCCGCATTCAGGAAGAGGATGAGTGGAAAACGGCATTTCTCACCTCCGAGGGTCTGTTTGAAAATTTGGTCATGCCCCTTGGTCTCACGAACGCGCCCGCAGTGTTTCAGAACTTCATGACGTTTTTTCTGATTTTATCAGGCGCTTTATGGTTGTATACCTGGATGATATTCTTGTTTTATCACCTGACAAGGAATCCCACATTGATCATTTACATGCTGTTCTTCACAGGTTACAGGGACATTCTCTGTTCGCTAAACCCGAGAAATGTTTGTTTTGTGTCCAGGAGCTTTCTTTTCTGGGGATCATCCTTTCTGCGAATGGGTTTCAGATGGATCCCGGAAAGGTACAGGCCATTGTTGATTGGGTGCAACCCAAATACCTTAAGGGCATGCAGCATTTTCTGGGTTTTGCCAATTATTACCGGAAATTCATCAAGGGGTTTTCTCAGGTAGTCAAGCCACTCAATGATCTCACTCGCAAGGGGGCTGATCTCAAAGTTTGGTCATCCTTGGCAGTTGAAGCATTTATTACATTTAAAAAGTGCTTTATGTCTGCTCCTGTATTAGTTCAGCCCGATCCAACTGAATCATTCATTGTAGAGGTGGACGCATCAGAGGTGGGAGTAGGGGCGGTGTTGTCTCAGGGATCCGTTACTTTGACCAACTTAAGACCATGTGCCTTTTTCTACTGGAAGTTTTCTTCTGCTGAGAGGAACTATGATGTTGGGAACCGGGAGTTATTGGACATAAAATTGGCTTTTGAGGAATGGAGGGCACGGTTCATCGGATCACGGTGATTACTGACCGCAACAACTTGTCTTATATTGAATCACCAAATGGTTAACTCCTAGACAGGCTGGGTGGTCGCTTTTTTCTCTCATTTTCATTTTTCAATCACTTTTCGGCCTGATTCCAAGAATGTCAAGGCTGATGCCTTATCTCGCAGTTTTGATCCGATATCATCCCCCGTACCTCCTTCCCCCATTTTTCAGCACGGGGTGGTTGTTGCGGGGGTATCCACTGAATTGGAGCAGGAGATTCGGAAGGCTCAGTCTCTTGCTCCTACCTCTTTGCCTGACAATAAGCTTTTTGTCCCAGTTCAGTACCGATTAAGGGTTCTCTGGGAGTTCTACGATTCTGCTCTCAGTGGACACCCGGGGATCTCAGCCACCCGGAAAGCCATTTGTAGGCTATTTTGGTGGTCCTCCATGACCTCTGATATCACTGTGTTTGTGTCTGCTTGTGATACCTGTGCCCATGCTAAAAGCTCCCATAACCGGCCGGCCGGGGAATTGGTGCCATTGCCAATTCCGGATAGACCATGGACTCATTTGTCCATGGATTTTTTCACTGATCTCCCTCCTTCTAATGGCAAAACTGTAATCTGAGTAGTGGTTGACAGATTCAGTAAACAGGCGCATTTTGTACCTCTGGCAGGATGCCTAATGCTGAGACATTATCTAAGCTTTTTGTTGAGCACGTTGTACGGCTGCATGGTGTGCCTTTGAATGTGGTTTCTGATAGAGGGGTACAATTTGTGGACTTTTGGAGGGCATTTTGTAAAAGATTGGGTATTTGTTTGACCTTCTCTGCTTACCATCCTGAGACCAACGGTCAGACGGAGAGGACCAATCAGTCTCTTGAACAGGTGTCTTGCTATGTCTCAGCAGGATGATTGGTGTTCTTCCTTGCCCGTGGCTGAGTTTGCATTTAACAATCAGATTAACCAGTCCACGGGCACCTCCCCATTCTCCTGTAACTATGGTTTTCACCCCCATTTTGGTGAATTTTCTAGGCTGGATTCAGGATGGCCAGAGGCTGATACAGCAGTGCAACGAATAGGGGAGGTGTGGAGGGAGGTCCAGAAGAACATTGAGGATGCTTAGGGCAAACATAAACTTTTTGCGGATAGGTGACGGTCTGTGGGACCTAGATTCCTGGTAGGAGATAAAGTGTGGTTGTCTACCAGGAACATTTGTCTTAAGGTTCCTTCTGCTAAGCTAGGTCCCAGGTTTATTGGTCCTTACGAGATCATTGAGGTGGTCAATCCAGTTGCCTTTCGCTTACAGCTTCCTCCGTCGCTTCGGATCCCCAATGTGTTCCATAAGTCCCTTCTTAAGTAATTTGTAACATCCTTTGCTGGGCCTCCATCCCCTACGCCTCCTGTCTCTGTGGATGGTCAGACCGAGTAAGAAGTGGAACAGATTGTGGATTCTCACATGGTCCATAGTTCACTTCAGTATTTGGTCCATTGGAGGGGTTATCTGTTCATGCTGATCGATTAGTCCGGGCATTTCACGTACGTTATCCCAGGAAACCTGGGGGTCCGGTGGCCCCCTTGAGAGGAGGGTACTGTCATGATCCATTCCAGGGTTTATTCCTGTCTGCCCTTTTTCCGGGAGGATCATGTCAAGGGTTAACTTTGCTCTGCCTCATTTTGGGTTTAGGTTTGCTATTTAGCTCCCATGAATCTTGCTGGCAGTGTCAGCTATAGTTCTGCCTCCGGCGTGTGAACCTGATCGTGCTGGTAGTTCTTGATTTGTCCTGCTGTGAACCCTGACTTGTCCTGTGTCTATTAACTCCCTCTGTCTTCCCTTTTCCCAGCGTTCCTCTGTTTGTCTGTTTATCTGCTTGATTCTCCGGTTCTGACCTCCTGGCTTGGCTATTGACTCCGTTACTGTTTGTCCCTATTATACTGTATATTGCCGGTTCTAGTTTACTGATCTCTTGGTACATCCTGACTATCCGTTCTGTCTAATCCCTTTATACTGTCATGCTATCTCGTGCTTCTGACTCGGTTTGTCTGACCACTCTCTTGCCACTTGGTGGCATCTGTTCTGCTGCTCTGTGTGTGCAGTCTCACTTCCCTCTCCCCCTGGTGGAGGTTGCGCTGTACTGCACTGCAGGAGCATGACAGTTAGTATTGTCATATACGAAGAAACCATGACTTTAAAGACAGTGGCTCAGCAATAATTTTAATAAAAATTATGTTTACAATCACCTGCATGATTTAAATAAATATTATGATGAATTAAACAACAAATTCGGCAGCATTAAAAAAAACCATGACAAACCTTCTCACTGAACAGAAAGTCTAAAGCAAAATAAAAAAATACCTCCCCATTTCCTCCTACAGTCGTGGACAGAGTATTAAAGAAGGAGCCATTCAATATTATTATCATCATCATTATTTAGACACTGATCCAACCAAAATCGAAAGGGATTAAGGAACCCAAAAGAGGATTGAAGTGAAACACACCTCAATAGGTGGGGAATACTGCTTATGTGATTATGTGATTTTATACCTAAAGGATAGATCCAAAGAAAAATCCAGTCTTATGGGTAGTGCCTAAAGAGGACCTTTTACCAAATTTTTCATGTTGATCTGGACACAGGATGTAATATTGGCTGCAGAGCGGAATAAAACTTTATTTTTTTAACTTGTTTATGTTGTATTTTTACTGTCTGTGGCTGTGACATTAGCAATCAAAATATTTGGCTCTCAATGCGTTAACTTTGTGTAAGTGTGATCTACAAGACAGTTTGTCCTGGGAGTGTGTACTTCTTCTACCTGTAAGATGCTGACCAATCATAAGCAGGAAGCAACACTTAAGGAAAGAACACAAGCCCCAATGTAGCTTAGAACAGTTTTCTCTGTGCACAATGTAATCATACGTTTGTGGCAGTGTGGGGGATGGTGTAGTATAGCAGAAGCGAAAGGGTTAGGAGAAGAAAAAAGCTGATAGGAGGATTTGTAATGTGACACAGCTAAACTCAGTTGCACTGTTTCCCCGCCACACACTGTATTCCCCTTTGGCAAGGTATGGAACATAGTTTTGATTTATACTGTATGTCCCCTGCCCAGCTCTTTAACTACAGAGCAAGCTGTGCCACATTCGATAGTGCTGATGACCAAGTCACTATAAAGACATTGTCTGCTGAGACATCAGCTAAAAATACCGCTGCTCTCTGCATCATAGGGACAGAGGATAGAATACTTCCCCCCTTCTTAAAAAGACTGAGTTTTACTTTGTTGCTCACTGTGCCCCATTCTAGCTACTTGTAAGTGCTATACCTTTACTGAACAGTTCAGGGAAGTTTACCTGCATTTTTCTGAACAGGCACAACCCTCCTTAATGAACTTAGTGTTTCAAACCACCTGACATATAGTCACAGTCACCATATTGATTCTGAGGATAGAGAGACACATCGAGGTTATGTTACTTAGTCGAGCTTCAAGATGATCCAACCGTATCACCAAAGACCTAGCCACTAAGCTATCTCCTTTAAAAATTATAAGTCTTTATTTCCCAAGTTAAAACTTCATTGTCGTCAAAGAATCCTTGTACATAGTAGATGCATATGCAGCGGACAGAACAGGTATAAGCAATGCGTTTCGATCAACTAAGATCTTTATCACAGCTGTGATTTTTAAAGGAACTGGAACTATTACTTTACTCTGCATATTGGATCCACTACAAGTCGCGTCAGGACGAGTTCTGCGCACCTGTGGTATCGGTGAGCTGGCAGAGGCTAAGCCTCAATTTTTTTTCTATTTTTTATACTAAGCTATCTGCTTTGAACCTTAAAGCTCAAATAACTGCAGAAGATAACCAGGTTCTTCTCAGGAGACTATCCACTCTTCTATCTAGTGGGTCTTAAAACATTCTGAATTCATCGAAAGGCAATGATGATCATTTGTACACAGCTATATAAAAAAAAATTTTTTTGCCACCTGCCCTGATAGTTGATGCACCTTTTTCGAAGGGATATTTCCTTAAGGAGAGAGAGAGCAAAGTGTGGAACTGAGGAAAGGGGCCCATACCCTAGAATAGCTGAGACATGCAGACCCTTCTCATTATGTTAGGGTCGAGTCATATAAGTCTCCCATACATAACAGTCAGCCAGCCCCTCTGAATACAGTTGGTTTTGCTCTCCTCATTGTCTATCCTGAGGTTTGTTCCTCACCTTATATTCTGAATGGACCTGGACATTTTACTTAACTGTATATCTATAGTGGACTTACCGCTTTAATCAGTTTGTAAAGTCAAACCATAAAACAAAGGCCATGATAGGCTACGTTCACATTTGCGTTGTTGTGCGCAACGTCGGCGATGCAACGCACAACGCATGCACAACGCATGCATAACGCAGCGTTTTGTGATGCATGCGTTAATTTTTTTTACGCCCAAAAAATGCATCATACAGCATTGTCTGCGCCCTGACAGTTGCGCCAAAAATGACGCATGCGTCACAAAACGCTAGACAACGCATGTCCATGCGCCCACCATGTTAAATATAGGGACGCATGACGCATGCGTCGCCGCGGCTGCGCCCGACGCAACGCAAATGTGAACGTAGCCTTACTTCACCCTCATATGTGGATGATGATGAGGAGGAGGAGACATAACCATTTCCCCATCAGGGTAAAAAAAAAAAAAAAAAAAAGTTTTTAACCTCAGCTTCCTGCGTAAATGAGGGAGAGTGGGGTGAAGATTTTAGAAATGTAAAACTGACACAGTGACTTATACGCCCCACCCACTTCCGCACCTCTTCCTTCAGCTCCACCTATGTCTGCATGCGTCCCCTATCTTTAACATTGGGTACGCAGGCCATGCGGATGTATGCAGATGCTTCCGCATGCGTCGTTTTGGCGCTGCGCCGACCACAACAAAATGCAACATGTTGCGGTTGACGCAGGTCAGCCCAGAGTCAAAACGACGCATGCGGAGGCATCCGCATACATCCACATGGCCTGCGTACCCAATATAAAAGATAGGCTATGCAGGATGCATGTAGGCGGAGCTGTAGGAAGACGTGCGGCAGTCGGCGGGGCTTAACAGGAGAAGAAGGCTGCCATCCGCAGCCCTGCCGAACGCTAGTGTGAAACTAGCCTAGGTACAGGAAACCACTGAAACATTGGAGAGGCTCAACATTTTGACAGTATCTTGTAGGTTTCCTGTCCTTATGGGTGAAACCTCTCTCATGTGCTGTCATGGGTGAAAAGAAAAAATACAGTAAATAGAACTGACATGCCACAAAGTGAATGAGAAGAATCTGTGAGTTCTCTGCATTTAGTGGTTTCTACTCACCTGGGTAGTCATATGTAGGAATCTCCTCTTTACACCGGTCATCACCTCTCACATATGTCTCTGTAGTATTAATGTGGTTCAGATCTTCACCCTGAAACAAAAATTGTAAAAGTCACAGACAGATGGAGAAGTCACATCTATGATCAGCTCTAATCCTGCCATCTCCACCGTTCTCATTACACAAGTATAAAACATATAATACCGGTGGATAAAACAAGACTGAGATCTTTACAGCCGTCTACACATCATAGGGGAGATCTCATGACACCTTCTCTCCATCTACCTGATGATCCTGAGGAACATTGGGGTCTTCTTGTTTACAGTCCTGTGGAAGAAGAGGACGGGGACATCTCTCTGGTGTTGTCCTCTTACTGGATAGAACTGCAGGAAACACATACAGGGACTGAATTCATTATTTACATACAGATAATTATAGGCCGTGTGTATTTGGTCCTGTCTGGTACCTAATGATGTGCGGGTTTGGGGAACCTCCATCATGACGTCCTTGTACACATCTTTGTGTCCTTCTAAATACTCCCACTCCTCCATGGAGAAATAGACGGTGACATCCTGACACCTTATAGGAACCTGACACATACAATGATACAGTCATCCCTGATCCCTTCATAGCTTTACTATATAATGTCCCAGCATTCCCAGCAGTGTCACCTCTCCTGTCAGCAGCTCAATCATCTTGCAGACGAGTTCTAGGATCTTCCGGTCATTGATGTCCTCATGTATTAGGAGATGAGGTGGAGGCCCTGTGATTGGGCTCAGGGGTCTTTCCCATGCCTCAGACTCAGGGTCCTGACAGTGCTCACCAGAGGTCTTCTTCACTACTGTGTAATCCTGGTTTTGCAGAGACACATTAATAAATCTCACTACAGACATTTCCAGAGTCCTCACCTCTCCAGTTCTGTCCATCTGTTATTCCCATAGATAAGAATGATGTAATGTGACATCATCACAATCTCTCACCTCTCCAGTAAGCCGGAAGAGGATCTCTAGGGTGAGGTGTAATATCCTCTCCGCCATCTTGTCCCTGTCCCTATCCATCCTTGATGGACCAGAAAATTCTCTTATATAGAAGATCTGAGAGGATCAGATATTGTAGGAACCTGAATGGAAAGAAAATGAGCTAATGCAAAATTATTGGAGATAAGGGAGGTAAGATATCACCTGTGCAGCAGAAAAAAACAAACTTTTTCTCCATGAAATGTGCTATTTAAATGCCAAACTTGCGTTATAAAGAGTAAATACCAAATAACCCCTTAATGATCGCCGATATGCCTTTTAAGGGCAGTCATTGAGAGGCCTTATTCCTCAGCGTCGCTTTTTAACGATGGTGAGGAATAAAATAGTGCTGCCTCGTGGCCGCAATTCCGGCGGGTGTCAGCTGGACATAATAGCTGACACACTGCAGCATCGGCCCTGGCCGGGTTTGCGGACAATCGGGGCCGATTACCCATTAAATACTGCTGTCAATTGCAACAGTGGCATTTAATGGGTTGAAAGGGGTTTACAAAACCCGCTCTGTAACAATCGGACCCCGTGATGAGAATTGTGGATCCCGATTGTTACCATGGTAGAGGCGCAGATTCTACAAGGGGGTCACTTTGGTTTTTTTTTCTGCTGTTCTGGAACCTATGGGGCTCCGCAAATGTCGCCTGCAAACTATTCTAGCAAAATCTGTGCTCTAAAAGCCAAATAGCGCTCCTTCCTTCTCAGCCCTGACATGTGGCCTAACAGTAAATTCTGGTGACCTATGGGGCATCACCGCCCCATGAGAAATTGCGCTATAAATTATGGGGTCCAGTTTCACCTTTTAACCCTTGTGTACCTGACAAATATGTAGCAAATACAAAAATTACATTTATACCACAAAAATTTCATATTTCCACGTCTCAATGTTATAAAATTTTGTGAGGCACCTATGTGTTCAAAATACTCACTACACCCTTAGATGAATTCCCTAGGCAGTGAAATTTTCAGTATGGGATCACCTGGGTGGATTTCTGCTGTTCTTGCACCTCAAGGGCTCAGCTAATAAAGCCCACAATCCATTCAAACAAAATCTGCATTCTAAAATCAAAGTTGCGCTCATATCCATGTGATCTCCGCAATGAGCTCACACAGTAGTGTACAAACACATATGGGTACCACCACATTTGGGAGAAATTGGTTAACAAATTGTGGGATGCAATTTCTCCCATTACTCATTGTGTAAATTATAAATTTGGCGGTAAAACAGTATTTTAGTGGAAAAAAGTTAAATTTTTTGTTCTCACATCTAAATGTTATCAAGTTTTGCAAATCAACTGTAGGTTAAAAATGCTCAGTACACCCCTAGATGAATTCCTTGAGAGGTCTAGTTTCCTAAATGGGGCCAGGATTTCTGCTGTTTTCGCATGTCAGAGGGTCTCCAAATGCGACATGGCGTTCACAATCTTTTCCAGACAAATAGCACTCTTTCCTTTCCTAGTCCTGTCATGGGGACAAACAGAAATTTTTGACCACTTATAGGGTATCATCAAGTGTGGAAGAAGTTGCGTAACAAATTACGAGGTCTGTTTTCTCCTATCATCCATTGTGAAAATTACAAATTTGAGGCTAAAGCAACATTTTTGTGAAAAAATTTACATTTTCAATATGACAACCTAATTTTATCAAATTCTGAGTAGTACTTGTGGGTTTAAAATACTCACTGTACCCATGAATAAAATGAATGAGGGGTGTAGTTTCCAAAATGAGGTAACTTGTATTTTTTTCTCACTGCTTAGGCACATCAGGGGCTCTACAAACGCCACATGGCGCACGCAGATCATTCCATAAAAGTCTGTGTTATAAAACGTCACTCCAAGCCATGCGCCCAAACAGTACTTTTCCCCCAGATATGGGATATCGGTGTACTCAGGAGAAATTGCACAATAAAAGTTAGGGTCCGTTTTCTCCTGTTTCCCTTGTAAAAAAAAAAAAAAAAAATGCAAATTACATTTTTTGTTTTTTTAAAAATTTTCTGTAAAACACCTGGGAGATCATGGTGCCCATCACGCATCTAGATAAGTTCCTTGAGGGGTCTAGTTTCTAAAATGGGGTCACTTGTGGGGGGGTTCTACTGTTCAGGCACATCATGGGCCTGATCATCATCACACCATTTTTGAGTTCAAAAAGTCAATCAGTGCTACTTCCCTTCCAAGGCATGATGTGCGCCAAAACAATACTTCTCCCCCATGTATGTGGTATCGGCGTACTCAGTAGAAATTTCACAACACATTTGATGGTCCACTTTTTCCTGTTACCCTTGTGAAAATAAAAAATTTGTGACTAAAGGAAAATTTTTGTAAAATAAATTAAGATTAGATTTCCCCCACAAATAAGGTATCTGAGTACTCAGGAGAAATTGCACAACGAATTTTGTGGTCCATTTTCACCTATTACCCATGTAAAAATTAAAAAGTTTGGGTCTAAAGTAGATTTTTTGTGAAAAAAAATTAAATATTCATTTGTTCCTTCCACGTTGCTTTAGTTCCTGTGAAGTACCTGAAGGGTTAATAAACTTCTTGAATGTGGTTTTGAGCACTTTGAGGGGTGCAAATTTTTGAATGGTGTAAATTTGGGGAATTTTCCTTCATGTAGGCCCCTCAAAGTGACTTCAAATGTGAGGTGGTGCCTAAAAAAAATGGTTTTGTAAATTTTGTTGGAAAAATGAGAAATTACTGGTCAACCTTTAACCCTTATAACTTCCAAAAAAAAAATTATGTTTCAAAAATTGGGCTGATGTAAAGTAGACATGTGGGAAATGTTACTTATTAACTATTTTGTACGACATGACTCTCTGATTTAAGGGCATAAAAATGAAAAGGTTTAAAATTACCAAATATTTTTCAAAAATAAACGCAAGTCATATCAAATAAATTTTACCAGTAACATAAAGTACAATGTGTCACGAAAAAAACAGTGTTCTAGAGTTATTACTTCATAAAGTGACAGTGGTCAGATTAAAAAAAATTTGGCCTGGTCAGGAAGGTGAAAATCGGATCGGTCGCTTAGGGGATATAGAGTGGAATAGCTAATCTTGTTCCAAGACATAATGAACGTTATAATTTTCCCAAAATACGACTCACATATGAAAAAAAAAACATTTTGAATTTTTTCCTTTTTCTCAGTACATTTTATGGTAAGATGAATGGAGTCAATCAAAACTAGAACTCATCTCTCAATATACAAGCCCTCATAAGGCTCTGTGGACGGAAAAAGTAATAGAATGATGGCTCCTGAAACTAGAGGAGTCAAATACGAAACCACAAAAACTTCCCTAGTTTTTCGTTTCGAAAACTGGAAATAGGATCCATTGTTTTCCTGTTTCTACCAGAAGCAGCGGGATCTGAAATCCAACGGTCTCTGCGCCAGGGTCCAGCGAACCGATCCTCTCATCTGTAGACTGCAGCAGAGCGAGAGCATGTAGGGAAATCAGAGGATTAGACCCCGGAAACAAGTGTGACTATAGGGGTCCCTCTGATATAAGGGTCATACAGTGACCACCCTGCTGCAGTCACAGAGACAGGACTGTGCACCTGGTAATGTGGCACTGTACCATCTATATGAAGGCAGCAAAATAGTGAAAGTTACCCAAAAATATAAAATGTGTCCACATTATAGATATAATTTAGGAATGAAAAGAAATAAAAAATACAAATCTTTAAATACTCTTAAAAGCTAAATAACTCACACATGAAGGGGTTAATCATAAGGATTCCCCCCCCCCAAAGTAAATGGCATTCTACACATACCTTCAGAGCCGCCCACCACATATATGGCTGCTCTGTGCGCACAGGACCTGTGATGAGGTCACAGGAGGGGAGGAGTCAGGGGTCACATGATCAGGGGCCTCAGTGTATGCAGGACTCTGCTGTGCTGGTTGTCATGGTGCTGGATGAGGGGAAGTTTATGTGTGGGGTCAGGAGGGGTTTATAGGGTGGATGTAGTAGACCCGTGTGTGTACGAGGCGTACGGAGCGGAGCCGTGTGTGTACGAGGTGTACGGAGCGGAGCTGTGTGTGTACGAGGTGTACGGAGCGGAGCTGTGTGTGTACGAGGTGTACGGAGCGGAGCCGTGTGTGTACGAGGTGTATGGAGCGGAGCCGTGTGTGTACGGAGCAGAGCTGCGTGTGTACGAGGTGTACGGAGCAGAGCCGTGTGTGTACGAGGTGTACGGAGCGGAGCTGTGTGTGTACGAGGTGTACGGAGCGGAGCCGTGTGTGTACGAGGTGTACGGAGCGGAGCCGTGTGTGTACGAGGTGTATGGAGCGGAGCCGTGTGTGTACGGAGCAGAGCTGCGTGTGTACGAGGTGTACGGAGCAGAGCCGTGTGTGTACGAGGTGTACGGAGCACAGCCGTGTGTGTACGAGGTGTACGGAGCAGAGTCGTGTGTGTACGAGGTGTACGGAGCAGAGCTGTGTGTGTACGAGGTGTACGGAGCGGAGCCGTGTGTGTACGAGGTGTACGGAGCAGAGCCACATGTGTACGGGGTGTACAGAGTGGAGCAGCGTGTGTACGGAGCAGAGTCGTGTGTACAGAGCGGAGCAGCGCATGTACGCTGTGTACAGAGCGGAGCAGCGCATGTACGCGGTGTACGGAGTGGAGCCGCGCGTGTACGAGGAGTACGGAGCGGAGCCGCACGTGTACGAGGTGTACGGAGCGGAGCCATGCGTGTACAATGTGTATGGAGCGGAGCCGTGCATGTATGGTGTACGAAGCGGAGCCGCACGTTTATGTGTACGGAGCAGAGCCATGTGTGTATGAGGTGTACGGAGCAGAGCTGTGTGTGTACGAGGTGTACGGAGCGGAGCTGTGTGTGTACGAGGTGTACGGAGCAGAGCCGTGTGTGTACGAGGTGTACGGAGCGGAGCCGCACGTTTATGTGTACGGAGCGGAGCCATGTGTGTACGAGGTGTACGGAGCGGAGCCGCGCGTGTATGAGGTGTACGGAGCAGAACTGTGTGTTCAGTTTAATTCCCTCCTCCGCCATCCCTCATCTCTGCTGAATACTTTGCCATACACTTCAAAAAGATCAACCAAATCAGGCAAAGTCTTTATTGCTCAACCATGACAACCTGTCCATATACAACCCCTGGCAAAAATTATGGAATCACCGGCCTTGGAGGATGTTCATTCAGTTTAATTTTGTAGAAATAAAGCAGATCACAGACATGGCACAAAACCAAAGTCAATTCAAATGGCAACTTTCTGGCTTTAAGAAACACTAAAAGAAATCAAGAACAAAAAATGTGGTAGTCAGTAATGGTTACTTTTTTTAACCAAGCATAGGGGAAAAATTATGGAATCATGACAAAACAAACAAACAAGAAAACACTGCAAAACATCACTAGTATTTAGTTGCACCACCTCTGGCTTTTATAACAGCTTGCAGTCTCTGAGTCATAGACTTAATGATTGTCACACAGTACTCTTCATTGGATTGAGATCCGGACTATTTGCAGGCCATGACATTGACCTTATGTGTCTTTTTTCAAGGAATGTTTTCACAGTTTTTGCTCTATGGCAGGATGCATTATCATCTTGAAAAATGATTTCATCATCCCCAAACATCCTTTCAATTGGTGGGATAAGAAACGTGTCCAAAATATCAACATAAACTTGGGCATTTATTGAAGATGTAATGACAGCCATTTCCCCAGTGCCTTTACCTGACATGCAGCCCCATATCATCAATGACTGTGGAAATTTGCATGTTCTCTTCAGGCAGTGATCTTTATAAATCTCATTGGAACGGCACCAAACAAAAGTTTCAGCATCATCACCTTGCCAAATGCAGATTCGCGATTCATCACTGAATATGACTTTCATCCAGTCATCCACAGTCCACGATTGCGTTTCTTTAGCCCATTGTAACCTTGTTTTTTTCTGTTTAGGTGTTAATGATGGCTTTCGTTTAGCTTTTCTGTATGTAATTCCCATTTCCTTTAGGCGGTGTCTTACAGTTCGGTCACAGATGTTGACTCCAGTTTCCACCCATTGGTTCCTCATTTGTTTTGTTGTGCATTTCCTGTTTTGGAGACATATTGCTTTAAGTTTCCGGTCTTGACACTTTGATGTCTTCCTTGGTCTACCAGTATGTTTGCCTTTAACAACCTTCCCATGTTGTTTGTATTTGGTCCAGATTTTAGACACAACTGACTGTGAACAACAAACATCTATTGCAACATTGCTTGATGATTTACCCTCTTCTAAGAGTTTGATAATCCTCTCCTTTGTTTCAATTGACATCTCTCATGTTGGAGCCATGATTCATGTCAGTCCACTTGGTGCAACAGCTCTCCAAGGTGTGATCACTGCTTTATAGATGCAGACTAACGAGCAGAGCTAATATGATGCATTAGTTTTGGGAATGAAAATTTACAGGGTGATTCCATAACTTTTTCCCTCACGATTGAGTGATTCCATTCCATAATTTTTACCCTATGCTTGGTTAAAAAAAGTAACCATTACTGACTACCACATTTTTTGTTCTCGATTTCTTTTAGTGTTTCTTAAAGCCAGAAAGTTGTCATTTGAAATGAATTTAGTTTTGTGCCATGTCTGTGATCTGCTTTTTTTTCTACATAATTAAGCAGCTGAAAGAACATCCTCCAAGGCTGGTGATTACATAATTTTTGCCAGGGGTTATAACAGACCATTGCACTTCCCCATAACCTTCCTCCCCACCATCAGTGAAGGGGAGCTTACTCATCTTCTCTCCAAATTGCACCTCACCCCATCCCACCTCCTCCCCAATGTCACTACTACACGTATCCCATCCCTAACCCATCTCCTCAACCAATAATTAACCTCTGGTGTCGTCCATTTTGCTTTCAAATATGCAACAATCTAGCCTATACTGAAGAAGCCATTCCTCGACATCCAGTTATCGGCCTGTATTGCTGCTCCTGTTTGTCTCCAAACTCCTTGAACTATAAGTCACTATCGAACTTTCCTCCCATCACTCGTCCAACTCATTCGTCGATAACCTACAACCTGGCTTCTGTCCCCACCACTCCACTGAAACTGCCCTAACCAAAATTACTAACAACTTACTGCCAAAGCCAAGACATTTCAATATACTTCTCCCTCTAGATCTGTTCTTTTCCTTTGACAGTCGACCACTCCCTCCTGCTACAGATCTTCTCTTCCATTGGCATCAAAGACCTTGCCATCTCCTGGATCTACTTTTTTTTTTTACTAAATGCACATTTATCATCTTCCATTCCTATACTTCCCCTTTATACCGCCCTCTCTGTGTTGGTGTCCCTCAAGATCTCTACTCTTCTCCAACTATACCTTTGGCCTAGGACAACTCATAAAGTAGACATGGAGATTTACCTCTCTGGCCCAGATGTCACCTCTTTGGCCCAGAGTCACACTAGCGTATGGCATCCAACGCGAGAATCGGATGCGATATGCTAATGACCATCGGTTCCTGCTCTGCTACAAGTGGGAGCTGAGTGTCAGTGCTCTATGCTCCAATCCTTTCACATGAGAGGATCTCAGCACAGCTGCAGAGGAGATGGAGAAAGTAATTTCTCGATCTCTGCTACCGGTGGGAATCGCTCTGCACTTGGATGATATCCGAGTGCTGTGCGTGGTGTCACATGTATCCATAGTCTTGTATGGGTGCAAGTGAGCAGAGTCTCGCTGCCTTTGTTCTCTCATGCCGATTCGGCAGATTACTGACGAGAAAAAGATATTCATTGTTGTCAGGAGGGGTATCCATGAGCTACGGTCGTGATAGCCATCGTCTCGAGCAACATAGACTGTGACTGCACACTATACTGGCTGGAGATACCAAAAGCTGTGGTCAAACCAAAAGTTGGGAGACAGTGGGTATCACCTGGTAAGGGGCAGTGGAACTACCGATCTCAAATTGGGAACTTGTGGACTGAGGACATTGTATTTTGGCCATCAACGTGGATTTGTTCTATAACCATGGACAGAAGTAATAAAGTGAACTGCATCGTTAATCTGCTTGGGTGTTTATTGCAACCCACAGCCTCACATCTTCACAATCGTTATGTTGTGAAAATGTAGTTTCCGTTTTTTCATCATTTACAGATCAGTAGCATGTTTCAGTCTAGTGATTTCCAGAATTCCACGATTTTCCCTTGTTGCAATTTCAAGGTTGAAAAGTGCTATTTCAATGCATGTTTATCTTTTTACCATGTATCTACATTACTTAATCAGCCCATTTCTGGGTCATAACAACCATTTGTCTGCCCAGTATAAGTAATGGTGACCATTTTTTCACAAAAAAAAGTAAAATTCAAACTCACCATGACCACTCCCATGACGATTAGAGCCATCTGAGGCCTCATCTTACCTTTGAATTTGGTAGCCTGTTGTTGCTAATGGTGCAATATGGTGAGCATCTCTTGATATCTGCTTCAAGATGCTGACGTCCTGTGTATTGTCCTTCATTCCTGAAGGCCTAAGGCAGCATAAATTCTACGGCTTCCTGGTTTTCAACTGTATAAAGTGGAGCTCTTTCTTGGATTCATTGAAAGTATTGCATGAGCAGAGGACATCATGAGGCCCCAAAGTAACGATAAAATGTCCCCTCGCTCAAAAAAAAAAATACTTTGATGTACAATATTTCCATTGTCCCAATAGTGCCAGTGGTGTCACTTATATCTAAATGTTACCATTATATTGGCAGCCATACCAACCCATTGTATTATTATTATTTTTTTTTTTTTCATTTTTCCAGTAGTAGTAGTATACAAACATTCTAGCACTGGAAACTGTTCTGAAAATGCAGAAGCGCTGTAATAACTTCACTAGCCAAGAAGTATGAGTTATTGCTCCATTTTGCAGCTTGAGTGGTCAACAATTCTAACAGTTTTATTTTTTTGGGTCAGGGAAGTTATGTTATTATTAGAAGGTGTGAAGCCAGGTGAGACAAACACTCATAAAATTAGGTGATTATATACTAATTTATTTCTAAAGATTTATCAAACCTTTCTGGGAGAAAAACTGCACTTATTGTTCATACTAACCAATCATATTTTTTAAGCAACACTGAAAAAATAAAATCAGTTTGGTAATCGATTGCTATGGGTTACAAAGCCTGTTTTGCAGCAGTCTGAACGTTTTAGGCAGGTATATAAAAAGGCTGCAAAGTAAGGATTTTTTTTTTTTTTTTTAAAGTGTTAATAGTATATTTTTATCAATTAACAAAATGAATGAATAAAAGAAAAATCTAAATCAATGTTTGGTGTGACTGCTCGTTGCCTTTATCATTTAAGTACAATTGTACGCAGGTTTTGAAGGAACTTCGCAGGAAGTTTGTTCTAAACATCTTGAAGAACTAACCATAGGTCTTCTGTGTATGAGGCTTGTGCAAATTCTTGTCTTTTATGTAATCCCATACACAATCCATGATGTTGAGACCAGGGCTCTGTAGGGGCCATATAGTCACTTCCAGGTCTCCTTGTTCTTCATTACACTGAAGATAGTTCTTAATGACATTGGCTGTGTGTTTGGTGGCGTTATCCTACTGCAGAATAAATAATTCCCTGATATTGCATGATGGATGTACAGGGTCGGAGTGGCCAACAGGAGGACTGGAGGATTCTCTGGTGGGCCCGGACCTTCATTACAGCGGCAGGCTCAATGATGATAAGAAGCCAACTGATCAGAACATCATTTCCTTCAGTACACAAAGTGAGCTATGATCTGCAGCAGAAGAGTTTGTCAGTTAAGCATGAACAGCTCTCCCAGGTAGTCTAACTTCAGTGTGAGCGATGAGCAGAACTTGGAATCACAAGCATGTGGTCACCACTTTTTTTGGTGCCCGCTCCATGGCTAAGGAGGTCAGGTCAAGTAATGAGCTCTGCTGTGTTTTTGTAAAACAGGCGCCTCTATTCCCCTGAACGGTTATGGGCACACTGTAAGGTGCCAAAAGAGATACATGGCTCCCCAATATATCACAAAAGTCAGATTTCAGAACCTAAGCAGCATTATCAGCGATGGCTAACTGAGGGAACCCTTCCGACCGCAACACTGAGTGAGTGTGAATGGGCGTTTGTCAAGGATGATACAAGGAATTGGGCTCAGTCTCTTAACCCTCCTTCCTCATTTCTCCACTGACTGAGCCCTCACTTTCTGGATCACCCCTGACTGAGCTCCCAGCCCCGTAACACCTTTGACTGAGTGAGCCCCTTCTAGCCATATTCTTCTGGACCAACTTAGCCCCCTCTCCGTGTATCACCCCTTACTGATCAACTGATTGATGCCCTCTCCTTTACATCCCTGACTGAGTGAACCCCCTTCTCCTGTATCATTCCTGATTGAGTGAGCCCCCCCCATATCACCCTCAACTGACTTGGCCCACTCCCCTTGTATTGTCCCTGGCTGCCTGAGTCCCCTCCCCTTGTATCATTCTTGAATGATTTTGCCCAACTGATTTGAGATTTCTCTCTTCTTCATTCACTTTGCATTTTAATTAACAAAAATAAACTATTTTTGACAGCATTCTTATTTTGCAGCATTTTATTCCACACTTGCCTAAAACTTTTAGGCTGGTTTCACATGTCCTGATATTTCCGGTACCGGAAAAACTGGTACCAAAGATATCAGTGTCCATATGTCCGTGTGTATACTATGTGCGACACACATGTGGCAACCGTATCACACCGACGGACGCCCGGGAAGTAGCGCTACTGTAAGCGCTGTTCACCTGAGTGTGGAGCTGAAGCAAGCCGTCATCCCTTCTCCCCTGCTTTGCCAGCGAGCAGGGGAGAATCAATGAATGGTACGCAGAGGGCACAGGCTCAGTAACTAGCGCTGACGTGACAGAGTCTGTGCTCGCTGCCGGAATGAACTAATGTAACCTCAGAACCGTGGAAGAATGCCAGTGATGAGGTTAGAAAAAACAGCAAAACAAGGCAGAGATGCTTACCTGCCTAGGCCTCCAAACAAATGCTCTATCAGGATGCAGTGGACCCATGTGGTTAAGATGGAAAAACACAGGTGCAGCATAGCCGATGAGGCACCCACTCACGACCTACCAAACTAATGGAGGGGGTGGCTGCTTGGCACATTGCTGCACATAAAAGTGGCGTATGTGGCGCTGTTCACACAACGGAGATGCACAGCATCCAGGCAAGCCTAGTAGTGACACCCTTCTATTAGATCAGGCGGGCCTGCCCAGCGCTAACCAAATGCACCCCATGTGAACAGACACAACAGTTTACAAGACAAAAATGGGCCCAACTGCACCCCGGAAAAAAAGTGCAAAAAATACATAAAAAAAAAAATTTAAAATTATGTGAGGTATTAGTTGATATTTTGGCCAAAATACGGAAGCTCATGACCCGCGTCAAGGGTCCCCACACTCATGAATCCTAATTCTAAATAGCAAGAGCACAAAAAGAGGATTCAGAGATCCTCCAAAAATTTGAAAAAATAACCGATGAGGCAGCCACTCACGACCTACCAAACTAATGGAGGGGGTGGCTGCTTGGCACATTGCTGCACATCACGACCTCCATTAGTTTGGTAGGTCGTGAGTGGCTGCCTCATCGGTTATGCTGCACCTGTGTTTTTCCATCTTAACCACATGGGTCCACTGCATCCTGATAGTGCATTTGTTTGGAGGCCTAGGCAGGTAAGCATCTCTGCCTTGTTTTGCTGTTTTTTCTAATTTTTGGAGGATCTCTGAATCCTCTTTTTGTGCTCTTGCTATTTAGAACAGTGATGAGGTTACAGCAGTTCAAGCTCTGTCACAGTGACCTCATCACTTGCATTCTCCCACATTCCTGAGGTCATGTGAGTTCATGCCGGCAGCGAACACAGACTCAGTTGCTGTGCCTGTGCCCGCTGCAAATCATTAATTCCCCAGTAGTTTACAGCGGCGGCGGTTGCATTAGCATCGCTCCCGGTTGTAAACTGTGTATCCCCCAGATTTGGATTAAGGCGTGGGACTGACTGAACGCCAGACAGGTATGGGTATATGGCTGTTTTTTTTATTTTTTACATATCGAGTGCGTCGCTTGGATTACCAGTATAAGGCTAGTTTCACACTAGCGTTTTGAGGAGCTGCGGAGGGCTGCGGACTTCCTCAGTGAAGCCCCGCCATTGGCCGCACCTCCGCAGCTAGCTCCTCCTAATTCTGCATGCGGCCTGCGTACCTATCTTTAACATTAGGTACGCAGGTCGTGCCGCTGTATGCGGATGCTTCCGCATGCGTTGTTTTGACGATGCGGCGACCAGCGTAGAACGCAGCTTGTAGCAATTTTTTTTTCTCCGCATCGTCAAAACGACGCATGCGGAAGCATGCGCATACAGCGGCACGACCTGTGTACCTAATGTTAAAGATAGGCACGCAGGCCGCATGCAGAAGTAGGCGGAGCTAGCGGCCGAAGGCGGGGCTTCACGGAGGAAGTCCGCAGCGCCTCAAAACGCTAGTGTGAAACTAGCCTAATAAAGATGGCAAAACTGTGTGGTGTATGATTTCATTAAAAGACTTTATTCTGCATGTGTGCGTGTTTTATTAACCCTTTAACAACTATAGGATTAGTAAAGGACAGGTGTGTTATTGACACCTCTCCATTACTAAGCCGGCTTAATGTCACCTTACAATAGGAAGGTGACATTAACCCCTCATTACCCCACTTGCCACCACTACAGGGCAAGTGGGAAGAACCAGGCAAAGCTCCAGAATTGGCTTAACTAATAGATGAGCCTTTTCTGGGCAGCTGTGAGCTGCTGTTTTTAGGCTGGGGGGCCATATCCATGGCCCCTTACCAGCCTGAGAATAGCAGCCCGCACCTGTGAGTTTTGCCAGGTTGGTTTAAAAACATAGGGGGACCCCATTTCAGGTTTTTCATTCATTCATTCATTCATTCTCCCCTGCTCGCAGTGTCTACCATTTCACGATAAATTTACAATAATGTAGTTTCATTTCTGATGCATAGATGCGCCAAATTTATTAAGAGGCGTACACTTTACTTTTTAGAAATAGTCTTTTTTACATACATAGGCTTTAATAAATTCAACCAGATGTTATTTTGCCTGACGAATGCACCCAAGAAAATTGTAATGTCTCGTAGAACAGGGCCTACGAACTTACATTTCTAGACCAGAGGTGCACAAACTACGGCCCCAGGATCACATGCGGTCTTTATTACCCTTATGTGTGGCCATCACACATCTAGTCACAGACGTGCTTAACAGAAGTTTTGGCTGCTCACGTGTACTTTCCTTATCAGGGAGAAGAGGAATGCGAGGTAGGATAGGTACCATATTTTTCAGACTATAAGATGCACTTTTTTCCCAAAAAAGTTTTGGGGGAAAATGGGGGTGCATCTTAATATAGTCCTAATGTTCTTACAAGGAATACGGTGGCAGCAAAAGTCAGGCGATTCTGCCGGCCTTTGGCTGAGAAAAGGGGGTGATGGATGGTCCGACACTGCAGGGCGATGATCTGACTCCCATCCCATGCTGGTGTGGCAGGTTCGGCGGTGTTCGGAGGTGGGAGGGCTCCGCCGACGTTTTGTGACAGCCTGGAGCCCCCGCACTTCCATTGCTGCAATGCAGTGGCCTACGAGCATATGCGGATTGAGATCTTGGCGAAAAGATCTCGGTGCCGAGATCTCAATCTTTACATGCAATGCCTCTGGCAGCCTTTCGCAATTTAATCTTAATTTTTTTTTTATTATTTTTCTACTTGTCATACAAAATACAAAACTTGATCCTAAAAATGTCAACAATACAAAAAGATATTACAGAATATACAGCTCTGGCGAAAATTAAGAGACCACTGCAAAGTTTTCAGTTAGTCTGATTTTTCTCTTTATAGGTATATTTTTGAGTAAAATGTAAATTGTTCTTTTATTCTATAAACTACTGACAACATGTCTCCGAAGTTCCAAGCAATAAATTTTGTATTTTCAGAAAATGAGAAATGGTCAAAATAACAAAAAAAGCATTGTTTGCAGACCTCAAATAATGGAAAAAAAACAAGTTCATAATCATTTAAAAACAACAATACTAATGTGTTATCTCAGGAAGAGGTCAGAAATCAATATTTTGTGGAGTAACCATGATTTTTATTCACAGCTTTCATGCGTCTTGGCATGCTTTCCACCAGTCTTTCACACTGCTTTTGGGTGACCTTATGCCACTCCTGGTACAAAAATGTAAGCAGTTCTTTGTTTGACGGCTTGTGACTATCCATCTTCCTCTTGATTACATTCCAGAGGTTTTCAATGGGGTTCAGGTCTGGAGATTGGGCTGACCATGACAGAAATTTGATGTGGTGGTCCTTCATCCACACCTTGATTGACCTAACTGTTTGGCATGGTGCATTGTCGTGCTGGAACACATCAAATCCCTGTCATGGCCAGCCCAATCTCCAGACCTGAACCCCAATGAAAACCTCTGGAATATAATCAAGAGGAAGATGGATAATCACAAGCACCTTTTTCTACCACACTTTTTTCTTCCACTCAACTTTCCATTAATATGCTTGGATACAGCACTCTGTGAACAGCCAGCTTTTTTAGCAATGGCCTTTTGTGGCTTACCCTCCTTATGGAGTGTGTTAATGATGGCCTTCTGGACATCTGTCAAGTCAGCAGTTTTCCCCATGATTGTGGAACCTACTGAAACAGACTAATGGACCTTTTTAAAGGCTTAGGAAGCCTTTGCATTGCAGGTGTTTTTTGTTATTTATTCTAATTTACTGAGATAATGACTTTTGGGTTTTCATTGGATGTAAGCCATAATCATCAACATTAACAGAAATAAACACTTGAAATAAATCACTGTTTGTAATGACTTTATATGATATACAAGTTTCACTTTTTGTATTGAAGAACTGAAATAAATTCACTTTTTGATGATATTCTAATTGTGTGAGAAGCACCTGTATTTCTCACATTCTCGAAATGACTTGCCTTACTCTGTGAGATCTTTGATGCGCAATTAGATCTGAATTGTGGTTAAAGCACATTCCACATCCACTACATTAAAAAAAGGCTTCTTCCATCTGTGGCTCATTTGATGTTTATTAAGATCTGATTTTTGAGAATAAGATTTCTCACATTCAGAACATGAGTATGGCTTCTCCCCAGTGTGAGTTCTCTGATGTGCAATAAGATTTGATTTCTGGCTAAAACATTTCCCACATTCTGAACATGCATATGGTTTCTCCCCAGTGTGACTTCTCCGATGCGTGATCAAACTTGATTGCCGGTTAAAAAATTTACCACATTCAGAACATGAAAATGGCTTCTCACCTGTGTGACCTCTCTGATGTGCTTCAACATGTGATTTTTTGGAAAAACATTTCCCACATTCTGAGCATGAAAATGGCTTCTCCCCTGTGTGACGTCTCTGATGCATAACCAAAGCTGATTTCTGGTTAAAACATTTGCCACATTCTGAGCATGAAAATGGCTTTTCCCCTGTGTGAACTCTTTGATGTGCAGCTAAATTTGCCTTCCGTTTAAAAGACTTACCACATTGTGAACATAAAAATGGTTTCTCTCCTGTGTGAAGTCTGTAATGTCTAAAAAGTACTGATTTCTGGCTAAAACATTTAGCACAAAATGAACATGAAAAAGGCTTCTCCCCGGTGTGAATTCTGTGATGCTCAACAAGTTTTGATTTCCGATTAAAATATTTTCCACATTCTGAACATGAATATGGCCTCTCCGTTATGTGAATTCGCTGATGTGTAACAAGATCGGATTCATGGCTGAAATATTTTCCACATTCTGAATTTGAATATGGCAATGACTCAGAAGATAGGACAGGTTGAAAAGGATCAGATGATAGATCTTTGCTGTAAGCGGTTGAGTTTTCATACGGGATAATGGAGTGCTCTTCATAAGTATCATGTGTGAATCCATGATCACCTGATATAAAATCTGAAGATATTTGATGTCCTTCTGGGCTCCAAGAATAGTCATCTGCTAAAGATAAACCCAATTTTTAATTATATTGCTTTGAAATTATATTTTTTAAAACAATTTCTATATAAAAGCTTTCAATTTTCCTGTCACCGCCCCCTTTCGAGGAAATTGCTCAGTAAAGAATCAAAGTCACCTAGAGTTCAGCACAGTTTAGAAAAAAGTAGTAGAAAAGGGTAGTATGGTCATGAACAAATGCAACATGCAGCAATATCTTGCGTAAGCTATGGGTGCCTGCACCTTGCTCCTTGACAAATCACCAAATCACACATGCTTGCTGTACAAAAAAAAAATTGCATAATATAATTTACAAGAAACCCATGACAACAACCGCAAGATTCATTAAAACATCAAGTTTATTTGTAGATTAAAACATGAAAAAATAAAATGTTAAAAGGACATATTAGTGCTAAGTTCGACACGTTTCGAGCTATACTAGCTTTTAATCCTGTGATTAAGTTTAAAACACGTCAACCTTAGTGCTAATATGTACTTTTAACTTTTTAGTTTTTCATGTTTTAATCTATAAATAAACAATATTTTAATGAATCTTGCGATTGCTAGTTTTCCAACATTTTTCCATGGTTTACTTTCTCAGGAAACCAGTCTGACGCCTCTGTGCACTGCACCCTCATCCCAGGCATTGCTCTTCTCGGTGAGCTTCATTGTGTTTTTCAACCCATAACAGCACCAAAAGGGAGAGAGAGAGAGAAGGCCAAACCTTCTCACTAGACAAAAGGCCTTGAGCAAAATAAAAATATACCTCCGGTTTTTGCTGTCCAAATTTGTTATTATTACTATTACACATACAAATCCATACTTTGCAATATGTGATGAGAAAAAAAACAAAAAAAAAGCCACAACCAACTACAATTAAGAGGGAGGGAATAAGTAGTGGTGCTGTGATGGGTTTCTGTAAAATCAAAACACAAGTGTAATTAAGATGTTTTCTCATCATCCAAGAAATCACCTGAAAGAGGATTATGGAGAAACACACCCCAGTAAGGAAGGAATATGGCTTGGACAATCTTACACCTGAAGGAAAGATCCAAAGTATAACCTAGCCTTTTGGGTAGTGCTTAAGTAAAATATGAAAACTCTAGGGATCATCTAATAAGACAATAACTCTTTTGATCCAGAGCTCCTAATAGGAAATCTAAAAAGTTAAAAGAAAAACGCATTTTTTTTTTAGTTCTGAGGAGTGGATCTATATTTATAGACCTTCATTATCTTGATAGACCTATTTGATTCATTATCTTCTGTGATTGGGAATAAACAGAAGGAAAGCAGTCTAATTCTCAACAAAAGAAAACTTTGGATGCCATAAACCAAGAAATTCCAAGGGTGGTCCACCAAAAGACACTAGACACATTCATACATTCTTATAGATAAAGATAGAATTATTCCATTCTCTGTAATGGCATCAAACCGTAATGACTGCTTATATTACTCATGGAGTAACGTTTGTCCTTGTGGAGAGTGATATACCGGCTATGTCATGCCAAGGTAAGGAGGTTTATTCGCCGTGCAATGCTCCTCTTAAAAATTTTATACGCAAATTGCCTTTTTGGAGAGGAAGAGAACTTGAACTCTATAGCGCTATGGCTTTTATCCTGAGTCATATTGCAAGGCTCGTTAAAGGGTCGATAGTGACTTGTAGGATTGCTGCTTCCAACAGGTAGAGCTAGAAGAGGCAATTTGCATATAATACCCAGAGGGATTGTTTTATTTTCAATGGGGCAAAAGGGGGGTGATTTGAACTTGTGGTTTTTTATATTTATTTTTTTACTGACTTCAATAGTCTCCGTAGAACACATGATGCGATCATCTGATCGCTTGTGCTACACAGAGCAGTGCTTCAGCCAGCACTCATAGGAGATTCACAATGACAGGCACGGGGGTCTTCTGCCGACACCCGGCTGTCATGTAAACCATCGGCGCCCCACGGTCATGCGACAGGGGCACCAATGGGCAAGACTTGTGACGTGCTTCTGGCCGGCTGGGTGACCTCTTCAAAGCTATCACCAATTGTGAGCTGCTGCCTCACCACCACCAGAGCTGCCGCACCCCCGACCTTCTCTCTCTTCCCCATTATCCCATAGAATGTACGTCCGCAAGGACAGGGTCCTCTCCCCTCTGTACCGGTCTGTCATTGTAAATTTGTTTACTGTAAACGATATCTATAACTCTGTATGTAACCTCCTTCTCATGTACAGCCCCATGGAATTAATGGTGCTATATAAATAAATAATAAAATAATAATTGTAACTCTGCTTTCTGTTCCCTCAGTCTGCAAGTGGGGACACTTAAAGAAGAATTCTCCTTGATAAGACAAGATTTAAGGAAGGTAAATGAGAGAGTAGTGGAAGTGGAAAATAGTTAATCAGAGTGCCTATCTACTTGCAAAAACTGATGACCTGGAAAATCTTTCAAGGAGAAACAACATTAGGCTGGTGGGAGTACCGGAAAAGACAGTGTGGGAATTCCACTGAATACTTTGAGGCCTGGCTTCAGGAAGTGTTTCGGTCAGACACATTGTCCTAACTCTATGTAGCGGAACGAGCTCACAGAGTCCCAACTTGTCCTATGCAGCCGGGCTCATCCCAGAGCCATTCTAATAAAATTGCTACATTACAGAGACATAGTCGCTATTCTTCGTTCAGCCAGAAATAACCCGGATATTAAAATTGACGGCCAGAAGATATCCTTCTATCCAGATTAGTCGGCGGAAGTCCAAAAAAGAGACTCCAATTCATCGATGTCAAGAGGCGTCTAGGGGCAGCAGAAGTCCAATACCCAATGCTATACCCAGCTAATCTGCGGGTGGCAGCTTTGGGGTCAGTTCAGTTTTTGGACAATCCAAAAAATGCCATGGACTTGGTGAATAAGCTTTATCTACAAAAGGTTCCTTATGGTTTCATTTTTTTTTCCTGTTCGAGTTTGAATTTCTAATCTGCTGAAATGAGAACTGGTATTGTATTTGCACTTTGAACAGGAGGAGTCCAGAGGGTTTCCATTGCCAGCTGCTGGAGTGGCAATGAAAATGTGCAATCAACATGTACCGTTTACTGGAGGACAGGTTCCCCAGATTTTGTTCTCTACAGTGGGATACAAGTTCACATAGTATCACCGTATTTTTTGCTTTTCTTTTCGTGTTTTGGTTAAATGGGTTTTCTATGAGTGTCATTTGGTCATCATAGGCTTGTCAAGGTAAGGAGGCTTATTTGCCGTGCAATGCTCCTCTGGGAAATGTAATATGCAAATTGCCTCTTCAGAGAAAAAGAGCTCTATAGCGCCACCTGTTGGAAGTAGCGATCCTACAAGTCACAATCAACCCTTTAATGAGTCTTGCAATATCACTTAGGATAAAATGCCAAATAAGTATCTCAATTCGCAGACATGGTGTTTAAGTCCTCTTTTTCTCTGAAGAGGCAATTTGCATATTACATTTCCCAGAGGAGCACTGCATGGCGAATAAGCCTCCTTACCTTGACAAGCCAGCTGGTATGTCACTCTCCACAAGGAGAAACCTTACCCCTTAGACCCCAGTCCAGTGCCTCTCACCTAGCCAAATCAGTTCTCATGCTTCGCACTGACGAGGGCCAACAGCCCGAAACACCGTGTCTGCGAATTGAGATACTGATTTGGCTTTTATCCTAAGTCATATTGCACGACTCGTTAAAGGGTGGATTGTGACTTGTAGGATCGCTACTTCCAACAGGTGGCGCTAGAGAGTTCAAGTCCTCTTTTTCTCTGAAGATGCAATTTGCATATTTGGTCATCATGTCATTCAATGCTGTTTAATGTCATAACATGTGAAAGTATGTCTAAGTGTGCGATGCAGGTTAAACATATGGTGGGTCATTTATGGATCATTCTTCTAAACAATGACTAAGCATATATCTTTGATGAGCTGGAATGTGTGGGGATTGGGAGACCCTATTAAACATACAGCAATACTAAAATACATCAGGGAAACAGCGCCTTCCATCACGTGTCTGCATGAGATGCACATGAGTAGAGAAAATCTAATACTTGATAGACCCTGGCTGAGTTATTCTTTTCATTCAGTGGGATCTAGTCATGCAAGAGGAGTTTCTATTCTTATACATAAAGATACTCAGTTTAATCTTCTCCTCTGTAAGATAGACGGGGAAGGGAGATACATCTGCTTCAACTGTAGAATCTTTAGACTGGACTATATACTTGTCTCCGTGAATATACCTCTCCCATTGATGGTCACTTGATAGAACAGGCCATCAAGGATTATTTCGTATATAACTCTGGGTCATGGGATACTTTGTGGGATGCAATGAAGGCCTAACTTAGGGGAGCTCTTATTCAGGCAGTGAGCAGAGAAAAGTTAAAGGACAGACAGTTTGGGAAATTCCTCAAGTTGAGAGCTCAGGACAAGGAACAACTTTTTGCCTCAAGTGGAGAAAGAGCGCATCTTCTTGAGATGAAGGTTGCCCAAGATGCTTACAATTCACATGTATTAGAATTAGCTAAAGTTAAGAGATCATTTCAAAAACAATTTTACTTTGATGAAGGCAAAAAAGCGGGATATGTCCTAGCATTAATAGCAAACGCACAGAGGAGAAACATATATTGTGGCACTGAGGGATGAGGCTGGGGAGATGATGTATGAAACCCCACAAATATTAAAACAATTTAAAAGATTCTATGAATCCCTGTATACATCCAAGGATCCCCATTGAATTGTATAAAAAATATGGGGTATAATGTTACCTAAACTTTAAAATACATTTCCGGAAGCCATTAAATCACATTCATTGCCTAAGTCCATGCAAGAAGCCATTATATTAGCGATACCTAAACAACATAAGGATCCCCTACAACCAGATTCGTATAGGCCCATTTCCCTTCTCAATATGGATGTAGAGATAATAGCTAAGTTTCTGGCCAATAGACTTACCAGGGTTATTTATTCTATTGTTCATCAAGATCAGTCCGTGTTTATGCCAGGAAGGTTGGTGGCAACTAACATAAGACGTCTATGTTTGAATCTGCAGATGCCGGTTGAAAACTCAGGAGATAGAGTCATTTGCTCCTTAGACGCGGCCAAAGCTTTTGACAGCGTGGAGTGGGGATTCCTGTGGTCAGTTTTACAAGAATTTGGATTATGGGTGGAATTTATAAATTCGATAAAAATCTTATTTACCAAACTTACAGCCAGGATAAGGGTGAATGGTTCCTCATCAGAAGCACTGGTATTGGGGAGAGGTACTAGACAAGGTTGTCCCTTGTCACCTTTGCTTTTCGCATTGGTGGTTGAGCCCCTGGTGATTTTGCTACGGAAACATTCTGGGACAGAGGGGTTTAGAAGAGGGGGGTTGGAAGATAAAATTGCACTTTACGCGGACGACATTTTACTCTTTCTAGCTAATGCTAAGGCCGGGTTCACATTGCGTTAACAGCAGCCCGTTCAACACATACGTTAACGGGTTGCTGTTAACGCAAGTGCCGGTATGGCAGCGCACTAGCGCAGATAGAGCATCTGCTAGCTCTATCTGCGCTAGCAGTGACGGACCCGGAAATGCTGCAGCCCGCGTCTCGGGGTCCGTCACTCAATGATGGCACATTGCTAGCGCACGCCCATTGTGGGCGTGCGCTAGCGATGCATCCGTCATTGGATTCAATGGCGGCATTAACGGAATGCGTTACACCGCGTTATGCCGCGGTGTAACATAGTCCATCTAACGGACGGGTTTAACGCAATGTGAACCCAGCCTTAGTCTCTGCCGACGACAATGCGGGTGATCCAGTCTTTTGGAATCTACTCTGGGCTGGTGACTAACTGGTCTAAATTGGTGCTGATGCCACTAGATAAGAGGGGGGTCAGGTTGTCAATCCACGTAGCTCTGGACTGCAGCAGGCATCAATATTTAAATATTTGGGAGTGATGGTCTCACCTAGCCCGCTAGATTATGAAAAACTAAATTTAGCCCCAATCCTCACTAAGTTTACATGAAAAAGGAATGCATGGTCTAAACTTCCTTTATCAGTTGTGGGGAGAGCCAATTTAATTAAAATGATATTGATGCCTCAGGTGCTGTATCTTTTTCACAATTCACTGATATGGTTCCCCTTTAGGTTCTTTCAGGCTATTGAAGGATCTCTGCTTTGGAGGGGTGGAACAGCTCGTATTAAATTGGAAACTCTGCAGATGGACAAGTCAGACGAGGGGTTAGCATTTCCTAACCTGTGGGTCTATTTCTTGGCAGCCCAAGCTCAATATTTACCTGGGAGGATGCATGTAAAAATTTGTTAAAGGATCTCATGCAGTGGGGGTAAATAGCCGATCATTGTACGAAGTACTAGAGAGTAACAAATTCAAATCTTCTAAAAAAAAAACTTCCCACATTGTTAACGCATGAAATATGGCGGAAAATAAGAGATCTGCAACAAATAGAGAGTTGCACACAATTTACATCAATATGGTACACCCCATGGTTAGTTAACCTGAGACGTTTGGTGGGTTTTGGAAAGTGGAGGGAGATGGGGGTGGGCAGGGTATCCCAGCTGTTATTAGATAATGTAATCAAATCTTATGCACAATTACAGGAGGAGATTGATCTCAATCCAGAGGACTTTTATAAATTCCTCCAGCTACGTCATGCGTTCAGTGCGGACTTTACGGAGAGTGGTTTGAAAGTCTATGTACCAAATACTGCTATACAGTTAATTAGTAGATCAAATAGTTCATCTGGAATAATATCGCGGCTATATAGATCTTTATTAACATTCGTGCTAAGCAAACACCCAATAGAAGAAGGTCAGTGGATAGAGATACTGGTACCTCAACGCTTGCTTAGTGACGCGCATAGACTTTCTCAACTTTATCTAATACATAAGGTGTATAGAACACCGGAGATTATGCGTAAGATTGGGGCCAGAGCAGATGCATGCTGTCCTAGGTGTGGAGTAGAGCTGGCTACTCTACTTCATATGATGTGGTCATGTCCTAAAAAGGAGGGATACTGGAGGAAAGTACTAGGATTAATTAGAAGAGTGTTTAAGGTGGTGGAAACTACGCCCCGAGGCCTCATTCACACATCAGTATTTTTGCATCAGTTTGAAGCCAAAGCCAGGAGTGGAACTGACAGAGAAAAACTGTATTCGAAAGACTGACATCTGTTCTGTGTTTTGGAGACACTCCTGGTTTTGGCATACAAATACTGATCAAAAATACTGATATGTGAATGAGGCCTTAGTTTGTGTGCTGGAGCATGTGGAAGATCTACAGACAACTGAGCAGGGTAAAATAGCTATAGCATGAATGCTGTATTTAGAAAGGAAACTAATAGCGCAACACTGGTTGGATACTAAGAGCCCAACAAAAAAGGAATGTATCAACAAAATAAACTGGTGTATAAGTTTAGAAAAAGGTGTGTACAAAAAAAGAGGCAATATTAATACATTTGAACAGCTTTGGGCTGCCTGGATGGATGAACCAGGGCTCCCACCGAGGCAATTAGTGAGATATAGATTGGGCTTGATTTAATAAAGAGGATTACGAGAGATATGATTCATGTTTATCCCATGAGCAATAATAATGATTGCACATCTAGAAGCTCCAAAAGGAGATGTTTTCAGTGGTTACTGCTCACCTGGGTAGTCATATGTAGGAATCTCCACTTTACACCACTCATCACCCCTCACATATGTCTCTGTAGTATTAATATGGGTCAGATCTTCACCCTGAAACGCATATTGTAAAAGTCACAGACAGATGGAGGAGTCACACCTATGATCAGCTCTAATCCTGCCATCTCCACCGTTCTCATTACACAAGTATAAAACATATAATACTGGTGGATAAAACAAGACCGAGCACAAGACCTTCACAGCCGTCTACACATCTTAGGGGAGATCTCATGACACCTTCTCTCCATCTACCTGATGATCCTGAGGAATATTGGGATCTTCTTGTTTACAGTCCTGTGGAAAGAGAGGACGGGGACATCTCTCTGGTGTTGTCCTCTTACTGGATAGATCTGGAGGAAACACATACAGGGACTGAATTCATTCTTTACATACAGATAATTATATTCCGTGTGTATTTAGTCCTATCTATTACCTGGTGATGTGAGGGGCTGGGGAACGTCTATCATGACGTCCTTGTACAGATCTTTATGTCCTTCTAAATATTCCCACTCCTCCATGGAGAAATAGACAGCAACATCTTGACACTTAATAGGAACCTGACACATACAATGATACCGTCATCCCCCCGATCCCTTCATAGCATTACTGTATAATGTCCCAGCATTCCCAGCAGTGTCACCTCTCCAGTCAGCAGCTCAATCATCTTGTAGGTGAGTTCTAGGATCTTCTGGTCCTTGATGTCCTCATGTATCAGGGGGTGAGGTAGAGGCCCCGTGATTGGGCTCAGAGGTCTTCCCCATCCCTCAGACACAGGGTCCTGACAGCATTCACTAGAGGTCTTCTTCACTACTGTGTAATCCTGGATATGGAGAAACACATTAATAAATCTCACTACAGACATTTCCAGGGGCCTCACCTCTGCAGTTCTGTCCATCTGTTATTCCCATAAATAAGAATTATGCGATATCATCAGAATCTCTCACCTCTCCAGTAAGCCGGAAGAGGATCTCTAGGGTGAGGTGTAATATCCTCTCCGCCATCTTGTGCCTGTCTATATCCATCCTTGATGGGTCTATCAGGAAAACTCTCTAATATAGAAGATCTCCACGGACAGGATCCAATGTTGTAGGCAAAGAGCTGATAAGTAAAATTACTGAAGAAAATAAGTGAGATAAGATATCACTTGTGCAGAGAAAAAAAAGCTATATAACCATGAAATGTGCTATTTAAGTGCAAAAATAGAAAAAACAAACTCATCTCATTTTTATAGCACTGTAAAGAGCGGGTAGTAAAAAAAAAGGAGCTGAATTGCTATTTTGTGTGAAGAAAAATATTTCTTATTTGAACAATAAGTTATAAGATATTCCCAGGATACAACTCATCTCACACAAAAAAAAAAGTTCATAAGACTTTATAACAGATATGAAATAAATGAAATTAAGAAATGATTTGGCTTCAAGGCCTTTGTGCATATGGAGATACAGTGGGGAAAATAAGTATTTGATACGCTGCCCATTTTGCCAGTTTTCCCACCTACAAAGAATGGAGAGATCTGTAATTTTTATCGCAGGTACACTTCAACTGTGAGGGACAGAATCTAAAAATAAAAAAAACTGAAAATCACATTGTATGATTTTTACATAATTAAATTGCATTTTATTGCATGAAATAAGTATGTGATCACCTACCAACCAGCAAGAATTCTGGCTCTCACAGACCTGTTAGTTTTTCTTTAAGAAGCCCTCCTACTCTGCACTCATTAACAGTATTAATTACACCTGTTTGAACTCGTTACCTGTATAAAGGACACCTGTCCACACACTTAATCACACTCCAACCTCTCCACCATGGCCAAGACCAAAGCTGCCTAAGGACACCAGGCACAAAATTGTAGATCTGCACAAGGCTGGTGATGGACTACAGGACTAGGAATATGGCTATATACCTATGGCTCGCGAGCCAGATGTGGCTCTTTTTAGGGATGCACTTGGCTCGCAGACAAATGTTAAATAAAAAAAAAATAACGCTAAACATATAAAACATTCTCGTGGGGGCGTGGCCTGGAACTACATGGCGCCAGATGTATAGTAAATCAGCTCTAAGGAGAGAAGAAAATGGCTCACATAAACCCTCCCTGACTTTCAGAAACTGTTTTAAAAGACCACACACGAGTGACCGCTCATTCAACTGACACTGACATTGCTCCGTGGATACGACCGGAGCAGACCAGAAGTGGCAGTGACTGCCCTCATGAACGGGAGCAGAATCATTAAGCGCAGACCGGAGGCGAGCTCACCAGCAAGTATAGGGAGTTCTCGCGCTGTCACCTGGTGTTCTCCTCACCCCAGCCTAGCAGCAACTGAGCTCCGCTCGCTCAATCGCCGCTCTAGCTGTCAGGAGAGCGGGCGCCATATATCCCAGGTGACGGCTTCATGAGGTGCAGATCAGAAGGTCGTTGTGAAGTCAGGAAGTAAACTTCCCTCCTTTTAATCAAGTAGCCAGCTAGATAATTTCAGAAACCCTTTTATCGAAGAAGATGGCTAAAAGAAAAAAAGAAAAATTTTCAGCAGGAATGGACAGAGAAATTGGCCTTTGTGGAGAGAGCAGATTCTGCAGTATATCTAATATTGAAGAAACGGTCAAATATAAAGTGGCACTTAGACACACTTTCTCACATCTAAAGAACATTAAGACCAACCTACGATCACGTTTAACGGATGGAAGTCTCGACACCTGCATGAAGCTTAACCTCTCCACATAACAATCAGACTACAAAGCCATCAGCAAAACCATGCAGCGCCAGAAGTCGCATTAATAGTAAGAAGTACTTTATTCATCATTGGTTAGCAACAGCATAACAACGTTATTAGAAAGAATTCAGAGACTTATTGTACTTTAAAAGTGTTGGTCTTACATACAGCTCTGGCAAAAATTAAGAGACCACTGCAAAATTTTCAGTTGGTCTGATTTTTCTTTATATAGGTATATTTTTGAGTAAAATGTAAATTGTTCTTTTATTCTTTAAACTACTGACAACATGTCTCCGAAGTTGCAAGTAATACATTTTTTACTTATTTTCTGTAAAGTGAGAAATGGTCAAAATAACAAAAAAATGCATTGCTTGCAGACCTCAAATAATGCAAAAAAACAAGTTCATAATCATTTAGAAACAACAATACTAATGTTTTAACTCAGGAAGAGTTCAGAAATCAATATTTGGTGGAATAACCATGATTTTTAATCACAGCTTTCATGCGTCTTGTCATGCTTTCCACCAGGCTTTCACACTGCTTTTGGCTGACCTTATGCCACTCCTGGTACAAAAATTGAAGCAGTTCTTCTTTGTTTGATGGCTTGTGACTATCCATCTTCCTCTTGATTACATTCCAGAGGTTTTCAATGGGGTCCAGGTCTGGAGATTGGGCTGGCCATGACAGGGAGTTGATATGGTGGTCCTTAATCCACACCTTGATTGACCTAGCTGTGTGGCATGGCGCATTGTCCTGCTAGAAAAACCAGTCCTAAGGGTTGGTGAACATTGCCTGAGCAGAAGGAATCAACTCTTTTTCCAGGATAACCTTGTATGCAGCTTGATTCATACGTCCTTCGCAAAGAGCAACCTGCCCAATTTCAGCCTTGCTGAAGCATCCCCAGATCATCACCGCTCCTCCACCAAATTTCACAGTGGGTGCAAGACACTGTAGCTTGTACGCCTATCCAAGTTTCTGTCTAACCATTAGATGACGAGGTGTTGGGCAAAGCTGAAAATTAGACTCATCAGAGAAGATTACCTTACTTCAGTCATCTATGGTCCAATCCTTACGGTCTTGGCAAACTTCAGCCTTGCTCTCATTTACTTCTCATTGATGAAAGGCTTTTTTCTAGCTTTACATGACTTGAGTCCTGCCTCTAGGAGCCTGTTACAAACTGTTCTTGCAGTGCACTGCACCCCAGCTGCCATTTTCCATTCCTTTTTAGGTCACTTGATGTCATCCTGTGGTTGCTGAGTGACATTCAAATAAGATGACGGTCATCCAGGTCAGTAGAGATTTGTTTTCACTCTGACAATCTGTAATTTTGTTGTCCCCAATGTCTGCTGCTTGACCTTGTTGTAATGGACTGCCATCTTAGAAATTTTAAGGATGGAGGCACCATGACACTCACTGGGTCCCAGTGCTAGTACAACCCCTGGCAAAAATTATGGAATCACCGGCCTTGGAGGATGTTCATTCAGTTGTTTAATTTTGTAGAAAAAAAGCAGATCACAGACATGGCACAAAACTAAAGTCATTTCAATGGCAACTTTCTGGCTTTAAGAAACACTAAAAGAAATCAAGAACAAAAAATGTGGTAGTCAGTAATGGTTACTTTTTTTAACCAAAGCATAGAGGAAAAATTATGGAATCACTAAATTCTGAGGAAGAAATTATGGAATTATGAAAAACAAACAAACAAAAAAACACTCCAAAACCTCACTAGTATTTTGTTGCACCACCTCTGGATTTTATAACAGCTAGCAGTCTCTGAGGCATGGACTTAATGAGTGTCAAACAGTACTCTTCATCAATCTGGCTCCAATTTTCTCTGATTGCTGTTGCCAGATCAGCTTTGCAGGTTGGAGCCTTGTCACGGACCATTTTCTTCAACTTCCACCAAAGATTTTCAATTGGATTGAGATCCATACTATTTGCAGGCCATGACATTGACCTTATGTGTCTTTTTTCATGGAATGTTTGCACAGTTCTTTGGCAGGATGCATTATCATCTTGAAAAATGATTTCATCATCCCCAAACATCCTTTCAATTGATGGGATAAGAAAAGTGTCAAAAATATCAACATAAACCTGTGCATTTATTGAAGATGTAATGACAGCCATCTCCCCAGTGCCTTTACCTGACATGCAGCCCCATATCATCAATGACTGTGGAAATTTGCATGTTCTCTTCAGGCAGTCATCTTTATAAATCTCATTGGAACGGCACCAAACAAAAGTTCCAGCATCATCACCTTGCCCAATGCAGATTTGCGATTCATCACTGAATATTTCTTTCATCCAGTCATCCACAGTCCATGATTGCTTTTCCTTAGCCCATTGTAACCTTGTTTTTTTCTGTCTAGGTGTTAATGATGGCTTTCGTTTAGCTTTTCTGTATGTAAATCCCATTTCCTTTAGGCGGCTTCTTACAGTTCGGTCAGAGACGTTGACTCCAGTTCCCACCCATTCGTTCCTCAATTGTTTTGTTGTGCATTTCCTGTTTTGGAGACATATTGTTTTAAGTTTCTTGTCTTGACGCTTTGATGTCTTCCTTGGTCTACCAGTATGTTTGCCTTTAACAACCTTCCCATGTTGTTTGTAATTGGTCCAGATTTTAGACACAGCTGACTGAACAACCAACATTGCGTGATGATTTACCCTCTTTTAAGAGTTTGATAATCCTTTCCTTTGTTTCAATTGACATCTCTCATGTTGGAGCCATGATTCATGTCAGTCCACTTGGTGCAACAGCTCTCCAAGGTGTGATCACTCCTTTTTAGGTGCAGACTAACAAGCAGATCTAATTTGACGCAGGTGTTATTTTTGGGAATGAAAATTTACAGGGTGAATCCATAATTTTTTCCTCAGAATTGAGTGATTTCATAATTTTTCCCCTATGCATTGGTAAAAAAGTAACCATTACTGACTACCACATTTTTTGTTCTTGATTTCTTTTAGTGTTTCTTAAAGCCAGAAAGTTGCCATTTGAAATTACTTTAGTTTTGTGCCATGTCTGTGATCTGCTTTTTTTTCTACAAAAATTAAACAACTGAATGAACATCCTCCAAGGCCGGTGATTCCATAATTTTTGCCAGGGGTTGTAAAGAGAGAATTGAGCCCTTCTTTTCCTCACTGAAGACTTTTCTTTTCAACTCCTTTGGCAAGTTTAAGGCTATGTGCACACGATCAGGATTTCTTGCAGAAATTTCCTGAGCAAAACTGGACATTTTCTGCAAGAAATCTGCATGCGTTTTTTTTGTGTTTTTTGTGCATTTTTTTCCAGAGCTTCCCAATGTATTAAATAGCAGGAAAAACGTGAAAAATCCGCAAAATTAATGAACATGATGCATTTTTTACTGCGATGCATTTTTTTGCGGAAAAAAATGCATCATGTGCACAAAAATTGCGGAATGCATTCTAAATGATGGGATGCATAATGTATGCCTTTTTTTTTTTTTTTTTAGCGAAAAAAAACGCAACTTGTGCACACAGTCTTAAGGTTATTTTTTCATTCCTATTACTTTTGAGATACTACTAGTCACTTGTTTTGCCATCCAGCTTGTCCTATTGCAAGAGGACTGTGAACACCACAGCAGTGTTTTTTTTATACTTTCCTTCATTACATAAGATTTGTTTCAGGTGATCACCTAATCAAAAGCACATTAAGTAGAATGAGGTGTACTCTGGTTGGAATTCAACTGACACTGGAATGGAATGGTTTGTCAGACATGCAGAGAAGCTGATTTTTATAAAACTGTGCAGTGGTCTCTTAATTTTTGACAGAGCTGTAAAAAGCACACATTTACTATTATTTAGTTGTAAGCATATTGTATGGCTCTCACGGAATCACGTTTTAAAATACCCTATTTTTGTACTATAAGATGCACTTTTTTCCCCAAAACTTTTTGGGGAAAATGGGGGTGTGTCTTATAGTCAGAATATACTTACAAGTAGTGTGGTGGCAGGAAAAGTCAGGCGAATCTGCGGCGGTACAGGTCCGACACTGCAGGGCGATGATCACACTCCCTTTCCAGACTGGTGCGGCAGTGCTCTGTGGTGCGGGGGGAGTTCGCCAGCATTTTTTGAAAGCCCAGAGGCCCCCGCACATCCATTGTTGCAATGTGGTAGCCCCCGGGAAAATGTCTGTGGATGTGCAGGGGCCTCCTGGCTTTCACAAAATGCCGGCAGACCCCCCCGCACCACAGAACACCACCGAACCAACCTGGAATGGGATTTCCTAAAGGCCACTGCATCACAGCAATGGATGTGCGGGGGCCTCCGGGAAATCACAAAATGCTGACACAGCCCCCGCACCACAGAGCACTGCCGAACCTGCCGCACCAGTCTGGGATGGGAGTCATATCACTGAACCACCGAAAACCCCTTGTGACCATGCTCCACCAGCACTGCCGATATCCCCCTGGTAAGCTGAATTTGGACTGTAAGACGGATCCCCATTTGACACATTAATTTTTTTCCCCTATTTTCTCTTTCTGAAAATTTGGGGTGCATCTTATGGTCTGGTGCATCTTATAGTTCGAAAAATACAGTATGTGACATTCATGGCTCTCAGCCAACAAGGTTCCCGACCCCTAGACTCGGAGCTTGGTGAGAAGGCAACAACTCTTGGCACAATTATTAGAAAATGGAAGAAACACAAGATGTCAACCTTCCTCTGTCTGGGGCTACATGCATGATCTTGCCTTGTGGGCTAAGGATGATTCTGAAAGAGGGCAGGAATCAGCTCAGAACTACACAGGATGACCTGGTCAATGACATGAAGAGAGCTGGGACCACAGTTAATAACACTACGCCATCATGGATTAAATTCCTGCAGGGCATGCAAGGTCCCCCTGCTCATGCCAACACATGTCCAGGCCTGTTTGAAGTTCACCAATGACCATCTGGATGATCTAGAGGAGGCATGAGAGAAGGTCATGTGGTCAGATGAGACCAAAATAGAACTTTTTGGAATCAACTCCACTTGCCGTGTTTGGAGAAAGAAGGATGAGTACAACCCCAAGAACACCATCCCAACCATGAAGCATGGTGGGGGGAAAACATACTTTGGCTGTCATTTTCCGCAAAGGGGACAGGACAACTGCACCACATCGAAGGGAGGATGGATGGGGTCATCTATCGTGAGATTTTGGCCAACAACCTCTTTCCCTCTGTAAGAGCATTGAAGATGGTTTGTGACTGGGTCTTCCAGCATGACAATGACCCAAAACACACAGCCAGGGCAACTAAGGAGTGGCTCCGTAAGAAGCATTTCACGGTCCTGGAGTGGCCTAACCAATCTCCAGACCTGAACTCCATAAAAAATCTTTGGAGGGAGCTGAAAGTCATTGTTGTCCAGTGACAGCCCTGAAAGCTGAAAGATCTGGAGATCTGTATGAAGAAGTGAGCCAAAATCCCTGCTGCACTGTGTACAAACTTCGTCAAGAACTATAAGAAACGTCTGACCTCTGTATTTGCAAACAAAGGTTTCTGTACCAAATATTAAAGTTCTGTTTTTCTATCAATAAATCAAATACTTATTGTCCCCATTTCAACTGTATATCATTATACTTGTCTGCAGACTCCCTTACAGGTTTCATGGACTATAAGAAATGTGACAAAACCTGGGTAACGCAACTTGGGGTGATATTCGGTGAGAGGCAACTGAATGACAAAGAAACCTGATATAAAAGACTTGAAACTGAAAATCAGGGAACTCCTTAGGAGAAGGATTAAAACCTGGTGGAATAAGGCCGCCTTAGAAAACTACTTACCAAAGGACATTATACCTAGGGGGCTACGCATCCAACTGCTTCCTACATTAGATGTGACTGTGAAGCACAGATGTGCTACCATTTGAGACCAAAAATAGATTTTTAAAATATATATTTTTTTAAATTAAAATATAAAAATTTGTATCATCCATCTTTTTCACCATTATAAATATAGAAAAAAAATACATGTTACAAAGAGATCTGATTTATCAAAATATAAATTTAATTAACCCATACCCGCTAGGTGGCCCCGTTGCGGCATGCATCCAAACCCCCTGCAAAACAGGATTCGGACACATGAGGCGATGGAGCCATAGACTGTAACGGTTCCGGCAGAGCGAACGTTCATCATTTTTGAAGTGTGCGCCTACTGCAGGCTGACACCCAGGTACAGTCCCCTGCATGTTTGTGTCCCCCTGCAGTAGGCGCACACTTCAAAAATGATGAACGTTCGCTCTGCCGGAACCGTTACAGTCTACGGCTCCATCGCCTCATGTGTCCGAATCCTGTTTTGCAGGGGGATGGGAAGTGTGCTGTGACGGGAAAGCGCTAGTGATGAGCAAACATGCTAGGAAAAGGCGATATCCCATGCTCATGTGCTAACAGAGCGTTTTCAGAGAGCTCGAAAAATATGTTCAGGTCCCCGAGGCTGCATGACTATCTGCTGTTCAACAGGCACAACACATGTAGGGATTTCCTGTTTGTTAGTAAAATAGCCCAGACTTGAAGGGGTTAATTATAATGATGACCCCCCCCCCTCAAAGTAACAGAGCTCCAGCACCTACCTCCACCTGCAGAGCCGCACACCACATATATGGCTGTTCTGTGCGCACAGGACCTGTGATGAGGTCACAGGAGGGGAGGAGTCAGGGGTCACATGATCTTGGACCTCAGTGTATGCAGGACTCTGCTGTGCTGGTTGTCATGGTGCTGGATGAGGGGAAGTTTATGTGTGGGGTCAGGAGGGGTTTACAGGGTGGATGTAGCAGAGCCGTGTGTGTACGAGGTGTACGGAGCGGAGCCGTGTGTGTACGAGGTGTACGGAGCAGAGCCGTGTGTGTACGAGGTGTGCGGAGCGGAGCCGTGTGTGTACGAGGTGTACGGAGCAGAGCCGTGTGTGTACGAGGTGTACGGAGCGGAGCCGTGTGTGTACGAGGTGTACGGAGTGGAGCCACATGTGTACGAGGTGTACGGAGCGGAGCCGTGTGTGTACGGGGTGTACGGAGCAGAGCCGCATGTGTACGAGGTGTACGGAGCAGAGCCGCATGTGTACGAGGTGTACGGAGCGGAGCAAAGTGTGTGTGAGGTGTACGGAGCGGAGCCGTGTATGTACGAGGTGTACAGAGCGGAGCCGTGCGTGTGCGAGTTGTGCAGACTGGCATATCACCATATCCATTATATTTATAAATGTATGAGAATACTATAGACTATATAGACTGCAGAACATTATACTCTATATCAGGGGTGCACAGTCTTTTTAGGCCCACAGGCCACAATGGGCTTTGAGCAGCCTAGATTCCAGAAGGAGCCGTGGATCATCTCGTTATCTCCTAGACCCTTATCACCTTCATTCTTGAACTTACGGTATTTCTGCTCTCTGTTGATTATTTCTGATAGTAGAGGTGAGCGAACATGTTTGGAAAACGTTCTCCAATCTCAAGTTCGGCAGGAACGTAGAACATTCGGATTCGTGTTCGCTTTCACAAGCATTATTACTCAACATCGGTCACAGTTCGGTTAATCATCGCATTTCCATTAATGCTTTTGTATTACTTTGGTTACGTTGGCGGACATCTTGTTTTCCTGGCACCATTTCCTCAGTGTCACAGTGCAGAGAGGTCGCTCCTGCGCTAGTGCTGAAAGTGAACTTATCAGTGAAATAGGTAGGAATCTGTCTTGTGTGAAATCAAAATTCTAGCATCAAAGTACATTATGCAAAAACTGTGTGGCAGTCTCCGAAAACACCATATGCTACTCCAAATCGTTTGTGCTAAAACTGTGTTTCAGTGGCAAATCAGGCGGCCAGATTTCCACTTTAAAATCATTGGGCGTTAGGCTGCCGTCACACTAGCAGTATTTGGTCAGTATTTTTCATCAGTATTTGTAGGCCAAAACCAGGAGTGGAACAAATAGAGGAAAAGTATAATAGAAACATATGCACCACTTCTGCATTTATCGCCCACTCCTGGTTTTGGCTTACAAATACTGATATAAAATACTGACCAAATACTGCTAGTGTGACGGCAGCGTAACAGTATTGTTCAGGCACATGATGTAAGAAAACAGTGATTGTTAATTATTGACAGGTGACTGACAGCTGTGGGCCTAAGGTTGTGAAACAGCAGAGTACACGTGGGAAAGGCTACTCACAACATGAGTGGGGAAAAAGTGAGGTCGTGGTGGAAGGGGGAATAGGCTTGATGTTCGACATGTCCGTGGGTTAGATGTGAATGAAAGCTCAACTGAACAAACTGTCTCGTCCTATCCTAAGACCACTGACAACATCTGTTACTTGCCGGCATACTCAACTCCCTTTGATAGCCATACAGCGGTACACCTTGTAGATGAGGCTCAGAACGAGCTTGTGCTCCAGTGGATGGCAAGAGCTGCATAAAGTGGCCTCTCCTTCTCTTCCTCCACCTTAACATCACACACAGCACGATCCTCAGAGGTGGCACCCCAATCTCCCTCGTTTCCACATCAAAAATTTTCAAACACCTAACTGACTGTGGGGAACCTAAGATGGACCATTCTGAAGAGCTGTTCACACATTGTATTCCATGGGCATCAGAGGTCTGCTCCAAAGAATCTCAGAATCCAGACAAGGAAAGCATCTGCACTGATGCCGAAAATTGCTGTCTTTGTGTCACCTATTACAACACATCTTTCTCAATCCATCATAATATCTCTGCCTGCATCTCGCTCACAGTCTAGCAGTTTGTCCTGTTCTCCATACTCCGCCCTCTCTCAGCAAAGCAGCCAGCTCTTGGTACCGCAGTTGTTGTAACGTAAAAGAATGTTTCCTCCTACACATAGTAAAGCTAAGAGCTTGAACTCCACCATCTCCAATCTGTTGGCTACAGAAATGCTGCCTTTCTGCCTGGTGGATACCGACAGTTTCCCTGAACAAATCTGTCTGCCAGGGTGCATTTCACCACTGACACTTGGACGAGCAAACAGGAGCTGTTACATAAGTCTTTGACTCCCCAAGGCTTGAAGGACAAACCTCTGTATCTAACAGTTTTTCCACTGCTTCTGCCTCCTCCACTTCCTCTAGGGCCTCCACCTGTGACCTCAACCGTTCCCTTAATCAGACATGTGTTCCAACAGTGATAGAATCTCCTGCACCACCGTACTGCGCAGCCATGGCTCAGCAGTGTTTAAATTAACATGCCTTGGAGATCAAAGTGACACAGCTCAAGAGTTGTGGACAGGTATCCAGCTGAGTTAGAGCAATGGCTGTCTCCACTAAATCTGGAGCAAGGGAAGGCCATGTGTGATAACGGTGCCAACCTGGTGGCAGCCGTATGCCATGTGGCAACCTCACACACGAGCATTGCATGACTCACGTCCTAATCCTGGTGATACAGCAATTTCTATGCCACTATCCCGGCCTGGATGTGCAGCTGCAGAAAGCACGGTCGCTGTGTGCTCACTTCCAACGATCACATCCCGCAGATCCATCAACTTGCATAGCTACAGAGGTCTTTCTTTGGGCCTACCGGTTAACCGTTTGATAGCGATGTTCCGACAGTGAAATAGCACTCTGCACAAGTTGCAGCGATTATGGCAGTAGCAACGAGCCTGGTACAGTATGTCTTTTTGCATAGCCTAGGCCAACACAGTCCGGACGTGGTGCAAATCATGCTTGCGGAGTGGGCACAAGTGAAAGACCACCCTTCTGCACAGTTTTGAAATGGCTACAAAGATGGTTATCGCTGATAATGCCATCATCAGCATCACTATTCCGGTCACCTACAAGCTGAAGCACACTTTGAATAGTCTGTGTGAAGAGGTGACGGTCCTAGAGGAAGAGTTGGAAGCAGAGGAGGATGTGGAAGGGATAACAATATGTTACATTTCCAGACAGTCTTCACTCAGGCAGGTGGCTTACTGCCATCAAGAAGGGCTCATGGTACCAGACAAACTGTTAGTGAAGATGCAGGAGCCAAGGAATAAATTTAGGAGGATGAGGTGATGGACACGCAATAGTCAGGCGATGAAGAGGATAAAAATACACTCTCTGTTGTCCTTGGTTGGCGGGAGGGGACGGAGGATGCAACTTTGAGTATTACCCTACCACTAACACACCATAGACTTGGACCTCCTGGAAGCGCCCAGCACGAGTACCTTCTTGCTGCACTATCTTCAACACTATGCCCGTATTCTTACAGTTAGAAATAGTTCTGACTACTGGGTTGCCACTCTGTTAGATCCACGGTACAAGAGTAAATTTAGCCAGATACTTCCCCCCTGGAAAGGGATGTGTGCATGCAGGAGTATCGAAATACACTTGTAGACAATCTTAAGAGTGGTATTCCCCAAGACAGCAGTGAGGCACATAGTGTGCAGCCCAGTTGTAGACATCCAACCCCGGGAATGTCAAGACGTCATCGCAGAAACATTAGCAGCAGCAGCAGTGTAAGTGGCATAAGCAATTTCTGTGAGTTAACACATTTTTTAGACCAGCCTGTGCACCAGCAGAACAGAGTACAAGTCTGACACGTTGTGAACAATCAAAAGAAGTGCTGCCTTATTTGTTTGATTGTATTTGAGTTGGTTACTAGGTAAGCACCTGTTCAGACCTTATTCATGTTTGAATGTGACAGTCAGTTTTTTTGATATTTGTATTAGCCTTCTGACTGACTGAGCACTCCGCCCCTTTGCCTCAGCCATTTGTAATTGCAGCAGGATCCTACCCCTCCATTTAAATATAGCTTTCAGTCTAAAGATGATTCATATTAGGTTCCCAGAGAGATGCAGACTAAGCGCGGATTGGCATTAGGTCCTAGCAATGAGAAACGTGTTATCGCGGCTGCCAGGTACACACAAATTGTCCAATCTATGCGCTAAGCTTTCTCAATTTTTCATATTTCTAGTGCAGTAATGCAGTTAAATTTTTATTTCATGTTTGCATGTTATAGCTCTACAGAATGCTGCCTTAGTTGCTTGATTGTATTTGAGTTAGTTACTCTAGGTAAGCACCTGTTCAGACCTTATTCATGTTTGGATGTGATGGTCAGATTTTTTTATATTTGACACGTTATTGTCTTCAAAAATGGAAGAGTGACCCTAGCTCACCTGTCATGTCTTGGAGGTTTTGTCATGCTTGGCAACCAGCGTTCCCAAAGAATGTGCCTTCAGCTCTGCTGGTGGTGTCCTGATGGATAAGCGCATCCAGCTGTCCCCTCAAAGTGTAGACTACCTAACTTTCATCAGAAGGAACAAGTCATGGATCTCCGATGACTTTTGCACCACAGATACAGATTGGACAGACTAGGCGATGGTGTCGTTTTTACTGTCATGTATTTATCCCACATTATTGCAGTCTGTGCCATCTTTGTGGTGTCTTCTGTGCCTGGTGTTGCTACAGTTTTTTGAAATGTGGAGACTCCAAGTTGGGTCTCCATCTGGTGGGTTGCCTGTAATAGAAACTGTGTTAGAGGTCTATTATACTGTTTCTCCTCTGTAGAAATCGATGCCACTTTTGTGCTGTGTGACAATTTTTTTTAAAATGTGGAGACTCCAAGTTGGGTCTTCACCTGGTGGGTTGCCCGTGTAAGTAGGCCTCCAAGGCAGGCAGGCCTGAGTCAATTGATCAGTCATTTGTTACTATTCTTACATTTTTCTATCAATAGTAGTCAATGACACTGATGTTTGTGCAGACTGTGGCTGGATTAAAAAAATAAATAAATTGGAGGTGTTGCATGAGGTGTGAGGTCTCCAAGCTAAGAAGGCTTACACTGGTCCCTTAACCACCAGGTCGTCATTGAAACTTCAACTCCAAACTGTAAATGCTGAACCAGGCCCTGATCCTGATACCTCATGCATGGCTGACTGCTGCTGTGCCATTTGCAAATTTCCACTGTGGGTCAGTTGATGTCACTTTGTTAGGTTTTGCCTCTCATTGATTCTAAAGGGGTTCAACGAACTGTTCAGCGAACGGGTGGTGTGTACGGCGAATCCGAACCGAACCTTGAAAGGTTCGATCATTTCTACGAGCAGTGAAGTCTAATTAACCAAGTACTGAGAAACTGTACACTACGCTGATGATCTACTCTGTACTATTGCTCTGCTTTACTATTTGGCGAATGGTAGATATGTATCTACGTTTTCTGCCATCTGGTGCAAGAATTCAGTTTGGCACCCCCTACACAAACCTCCAAGCACATATGCGATTTGCACACTTAGCCACGTGCGAGCTGCTCTAATTCTCCCAATGTTCAGAGAAAAACTGAGAGAAGCAGGAAGAAATGTGACATGTGTGACATGCATGTATGAAAATTGCATATGAGTGAAGTGTCCAAGTGATGACTGTGGAGCTGAATCCTGACAGTGTATAATACATGCTGTTAGGATTGGCTACAAGGCTTCATTTTATAATTAAAGGGCTTGTCCAGGTTTGAGATTTAAGTCTATGTGACTGCAAGCTTCTGAATTCTTACAGCACATGTAATGCACCCTTTTAGGATTCTCCCTTGCCAGTGCAAGCGTGGACAGTCATGTCAGCAGAAGTATGCAATTTGTATACTTCTGGCCACATTCCCAATTTTACGTGCCCAGCCTCGCCCAGTTCATTGAGTGAAGCCACACATGTCTAGTCAGCATGTGGTCACATGTATATAAATCACCTGCAAGAGAGAATCCTGACAGCGTGTAATGCGTGCTGTGAGAATGCAGAAGTCTGCAGTCACATAGAATGACAACAGACTTATCACAAACTTGGACAACGCCTTTAATGCTCATAACATAAACTAAAATATGAAAATTAGTCAGTAACACAAATAAAATTTACATCCACGTACCTTTTAGATTATTGTGTCTCTGTAGTCGTTCTCTTCTTCATCTTGTCTAGACTTCATGATGACTTTCTCAACCAAAGTTGTCTCTGCAGACTTCCATCTTTTCCAGTCTTGTGCAGCACATCCCGCCCTTAACCCCTTACCGACATTGGGCAATTTTTTTTTTTTAACAAAAGTTTGGAATTTTTTTTCACCACTTAAATAAAAAAGAATCTAGACATGTTTGGTGTATATGAACTCCTAATGACCTGGAGAATCATAATGGCAGGTTAGTTTTAGCATTTAGTGAACCTAGTAAAAAAAAAGCCAAACAAAAAACAAGTGTGGGATTGCACTTTTTTTTGCAATTTCACCGCACTTGGATTTTTTTCGTGTTTTCTAGTACACATGGTAAAACCAATGGTCCCACTTTTGGTACACGCTGTCCACACTATCCTCTTTCCATAGTTTCCTTTACACTGTCCTCTCACACTGTGTCCCCCCTAGATGGCCCAGTCTCTATACTATGCATCCTCATCACACTCCTCCTTGGCATACTGTCCACTTCTGGCTTACACCGTCCCCCACAATACTAAAGTCTCTATTCTGTGCCCACTCACACTTTTCTCCTCTCATACTGATAACTCACACATTTCCCCTTCCATTCTCATGTATGTCACCCCTGCGAACCATACTGTCTCCTCACATATTTACCCCTTGTTCTTCATACATCCTATCACCATCACACACAGAATAAGTCCCCCTCAACACTGATTAAATCCACCCCCTACAAAGAATAGATCCCCCTTCCACACTGAATAATCCCCCCCACGAAAGTAATAAATCCCCAGCCCTCCACACAGAGTAGATCCCCCTCCACACTGAATAATCCCCTCTTCACAGTAAACAAATCCCCCCCACACGAAGAATGAATCACCCCCCTACATTGAATCTTTGGTGTCTTCAGCACTTACCTCTGATCCTCTGCTCTCTTCTGCGTGCCGGCAAGTGACATCAGCAGCGAGATCACATGATCTAATCATGCTGCTGATGTCACTCTGACCCAGTGTTCAGAGCTTCAATTGTACTTATGTCTGAAAGCCTGGACTCTGGGAGCTGGTGCGCTGCAGCTTGTCAGCTGGCTCAGAGAATGGCCAAATCCTAGCCCAGGGGAAAGACACTCCACACCGGCACATTAGACAGCCCAATTGCACCTGCTGCTGGCTGCACCTGGGGCATATGCCCCGGTTGTCCCCCCTCAGATATGCTTCTGGAGAATGGGGGTGGGCCCTTCGCATCTCAGGTATGTTTTTTTTTCTTATTGTTTTGGGATCTTGAGCTGCTATTTTACGCTGTGTGTTATTGGTTATTATGGTACCTTCTGCGACAACATCCTCAATGACTCTTGTATTCCTTGAAATGTTGTTTTCGGAATGTTGACAGCCTCAACACCCCAGGTAAATGGAGATTTATAAATAATTGACAAAATCTATATATATAATTGTCTAAGGGTTTTTCTGTCTGTCCTGGAAATCCCGCGTCTCTGATTGGTCGAGGCCTGGCGGCCTCGACCAATCAGCGACGGGCACAGCATGGCGACGATGATGTCATAAAGGTTGCCTCGACCAATCAGCGACGGGCACAGTCTGCCGCGAATTCGCCTCGACCAATCAGCGACGGGCACAGTATCGACGTAGATGTCATAATGGTTGCCATGGCGACGATGATGTCATAAAGGTTGCCTCGACCAATCAGCAACGGGCACAGTCTGCCGCGAATTCTGGAATCATCATTGTCCATATACTATGGGGACATGCATATTCTAGAATACCCGATGCATTAGAATCGGGCCTGTTGCCTCGACCAATCAGCGACGGGCACAGTCTGCCGTGAATTCTGGAATCATCATTGTCCATATACTACGGGGACATGCATATTCTAGAATACCCGATGCATTAGAATCTATATATATAATTGTCTAAGGGTTTTTCTGTCTGTCCTGGAAATCCCGCGTCTGATTGGTCGAGGCCGCCTGGGCTTTGACCAATCAGCGACGGGCACAGTCTGCCGCGAATTCTGGAATCATCATTGTCCATATACTACGGGGACATGCATATTCTAGAATACCCGATGCGTTAGAATCGGGCCACAATCTAGTATCTTTATATCCAGTGTTCCTTCAAGAGAAAAACTGGATAAAAAATGAAGACCTACAGTCATGGCCAAAAGTATTGACACCTCTGCAATTCTGTCAGATAATACTCAGTTTCTTCCTGAAAATGACTGCAAACACAAATTCTTTGGTATTATTATCTTCATTTAATTTGTCTTAAATGAAAACACACAAAAAGAATTGTCCTAAAGCCAAATTAGATATAATTCCACACCAAAAATAACAAAAGGGGGTGGACAAAAGTATTGGCACCTTTTGAAAAATCATGTGATGCTTCTCTAATTTGTGTAATTAACAGCACCTGTAACTTACCTGTGGCACCTAACAGGTGTTGGCAATAACTAAATCACACTTGCAGCCAGCTGACATGGATTAAAGTTGGGGCGGACGTGCGGGCCCAGGTGATAGCGGGTAATCCACATCCCAGCCTTTTTAAGGTAATTATACCGGTTCATTGACCGCCTGTACAATAACCTCTGGTGCGGTATATTTTAATACTATAGTGGTGTGTTAGGCTGTTACTGGTGGGGTACATCTAAGTATATGGATTCACACTGTTGTAGTTTTCTATCTTGAGATTATATGTCCCTACTCATATATGGAACAACTGGTATAACCAATTGGGTTTCTAACCAGGATTGTTGGATGTGGAATATATCCGTGTCTCGCTTTGTGCTGCACGTCAACATTGGTAAACAGTGGGGGATGCTGTTCTACTCCCCAAATCTGGCAATATGTTTTTAAATTTTGTAGTATTTCAATAAAATTCTTTGTTTGATATGAAAAATTGCCTTATGATCATCTTTTTCATGATAATCTATGGATTAAAGTTGACTCAACCTCTGTCCTGTATCCTTGTGTGTACCACATTGAGCATGGAGAAAAGAAAGAAGACCAAAGAACTGTCTGAGGACTTGAGAAACCAAATTGTGAGGAAGCATGAGTAATCTCAAGGCTACAAGTCCATCTCCAAAGACCTGAATGTTCCTGTGTCTACCGTGCGCAGTGTCATCAAGAAGTTTAAAGCCCATGGCACTGTAGCTATCCTCCCTAGATGTGGACAGAAAAGAAAAATTGACAAGAGATTTCAACGCAAGATTGTTGGATAAAGAACCACGACTAACATCCAAACAAGTTCAAGCTGCCCTGCAGTCCGAGGGTACAACAGTGTCAACCCGTACTATCCGTTGGCGTCTGAATGAAAAGGGACTGTATGGTAGGAGACCCAGGAAGACCCCACTTCTTACCCCGAGACATAAAAAAGCCAGGCTGGAGTTTGCCAAAACTTACCTGAAAAAGCCTAAAATGTTTTGGAAGAATGTTCTCTGGTCAGATGAGACAAAAGTAGAGCTTTTTGGGCAAAGGCATCAACATAGAGTTTACAGGAGAAAAAAAGAGGCATTCAAAGAAAAGAACACTGTCCCTACAGTCAAACATGGCGGAGGTTCCCTGATGTTTTGGGGTTGCTTTGCTGCCTCTGGCACTGGACTGCTTGACTATGTGCATGGCATTATGAAGTCTGAAGACTACCAACAAATTTTGCAGCATAATGTAAGGCCCAGTGTGAGAAAGCTGGGTCTCCCTCAGAGGTCATGGGTCTTCCAGCAGGACAATGACCTAAAACACACTTCAAAAAGCACTAGAAATTTGAAAATGGTTTGAGAGAAAGCACTGGAGACTTCTAAGGTGGCCAGCAGTGAGTCCAGACCTGAATCCCATAGAACACCTGTGGAGAGATCTAAAAATGGCAGTTTGGAGAAGGCACCCTTCAAATATCAGGGACCTGGAGCAGTTTGCCAAAGAAGAATGGTCTAAAATTCGAGCAGAGCATTGAAAGAAACTCATTGATGGTTACCGGAAGCGGTTGGTCGCAGTTATTTTGGCTAAAGGTTGTGCAACCAAGTATTAGGCTGAGGGTGCCAATACTTTTGTCTGGCCCATTTTTGGAGTTTTGTGTGAAATGATCAGTGTTTTGCATTTTGCTTCATTCTCTTTTGTGTTTTTTCATTTAAGACAAAATAAATGAAGATAATAATACCAAAGAATTTGTGTTTGCAATCATTTCCAGGAAGAAACTGAGTATAATCTGACAGAATTGCAGGGGTGTCAATACTTTTGGCCATGACTGTATATTACACACCTGCCCTGGTTAGCCCAGGCTCTGCTTCCTGACCCTGGGTCCACTGTCTTCTGTTGTGCTCAACATCAGGTTTTTCAAGTTGCCCGGCGTGGATCAATGACAATCTCCCTAGACATTTTTAAAGCTCATTGACACTCAAACCAGTGTCTTGGAATTGAGACTTTAGACTTCTATGTTTAGTGTGCTCAACTTTCTGTGCAAACTGTGCTTTTACACTATTCCATCCCTGCTGGGTTTCCCTTAATCGGTCCTCCTGCTTCTGAAATTCCTGAGTGTGCCAAGTCCTTGCTACCTATGTGCTTTCTTGCTTACGTATTCAATTTCTGAGGTCCATGTTATCTAAGGCTTAGAGGATCTACCTTACCCACCTTTATGAAATAAAAATATCCTAACTGTATTGAAGCCTCTTTGTAAAAATCTCTTTAAAAAAAACATGAGGGGTAGCAATTTTATTTAGCTTTCAATTTATTTATAAGCTAATATTCAAGATCCAGTAAGCAGATTCCTTATGGTCAAAATGTATTGAAGATCAAACTTTTTGCCTGATTAACATTTTTCAAGGCACTTGTTGAGGTTATCTTTGGATGGAAGGTCTCTAATATTGTACAGGTAACACACTGATTGACTCACTGGTGACGTGTCTAGTTGAATTCCTTCATCTTTGCTTTTCTTCTTCATCCAGCGCAGACCCCGCCATCACTTCTTCCAGCCAGGACTCATCTCTGCTTTAAAATAAACCATTGTCTAGAGCACCACTTCCAAAGCAAATTTCCCACTTTTGCCCCTTCTACAATACGCAGCTGAATACAGATGTGCACCCATTAATATATAATTAATTATGCAACCCACCATTCCAAATATAAATTGTAATCCACCACTGCGCCCCCACTAATTAGTTTCCCCTCCCAATAAATACATAAATTAATTAGAACTTGTACTCTTCCCCAATACATTTTCAGTCACACTCCTGCCTCCTTAACGCCCCCACTCCGATTCATTATATTTACATGCCCACTCTGCCCCAATTCATTGTTATATCTTCTCTCTGTCCCACCCCTGTACTCAATTCATCACTATCCCCCAGCATCCAGTCTCAATTTATCATTTGCTCTCCCCTCCCCTCAATTCAGTATCATTCGCTCTCCCCTCAATTCATTAGCATTTGCTGTACCCCACCCTCAATTAATAATTTACTCTCCACATCTCCCCACCTTTAATTCATCATTTGCTTGCCCTCACCCTGAATTCATTATCATTTGCAGTACCCCATCCTCAAATCATCATTTGCTCTCCCCACCCTCAAATCATCATTTTCTTTCCCCTACACAATTCATTATTTGCTGTCCCCCTCCCCAATTCATTTGCTCTCAACACCCCCCACCCTCAAGTCATCATTTTCTGTCCTCCACCCTCAATTCATCATTTGCTTTCCCCTACCCTCTATTGAACATTTGCTGTCCCCATCCCAATTCATCATTATTTGCGCTCCCTCTCCTCAGTACATCATTCACTGTTCAACACCCTCAATTCATCATCACTTGCTTCCCCCAGAGAACATTTAATTCATTTTATTTAAAAAATAGTTTTCATACCTCTCACGATCATCTGCAAACGCAGCTTCGCTTCTTTTGTACTTCTAGAGAGTGGTGTGCGTATATGCCGGTGCAAAAGCGATGATGCACGCACGTCACAGAAGGCTGTTCCATGGAGCTCCAAGGAAGGCTGCTTGCAATGGCAAATACTACGTTATTATACCCTGGGACAGTGAGCAGAAGCACAAGAAGGGGGCCTAGAATGCATCCAGGCCCCCCCTCTTTACTTCTGCTCACATGACCCCATACAGCAGTAAGGACATTAATGCCCTGATGGCGGCCCTGGTTGTATATACTCCTGTTCAATTCCTTATGAATCACTAAAATATAGTTGATCCTTGGCGTACTCATAATTCTATTAGGCATGAATACACGCACTAGTCCCATGTACACGACACCTATGAACAATTAAACTATTGATTGTTGTTATTCTCATTATTACCACATATTCCATAATCCCGGACATACTGTACATATTTCTGACCATGCTCCAATCACTACAGATATATATTTTTCTAGTTCCATTTCCATGTTTGGAAGGTCCCATTTTCCTTTACATTGGTATAATTTAGAAAATTTTAAAAACACTTTCGTTTCTGTGAAAAATATCTAGATGACAATGTCGCACAGGGGACAACTAATTAGGATGCAAAATGAACATATAAACAGCAGCACAAGAATAGTTATTTTTATTTTTGCACAGTTCACCATGCAGTATAAGAGATAAGACTATTTTATGTTTTGCTGTTAGCACATAGTAAAAAGACCCTTTTTTATAAAAAAAAGTTGTCACGCTGTGACGGTCTTTGGTAAGGAAGGGGGCCCTCATACTGGGAAGTTAAACACAGTCTTCCACTCATCAACCTCCTTAATTATAATTATATGTTAGACTCCTCTGAGATCTAACTTGGAGAAAAATTTTGCCCCAATAATCTGATTGAATAAATCAGGAATGAGTGGGAGGGAATATGTATCCTGGATAGTATACCGGCTTAACTCCAGAAAGTCTAAACAGCGATGCAAGCCCACATCTTTCTTTTTAATGAAGAAAAACCCTGCTGCTACAGGCGAAGATGAGAGTATAATATGTCACTTGGCAAAACTCTCAGAGATAGTCTTTAATGGCCTGTCTCTCAAAACCTGACAGATTATATAATCTGGTTTTGGGCAACTTTGCCCCTGGAAGCAAGTTCACAGGACAATCATACACATGATGAGGAGGCAGTTCTTGACACCACTTTTCAGAGAACACCACCTCAAAATCAGACAGAAAAGATGGAATGTTTTTAGTGGAGACATTGGATATAATAGTACCTAGACAATTATTCTTGCACAAATCACTCCACTTAATTATCTCTCTTTCCTGCCAGTCTATGACGGGATTATGCTTAGTCAACCAGGGAAGACCCAACACAATAGGAGTAGGGAGGCCTTCCAGAAGGTAACAAAAAAGGATCTCCCTGTGAAGAGCCCCTACAGGAAGGTTAAATTTATGCGCTAATTGTGTAAAGCTTCCCTGACCAAGAAGCGCAGAGTCTATTGCAAATATACGGATGGGCTTCGCCAGCTTACTACAGGTGAAACCATGGATCAGAGTGAGCATCCACCATATGCTCCTTCTCCATTACCCAGTAGGAAAGATATTGTCTCAGTTTCCATACCAATAAATAATTCTGCAGGTAGGACAAACTGAGACACACCCGTGGAGAAGATATATACGCCCAGGTTGTAATCCTCCACATAACCTGGGGTCAGAAGTTCTCCAACAATTTCTGGTATTTAGGTATAGATGGACAAACTGCCCATAAAATGACCCTTTTTGCCACAGTAAAATCACACTCACGCAAGAGACTCATAAAGGGGAAAAGCCCCCATTAACTGCACAAATTCTTCAAAGCACACGGGGAAAACTTCAGTCCTAGGAAGTAAAACAGGAGGTGGGGAGACTACTGGTCTATCCAGAAGGCGTCTGTCTATGCGTATGACAAGAGCCATGGCAGCCTCCAACGACGCTGTTGTTTCGTACAGCGCCAATGTGTCTTTTAACCATTGAAACAGACCCCGATAAAACAGATTCCCAAGAGTGGGGTCATTCCACTGGGTCAGTGGCCCACAGAGAGAACTTTGAGCAGAATTCCTCTGCCGGGCAGTCTCACTGCTGGATCTTACATAGTTTAGATTCCGCAAGGGAGATCCAGTCTGGATCATCATAAACAAGGCCAAGGGCCACGAAAAATCCATCAACCGACTGGAGTGACAATGAGTCAGATGGGAGTGAGAAGGCCCAGGATTGAAGGTCTCCTTGAAGGAGGGAGACAACAATCCCTATCCTCTGTACCCAGATGACAACAGGCAAAGCCTAAAATAGAGCTTACAGGCTTCCCGGAACCTAACAAATTTGTCCTGACTCCCCGCATAACTATCCAGGAGTGTGACGTTAGGTTCCAGTCCAGCTGTCTGGTGAATAAACTTTAGACTGTAGGTCTAACAGCTCGCAAGAAAAATCCTGCACTTGTCTCGCAAGGTTAGCGACAGAATCCATGTCAGGATCAAAACATGTGGGGCCTATGAAAAGGTCATGCTGTAATGGTCTTCATTAAGGAAGTGGGGTGTGTCAAACTGTCCCTGGTACTGGGACTCTAACTATCCATGTCCCGGGAGTAGTAGAGACCAGAGTCTCCCACCTTACTATGCTCCTGTTAATGTCCTATGCGATCCCCTCTTCCAGGAGGCCTAGGACAGATATGCTAGTGTATACACATGTAAGACAAATAGGGATAACAAAAAGTAATTTACTTACAAAAATACTCACCAAGGGTAGAGAGGAAAAAGGGAAGGATATGAAGGTACAAACCAAATGGGAACAGGATAATGGAGAAAGCATACAATCCAAAACAGCACACAACATTCTCTAGCAGCAACTACTAGTGATGAGCGAGTATACTCGTTGCTCAGGTTTTCCCGAGCATGCCTCAGGTTGCCTGGTTGCTAGGGAATCCCCACATGTAATCAAGCTGTCTAGTCACCGCATATCATCCAGCTGAGGCAAGGAAAACTAAATATCCGAGCAGTCATAAATACTCGGAGACAACCCAAGCAACGAGTATACTCTCTCATCATTAGCAACTACGAACTCCAACTTCAGCACTCAAACTCCAGCAAGCCATGAAGCAAACTTTCACAGCCAGGGATGAGAAGGTCTGGCTAGGTTTTATAGAGAGAAAACGAGCAGATCAGGAGCAGCTATGAGACGGAGCTGCATGTCTCTAACCTGCATGCAAAGAGTCGTTAACCTCTTCAGCACCAAAGGAAACGAAGTCCATTTAACATGACGAACAAAACACACAGGCTAAATGGAAAACCTGCGATTCGCAATATGAAAAGAGCACCTAACCCCAGATCTCCCAGGAGGATGCGACACTTATTTAATCGTCATATTCTGAGAGTTGTAACTTCTTTATTATTTGTTGAACATAGCTGTTTGGGGGCTTAGTTTTTGAGTACCATTTTGGGGCATATAATTTTTTGATCACTTTTACTATGAGGGTATGTTCCCAAGGTCAGTAAACTCTGCGGGTTGGATGCGGCATCCAACCCGCAGCGGCGAGATGTACAGCATAGTGGATGAGATTTCAAGAAATCCCATGCCTACAATGCGTGCACAGACACCTGTGGAGACAGACATGCGGCGCATCTTTCCAGACCGCAGCATGTCAATTTATCTTGCGGAGGCGCAAGATAAATATCACCCATACTATGTATTGGATGCGGTGATTCCACACGGTTCAGTGAACACATGCGGAATCCCCTGCGTTCAAAAGCCGGACAGGTGCTGTATCCAAAATGCTGCCGATTACTGACCGTGGGTACATACCCTAAGGCTAAATCACATTCTTGTGTTCTATACTGAGTGCTTAACCTTAGGGTTTCCAAGTAAATACCACAAATATCTTTTTGATCAGTTTTCATTCAATATTTGGTATGTCAGTATGACAAAAAGCGACATTTTGGAAATTTTTTTTTACCGTGTTCACTGTACATAATAAACATGACAATTTTATATATCAGGTTGTTCCGGACGTGGCAATACCAATTATATCTACTTTTTTCACGCGCTTTTTAAAAAAAAAAACATTTTTACATATTTGACTTTTTTTTTTTTACTTTTTCACTAAGTCACACTGTGGGGGACATGTGTTGTGAATTCCGTTCTCGAACTCCCTCCTGTGGTCATGAATGGTACTTTGGCGATTTCTGTCTGTGGACTCCCTCTGGTGGCTGTGAGTGGAACTGCTGGTTCTGAGGTTGCTTCCTCAGCTGCCCTCGTTTGCGGCTAGGCTGGCTTCTCTATTTAACTCCACTCAGATCGTTACTCCATGCCAGCTGTCAATGTATCAGTACTGGTTCAGATCTCTCTCGGATCTTTCTGATGACCTGTCTACTCCAGCAGAAGCTAAGTCCCTGCTAGTTCATTTGTTGTTCATTGTGTACTGAATATATTTCTTAGTACTTGCTAAGTTCTAGTCCAGCTTGCTAACATGATATTGCCTTGCTAGCTAGAAGCTCTGGGTTGCAGAGTGGCACCTCCGCACCGTGAGTCGGTGCGGGGGTCTTTTTGCACACTCTGCGTGGCTTTTTGTAGTTTTTTTGTGCTGACCGCATAGATCCCTTTCCTATCCTCAGTCTATTTAGTAAGTCTGGCCTCCTTTGCTGAAACCTGTTTCATCCCTGTGTTTGTGACTTTCCTCCTTAACTCACAGTTAATATATGTGGGGGGCTGCCTTTACCTTTGGGGAATTTCTCTGAGGCAAGGTGAGGCTTATTTTCCTATCTTTAGGGGTAGTTAGCTCTTAGGCTGTGAAGAGGCGTCTAGGGAGAGTTAGGTACACTCCACAGCTATTTCTAGTGTGTGTGTTAGGATTAGGATTTGCGGTCAGCAGAGTTCCCACTTCCCAGAGCTTGTCATGTCTTCTAGTTTAACCATCAGGTCATTCCAGGTGCACCTAACCACCAGGTCCATAACAGACATGTATATTTTATTATTTGTTTAAGTGGTCATTTGGCCCGGAACAACTATGCACCAATAGGATCTGGAGATAAGCAACAAGGAACCTACGTTCAGGCATGGAGTGTTGGGGGGAGCTGCCTAATAAACCATATGCTGCCTAGGAATAGGCTGGGGAATCCAAACTCTGCATGACACAAGTGTTAAAATTCCTGCAAAGACTCACCAGCAGCAGTAGGATATAGCAGAGCTGGAAATGTTGCAAGAGGCAGCTCAGCAAGATGACCTGAGACTGGCAAGATCAGAACAGTGACCTCAGTGAGTAGGGTAGCGCTTACTGCCCGTGCAAGTCTCCCGCGCAACAATTTGTATATGGTATTTGTTTTCCTTTTGAAAAATTTATTAAAAAAAATATTGTAAAAATAAACATTTGGTTTTGCGGTGTTCATAAAAGATGACTATGAAAATATAAACTCAATTGACCTGATCAATAAAAACTATAAAAAGCAAAAGTAAAACAAAAACGGTGTAATTAAGATTTTTCAGCCATTGCAACTCCACAAAAAAAATGCTATAAAAAGTGATCAAAATGTTACATCTAACCTAAATGGGGTCAATAAAAAATGCCCGTTCACCACAGTAGAGAACAAGCATCATACAGCTCAATCCACTAAAAAAATTAAAATGCTATGGGCCTTGGAGAATGGCAACAAGCACATTTTTTTCCAACACAAATAAAACAAATATTAGTATAATTAGTATAAGTTTGGTAGCACCATAATCAGATTGACAATGGCCTGGAAAATCACAATGGAAGCTCACTTTAACAGTGCAATGAATGCAATTAAACAACCCTCAAAGAAAAAAAAATTGTGTAATTGTGTTTTTTTCTGCAGTTTCACCAAATTTGGAATTCATTTTTCATTTTCCAGTGTATCACATGGCAAAATGGATGGTGCTGTTTAAAAGTATAACTCACCCTGTAAAAAACAAGATTTGATACGGCTATGTTGGCAGGAAAATAAAAGAAGTTATGGTTCTTGAAAGACAGCCAGAAAAAAGCGAAAATGTAGAAAAAAAAAACGCATTGACCTTAAGGGGTTGAAGTAAAAAGCAACAAATACTGCGACAGGCAGAGAAATCAGCAATTTCCTGAATATTAATTGAAAAGAACTCTACAAAGAGCTATGAAAATAAATTAGAAAACTTTAATAAATAATGGTTAAAAAAAACCTTATAACAAACAGAACACACATAAAACAAATACTAAAGAAGTATTATCCTTCCAGAATAAATTGAATATTTTAATTTCTTTATTAGCTTTAGGGAGGGATTTGTGGATAAGATATTTCTCACAATCCCGACATGATGGCGTTTTCCACTTGAGATCTTTGATGCACAATTAGATCTCAGTTGCAGTTGAAGCAGTTTCCACATGCGCTACATAAAAAAAGTGATTCCTCTGATGTTTATTAAGATGTGATTTTTGAGAATAAGATTTACCACATTCTGAACAGGAATATGGCTTCTCCCCTGTGTGAATTCTTTGATGTATAGCAAGATTTGATTTCTGTGTAAAATATTTCCCACATTCTGAACATGAATACGGCTTCACTCCTGTGTGACTTCTCTGATGCGTAACCAAAACTGATTTTCGATTAAAAAATTTCCCACACTCAGAACATGAAAATGGCTTCTCCCCTGTGTGACCTCGCTGATGTGTTTCAAAATGTGATTTCTTGGTAAAACATTTGCCACATTCTAAGCATGAAAATGGCTTTTCTCCTGTGTGACTTCTCTGATGCATAACCAAAACTGACTTCTGGTTAAAAAACTTCCCGCATTCAGAACATGAAAATGGCTTCTCTCCTGTATGAATTCTTTGATGCTCAACAAGATATGATTTCCGATTAAAACATTTTCCACATTCTGAACATAAATATGGCTTTTCCAGCGCGTGACTTCGCTGATGTTTAATAAAATCGGATTCACGGTTGAAGCATTTCCCACATTCTGAACATGAATATGGCTTCTCCACTAAATGAATTCCCTGATGTGTAAGAAGATCGGATTCATGGTTGAAGCATTTCCCACATTCTGAACATGAATATGGCTTCTCCGCTAAGTGAATTCGCTGATGTGTAAGAAGTTCGGATTCATGGTTGAAGCATTTCCCACATTCTGAACATGAATATGGCTTCTCCGCTAAGTAAATTAGCTGATGTGTAAGAAGATTGGATTCATGGTTGAAGCATTTCCCACATCCTGAACCTGAATACGGCTTATCCACAGTGTGAACTCGGTGATGTGTGTCAAGATCGGATTCATGGTTCAAGCATTTCTCACTTTCCGAACTTGAACATGGCTTAATTTCTGTATGAGCTCTGTGATTTTGCTTTTCAATCTGCAATGAATCAGAAGATAGGACCAATTGAAAAGCATCAGATGATAGGTCTTTGCTTTGAAGGGCAGCGTGTATACATGGGATAATGGCATGGTCATCATATGTATCATATGTGATTCTATGACCACCTGCCTTGAAATAGGAAGATATTTGATGTCCTTCTGGGTTCCAAGTATAGTTATCTCCTAAAAATAAAACTCAATTTTATTATTTTGGATTATATTACTTTGAAATTATACATTATTCCTAAATTAATAAACATAGATGTTTTTGACTTTGGCAGATTGAAACTCATTAGGATGCTAAATTAAACACGTCGCCACTCTTTAAAGAAAATTGCTCAGTAGAGAGTCATAAAGTCACCTATAGATTAATGTTATTATGTAGTGTGTATCTGTTTCAACACCCCTCCCCCCGACAGCTGCACTTTAGCGTAGCGCAATGTAGAGTGGCATGGTCATGGCTTTAGAGAGTATAAAGCTGGCTTAGTACTATTCTTTTTTTAAATTATCTTTACAATCCACTCCTGGATTCAAGTAAAAATTATTTAAACCTAAATAAATATCATCGCTGAAAAGGAGGATTTGTGGGTTGTGGTATTTCCTGAGGAAGGAGTCATGTGCACTCCAAAACGCATAGAATAAACCACTGTTCAACTATACATTTGGTCTGTTTTTGGATGAGCTGGCAGCGTGGATCATAACCCACAAATCCTCAGATTCAGCTACGGTCGCATGCCGACCGTTGGATCTGCGGCAGCCAGCAATATATGCTTGTGAACATTTTACATCATGTGAGCAGTTAATTTTACTGGTAAATTTTCTATAATTTGTTATTTTATTAGTATATAAATATTATGAGCAAGATAGAAAATTGCACATAAAGCTAGAAAAGCCGAAGGGAGAAGAGTGTGAGGCAGAAGATATATTAAAAATATAAATTTATTTTAACAATAATTAAAATTAGGAACAAACAGACACAAGATTCTAGGCTGATGAAAGATAACATACCATAAGGTATGCCTTTCAGGTTACATACAGTCAGATAGGACTACAGTACAAAAGATAATAAATGCAAGGTATATACTACCCTGTATGATCTAAATGTTACTGACGTATACCAATGTAATAAACGCATCATAGTAAAACATGGTAGTAAATATCAGAATACACTAAAATAGATTGTCAAAAACATAACAGACAATACAGATCCATGAGTACGGAATACGAAGTTAGACACAGTGGCACATATAATGTAAAATCTCACCAGTTCATAGGGAGCCGCACCCAGGGCTCTGCCAGCTGTGACCCTGGGACCCCACTCAACTGCAGCCAGTAAGGTATATTTGAGTTATAAGACGCACCCCCATTTTCCAAAAAAATGTGGGGGGAAAAAGAGCATCTTATAATCTGAAAAATACGATATACATGAGAAGGATCTGTGACTTCTCTGCATTCAGTAGTTACTACTCACCTGGGCAGTTATCTATAGGAATCTCCTCTTTATACCGCTCATCATCCCTCACATATGTCTCTGTAGTATTAATATAGGTCAGATCTTCATCCTGAAACAAATATTGTAAAAGTCACAGACAGATGGAGAAGTCACATCTAAGATCAGCTCTAATCCTGCTATCTCCACATTACACAAGTATAAAACATTTGATACTGGTGGATAAAAGAAGACTGAACACAAGTCCTTCACAGCCGTCTACACATCATAGGGGAGATCTCATGACAGCTTCTCTCCATCTACCTGATGATCCTGAGGAACATTGGGGTCTTCTTGTTTACAGTCCTGCGGAAGAAGAGGACGGGGACATCTCTCTGGTGCTGTCCTCTTACTGGCTAGAACTGGAGGAACACATACAGGAACGGAATTCATTCTTTAGATACAGATAATTATAGACCATGTGTGTTTAGTCCTGTATATTACCTGGTGATGTGAGGGGCTGGGGAAATTCGATCGTGACGTCCTTGTACAGATCTTTGTGTCCTTCTAAATACTCCCACTCCTCCATTGAGAAATAGATGCTGACATCTTGACACCTTATAGGAAACTGACGCATACAATCATACCATCATCCACCAATCCCTTCATAGAATTACTATATAAGATCCCAGCATTCCCAGCAGTGTCACCTCTCCAGTCAGCAACTCTATCATCTTGTAGGCGAGTTCTAGGATCTTCTGGCCATTGATGTCCTCATGTATTAGCGGGTGAGGTGGAGGCCCCGTGATTGGGTTCAGGGGTCTTCCCCATCCCTCAGACACAGGGTCTTGACAGTGCTCACTAGAGGTTTTCTTCACTATTGTGTAATCCTAGTTATGGAGAGACACATTAATAAATCTCACTACAGACATTTCCAGCGTCCTCACCTCTCCAGTTCTGTCCATCTGTTATTCCCATAGATAAGAACGATGTAACGTGACGTCATCAGAATCTCTCACCTCTCCAGTAAGCCGGAAGAGGATCTCCAGGGTGAGATGTAATATCCTCTCCATCTTGTTCCTCTCCCTTTCCATCCTTGATAGGAAACTGTCTTATACAGAAGAAATTCACGGAAAGGATTCGATATTATAAGGACCTGATTGGTAAGAAAATGAGCGGATATGTAAAGCTTTTCTCACATGGAACTTAAAATTATATCAATTAAAAAGAAACCACCGGAGCAATAAGCGGAAGAGGATATGACTTTGGGAGGGGTGGATTTTTAACTCATGTAGCTTTTGTTTATATAGCGGTATACAGGCTCGGACTGGCCCACCGGAGAACCGGAGGATTCACCGGTGTGCCCAGGCACTGAAAACTGCTGGCATACTGGTCAGTGGCTATGGGGTCCCTGAGTCAAGGGGAATTCGCCCTGTGCCAGTGCAGCAACAGCTGGAGACAGGATCCTGTCCCCGCTACGAAAGCAAAATGAATATTCACGCTTCCCCACGCCCCTATTGGCGTGGAGAGGGGTGAATACCATTTCTCTTTAATAGCGGGCAGCGTTAGCAGCAGGTTGCAGCTAACACTGCCCGCATGTAAAGCACCACATACACACACGCAGGCACACACACACAACACAGCTCACCTCCCGGCGCCCTGCTTGCTGTGTGAGACAGCCCAGCTGGATGACGTCATCATCCAGCGCGCTGTACCAGACAAAGCTGCCGATGAGGAAGAGGCTGCAGGATGTGCTGCTGCTGCGGGGAGGTAAGGTGTGTGTGGTGGTGAAGGACAATGATATTGGTGGGGGGAGACCATGATGGAGGTGATGGGCAATGATGGTGGTGGGGGGAGACAATGATGGAGGTGATGGGCAATGATGGTGGTGGAGGAGGCAGGCAATGATGGAGGTGAGGGGAGGCAATGATGGAAGTAATGGGCAATGATGGTGGGTGAGACAATGATGGAGGTGATGGGCAATGATGGTGAGGGAGGCAATGATGGAGGTGATGGGCAATGAGGGTGAGGGGAGGCAACGATGGAGGTGATGGGCAATGATGGTGGGGTAGGCAATGATGGAGGTGATAGGTAATGATGGCAGTGGGGGAAGCAATGATGGAGGTGATGGGCAATGATAGTGGAGGTGGGAGGCCATGATGGATGTGATGAAATGGGCAAATATGGTGGGGGAGGCAATGATAGAGGTGATAGGCAATGATGGTGGGGAGGCAACGATGGAGGTGATGGGCAATGAGGGTGTGTGGGAGGCAATGATGGATGTGATGAAATGGGCAATGATGGTGGTGGGGGAAGCAATGATGGAGGTGATGGGCAATGATGGTGGTAGGCAATGATGGAGGTGATGGGCAATAATGGTGGTGGGGAGGCAATGATGGAGGTTTTGAAATGAACAATGATGGTGGGGAGGCAATGATGGAGGTGGTGGAATGGGCAGTGATGGGAGTGGTGGAGGAGAAGGCAATGATGGAGGTGATGATGAGGACAATGATGGGGTGGAGAGGGGCTGCATTATACTTTATGAGGGGCTACATTATATTCTGTGGGGGGACTGCATTATTCTCAGGGGACTACATTATATTATGGGGGCTACATCATACTATATGAGGGGGCTACAGTATACTCCATGGGGGGTTGCATTATATTCTGTGGTGGGGATGCATTATTCTCTCAGGGGACTACATTATATTCTGGAGGGGCTACATATTACTATATGGGGGCACCATTATATTCTGTAGTGGGCCTGCATTCTCTCAGGGGACTACATTATATTCTGGGGGGTTACATCATACTATATGAGGGGGGCAGCATTATGCCCTATGAGGGGGCTACAGTATGCTCTATGGGGGCTGCATTATATTCTGTGGTGGGCTGCATTATACTATATGAGGGGGGCTGCATTATACCCTGTGAGGGTGATACATTAAATTCTATGGTGGGGACTGTGTTATACCGGAGTGGGTTGCATTATATTTTGAGGGGTGCTGCATTATATTCTAGGAGAGGGGACTGCATTATATTTTATGAGGGGGCTACCCCAACCATTGCTACATAATTAAGACATGTACTACCTTGTATTATACCTTGATATTAGCGCTTTTTACCGCACAATTGGTGGTATTGTATCTATTTCTATGTAGCTACATAGTGGGCCCCAAGAATGATTTTCTCTGGTGGGCCCAAGGTGCACAGTATGTCTGTGCCTGGTGTGTCACGGTGAGGAGGGTGGGGCTTATATAGGGGAGGTAAATCTGTGTCTCTCCCTCTTTCACGGATGAACTGGAGAAAACATCTCAGCAGTTCCAGGGACGTATAATACTGGGGTTTGTTATGATCCTTAGTGGTTGAGGATCACAAATTACTCCAGCTAAGTAACATACATAGGACAAGCTCTAGGGAGGTGGCAAACTGGACTGACCGCAAATCTGAAACTATCCAAACACACTAGAAGTAGCCGGTGAACGTGCCTAAAAAATCCTAGACGTCTCGAGCCAGCCTAAGGAACTAACTACCCCTAGAGAGAAAGAAAGACCTCTCTTGCCTCCAGAGAAATAATCCCCAAAGAAATAGAAGTCCCCAACATATAATAACGGTGAGGTAAGAGGAAGGCACATACACAGGGGTGGAAACAGATTTAGCAAATGAGGCCCACTAATACTAGATAGCAGAAAATAGTAAAAGGGGTCTGTGCGGTCAGTAAAAAACCCTTACAAAATATTCACACTGAGATTACAAGAACCCCCGCACCAACTAACGGTGTGTGGGGGGGGGAGAAACTCAGTCCCCTAGAGCAACCAGCAAGCGAGGAAATCACATTTTAGCGAGCTGGACTAAAAACATAATAAATGCTGATAATCAAAAAATGATCAAACAAAAACTTAGCTTGTCTTGGAGAGACTGGGAGCAAGGTAGTCACAAGGAAACTGAAGAGCACTGAATACATTGAGAGCAGGCAAGGAACTGAGTATCCAGGTGAACTAAATAGGAAACCAACCAAGGATAACGAACCAGCAGATGTTGCCCACCTGCAGAAAGACAACACTACACAGTACCGCTTGTGACCACTAGAGGGAGCCCAAAAACAGAGTTCACAACAGTACCCCCCCTTGAGGAGGGGTCACCGAACCCTCATCAAGACCCCCAGGGCGATCAGGATGAGCCACGTGGAAGGCACGAACCAAATCGGCCACATGAACATCAGAGGCGACAACCCAGGAATTATCCTCCTGACCATAGCCCTTCCACTTCACCAAATACTGAAGCCTCCGTCTAGAGATACGAGAATCCAAAATCTTCTCCACCACGTACTCCAATTCGCCCTCGACCAGTACCTGGAGCAGGAGGCTCAACAGAAGGAACCACAGGTACCACATACCTCCGCAACAAAGACCTATGGAACACATTATGAATGGCAAACGATGCTGGGAGATCCAAACGAAAAGACACCGGGTTAAGGATTTCCAAGATCTTATAAGGACCGATGAAGCGAGGCTTGAATTTAGGAGAGGAGACCTTCATAGGAACATACCGAGAAGACAGCCACACCAAATCCCCAACACGAAGTCGGGGACCCACACCGCGGCGGCGGTTGGCAAAGCGCTGAGCCCTCTCTTGTGACAACCTCAAATTGTCCACCACATGGTTCCAAATCTGCTGCAACCTATCCACCACAGAATCCACCCCAGGACAGTCAGAAGGCTCAACCTGACCCGAGGAAAAACGAGGATGGAAACCAGAATTGCAGAAAAAAGGCGAAACCAAAGTAGCAGAACTAGCCCGATTATTAAGGGCAAACTCGGCCAATGACAAAAAAGTCACCCAATCATCCTGATCAGCAGAAACAAAACATCTCAAATAAGTTTCCAACGTCTGATTAGTTCGCTCGGTTTGGCCATTAGTCTGAGGATGGAAGGCCGACGAAAAAGACAAATCAATGCCCATCTTAGCACAAAAAGTCCGCCAAAACCTGGACACAAACTGGGATCCTCTATCAGACACAATATTCTCAGGAATGCCGTGCAAGCGAACCACATTCTGAAAAAATAGAGGAACCAAATCGGAGGAAGAAGGCAACTTAGGCAAGGGCACCAAATGGACCATCTTGGAAAAACGATCACACACCACCCAGATGACAGACATTTTCTGAGATACCGGAAGATCCGAAATAAAATCCAAGGAAATGTGCGTCCAAGGCCTTTTCGGAATAGGCAAAGGCAAAAGCAAACCGCTGGCACGAGAACAGCAAGGCTTAGCCCGAGCACAAATCCCACAAGACTGCACAAAGGAACGCACATCCCGCGACAAGGAAGGCCACCAGAAGGACCTAGCCACCAAATCTCTGGTACCAAAAATCCCAGGATGACCTGCCAACACCGAAGAATGAACCTCGGAAATAACTCTGCTGGTCCATCTATCCGGGACAAACAGTCTCTCTGGTGGACAACGGTCAGGTCTATCCGCCTGAAATTTCTGCAGCACTCGTCGCAAATCTGGGGAAATGGCAGACAAAATCACTCCCTCTCTGAGAATACCAGCCGGCTCAGAAACTCCCGGAGAGTCAGGCACAAAACTCCTAGAAAGTGCATCAGCTTTCACGTTCTTCGAACCAGGCAGATATGAGACCACGAAGTTGAAACGGGAGAAAAACAACGACCAACGAGCCTGTCTAGGATTCAGGCGCTTGGCAGATTCAAGGTAAATCAGATTTTTGTGATCAGTCAAGACCACCACACGATGTTTAGCTCCTTCGAGCCAATCTCGCCACTCCTCAAATGCCCACTTCATAGCCAACAACTCCCGATTACCAACATCATAATTCCGCTCGGCAGGCGAAAACTTTCTTGAAAAGAAAGCACATGGTTTCATCACAGAGCCATCAGAGCTTCTCTGCGACAAAACAGCCCCTGCTCCAATCTCAGAAGCATCAACCTCGACCTGGAAGGGGAGAGAGACATCTGGCTGACATAAGACTGGAGCTGAAGAAAACCGGTGCTTCAGCTCTCGAAAGGCCTCCACGGCCGCAGGAGACCAATTAGTCACATCGGAACCCTTCTTGGTCAAATCCGTCAAAGGTTTAACCACGCTAGAAAAATTAGCGATGAAACGACGGTAAAAATTAGCAAAACCCAAGAACTTCTGAAGACTCTTAACAGACGTGGGCTGAGTCCAGTCATGAATAGCCTGGACCTTGACTGGGTCCATCTCCACAGTAGAAGGAGAAAAAATAAAACCCAAAAAGGAGACCTTCTGTACTCCAAAGAGGCATTTTGAGCCCTACACAAATAAAGCATTAGCACGCAGGACCTGAAACACCATCCTGACCTGCTTCACATGGGACTCCCAATCATCAGAAAAGACCAAAATGTCATCCAGATAAACAATCATAAATTTATCCAGATATTCTCGGAAGATGTCATGCATGAAAGACTGAAACACAGAAGGAGCATTAGAGAGTCCAAAAGGCATCACCAAGTACTCAAAATGGCCTTCAGGCGTATTAAATGCTGTTTTCCATTCATCTCCCTGCTTAATGCGCACAAGGTTATACGCACCACGGAGATCTATCTTGGTGAACCAACTGGCACCCTTAATCCGAGCAAACAAATCAGACAATAATGGCAGAGGATACTGAAATTTGACTGTGATTTTATTCAGAAGACGATAATCTATACAAGGTCTCAAAGAACCGTCCTTCTTGGCCACAAAAAAAAACCTGCACCAAGAGGGGAAGAGGATGGGCGAATATGTCCCTTCTCCAAAGACTCCTTTATATAACTCCGCATCGCGGCATGCTCTGGTATAGACAAATTAAAAAGTCGTCCCTTAGGGAATTTACTACCAGGAATTAAATTTATAGCACAGTCACAATCCCTATGAGGGGGCAGGGCACTGGACCTGGGCTCATCAAATACATCCTGGTAGTCAGACAAAAACTCAGGGACCTCAGAAGGAGTGGAAGAAGCAATAGACACCAACGGAGTATCGCCATGAATTCCCTGACAACCCCAACTTGACACAGACATAGCTTTCCAATCTAAAACTGGATTATCAGCCTGCAGCCATGGCAGACCCAAAACGACAACATCATGCAAATTATGCAAAACTAGAAAGCGAATCACCTCCTGATGTACGGGAGTCATGCACATGGTCATTTGCGTCCAATACTGAGGCTTATTCTCAGCCAATGGCGTAGCATCAATTCCCCTCAGAGGAATAGGAAATTCCAAAGGCTCCAGGACAAAACCACAGCGCCTGGCAAACGACAAATCCATCAGATTCAGGGCAGCACCCGAATCCACAAAAGCCATAACCGGGTAAGACGACAAAGAACAAATCAAAATAACAGACAAAATAAATTTAGGCTGTATAGTACCAATGGTGACAGGTTTAGCGATTTTCCTTAAGCGTTTAGAGCATGCTGAGATAACATGAGTAGAATCACCACAGTAAAAGCACAACCCATTTTGACGTCTATGACTTTGTCGCTCAATTCTGGTCAGAGTTCGGTCACATTGCATAGACTCAGGTCTCTGTTCAGAAAATACCGCCAAAGGATGAGCAGATTTGCGCTCCCGCAAACGCCGATCAACCTGAATGGCTAAAGCCATAGAATCACTCAGACTTGTAGGGGTGGGAAACCCCACCATAACATTCTTAATGGCTTCAGAAAGACCTTCTCTGAAATTTGCAGCCAGGGCACACTCATTCCATTGAGTAAGCACCGACCATTTCCGAAATTTTTGACAATACACCTCTGCTTCATCCTGACCTTGAGAGATAGCCAGCAACGCTTTTTCTGCCTGATTCTCAAGATTAGGCTCCTCATAAAGCAGTCCAAGAGCCAGAAAAAATGCATCTATATTAAGCAATGCAGGATCTCCTGGCGCCATAGAGAAGGCCCAATCTTGAGGGTCGCCACGCAACAAGGAGATAACAATTTTAACTTGCTGAGCGGAATCACCAGAGGAACGAGGTCTCAGAGATAGAAATAACTTACAATTATTCTTAAAATTCATAAACCTAGATCTATCTCCAGAAAACAACTCAGGAATGGGTATCTTTGGTTCTGACATAGGGCTATGAATAACAAAATCCTGAATACTTTGCACCCGTGCAGTAAGATGATCCACACTAGAAGTCAGAGTCTGAATATTCATTTCTGCAGCTGAGCTCAAAACCACCCAGAGTTCAAGGGGATGAAAGAAGCTAAACAGACTGCAGCAAAGGAAAAGCGGGAGGAAAAAAAAAAAAAAAAATGTACTCAGGTCTTCTTTTTATCCCACTTCTGCGATGCATTAAACACTTTTTTGGCCTGCTCTACTGCTATGATCCTTAGTGGTTGAGGATCACAAATTACTCCAGCTAAGTAACATACATAGGACAAGCTCTAGGGAGGTGGCAAACTGGACTGACCGCAAATCTGAAACTATCCAAACACACTAGAAGTAGCCGGTGAACGTGCCTAAAAAATCCTAGATGTCTCGAGCCAGCCTAAGGAACTAACTACCCCTAGAGAGAAAGAAAGACCTCTCTTGCCTCCAGAGAAATAATCCCCAAAGAAATAGAAGCCCCCAACTGGAAACAGATTTAGCAAATGAGGCCCACTAATACTAGATAGCAGAAAATAGTAAAAGGGGTCTGTGCGGTCAGTAAAAAACCCTTACAAAATATCCACACTGAGATTACAAGAACCCCCGCACCAACTAACGGTGTGGGGGGGAGAAACTCAGTCCCCTAGAGCAACCAGCAAGCGAGGAAATCACATTTTAGCGAGCTGGACTAAAAACATAATAAATGCTGATAATCAAAAAATGATCAAACAAAAACTTAGCTTGTCTTGGAGAGACTGGGAGCAAGGTAGTCACAAGAAACTGAAGAGCACTGAATACATTGAGAGCAGGCAAGGAACTGAGTATCCAGGTGAACTAAATAGGAAACCAACCAAGGATAACGAACCAGCAGATGTTGCCCACCTGCAGAAAGACAACACTACACAGTACTGCTTGTGACCACTAGAGGGAGCCCAAAAACAGAGTTCACAACAGGGGTTATCACATCACATTACAGCTGATAGGAGCACATTCACTTCAGACATCATGTATTAGTGTAGTATCAGGTCCTACATCATACATGGGATTAATACTACCTCAGAAATGTATGTAGCCACCATGTTCCCTCATGTGGCTGCTATAAGTTACCTCACACAAAGCAGAGACAGCTCCTGTGTGACCTACCTGCAGACATATCACATTACTGCTGTATTATAAAGAGCCGTCATGAGTTTTTGGTGCTACTGACTGTATAATATGGGAAACAAGGGCTGTGAGAAGATATCAGCTATGACACAGTGCCAGCCATTACCATGGTGGACCTGGGCAGTCACATTTACTAAACACTGGTGAGAGAGGAACAATCAGGGGGTGGAATATCAAAAACAAACAAGTCCTCAATCAGAAAACCCAGAAAACAGGGGCCAGAACTTCCTTCTACTTTAACTGCACAACCTTATTTTTCATGCATCATATTCAATTAATGAGGTGCAAAAAATATTTTTAGAAGTGGACACAGAATATATTTGAAAACTATAATAGTTTTTATTAGTTTATACAAAACATAATTTAAAATGTTCAGGAACATACAAATACTGGGAAAACATGTATGCTCCTGAACATTTTTAATTATGTTTTATATAAACTAATAAAAACTATTATAGTTTTAAAATATATTCTGTGTCCACTTCTAAATATATTTTTTTTGCACCTCATTAATTGAATATGGTGCATGAAAAATAAGGTTGTGCAGGGGATGCTACATGTATGATAGGAATAAGCATGGACACATACAGTGTCTGCCATTACTATGGTAGAGCTCGGCAGGCACATGTACTAGAGACACTGCTGAGAGGAGAGCAGTCGGGGGATGGTATATGAATGATGATTATACCCCTTTCACACATCAGTTTTTTGCCATCAGTCACAATCCATTGGCTCGACGGGTCCGTCGCAGATTGTGAAAAACTGATGCGGCGGATCCATTTTTTGTAAGGATCCGACTACCGTTTTACGATGGATCCGTTTTTTAAAAATGCCCAATGGGAGGCTGCCAAACGTTACTGGCTAATGAAAACCTATATATACCGTGTTTCTACAGCCCATTTTTGACAGGTTGTAGAGCAAGTGGTAAAAATGGAGGTGTGATTGCGAACATTGTGAAAATCTATGTGGATTTTACTGTTGAGGCGCATTGTTTGAAAGCGATCGTTCTTGAGAAGGAGCGAGAAAGACAGCGCATCACGCGTCTGTGCTGGCATCGTTTTTGGATTCACCCAATCACTGCACTGAGAATGACACATGGGGTGTATTCTACTTTATACATGGAGCTACGAGGAAACCCCGAGAATTTTTTTTTAACTATGTTCGGATGAAAGCGGAGAACTTTGGTTTTTTGGTTGCACATGTTGGACACCTCATCCGTAGAAGTGACACGTATTGCCGCTTCACAATTTCACCGGCGGAGCGTCTGATGGTGACTCTTAGGTAAGGCATTTTTATTGTATCTCCTACTGTTAAAGCTGACTTGTAACTAATGTTGTTGCTGGCATTTTGTAGTAATTATCGCCTTGCCTTTAACAGATTCCTTGCAATCCCTTTCCTCACTCCATTTCCAATTCAGACTCGGGATTTCCACCATATCGGGGATTGTTAAACACACCTGCTGTGCATTGTGGGACTGTTTGCATGAAGAATATATCCCACAACGGAGAGTTGACTGGACATTGCTGAAAACCATCAAAAAATGTCAGTTTCCTAATTGCTTGGGTGCAGTGGACGGGAAACATTCGTATCGTCAAACCTGCTGCATCTGGCTCTGAATATTTCAATTACAAGAAATATTTCTCCATCGTGCTTATGGCCATTGCAGATGCACAATACAAATTCATAGCGGTCAATATTGGGGCCTATGGCCGCTCCAATGACTCAAGTTTTTAAAGTGTCTGCAATGGGGCGTCATTTATATGGAAACAGCTTCCAATTTCCACCACCAAGACCGCTTCCTGAAACCTCTGGGCCACCGTTTGTGTGTTGGAGATGAAGCGTTCCAACTCCCAGAACACCTGCTGAAGCCATACTCAAGTAGTGGATTGACGCGAACGAAAAGAGTGTTTAATTACTGATTAACACGAGCATGAAGAATGGTTGAGTGTGCTTTTGGCATTCTCACATCCAAAAGGCGAGTTCTGTTGACCAGTATCAACCTGAAGACTGACACTGTGGACGAGGTGGTGAAAGCTTGTGTGGTCCTGCACAATTTCCTAATATGCAGGGAACAGATTGCCATGGATGACAATTTGGTTGAAACATCCTCGTATGATTATCACAATATTACTTTTCGAAGTCCTGTGGCAGTTTCAAGAATGAGGGACAAATTTGCAGACTACTTTATTTCACCTCAAGGAAGAGTAGACTGGCAGGATGAGATGGTTTGATAGCTTTGTCTTTTGATAGAATATATGTTGGAGTACCAAACCTATTGCAATTTTCATATTTGTGATTACACCATGAATTTTTTCTAGTAACCAAAGTTTGGTACCTTGTTACCCAAAGTATTGTACCTTATCATTAAATAAATGAAAGACAAAGCTTTTTATAAAAAAAAAAAAATATATTACAAAATTATAAATTAAGGTAGTTTGGGGTGGAAATAGTACTGGAGGGGCTGATAGATCGGACCACTTCGACAGTGGGAGTATGGAGAGTGGATTGTGGTGGTGACAGATCGGAAACACAAGGTGAAGGGGTGGAGAAACCAAGAGGATGGGTGGACAAAACCAGGAGTAGAAATGGGATTTGGTAAGGATGAGGGGTGGAGGGATTGGGAGACAGAAGAGGTGGTGGGTGGAGAAGAGGGTTGTATTTGGGGCATGATGGGTGGGAAAAAGAAGACTGGTGGTAGTGGGCATCGAGTACAGGTTGGGCAGGGAGTGGAGGCGCAGATGCTGTGGTTGGGAACTGGTATAGAGCAGGAAGCTGGTATTGCACAGGAAGGGGAGGAGGGACAGTGGCTGGAGGGGAGGCAGGTGCGGGAGGAACTACCGGGGCAGGTGGAGGGGCTTGGGAGCTAACCTGTGTTAGAGCAAACTGGCAGGCTTGCATTACATGCATCTGCTGGTCAGGAGATAGCTTGTCTATGCGCTCAACTACTGCTTGGAAAAAGGAATGATTGGGCGATTTACTTGCATTTAAATGCATTCTATCCAGATGCGTGCTCATTTCAAGCAAACTGTTGTTCATGAGGTTGAATCCAGCAGGGATTTGCTCAGACAACAGTTTTAGGGAGTTCTGGAAGCATGCATTTAGATGCAAGAACTCGGGTGCATAGTTCTTTTCCTGACCCCTATGGCGCTGCCGCCCAGAACCCAAAGGTGTTCTATAGGTGGCAGCAGTGTCAGAGGGGTAGGGTAAAGGAAAAGCTACATCCTCACCAGCAGCTTCATGTAACGAAGTCTGCCACGATGCTCCAGCGCTGGTAGATGGGACCGACAGAACAAATGTGAGGGAAGGCAGGGAAGGTGCAGATGGGTCGGGTCTGTCGAAGTGGTTCCCGGTGGCGGACTCCTGTGGGATCTCTTCAGAAGGGTTCGACTCTGCAGATTCCCGAGTGCTGCAGATGGTGCTGTGGAACAAAGAGAAAAAATGTAATTAATATATTGCTATTGCTTGGCCTGGCTGAAACAAACATAAAAAAAAAGGTTACACATGTGAACACTTTTACTTACTAAATGGGGTGAGGAATATTTACCTACTGCTCACCATAGTCGACCGAAGGAACGACAGTACTATAGCATAGTTGTATTTCGAGCTTCTGCATCCTCCTGATCCACTCGGGGCCTGCATCTCCTTGTTGAACTCCTTCTTGAAACAATCCCTGAGTGACCGCCACCGCTTGATAACTCTGTCCCCTATAAATTTAAAGCACAAATTGGTTAGTATACAACACATTACATCCAACAATGTAACTTACTTAACTGTGAATACTTACGCGCTTGATTCTGGCCCCGAACATCAAGGTCCTCCCAATGTTCCACAACTTCGTTGCACACTTCCTCCCATAGCCAACGGGTCACAACAACATGAGCGTGGCAGCGGTCCCCCATGTTCCACAGCGGCTCCCACTCTCGGACTAGATCGATGAGGAGGTCGATGTCAAGACCTGCCTCCTCACTGTCAGAGTCGGGAGCATGAAGTGAAGCCTATTAAAAAAGACAAAAAACAAAAACATTACACTCAAATCATCAATATGAAGTGGAATAATAATAATAATAATAAAAAAAATGTACTTATTCTGTGCCAATTGCCCTGACGCTCCTGCCGACAACCCTGGGGGGCGCTTTGAGGACCTCTATGATGAGCCCCAGAATCGAAAGACTAAAGAAAATAAAAATTAAAAATGATGTGCTTGGATGTAGGCTTATGTGTTGTGTGTACTGTGATGTCTGTGATGATCTGTTTCTGCGATGCATGTAAGAAACGTACAAAATGTGAGCCCGCTCTGGGTCTTTCTCCACCCCCGACCGTCTTCTGGAAGCACCCCTGATACTGCAGCTTCCTGTTAAACAAGAATTAATGCATTAATGCATATTGCTATGTGTACAAAAAATGTTAACATCACAAAAAAAAACAAAAAAAACAACAACTATATATATATATATATATATATATATATATATATATATATATATATATATATATACACACACACACATCAAAACTATGAATTAACACATGTGGAATCATATACTTAACAAAAAGGTGTGAAACAACTGAAAATATGTCTTATATTCTAGGTTCTTCAAAGTAGCCATCTTTTGCTTTGATGACTGCTTTACACACTCTTGATGGGCTTCAAGAGGTAGTCACCGGGAATGTTCTTCCAACACTGTTGAAGGAGTTTCCAAAGATGCATAGCACTTGTTGGCCCTTTTGCCTTCACTCTGCGAACCAGCTCACTCCAAACAATCTCGATTAGGTTCAGGTCGGGTGACTGTGGAGGCCAGGTCATCTGGTGTAGCACCACATCACTCTCCTTCTTGGTCAAATAGCCCTTCCCAGCCTGGAGGTGTGTTTGGGGTCATTGTCCTGTTGAAAAATAAATGATGGTCCAACTAAACGTAAACCGGATGGAATAGCATGCCGCTGCAAGATGCTGTGGTAGCCATGCTGGTTCAGTATGCCTTCAATTTTGAATAAATCAGCAACAGTGTCACTAGCAAAGCACCCCCACACCATCACAGCTCCTCCTCCGCGCTTCACGATGGGAACCAGGCATGTAGAGTCTATCCGTTCACCTTTTCTACATCGCACAAAGACACGGTGGTTGGAACCAAAGATCTCAAATTTGGACTCATCAGATCAAAGCACAGATTTCCACTGGTCTAATGTCCATTCCTTGTGTTCTTTAGCCCAAACAAGTCTCTTCTGCTTGTTGCCTGTCCTTAGCAGTGGTTTCCTAGCAGCTATTTTACCATGAAGGCCTGCTGCACAAAGTCTCCCCTTAAGGCCGGAGACACACTGGTGTGAGATACGGCCGAGTCTCGGTGGATAAAAGCAAGCTGTGGCACCTGCACTCCGGAGCGGAGCGTGCAGCTGCATAGCAATACATGGAGCCGCACGCTCCGCTCCGGAGTGCCGGTGCCACAGCTTGCTTTTAACCACCGAGACTCGGCCGTATCTCGCACCAGTGTGTCTCCGGCCTAACAGTTGTTGTAGAGGTGTGTCTGCTGCTAGACCTCTGTGTGGCATTGACCTGGTCTCTAATCTGAGCTGCTGATAACCTGCGATTTTTCAGGCTGGTGACCCTGATAAACTTATCCTCAGAAGCAGAAGTGACTCTTGGTCTTCCTTTCCTGGGGTGGTCCTCATGTGAGACAGTTTCTTTGTAGCACTTCATGGTTTTTGCCACTGCACTTGGGGACACTTTCAAAGTTTTCCCAATTTTTCGGACTGACTGACCTTTATTTCTTAAAGTAATGATGGCCACTCGTTTTTCTTTACTTAGAATTTGTTTTATGGCAAGAAAAAAGCAGCTAACAGTCTATTCAGTAGGACTATCAGCTGTGTATCCACCAGACTTCTGCACAACACAACTGATGGTCCCAACCCCATTTATAAGGCAAGAAATACCACTTACTAAACCTGACAGGGTACACCTGTGAATTGAAAACCATTCCCGGTCAATACCTCTTGAAGCTCATCAAGAGAATGCCAAGAGTGTTCAAAGCAGCATCGAAGCTAAAGGTGGCTTGTTGTGAATTTGGATTCTGGGCTCCCCCGGTGGCCGCTTGTGGAATTGGACTTGTCATCCTCTTTCCTGTTTCACCTGGTTCCATCAGTAGTGGGTGTCGCTATTTAAGCTCATTTCTCTGGTGGTTTCTTGCCGGTCAACAATGTTATCTGATGCCTCTCAGTGCTTGTTCCTGCTTCTGACAACTACTAGATAAGTTGGACTTTTGTCCATGTTTTGTTTTGCCTATTTGTTCCAGTTCACAGCTGAAGTTTTGTTACTGTGTCTGGAAAGCTCTCGTTGATCAGGGATTGCTACTCTGGCGTTATGAGTTAATGCCAGAGTTTAAGGTAATCTCTGGATGGTGTTTTGTTAGTGTTTTTCTGCTGACCATGAAAGTATACTATCTGTCTTCTGCTATCTAGTAAGCGGACCTCAAATTTGCTAAGACTATTTTCCTGCTGCGTTTGTTGTTTCATCTGAACTCACCGTCATTATATGTGGGGGGCTACTGTCTTCTTTGGAATATTTCTCTAGAGGTGAGCCAGGTCTTATATTTCCCTCTGCTAGCTATTTAGGTCTTAGGCCAGAGCTGGGCATCTAGCATTAAATAGGAAATGCTACCTGGCTATTTCTAGTTGCGCGGCAGGCTTAGTTCATGGTCAGTATAGTTCCATCTTCCGAGAGCTTGTCCCTCTATAGGCTTGCTATGATCTCTGCTTGCAGAGATCATGACAGTTTGACCGGCCATAAAGTGTTAAACACCCAGGTTGAGAAAGGAGAGTTATAAGAAGTCTGCTGGAATTTTTTTTTTTTTTTTTTTTTTTTTCCCTCCAGTTTGCCTTGCTGCAGTCTTTTTTCTCTCTCTCCTCCTAATCTCTGTATTGCTCTGTGTGCACCTGACAATAATGGATCTTCAGAGTGTAACTGCGGGTTTGAATAATCTCATCACGAAAGTACAAAATTTACAAGATTTTGTGGTACATGCTCCAGTATCTGAGCCGAGAATTCCTTTGCCGGAGTTCTTCACAGGGAATAGAGCTAGCTTCCAGAATTTCCGAAATAATTGTAAGCTTTATTTGTCCCTGAAGTCTCGTTCAGCTGGAGACCCTGCTCAGCAGGTTAGGATTGTGATTTCCTTGCTCAGGGGTGACCCTCAAGATTGGGCCTTCTCATTGCCAGCAGGGGATCCTGCGTTGCGCGATGTGGATGCGTTTTTTCTGGCCTTGGGCTTGCTTTATGAGGAACCTCATTTGGAACTTCAGGCAGAAAAAACTTTGATGGCACTATCTCAGGGGCAAGACGAAGCTGAGGTTTACTGCCAAAAATTCCGTAAATGGTCTGTGCTTACTCAGTGGAATGAGTGCGCCTTGGCGGCAACTTTCAGAGAAGGTCTCTCTGATGCCGTTAAGGATGTTATGGTGGGGTTCCCTGTGCCTGCAGGTCTGAATGAGTCCATGACAATGGCTATTCAGATTGATAGGCGTCTGCGGGAGCGCAAACCGGTGCACCATCTGGCGGTGTCTATGGAAAAGACGCCAGAAAGTATGCAGTGTGATAGAATTCTGTCCAGGAGCGAGCGACAGAATTTTAGACGGAAGAATGGATTGTGCTTCTATTGTGGGGATTCTACTCATGTTATATCAGCATGCTCTAGGCGTACAAAGAAGCTTGATAAGTCTGTTTCCATTGGCACCATTCAGTCTAAGTTTATTTTGTCTGTAACCCTGATTTGCTCTTTGTCATCCATTGCCACGGACGCCTATGTTGACTCTGGCGCCGCTCTGAGTCTTATGGATTGGTCCTTTGCCAATCGTTGTGGTTTTGATTTAGAGCCTTTGGAGACTCTTATTCCTCTGAAGGGGATTGACTCCACCCCATTGGCTAATAATAAACCACAATACTGGACACAAGTAACCATGCGTATCAATCCGGATCACCAGGAGATTATTCGTTTCCTGGTGCTGTATAATTTACATGACGATTTGGTACTGGGATTGCCATGGTTGCAGTCTCACAATCCAGTCTTGGACTGGAGAGCAATGTCTGTGTTGAGCTGGGGATGTAAGGGTATTCATGGGGACTTACCTTTGGTTTCTATTTCGTCGTCCATTCCCTCTGAAGTCCCTGAGTTCCTCTCTGATTATCAAGACGTCTTTGACGAACCCAAGCTTGGGTCGTTACCTCCGCACCGTGAGTGCGATTGTGCCATAGATTTGATACCGGGTTGCAAATATCCAAAGGGTCGTTTGTTTAATCTGTCTGTGCCGGAACATGCTGCTATGCGGGAATATATAAAGGAGTCTTTGGAAAAGGGACATATTCGTCCATCTTCTTCTCCCTTGGGAGCTGGGTTTTTCTTTGTCTCAAAAAAGGACGGCTCTTTGAGACCATGTATTGATTATCGGCTTCTGAATAAGATCACTGTTAAGTACCAATACCCATTGCCATTGCTTACTGATTTGTTTGCTCGTATAGAGGGTGCTAAGTGGTTCTCTAAAATTGATCTTCGTGGGGCGTATAATTTGGTGCGGATCAGGCAGGGGGATGAGTGGAAGACCGCATTTAATACGCCCGAGGGCCACTTTGAGTATTTGGTCATGCCTTTTGGTCTTTCTAATGCCCCTTCAGTTTTCCAGTCTTTTATGCATGATATTTTCCGCGATTTTCTGGATAAATTTATGATAATATATCTGGATGATATTCTGATTTTTTCTGATGACTGGGACTCTCATGTCCAGCAGGTCAGGAGAGTTTTTCAGGTTCTGCGGTCTAATTCTTTATGTGTGAAGGGGTCTAAGTGCGTTTTTGGGGTCCAGAAAATTTCCTTTTTGGGGTATATTTTTTCTCCCTCTTCCATTGAGATGGATCCCGTCAAGGTGCAAGCTATTTGTGACTGGACTCAGCCCTCCTCTCTAAAGGGTCTTCAGAGATTTTTGGGCTTTGCCAACTTTTACCGCCGATTTATTGCTGGTTTTTCGGATGTCGTTAAACCACTGACTGATTTGACCAGACATGGCGCTGATGTTGCTAATTGGTCCCCTCATGCTGTAGAGGCCTTTCAGGAGCTTAAGCACCGTTTTGCCTCTGCCCCTGTGTTACGTCAGCCTGATGTGAATCTGCCTTTTCAGGTTGAGGTTGACGCTTCGGAGATCGGAGCTGGGGCAGTGTTGTCGCAGAAAGGTTCCGACTGCTCCGTCATTAGGCCTTGTGCTTTCTTTTCTCGCAAATTTTCGCCCGCAGAGCGGAATTATGATGTTGGGAATAGGGAGCTTTTGGCCATGAAGTGGGCGTTTGAGGAGTGGCGCCATTGGCTAGAGGGGGCTAAGCATCAGGTGGTGGTATTGACTGACCACAAAAATTTGATTTATCTTGAGACTGCCAGGCGCCTGAATCCTAGACAGGCGCGCTGGTCTTTATTTTTTTCTCGCTTTAATTTTGTGGTGTCATACCTACCGGGTTCTAAGAATGTTAAGGCAGATGCCCTTTCTAGGAGTTTTGACCCGGACTCTCCTGGTAATACTGAACCCACAGCTATCCTTAGGGAGGGAGTAATTTTGTCGGCCGTTTCTCCTGATCTGCGGCGGTCCTTGCAAGAGTTTCAGGCGGATAGACCGGATCGTTGTCCGCCTGATAGACTGTTTGTTCCGGAGGATTGGACCAGTAGAGTCATCTCTGAGGTACATTCTTCTGCATTGGCAGGTCATCCCGGAATTTTTGGTACCAGGGATTTGGTGGCAAGATCCTTCTGGTGGCCTTCCCTGTCACGAGATGTGCGAGTCTTTGTGCAGTCATGTGACATTTGTGCTCGGGCCAAGTCTTGTAGTTCTCGGGCTAGCGGACTGCTGTTGCCCTTGCCTATTCCTAAGAGGCCTTGGACACACATCTCGATGGATTTTATTTCAGATCTGCCTGTTTCCCAGAAGATGTCTGTCATCTGGGTGGTCTGTGACCGTTTCTCTAAGATGGTCCATTTGGTTCCTCTGCCCAAGTTGCCTTCTTCTTCTGAGTTGGTTCCTCTGTTTTTTCAGAATGTTGTCCGATTGCACGGTATTCCTGAGAATATTGTTTCTGACAGAGGTACCCAATTTGTGTCTAGATTTTGGCGGGCATTCTGTGCTAGGATGGGCATAGATTTGTCTTTTTCATCTGCTTTTCACCCTCAGACTAATGGCCAGACCGAGCGGACTAATCAGACCCTGGAGACATATCTGAGGTGTTTTGTCTCTGCTGACCAGGATGATTGGGTTGCTTTTTTGCCATTGGCAGAGTTCGCCCTCAATAATCGGGCCAGCTCTTCCACCTTGGTGTCCCCGTTTTTCTGTAATTCGGGGTTTCACCCTCGATTTTCCTCCGGTCAGGTGGAATCCTCGGATTGTCCTGGAGTGGATGCGGTGGTGGAGAGATTGCATCACATCTGGGGGCAGGTTATGGACAATTTGAAGTTGTCCCAGGAGAAGACTCAGCGTTTTGCCAACCGTCATCGTCGTGTTGGTTCTCGGCTTTGTGTTGGAGATTTGGTGTGGTTGTCTTCTCGTTTTGTCCCTATGAGGGTCTCTTCTCCTAAGTTTAAACCTCGGTTCATCGGCCCTTATAGAATATTGGAGATTCTTAATCCTGTTTCTTTCCGTTTGGACCTCCCTGCGTCCTTTTCCATTCATAACGTTTTTCATCGGTCGTTATTGCGCAGGTATGAGATACCTGTTGTACCTTCAGTTGAGCCTCCTGCTCCGGTGTTGGTTGAGGGTGAGTTGGAGTACGTTGTGGAGAAAATTTTGGACTCTCGTGTTTCCAGACGGAGACTCCAGTATCTGGTCAACTGGAAGGGTTACGGCCAGGAGGATAATTCTTGGGTCAATGCATCTGATGTTCATGCTTCTGATCTTGTTCGTGCCTTCCATAGGGCTCATCCTGGTCGCCCTGGTGGATCTGGTGAGGGTTCGGTGCCCCCTCCTTGAGGGGGGGGTACTGTTGTGAATTTGGATTCTGGGCTCCCCCGGTGGCCGCTTGTGGAATTGGACTTGTCATCCTCTTTCCTGTTTCACCTGGTTCCATCAGTAGTGGGTGTCGCTATTTAAGCTCATTTCTCTGGTGGTTTCTTGCCGGTCAACAATGTTATCTGATGCCTCTCAGTGCTTGTTCCTGCTTCTGACAACTACTAGATAAGTTGGACTTTTGTCCATGTTTTGTTTTGCCTATTTGTTCCAGTTCACAGCTGAAGTTTTGTTACTGTGTCTGGAAAGCTCTCGTTGATCAGGGATTGCTACTCTGGCGTTATGAGTTAATGCCAGAGTTTAAGGTAATCTCTGGATGGTGTTTTGTTAGTGTTTTTCTGCTGACCATGAAAGTATACTATCTGTCTTCTGCTATCTAGTAAGCGGACCTCAAATTTGCTAAGACTATTTTCCTGCTGCGTTTGTTGTTTCATCTGAACTCACCGTCATTATATGTGGGGGGCTACTGTCTTCTTTGGAATATTTCTCTAGAGGTGAGCCAGGTCTTATATTTCCCTCTGCTAGCTATTTAGGTCTTAGGCCAGAGCTGGGCATCTAGCATTAAATAGGAAATGCTACCTGGCTATTTCTAGTTGCGCGGCAGGCTTAGTTCATGGTCAGTATAGTTCCATCTTCCGAGAGCTTGTCCCTCTATAGGCTTGCTATGATCTCTGCTTGCAGAGATCATGACAGTGGCTACTTTGAAGAACCTGGAATATAAGACATATTTTCAGTTGTTTCACACTTTTTTTGTTAAGTACATAATTCCACATGTGTTAATTCATAGTTTTTATGCCTTCAGTGTGAATGTACAATTTTTAAAGTCATGAAAATACAGACAAATCTTTAAATGAGAAAGTGTGTCCAAACTTTTGGTCTGTACTGTATATTTACCTCAGTTCGCTGACGATGTGAGGGGGGGATCCCAGAAGAAGACATTACTGAGACTGGCTGGCCTGGCTGTGTGGCTGGTAGGCTTAGCTCTGTGGCTGGCAGGCTTAGCTCTGTGGCTGGCAGGCCTGGCTTCTGCTGGCTGGCCTGCCTGTGTGGCTGGTAGGCCTGGCTTCCGCTGGCTGGCCTTACTGTGTGGCTGACAGGCTTAGCTCTGTGGCTGGCCTGGCTCTGTTGCTGGTCTGGCTCTGTTGCTGGTAGGCCTGGCTTCTGCTGGCTGACCTGGCTGTGTGGCTGATAGGCTTAGCTCCGTTGCTGGCTGGCCTGGCTGTTAGGCCTAGCTTCTGCTGGCTGGCCTGGCTCTGTGGCTAGTAGGCCTGGCTTCCGCTAGTTGGCTGTGTGACTGCCAGGCTTAGCTCTGTGGCTGGCTGGCCTGGCTCTGTTGCTGGTAGGCCTGGCTTCTGCTGGCTGGCAGGTTTAGCTCTGTGGCTGTCAGGCCTGGCTGTGGCTGGTAGGCCTGGCTTCTGCTGGCTGGCCTGGCTCTGTGGCTGGTAAGCCTGGCTTCCGCTGGCTGGTCTTGGGCTGGCTGGACTCCCGCTGGCTTGCTTGCTGGTACATGGATGAGTGAAGCACTACCTGGCAGGATTTCTATACGTTTCCTAATTGGGGGCTGGCTAATTGTATCGGAGCATGCTACGTTTAAAAAACGGATCTCTTGCCAGATTCCGTCATTTGACGGATCCGACGCCCATAGGCTTCCATTTGAGCAAATGACAGACGGCGACGGATCCGTCACTGTCCGATTTTTCGACGTACACAAAAAACGTTACTTTGTCCGTCGTCTCCGGGAGCCAGACAAACAATTTTTGACAGATCCAGCGAACGACGGATGAAACATGAGGCCATCTGTCTCAATCCGTCGCTAATACAAGTCTATGAGAAAAAAAAGGATCTGGCGGCATCATTTTTTCTTTTAAATTTGACGGATTGTGACTGACGGCAAAAAACTAATGTGTGAAAGGGGCCTTTGTTGCTGCACTTCATGTTAATGCTGTGTATACTAACCCGTATTATTCCATCTCCCCTTCCCATTTATGTAGTCTTGTAATCTGTATGTGACCTCCTCTTTGCTATATACTGATCATCTTGTGTGTACAGATTCAGTGCAACCAGGTTACTTTCTCCATATATGTAGTATCTGTGTAAAGGCTCCGTCCAAATGTGCTGTATACTTATCATGGATACAGACCTGGGGTACATGTTATCATTCGTCACTCTGCTATATACGGATCATCTACCATATAATTGTCTAAGGGGTACTTCCGTCTGTCTGTCCTTCTGTCTGTCACGGATATTCATTGGTCGCGGCCTCTGTCTGTCATGGAATCCAAGTCGCTGATTGGTCGTGGCAAAACGCCCACGACCATTGCCACGGCCAATCAGCGACGGGCGCAGTCCGACGGCAACATGGCCACTCCTTCCTCCCCGCAGTCAGTGCCCGCTCCATACTCCCCTCCAGTCAGCTCACACAGGGTTAATGGCAGCGTTAATGGACCGCGTTATGCCGCGGTGTAACGCACTCCATTAACGCTGCTATTAACCCTGTGTGACCAACTTTTTACTATTGAGGCTGCCTATGCAGCTTCAATAGTAAAAAAATCTAATGTTAAAAATAATAAAAAAGTAAAAAAATCATCATATACTCACCTTCCGGCGCCTTTCGCGCTCCTCGCAACGCTCTGGTAACCGCTCCATGCATTGCAATCTCGCGAGATGATGACGTAGCGGTCTCGCGAGACCGCTACGTCATCATCTCGCGAGACCGCAATGCACTCTTCAGACCGCAGCGCACAAGGAGCGTCGGACAACGCCTGGATCCAGGGGCCAACGGAAGGCGAGTATATAACTATTTTTTATTTTAATTCTTTTTTTTAACAGGGATATCATGCCCACATTGCTATATACGTGGGCTGTGCAATATACTACATGGGCTGTGCAGTATACTATGTGGGCTGGGCAATATACAACGTGGGCTGCGCAATGTACTACGTGTGCTGCGCAATATACAAGGTGGGCTGTGCACTGTACGTGAGCTGTGCACTGTACAACGTGGGCTGCGCAATATACAAGGTGGGCTGGGCAATGTACTACGTGGGCTGCGCACTGTACTACGTGGAATGCACAATTTACTACGTGGGCTGCGCAATGTACTACGAGGTTGCGCAATGTACTACGCGGGCTGCGCAATATACAACGTGGGCTGCGCAATATATAATGTGGGCTGCGCAATATACGTGTGCTGCGCAATATACAACGTGGGCTGCGCAATGTACTATGTGGGCTGCGCAATGTACTGCTTGGGCTGCGCAATGTACTCCGTGGGCTGCGCAATGTACTGCGTAGGCTGCGCAATGTACTCCGTGGGCTGCGCAATGTACTGCGTAGGCTGCGCAATGTACTGCGTAGGCTGCGCAATGTACTGCGTGGGCTGCGCAATGTACTGCATGGCTGTGCAATATACTACGTGGGCTGTGCTATACACTACGCATACATATTCTAGAATACCCGATGCGTTAGAATCGGGCCACCATCTAGTGCTATGTATAAAGATCCGGTGTCTCCTGGTTATTTTCCTCACTGTACATATAATCTGTACATGACTTCCATCTCTGTGCTTTATTTCTGTAGCTATGGGACCGTTTAGTCCTCTTATGTTGCATGCTGACCTGCTTGACATATCCATCCTGTTTCTGTGTGCAGAATTATTAGGCAAGTTGTATTTTAGAGGATTATTTTTATTATTGATCAACAACTATGTTCTCAATCAACCCAAAAGACTCATACATATCAAAGCTTAATATTTGTAGAAGTTGGAGTGGGGTTTTTTTTAGATTTGGCCATCTTAGGATGATATCCGTTTGTGCAGATAACTATTGCTGTACAGAATTATTAGGCAACTTAATTAAAACCAAATATATTCCCATCTCACTTGTTTATTTTCACCAGGCAAACCAATATAACTGCACAAAATTTAGAAATAAACATTTCTAACATGCAAAAACAAAACCCCAAAACATTATTGACCAATATAGCCACCTTTCTTTATGATGACACTCAACAGCCTTCCATCCATAGATTCTGTCACTTGCTTGATCTGTTTACGATCAACACTGCGTCCAGCAGCCACCACAGCCTCCCAAACACAGTTCCGAGAGGTGTACTGTTTACCCTCCCTGTAGATCTCACATTTTGTGAGGGACCACAGGTTCTCTATGGGGTTCAGATCAGGTGTACAAGGGGGCCATGTCATTATTTTTTCTTCTTTGAGGCCTTTACTGGCCAGCCACGCTTGTGGAGTAGTTGGAGGCATGTGATGGAGCATTGTCCTGCATGAAAATCATGTTTTTCTTGAACGATACCGACTTCTTCCTGTACCACTGCTTGAAGAAGTTGTCTTCCAGAAACTGGCAGTAGGTCTGGGAATTGAGCTTCAGTCCATCCTCAATCCGAAAAGGTCCCATAAGTTCACCTTTGATGATACCAGCACATACCAGTACCCCACCTCCACCTTGCTGGCGTCTGAGTCGGAGTGGAGCTCTCTGCCCTTTACTGATCCAGCCTCTGGCCCATCCATCTAGCCCATCAAGAGTCACTCTCATTTCATCAGTCCATAAAACCTTTGAAAAGTCAGTTTTAAGATATTTCTTGGCTCAATCTTGACGTTTTATGTTATGTTTCTTGTTCAAAGGTGGTCGTTTTTCAGCCTTCTTTACCTTGGCCATGTCCCTGAGTATCGCACACCTTGTGCTTTTTGTTACTCCAGTAATGTTGCATCTCTGAAATATGGCAAAACTGGTGGCAAATGGCATCTTGGCAGCTTCATTTTCCTCAATTCATGGGCAGTTATTTTGCGCCTTTTTTGCCCATCACGCTTCTTGCAACCCTGTTGGCTATTTGCCATGAAACGCTTGATTGTTCGGTGATCACGCTTCAAAAGTTTGGCAATTTCAAGACTGCTGCATCCCTCTGCAAGACATCTCACAATTTTGGAATTTTCAAAGCCCGTCAAATCTCTCCTCTGACCCATTTTGCCAAAGGAAAGGAAGTTGCCTAATAATTAAGCACACCTTTTATAGGGTTTTGATGTCATTAGACAACACCCCTCCTCATTACAGAGATGTACATCACCTGATTTACTTAATTGGTAGTTGGCTCTCAAGCCTGAACAGCTTGGAGTAGGACAACATGTATAAAAAGTATCATGTGATCAAAATACAACTTGCCTAATAATTCTGCACACAGTGTATTGTCCCCCTCATATGTTGCAGAATCGGTGTATATCCACCAAGTGCTTGTTTTATATTACCTAAGATGGTGGATAGCACATGCCCGAGTGGATTACCTGGAGCCTTAGCATATATGTTTCATCATATATAAAATAAATATTTGGGGAGCAACTCAGCACAGGGCAGGGCGGTGAGTGGGGCACTAATAACTCTGCACATGGCGGGGCGGTGAGTGGGCACTAATAACTCCGCACATGGTGGGGCATTGAGTGGGCACTCCTAGTGTGATACTGCACCTTGCCCTGGTGGACACATCATGGGCCTAGTTTTCAACCCTGTCTTGTCTATTGTATGTAGGTAGAGTGACTGACTTGGATACAGAACTTGCAGTCTTCTACACATACACCTATGGCTTCAGGCAGCTCATACTATTATTTATTTATATAGCACCATTAATTCCATGGTGCTGTACATGAGAAAGGGGTTACATACAAAGGATATCGTTTACTGTAAACAAATTTACAATGATTATACTAGACCTACATATTATATTTCTTACTATTTATGTGCAACTGGTGACTTGAGAGCCGTGTCTGTCTGTAACTACTGTAGAGGAGCAGGCGGCTTCTTCTCATTTATTGTTACAGCATATAACACAGCATTGCCCATCACTGACTATATCTGACCTTATGATGTGAGATTTTCCAGTTATCAAACTCTTACAGTTTGTAAACTCTAACTTATATGTACATGCATGTTGTTTCATCCTCAGTTATATAAATTTCAGGAACTGAATTTAAAAAAAGGAGGCCTTAGACCTACCGGTAATAGATTTTCCATCATGACAGCACCAACAGGAGGTTGTCCTTCTTATCCTTGATAGGGACAGGAACACACAAGAGGTTAAAAGGCCCCTCCCTCCACCACCCTCACATTGATTTTTCCAAGTACCACACCAGGATGGATGCAACAAAGTCTTATTTCACATTCCTTCTACATACGTTATCGTCACATATCAGATAGGAATTTTCTAAAAAGGGAGGGAATATAATTGGTGCTGTCATGATGGACTCCTGGAAAACCTAGGTCTAATGCCTACTTTCCAGGACATCGCTCCTGACAGCACCAACAGGAGAATACCAGAGGATATGATTAGGGTGGGATTACTGCCTGGAGGATTTTCCTCCCGAAGGGCAATTTTTGGCTAGCCAACACATCCAATTTATAGTGTTTGCAAAACGTACTTATATTTGAACAGGTTGCAGCCCTGCAGATCTGTTCCACAGAGACACCTGCTTGTTCAGCCCAGGATGTGGCTACTGCTCTTGTGGAGTGTGCCTTAACATTGACTGGAGGGGATTCGCCCTCAGCTGAGTAGGTCAGATGGACTACTGATTTTGCCCATCGAGCCAATGTTGCTTTCGATGCTTTTTTCCCCCTTATTTTTCCCCCAAAACTGTACAAACAAATTGGAGTCTATTCGCCAGTCCTTTGTGACCTCCAAGTATCTGAGGACTATTCTTTTGACATCTAGAGAGTGAAAAGCCTTCTCCTGATTATTCTTATAATTTTGAGAAAAGGAAGGTAAAACTATTTCCTAGTTCATGTGAAAGGAGGATGTCACCTTTGGAAGAAAGACGGGGTCTAATCTCAGAATAATGCAATCTTCTAGGATTTTTAGGTATGGGCTTTTTATGGAAAAAAAAAAAACCTGTATTTCCCCAATTCTTCTGGCCATAGTTATGGTCACAAGGAAAGCAGCACAAGGGAGAGAGATTTTATGTCCGAATTTTCCACGGGTTCATAGGGGGTTTTGCACAAAACGTTTAGGACAATGTTCAAATCCCATGGAGGGACATAGGCCCTAACTGTGGGAAGTAATCTGCTTGTGGATTTAATAAAATGCTGAATCCAAGGATGGGATGCTAGTGGGAAGTCCAAAAAAGCAAATAAGACTGAGATTTGTACTTTAAAAGTACTAGGCCTCAGGCCTTTTTCAAAGGCTGCCTGTAAAAACTCTAGAATTTTGGGAATGTCAGACTTTGAGAGACCTATCGTCGCTTCAGGAAACTGAGAAGTGAATTTTTCCATATTTTCGTATATATGGCCGAAGTCACTGGCTTCCTACTACTCTGGATAGTTGTTATGACTGCCTCGAAGAGTCCCCTTGACCTCAGCATTTCCCATTCAGAATCCTATGGCCATCTTCCTGAGAAGGGGAAACCAACTCCTTCTGGGCCAGAAGGGTACTATCATGATGACTGTGGCTTGATCTTCTCGGACTTTCTTCAGAACTGCTGGGATTAGAGAAAAGGGGGACAGGCATATGCCAGGCCCATGTCCCACTTGAGAGATAGGGCATCCACCCCTGTTGGTCTGTCTCCCTGATTTAGAGAAAAGAATTTCCTCCTCTTTGAATTTTTCCTTGTGGCAAACAGGTCTACTAGGGGAGTACCCCATCGGTGTATTATGTGACCATATTCTTCCGATTTCAGCTCCCACTCCGACTGCTGCATTGTTTTCCGGCTGAGAAAATCTGCGACAATGTTTTGGGAGCCTTTCAAGTGTATTGCAGTCACCGAGAGCACCATCTTTTCTGCCCAAAGGAAGATCTTTCGTGCAACTGCATGTAGATGGTGATGTCTCGGGCCTCCTTGATGCCTGAGCAGACTGTAGTAACATTGTCTGATAGAATGCGGATGTGTTTGTTTTTAATTTTGGTCCGCACCACCTTAGCGTTTCCCAGACTGCTTGTAGTTCTCGGAGGTTGGAAGATCCGGGAGGATCTGAACTTTGCCAGACGCCCTGTATGAACTGATCCTGCACCTGTGCCCCCAGCCTTTGCCGCTGGCGTCTGTGGTAATTAATACGAATGGGGACTGTGTCCACATAACCCCTTTCTTTAGGTTGCTTGCAGATGTCCACCAGCTTAGAGATTTTAGTGTCAATGTTAATAGTCTTAATTTTTTGTCCGGACCTTCCGTCCTTCTGTTCCAAGTTGACAGGATTTGATGTTGTAAGATTGACACCACCAGACTCCTGGAATAGAGGCAGTCATCAGTCCCAGAATTCTCATAGCGTCTCTGATGGACACTTTATATTTCCTTTTGAAGGCTAAGACTTTCTGGTAGGAAGGACATCTGTTTTTCGGAATCCAGGAGAATTCCTAGGAAAACTTTTTGTTTTCCTGGCACTAGGTCAGATTTTCCCCAGATTATTATCCACCCCAGGTTGTTTAATAATAAGACGGTTGATGTTAAACTGGCTCTGAGGAGCTGTGGGGACTCTGCGATCAAGAGGAAATCATCCAGATACTGGACAATTACTATTCCCTGCTCTCTGAGGCCTGTTTCACACGTCAGTGGTTCCGGTACGTGTGGTGACAGTTTTCTCACGTACCGGAGACACCGACTCACGTAGACACATTAAAATAAATGTGTCTCTGCACATGTCAGTGTGATTTCACGGACCGTGTGTCCATTTGAAAAACACGGAGACATGTTAGTGTTCGTGGGAGCACACGGATCACACGGATCCATTAAAGTCAATGGGTGCGTGTCAACACGTACCGCACACGGATGCCATCCGGTTGCCGACTGAGGACCACACGGACCGTGCAGGAGACAGCGCTAGAGTTAAGCGCTTTCCCGCCTGCGTGTGGTGCTGAAGCCGACATTCATTCCTTCTCCTCAGCAGTGTTTGCTGGAGAGAAGGAATGAAAAATCAAGGGTTTTTTATTTTTTTTGTGTTTAAAATAAAGTTCCTGGTCACCTCCCGCCTCCCACCCCCTGTGCGCCCGCCCGCTTGCATTAAAATACTCACCCAGCTCTCGCGATGCTTCCTCTCAGTGCCGCAGCTTGTCCTGTGTGAGCGGTCACGTGGTGCCGCTCATTACAGTGATGAATATGCGGCTCCATTCCTATGGGAGGTGGAGCCGCATATTCATCACTGTAATGAGCGGTACCACGTGACCGCTCACACAGGACTAGCTGCCGGCGCTGAGAGGAAGCATCGCGGGAGCTGGGTGAGTATTTTAATGCAAGTGGGCGGGCGCACAGGGGGTGGGAGGCGGGAGGTGACCACAAACTTTATTTTAAACACAAAAAAAATTTAAAAAACCTTTAATTCCTTCTTTCCAGCGAACGCTGCTGGGGAGAAGGAATGAATGCTGGCTTCAGCACCACACGCAGGGGGGACAGCGCTTAACTCTAGCGCTGTCTCCTGCACGGTCCGTGTGGTCCTCAGTCGGCACACGGGCGGCACACAGTTGCCGCACGTGTGCCACACTGATGTGCCACGTGAGCAAACGGACACGGATAACTCCGGTACCGATTTCTCCGGTACCGGAATTATCTGGACGTGTGTGACTGGCCTGAGGAAGGCCATCCCTTCTGCCATTATTTTGGAAAAAATGCGTGGTGCTGAAGAAAGACCAAAGGGTAGACACCTGAACTGATAATGACGAACTTCCGTTCCATCTGTCAGCGCGAATCTCACAAATTGCTGGCTGTGGGGATGAATTGGTACATGGTAGTATGCTTCTTTCAGATCTAGCGTGCTCATGACCATATTCTGTTTGATTAGCGGGGTTGTAGATTTTATAGATTCCATCTTGAATCTTTTGTAAGCAACCCATCTGTTCAGGGATTTTAGATTTATTATTGTGGGATAGTCTCCTCTTGGTTTTTTGATTGAGAAGAGGCCCAATAGTACCCCCAACCTCTTTCTGCTTCCTGTACCGGAACCACTGCTCCTAAACGTATTCATTTATTTACGTCCGATAGCAGTCTCTTTGCAACTTGGGGAGATTGGGCTGTTAGGTGAAATCTTCCTTGGGGTAACTGTATGAATTCGATTCTGTATCCTTCCTTTATTGTCTGTATTATCCATGGATTTTTGGATATTTTTGACCAAGCTGGGAGAAAGTTTTGAAGTCTCCTCCCAACCAATCTGGTGTCATTGCCTTCGAGAGCTAACTGATGAACTGGAAGGGGTACTGTTTCCCTTGCCGCCTTTCAAGTAGCTCCATCTACCCGTTTTTCCCTTTCCTCTGTACTCTGGTCTCTGATAAGCATATGGTCCACGAAAGGGCTCCACCCTTTTAGGTTTCTCTTCTGGGAAACCTTTTTTGTCATCTGAAGCTTTCTCCAGCATGTCGTCCAGAACTGGACCAAAAACTCGAAGGCCCGAAAAGGGGATGGAGCATAATTTATTTTTTGAGTTGCAGTCCCCTGACCAGGTTTTCAGCCATATTGCACGTCTTACAGAATTTGTTAGGGCTTCATTCCTTGCGGCAAATCTAATTGATTCCGCTGAGGCATCCGCCATAAAAGCTGTTGTCATTTTGAGCAACGGCAAGGATTCCAGGATTTCTTCCCTGGGTTTAAATGAGCCTCTAAGTCCTCTAACCATATATTCATGGATCTGTCAACCGAGGTTGAGGCTATGTTTGCCTTAATTGTAGCAGCTGAAGATTCCCATGACTTCTTTAGAAGACCCTCCGCCTTCCTATCCATAGGATCTTTAAGGCATGAAGAGTCTTCAAAGGGGATAGCCGTTTTCTTTGCTACCCTGGCTATTGGGACATCAACTTTCGGGGTTTCTTCTCATAATTTAATATCCTCCAACTCGAATGGGAGACGTGTCCTAAATCTTAGTGAGTTTTTTCTCCACCTCCTCCCATTCCTCTAGAATCATGTGCATATTGACCGGAAATACTTTATTCATACGTCGTCTCAAGCCGCCAAACATTTGATCCTGTACTGAGGAAGGAGGTAGACCTGTATCGCCCACTCCCATAGTACTCCTGACAATAAGGTGTCTGTATCTTCCCAGGAAAAGCGATATTTTTTCTTTTCTTCTGGGAGCCCCGACGCAAATTCCTCACTTTCCTCCTGTTCTGCATTGGAGTCAATTGAGGTCTCCTCACCTTCAGAACTGAACTCCATCTCCCATCGCGGTCTCTTTCGTCTAGGGCCTATTCGGGAGGGATGTGGAACTTCCTCCCTAATTATGGTTCTTATGTCCGACATAAAAGAGAAGTGTTCATCTTTGACCACTTTCGCGATGCACTCTGGGCATAATTGTTTTCCATATGGGTCAGGTAATTTTGCATTACAAATGGCACACTTCTTACCCTTCTTTTTAGGCACAGATGTAGCCATGGTCCTTTTAGGGATTTCCTTGTCCTATAATGGAACAAAGGAATATACTATTAAATATATCCCCTCTAATTGGTTGTGGCCAGAAGTCAGAGAGACAGAGGGGCAGAGTAAGGCACAAAGTCCCAGACACTCACTTGTACTGGGGTCTCAGTAGGAGTATCAGGCCGGTTAACAGAGTGTCCTTCCATAGCTGGCTGATCTGATGCAGTGAACATCAACTCCCACCACCTGCCATGCCTTAGTCTCACCTGTCTTCCATCTGAATCATCAGGAAAAATGTGGTCCCCCTTTAATTCCTAGGGTTTTGCACCATTTTTTCAAATATAGGCCGGAAATACATTCCACGGTGGAATGCACTCTGGCCGCTAGAGGGCGCGCATTCACCACGAAACCAGAAATCCTCTTCTGTGCTTGTAAAATGCACTCTGGATGCGCCGCGCGAGCCAAGAACCCCTCGGGAGGGGAAGCGGCTCACTTCAGGGTCTACTGCCCGCGTGGACCAGGCTGAGGGACCACTTGTACTGCGGGGCGTCGGCCTCCGGACCTTCGTCAAGATAAAGGGGGGTAGGATGACGAGGATCCCCGCCCGATCCTCCTGCGTCCGGCGTCGGAGCTCCTGCTCCTGGAGAAAAGGTAAATCTCCAGGAGCGTCTGCGTCTGTCCCTAATAGGGAAAACACTGAGAGGGTGGTGGAGGGAGGGGCCTTTTAACCTCTTGTGTGTTCCTGTCCCTATCAAGGATAAGAAGGACAACCTCTTGTTGGTGCTGTCAGGAGGGACGTCCTGGAAAAAGCAATTATTTGCTTTTCCTTTTTAGTGGGTTTTTGAAGTTACTTATAATTTGGTTAGTAGGGGTAACCATCTCAGGTATGGACCCCTGGTTTGGAGGGGTGTCCATGACATTATGACCCCTTTGTGTCGAGGGGCAACCGTCTCAGGTATGGCCCCCTTGTTTTGAGGGGTAACAATCTGTTGGACAAAAAGGAGGGGGGTTTTGAAGGAGGTTGCTTACACCAAAGGAGGACGGCAGAGCCCACTGCCGGGATGGGTGACTCCCATCAGTGTTAACTGGGTGATAAAATTGGAAGTGGGTCCCTACTGAGAGAGGGCTCAGCAGGGCATTTTTTGGTATGAGTAACAGTCAGCTGGGTCCCCCTGAGCCGGTTGTGGTACGGCTGGGGGTGGCATGGTGGAGCTGTTTGTTGCAGTTTTTTTCAAAAAATGGTTGAACCTTCAAATCCTCTCTTTTTTTCAGAGTCAAGTTAATGTTGTTTAAAGTTATTCAGTGGAGGGATAACAATCTCAGGTATGGCCCCCTGGTGTGGAGAGGTGACCATTACGGTATGACCCTCTGGACTCCAGAAACATTTATAGCTTATAAGACCCTGCTAGGGTAAAGTCCCTGGGGTCATGGCAATCATATTTTGCATACCTACAGAATAAATTGGCTCCTCCGAGCTAGGAACAATGGCTGGAGGGGAGGAAAAATAAAAGGTAGGCATGCTTTTCAATACAATCTGTAGCTTCAAGGACCCTCTCTTTTTGTTCATGTGTCTTGAGAATGCTGAGGCACGGTTCTTGACTGTTTATATTGACCAACTCTTGCTTCTTTTAAGGTTGTCTTCTGGACAAAGCAGTAATCTAGTGCATTAAACTGAAGAGCAGTATACCTAATCTGGGTGCCCTTGAGTCAGTGGGGAGTTACTAAGGGTAAAGTGATCAAGTGCATTAACACGGAGGGCAATATGACTATTCCCGATGCTCTTGAGATGGTGGGAACGGCTAAGAGTAAAATTATGTGCATTAACACAAAGGGCAATATGCCTATTCCCAATGCCCTTGAGCCAGGAGGAGCGGCTAAGGGCAAAGTAATTAAGTGCATCAACATGAAGGACAAGATGCCTATCTCCGATGATTGACCCAGTTGGAGCAGTTAACAGTGAATGTCATCAAGGGCATTAAAAACAATTAACATAGGTTTATTTCAATTACTATGGCCAAATATTATGAAAGTTATTTAATGGTCGGTTTTATTGTTGATGTTATATTGTGTATAGCTTTTAATTACTCCCTATTATAATATCTTCCTCTTTATATATACTCATCACTTTTCCGATAGTAGAGTAAGTGGGTTTAAGAAATTATTACTGCACAGCACAGATACTGTACATAATGGTGGTTTCTAGAACCAAAAACTATGAATTGGTGAATTATTAGAGCGGTATAATACTTTTTTGAAGCATGACAGATGTCATTATACAAGTAATCAGACTGTGGATAACACTTTTATTATGGTTTACTTTCCACATTCCCCATTATGGGATCTTCATTGCAGGATGTTTAGCGACTGTTATTTTGCTTTAGTTACCGTATTATAGACCATAATTTGGTAGAGTTGCATTGATAAATTCTGTCAGAGCTCTGGAATTGTGTTACTTGTATGCACAGTCTTTCCATAGCATGTAGAAATGGTTGCTAGCTTTATTAGGTATGGTGGATGGTGGTCGAGTACATTTAAGGTGTCAAATATCCTCTTTGATGGAGGTTTAGGAGTCAGGTGGAAGTTGCGGAAAAGTTAAGGTGGACTCATTTTAACTGTGACGGATCGCACAGGGGAAGGGGTGTGTCGACTTCACTCACCTCCAGGGAGGGGTAAGAAGGACCCAGCAAGGATCGGCTCTCTGGCGCCACCACTTGGCCCAGGTCAGTCAGGGAACGAGTTATTGAGGTGCTGCCAGTGAGGGGGATATACTGTACATCACCAGTCCAGGATGGGGGGGATAGAGATTATATATATATATATATATATATATATATATATATATATAATTGTCTAAGGGTTTTTCCATCTGTCTGTCTGTCTGTCTTTCTGTCTGTCCTGGAAATCCCGCATCTCTGATTGGTCGAGGCCGCCAGGCAGCGACGGGCACAGTATCGACGTGGATGTCATAATGGTTGCCATGGCGACGATGATGTCATCAAGGTTGCCTCGACCAATCAGCGCCGGGCACAGTCTGCCGCGAATTCTGGAATCATCATTGTCCATATACTACGGGGACATGCATATTCTAGAATACCCGATGCATTAGAATCGGGCCACAGTCTAGTATATATATATATAGATAGATAGATAGATAGATAGATAGATATAAATATATACTGTATATATAGATAGATCTATCTATCTCCTGGCCGTCACTGTCCGAGTTGCTCACAGTACAGTATGCTGCCACCAGTTCCTCGTTCGATATACAGGCCCCCTCCGACAACAGGCTTATATCGGGTCAGAAACCAACCGTGGGATTCGTGCATTGAGATAAAAGAGCAACCCAAGATTAATTTTATATTTAATCAAGAAAAGGCGCACTAGAAATATACAGGTTGTTAGGGTTGGCAGATTGTGCTAAATAAAATAAATAATAAAGCGCAATCGCAACCTGGGATCCATCATGCAGAGATGGAAAACTGCTGCTAGAGTAAAATGACGGAACGCACAGCGAACGATTACTTGAACACACAAACGAAAGAGCTGTTCTGCAACTGAGCCGTGTCACTCGCACACAGAAACGAGAGTTATGCTCTGCAACAGAACTGTGCCACTTGCACACAGAAAGGAAAGAGATGCTCTGCAACTGAGATAATACCCTGACTAGGGTTGAGCTTGCTCTGGGACTCTACTGTGCTAACCGCACACATGTAGGAACCAGATGCTAAGCCTAGCGGCTAATTACCCCCACTGATGCTAGCTGCCTGCCTACGTGTACAGTCCCAAAGCTGGACAGACATACAACACTTGCAGACAGAGCAGTAGTCTCCTCTCACATAGACGAACATAAATGATACTAGCGTGCCAGAAGGTGTTGCTGGGAGCCTTTTATGCCCAAAGCTCCACCCCAAACACTCATGCTAACATCGGAGGGCAAATCCGGAGCTGCCACATCACCAGAGCAGGCGACGTCCGAGCACCAATGAGAAGGTGCCAGCAACATCACAGACATGCTCAATAAAGTGATTTCTGGACTTAGACTCCAGTATGCAATGCGGAGTGTGCAATACACTGGTTATCATAGTCTTGACTGGAGAGCCAACAGTAACCAAACGTGTGGCATGAGCCTGAGCAAGACGCTGGGACCGACATCCATGCTGAGCAGCAGTCCCAGCAGCCGGGACTGAATGGTAGACCACAGCACTCGACACGGCTCGGAATCCATCCCGCTCAGTGGGAAAATCCCAACGCCCAACACAGGCATATATTTACAAAGGCAGGTATACAGTCAAGAGTGTAGTACAAGGGTAGGGTACAGATAGATTACAATTACCGTGTTATGTAGTATGTGACCACAGGGAGGCGCTGATGGATCACAGGTCCAGATCTTAGTTATGTGATTCCCTGGTCGCCTCAGGTAACGGTCCTCCGGCCAGTAGAAGAACTGAGTCCAAAATGAGGAGCTGCATACTATCCCCTAGGTTGCTGCCTCCCTCACGCTGCGCCCACCCCTGGGCTGGGCCACCTCCCTCTTTCCATATCTGAGAACATGATTTTCCAGGCAAAACCGTGGATGGCCCATAACTTTTCGCCCGAAGATCCAAATGGAACGACGGCAGCACCAATGGGTTCTGCTGGATTTTATCTGTGCATGGAGACCAAATAAGGCTACTGTATTTAATTCCTGGTAGCTATGCTCGGTAACTCAATAACACAGAGTGCTAGGGGTGGCTGCCTGGTATGGGCTCGTGGGGAAAAGAATGTGCTCGGCTAGGATCATAGATATTGCACTCTGTTATTATAGGCCATTATCTCAGACCCTTGCTGGGATCTGTGGTGCTGCAAACTCTGCATACTGTATGGCTTGAGTCAGACAAAGAAATCCAGTTTGGCTGGTCCTGCACAAGAGTTCATACCCCTGTGATAAATTGCTGGGGACACAGGGTCTAGGCTTTTTGCCCCCTGGAGAGAGCTTCAAAGGCCTTGTTGCTTGGGTTAATTAACTCCTTTGTGCCATCGGACGGAATAGTATGTCTGATGGCAGAACCCCTGCTTTGATGCAGGCTCTGGTGGTGAGCCTGCATCAAAGCTGGGACATGTCAGCTGCTTTGAACAGAATCGCGATCTGCCTGCGCATATTAACTAGTTAAATGCCGCTTTCAAACTCTGACAGTGGCATTTAACAAGGACTTCAGGCCACCAGGCAGGAAATTCATGCACCGCTGATCCCCCATCACGTGACCAGGGGTCACTGATGCGTCGGCATAACAACCAGAGGTCTGCAGCAGACCTCTATGGTTGTTGATGTCAGATTGCTGTGAGCGCCACCCAGTGGTCGACGCTCATAGCAATGCAGTAATTTTGCTACATAGGGGCGATCTGAGCAGAACTTCTAGTCTCCCATGGAAACTGTTGAAGCATGCCAAAAAAAAAAAGTTTTTAAAAATATAAATAAAATATAAAAGTTGAAATCGCCCTCCTTTTACCCATTCAAAATAAAACAATTAAAAAAAACAAAACATCAAACCTACACATATTTGGCATCATCGCATTCAAAATCGCCCGATCTATCAATAAAAAAAGATTAACCTGATCGCTAAATGGCGTAGCGAGAAAAAAATTAAAAACACTAGAATTACGTTATTTTGGTTGCCGCGACATTGCATTAAAATGCAATAACGGGCGATCAAAAGAACATATTTGCACCAAAATGGCATAATTAAAAAGGTCAGCTCGGCAAGCAAAAAATAAGCCCTCACCCAATCTGAGATCACGAAAAATGGAGACGCTACGGGTATCGGAAAATGGCGCTTTTTTTTTCTTAGCAAAGTTTTGGATTTTTTTTTCACCACTGAGATAAGAAATAACCGAGACATGTTTGGTGTCTATGAACTCATAATGACCTGGAGAATCACAATAGCAGGTCAGTTTTAGCATTTAGTGAACCTAGCAAAAAAGCCAAACAAAAAAACAAGTGTGGGATTGCACTTTTTTTGCAATTTCACTGCACTTGGAATTTATTTTCCCTGTTTCTAGTACATGACATGGTAAAACCAATGGTGTCGTTCAAAAGTACAACTCGTCCCACAAAAAATAAGCCCTCACATGGCCATATTGATGGAAAAATAAAAAAAGTTATGGCTCTGGGAAGGAGGGGAGCTTAAAACAAATACGCAAAACTGAAAAAAGCTCCGGTCATTAAGGCTAGGTGCACACGTTCAGGATTTCTTGCAGAATTATCCTGAGCAAAACAGGACATTTTCTGCAAGAAATCCGCATGCGTTTTTTGAGTGTTTTTCTCGCGTTTTTACCGCGTTTTTGGTGTGTTTTTCTTTGCGGATTTTTCCGGAGTTTCCCAATGCAATAATCTAGTGGGAAATCTGCAAAAAATTAATGAACATGCTGCGTTTTTTACCACGATGCATTTTTTTCGCGGAAAAAAACGCATCATGTGCACAAAAATTGCGGAATGCATTCTAAATGATGGGATGCATAATGTGTGCGGTTTTTTGTGATTTTTATAGCGAAAAAACACGAAAAAATGCGAAAAATCTGCTACGTGTGCACACAGCCTAAGGGTTTAAAGAAAAACATTGATCATCTCTCTCCAAGATAGTGACTTCGCTGGATAATGAGGTCACTTTGACTGAGGTGTATTTCATTTTCCTTTACAGCCTGAGGGAATGCAAGGGTGGGAGGCTGAGCTTGGAGTAACTATTTTGGGCCAAACTGTATCAAACACGGGATTCCATCAGATAGGAAAATGATATCAAGTAGATATCATTTTCCCATATGTCCCACAGTGGTTAAGCACAGGAGTGAGGATAATAGGGTCATTGGTGCCCTGAAAGTTTAGTGGCTATGCTTGAATGGCAAGCCAGTGCGTGCCGCCCCTCTATGGCTGTCTGTGCTGGTGCTGTATGTCAAACAGCTGGGGATATCACGGTACTTTTGAATCCCAATGTACCAGCACTCCACCTGACTCCTACTGTGGTTGTATTCATCCTGTGATTTAAATAAAGCTGTGGCCAGTTTGACAACCAAAATAATGTGTTTTGTGTATTTATTCCAGTGTCCAGGTTTACTGTAGTTATGGTTGTTTTAAGATGGTGTCGGGGTCCGTCCCATATCCAAAAGTCATGTCAGGTCATCATGTAAAAACACGCTCTCACACAGCTCTATCGACTAAAGACTCTTAGGGCTCATTTCCACTTGCGAGAGGAAAAACGGTCCGATTTAGGGACCGAAAAAAAGGAGGTAAATCATGCGATTGTCATGCGACTTTTTATCGCAACATCCGTATGACATCCGTATTGCTGTCCGATTTTTACGCACCGGTGTCCTTTGAAAAGCCGGAAAATCAGTGCGGTGTACAGTAAAATCACACTGACAGGTTAGCATAGAATAGATATATACACACAGAGTAGGTATATATACATATATATATGTCAGTGAGACACCTATATGTATATTTATATTTAATGCAGCGCTAGATAGCATAAAAGCCGCTAATTCAGTTGCCGGCTTTTGCTATCTCCTTCACAAACCCGACAGGATATGAGACATGGTTTACATACAGTAAACCATCTCATATCCCGTCTTTTATTACATATTCGTCTTCACTAATGTAAGAAGTGTCTGTGTGTCAAATTTGGGGGCTCTAGCTATTAAATTAAAGGGTTAAATCGCGGGAAAAAATTGGCGTGGGCTCCCGCGCAATTTTCTCCGCCAGAGTGGTAAAGCCAGTGACTGAGGGCAGATATTAATAGCCTAGAGAGGGTCCATGGTTATTGGCCCCCCTGGCTAAAAACATCTGCCCCCAGCCACCCCAGAAAAGGCACATCTGGAAGATGCGCCTATTCTGGCACTTGGCCACTCTCTTCCCACTCCCGTGTAGCGGTGGGATATGGGGTAATGAAGGGTTAATGTCACCTTGCTATTGTAAGGTGACATTAAGCCAGGTTAATAATCGAGAGGCGTCAATTATGACACCTATCCATTATTAATCCAATAGTACGGAATTTTTAATAAAACACACACAAGTTCCCACGCTCGAGTTCATATGAGGACATCCAGCAGAGGGCGCATCACCGCGACTCAAGGTAACTACAGGACATTCCCCTGCATTCCATTCATTCTCAAAATTTTACAGACAGGAGCACAGCTGCATTAGCATAGCTCCTGGGTGTAAAATGATTTAACCCCTTCAGATGGATTTACATCGTGGGACGTGACTGAACGACGGAAGGTATGGAATATTGTTGATTTTTTATTTTTCCTTTTTTACAGAACGAGGGTCTTCAGGTTGATTAAGAGTATAATAAAATATTAAAACACCCTGTGTCTTTATTTCATTAAAATACTTTTTAATAATGTGTGTGTGTGTGTGTTTTATTAACCATTTCCTACTATTGGATTAATAGGGGGATGTCCTGTAGCTACCTTGAGTCGCGGTGATGTGCCCTCTGCTGGATGTCCTCATATGAACTCGAGCGTGGGAACTTGTGTGTGTTTTATTAAAAATTCTGTACAATAGCAAGGTGACATTAACCCTTCATTACCCCATATCCCACCGCTACACGGGAGTGGGAAGAGAGTGGCCAAGTGCCAGAATAGGCGCATCTTCCAGATGTGCCTTTTCTGGGGTGGCTGGGGGCAGATGTTTTTAGCCAGGGGGGGGCCAATAACCATGGACCCTCTCTAGGCTATTAATATCTGCCCTCAGTCACTGGCTTTACCACTCTGGCGGAGAAAATTGCACGGAAGCCCACGCCAATTTTTTCCACGATTTAACCCTTTAATTTAATACACTTAACAGACACTTCTTACATTAGTGAAGACAAATATGTAATAAAAGAAGGGATATGAGATGGTTTACTGTATGCAAACCATGTCTCATATCCTGTCGGGTTTGTGAAGGAGATAGCAAAAGCCGGCAATATATATATAGAGGTGTCTCACTGACATATATATATGTATATATACCTATTCTATGTGTATATATCTACTCTATTCTAACCTGTCAGTGTGATTTTACTGTACACCGCGCTGAATTACCGGCTTTTCAAAGGACACCGGTGCGTAAAAATCAGACAGAACTCGCATGGTGCGAGTGCTGTGCGATTTTTTTCTCGCACCCATTGACTTGCATTGGCGAGTCTCGTCCGAGAATCGCAGCAATATGCAGAATGCTGTGATTTTTTTCTCAGTCCGATTTCGGCTGAGAAAAAAAATCGCAAATGAAAAGACACCTATTTAATAACATTGGTCCGAGTGCAATCCGATTTTTTATCGGATTGCACTCATCCGTTTTCCTCGCAAGTGGAAATGAGCCCTTACAGGAATTCCCCACTGATATAAGCATAAACACAAAAAACTAGAAGAGCATACCTCCCAACCGTCCCGATTTCAGCGGGACAGTCCCGCTTTGGCACCGGGGTCCCGCTGTCCCGCTTCGGGCATTTAAAATCCCGAATTTGCGGCCGCCGGTGAAGCCCCGCCCACTTCCGGGACGTAGAGACGATTAGGACTAGTCCCGCACTCCGGGCGGGGTCAGTGACGTAAGCGGCCGGCATGATCACACTCTGCAGCCTTTGTTTAGTAAATCTGGGCCAGGAGATCGGGGAAGGAGGGACCAGCTGCGTGCGCGGCGCCGACTCCAGCCTGGTGTCTCCCCCACCACGCACCGCAACGCGCATGCGCGGGAATCTGTGGTACCCTATGCTGAGGCGCAGAGTCTGGTCCTTGTGTCACTCGGAGGCGGCAGCGGCGTGTGAGGGGGAGGGAGGCGGTCATCATTACCGGCACACACCGGCATGCATTGTGTATGGCGGATAAGGGGCGGCAGGGAGAAGCCTGCAAACCAGATAGTGCAGTGTGTCCATGCACCTCTCCATCCACAGGTAGCACTGTAACACCTCTAACAGTGCCAGCCAGCACCCTCCTAGTGCCAACCTGGCTGTGGGTGTGTGTGTGTGATGGCTGGGTGTGTGTGTGATGGCTGGGTGTGTGTGTGATGGCTGGGTGTGTGTGTGTGTGATGGCTGGGTGTGTGTGTGTGATGGCTGGGTGTGTGTGTGTGATGGCTGCGTGTGTGTGATGGCTGGGTGTGTGTGTGTGATGGCTGCGTGTGTGTGTGTGATGGCTGCGTGTGTGTGTGTGTGTGATGGCTGCGTGTGTGTGTGTGATGACTGCGTGTGTGTGTGTGATGACTGCGTGTGTGTGTGATGGGTGTGTGTGTGAAGGCTGCGTATGTGATGCATTTGTGTCAAAGCTGCATGTGTTTGTGAGCTGCGTTTGTGATGCTGCGTGTGTATGTATGATACTGTGTGTGTGATGCTGCATGTGTGTGAGCTGCGTGCGTGTGTGAGCTGTGTGTGTGCTGCGTGTGTGTGGGCCGTGTGTGGGCCGTGTGTGTGAGCTGTGTGCGTGTGCATGTGTGTGAGCGTGTGTGTGTGAGCTGCGTGCCTGTATGTCATTATACAGTATGGAGAACTGTGGCCATTATACAGTATGGAGCATCATGTGCGGTCATTATACAGTATGCAGCATCATGTGCACCCAGCATACAGTATGGAGCATCATGTGTGGTCATCATACAGTATGGAGCATCATGTGCGGTCATTATACAGTATGGAGCATCATGTGTGGTCATTATACAGTATGAAGCATCATGTGCACCCAGCATACAGTATGGAGCATCATGTGTGGCCATTATACAGTATGGAGCATCATGTGCGGTCATCATACAGTATGGAGCATCATGTGCGGTCATTATACAGTATGGAGCATCATGTGTGGTCATTATACAGTATGAAGCATCATGTGCACCCAGCATACAGTATGGAGCATCATGTGTGGTCATCATACAGTATGGAGCATCATGTGCGGTCATTATACAGTATGGAGCGTCATGTGCGGCCATTATACGGTATGGAGCATCATGTGGGGCCATTATACGGTATGCATGCCGTCATTATACAGTATGGAGCGTCATGTGTGTTCATTATACAGTATGGAGCGTCATGTGTGGCAATTATACAGTATGGGGCATCATGTGCGGTCATTATACAGTATGGAGCGTCATGTGTGGCAATTATACAGTATGGAGCATCATGTGTGGCCATTATACAGTATGGAGCATCATGTGCGGTCATTATACAGTATGGAGCATCATGTGCAGTCATTATACAGTATGGAGCATCATGTGCGGCCATTATACAGTATGGAGCATCATGTGCGGTCATTATACAGTATGGAGCATCATGTGTGGCCATTATACAGTATGGGGCATCATGTGCGGTCATTATACAGTATGGAGCATCATGTGCGGTCATTATACAGTATGGAGCATCATGTGCGGCCATTATACGGTATGGGGCATCATGTGCGGTCATTATACAGTATGGAGCATCATGTGCGGTCATTATACAGTATGGAGCATCATGTGCGGTCATTATACAGTATGGAGCATCATGTGCGGTCATTATACAGTATGGAGCGTCATGTGCGGCCATTATACAGTATGGAGCGTCATGTGTGGCCATTATACAGTATGGAGCGTCATGTGTGGCCATTATACAGTATGGAGCGTCATGTGTGGCCATTATACAGTATGGAGCGTCATGTGCGGTCATTATACAGTATGGAGCACTGTGTGGCCATATTTTTTTGTTTATAACTATTGTATATGAAACAGTGTGATCAGCAGTGCTAAATGGGTGTAGTTGGGACGTGGATATGGGTGTGACTAATTATGAATGGGTGTGGTCAGAGGCGTGGCCTAAAATTTGCCGCGGCGCGCTTCGCGCGCCGCTAACTTTGTCCCTCTTTCCCATCTTCAAAAGTTGGGAGGTATGGAAGAGCTCTGCATTTATGAAAAAGAGGACGCAAATGTGCATGGTCAGGAAAAGCGTAAACTGGTGTGGAAGTCGTAAACGATAATAATGAAGCCCCCAAAATAACGGGGCTCCAGCACCTACCTCCACCTGCAGAGCCGCACACCTCATATATGGCTGCTCTGTGCGCACAGGACCTGTGATGAGGTCACAGGAGGGGAGGAGTCAGGGGTCACATGATCAGGGGCCTCAGTGTATGCAGGACTCTGCTGTGCTGGTTGTCATGGTGCTGGATGAGGGGAAGTTTATGTGTGGGGTCAGGAGGGGTTTACAGTGTGGATGTAGCTGAGCCGTGTGTGTACGAGGTGTACGGAGCGGAGCCGTGTGTGTACCAGGTGTACGGAGCGCAGCCAAGTGTGTACGAGGTGTACGGAGCGGAGCCGTGTGTGTACAAGGGGCTGAATACAAATGCACATCACTATTTTTAGATTTATATTTTTTATATACAAACCATGTATCATTTCATTTCCACTTCACAAATACTTTTATTGGGATATTATTAGTGATGAGCGAGCATGCTCACCACTACTCGGTATTCGCCAGAGCATCTCACTGCTCAAGATGCTCGGAGCTCGCCGAGTATTTCCGGGGTTGCTCGGTGGGAGCTTGGGTCCCCTCCCTGTATGTTTGGTGCTCTTTACAGAGCCAATGAACATGCAGGGATTGCCTGCCACACACTGTAATGCCACATCCATGTGATAGTCTTGCCGCACAGCGTCATCAGGTCTATATCAGACCTGGCACCATCATGCTCGTCACAGTCTACTCCGGAATCAGGCAGTGTAGGGAGAGGTGCTGCTGAGCTAGGGAGAGATTTGCTTTTTTCTTAGTGTAGGTATACACAATATATTATACATATATCCATCTCAACTAACAGTCCTTCCGAGGATTAATCCAACTGCATAGATATCAGTGCTAGGCAGGCAGGCAGTGTATGTGGCAGACTGCAGTGCATATCGCAAAAGGGTCCATTCCAAATTTGTCTGCTGCTGCTTTTACAGATATTTCTAGACATAGCCACAGGTATCAGGGGCCAGGAATAATTTAATTTGGATATTAATCCTGATTATTTACTTAAAAAGCAATCCAGAGTACACCATTTTTCTGCTCAATTTGCTTGTTGGCACTGCAGAATACAGCCAGATCCTTTCCATATTACGGCGCTAAAAATCCATCTATTTAAAACTGGTTTGTCCGTCACATAGATCACATATAAGTGTGCTCAAAATTCTGCCATTTTTGGCCTCCATTTAAATTTTGTTGCAGTGTGTTAGCAAAGATATTGACACCAGTTTGCAGTTAAAAATAGTTACCTACAGGCCAGCTATTTAAAACTGTGGTTTGTCCCTCACAGGGATCACATATAAATTCGCTCCAAATTCAGCCATTTGTAGGTGGAAAATATGGTCCTCCATTTAAAATGGGAAAGGCGCGTGGCAAGGGACGGGAATCTGGACGTGATGGTGATGGTGCATGCAGAGGCTGAGGGCAAGCTGAAATTGTGCCACAACAAACACCCACATCTCTCTCGACCTTCCTGTCCCAGTTTCTAGGATTTCGCAGCACACCACTTTTGAACTCAGAGCAGTGTCAAAAGGTTGTTGGTTGGATAACGGATAATGCTTCCAGTCACTTTGCCACCACTACCACCACACGGTCAAGTCTTAGTAGCCGTGAGTCTGGACCGCATACTCTTCACCCTGATCCGCCTTCCTCCCACCATGCTGAGTGCTCGAAGACAACTGATCCCACACTTGGACACTCCGAAGAGCTGTTCACTTTTTCATTTATAGATTCGGGCCTCTCACCCTATCCACTTGAAGTGGGGCAAGAGGAGATCGCATGTAGCGATGCCCAAATATTTAAGCAGCCATGATCACACAAAGGCGATGGTGGGAAAGTGTCACAAGAGCTGGACAATGATGAGACACAATTGCCAGAAAGGTATAGAAAATGTTCAGCACAGCCTAAAAGGGGAGTTGCATAGATATACGTTCCCAAACCTTAATACGTGGAATAGTTACAACTAGCACACTCCAATAGATGTGATGCAAAGGGGGTGTTTGATATACATACAGTACAATAGTCACAAACGTTTCGGTCTGCAATGGACCTTCATCAGTGTGCTAAATGTAGCGAGAATGGTACATTTAGTGGAACCCCGGTAGGAATTAATTGTGTAGTAAATTTACTGGGAAAGTATACTGAGAACAGTGTTGAATGGCAGATCAGTCCGACCAGCGGGAGAGGAAGAGACACGAGAGCTACGTGGTGGCCTGCCCTGCCGCTAGTGTTTTATCAGAGTGGGTTTTTAGTGCCGATGGTGGAATTATAAATGATAACCGCATCCGTCTGTCAAATTCTGACAGGCTGACTCTTATAAAAATGAACAAGGGCTGGATTGGGCCAGACTTCTCAACACCACCAAATGATAGCAGTGTAACACAAACTCAAATCCAGTGTCTTTTTTTGGGAGGTCTATTCCCATGCACCTCTTCATACCCACACATGGGTATACGCTTGCTGATTTTGGCTATTTGCTGTTGTCCTCTTCCTTCTCCTCATCGTCATCCTCCACTACCATATCACCAGGGTGACCGTAGTCCGTGATGCAACGCCCACATAATTTTTTTAAAGGGTGTTTATGATGCCCTTAAAAAAAATTGTTATACAGTATGTTCATATAACTCCCCAGGGGTAAATGTTTGTCAGGCCATACACGTAGTGCATGGGCATTACAAGTATAGGAGACCCGCTCCTTTCTAATGGGAACATATTTTTATGAGGCACTCCTCCACGTCTCTTCCAAAGGGCATTGGAGGGCCTCCAAATTTTTGGCAGCCCTTGCATTCACTGCATAGGCAAACACTATGGGAGACCCACTTCCTAATAATAGGAATATTGTTTTCAGGAGGCCCTCCTGTACGTCACTTCAAAAGTGGTATTGGGGTGCGTCCAAATTTTGGGCAGCCCTGCCACTCACTGCATACGCAATAACAGTATAGAAGACCCACTGTTTAATAATGGGAACAACAAAGCACAGCCAGCTGATGGCTCTCTAAGAATAGTAAAGGCCGCTTGATGGCCCTATAGGCTTTGTGACTTTCAGAGTCCCTCCTTCATAAATGAAACAGGATGTGTCTGATGATGTGTCACACACCACATGACCAGATAAGGTTGTAAAATGTTAAAATGACATTTCCCAGTGAATGCATTTGTCTTGGTTGAAAGCAATGATAAAGTTCAAAAAGGCATCAAAAACGCTACGTGTGAACATAGCCCAAGGTGTGGAGGAGCATTTTTGTTTATGGTTATTTATTTTGCCTTATATACAAGTCATTACTAGTGATGACCAAGTGTGCACGTTACTCAAGTGTTCTCGGGTGTTCTCAGAGTATTTTCGGCGTGCTCGTAGATTATGTTTGTGTCCCCGCAGCTGCATGATTTGCGGCTGTCAGACAACCTGAACACATGCAGGGATTTCCTGTTTGTTAGGGCTGTCCCACACGTCCAGATAATTCCGGTACCGTTATCCGTGTCCGTGTGCCTGGGAACTCACGTAGGCCATACGTGTGGCACACGTGTGCCGCCCGTATGGTGAGTGGGTACCACACGGAGCCATGTGGTACCCATGCGTGTGGTACCCTGCATCGTGCTGAAGCCACGATTCATATGTTCCCTGCAGCAGCGGTTGCTGCAGAGAAAATATGAATAATAGTGTTTAAAATAAAGATCTATGTGTCCGCCCCCCCCCCCCCCCCCCCGCTGTTCAGAAAATACTTACCCGCCTCCCTCGCTGCTTCTTGGTCTGGCCGCGGCTTCTAGTGTATGCGGTCACGTGGGGCCGATCATTTACAGTCATGAATATGTGGCTCCACCTCCCATAGGGGCGGAGCCGACTATTCATGATTGTAAATGAGCGGCCCCACGTGACCGCATACAGTAGGAGGCGCGGGGCAGAGAGGAAGGAGTGACAGCCAACGTGGGAGCGGGTGAGTATTTTCTGAACAGCGGGGGGGCGCACAGGGGGTGGGGGGGGTGGCGGACACATAGATCTTTATGTTAAACACTATTATTCATATTTTCTCTGCAGCAAACGCTGCTGCACAGAAGATATGAATCGCGGCTTCAGCACCATGTGGGGGGGGACAGCGCTTACTGTAGCGCTGTCTCCTGCACGCACACGGACCCCAGACGGAGAACGTCCGTGTGAGGTCCGTGTTTTACACGGACCCATTGACTTTAATGGGTCCGTGTAATACGTGCGCTCCCACGAACACTGACATGTCTCCGTGTTTGGCACACGGAGACACGGTCCACAAAAAATCAATGACATCTGCACAGATGCATTGATTTTTATGGGTCTACGTGTGTCAGTGTCTCCGGTACGTGAGGAAACTGTCACCTCATGTACCGGAGCCACTGACGTGTGAAACCGGCCTTAGGGAATCAAATCATGCAGCTGTGGGGACTTAAACATAATATACGAGCAGGCACAAAATACTAGAACACCCGAGCATGCTCGGAAAACTCGAGTAAAGAACACACTCGCTCATCGCTAGTCATTGCAGTGGAAAGGATGTTCCCTAACATATTTCCCAGGAAAATCCAATTTGGCTTAGTTTTTTTAATGTTTTATTGTGAGTCTGTAAAAGTGAGACTCTGACATTGTTCACAGCAGTGACCTGGGAGTCAAATGCTTCCAGGGGTCTTCCCCATGCTTTTCCCATGTCATTTAAGCACTGGCACTGTTCCCATTGATTTCTGCAATTTCTAGCCCCTCTGCAGACCGCTGGAGAATGAGGGTGGCTTCCGGAAAAATGCTCGAGTTTCCCATAGACTTACATTGGGCTCACTGCTCGGGTCGAGCCCCGGAGCATTCCAATTTGCTCAACCAGAGCATTTTAGTGCTTGCCCATCACTAGATATTATGTGATACCAACACAAATACATTTAAGTTTGTGGGGGTAACGTGAAGTTATGTGGAAAAGTTCATGATTTTCAAGGCAATAAAGATATAGATATATTTACAATACTGTGCACTAGTTTAAGACAGGTGGGAAAAAATGCTGCGGAGTAAGAAGTGACTAGTCTATTTTTATCAATTAACAAAATGCAAAGTGACTGAATAAAAGAGAAATCTTAACCCTGTAAATATTTGGTGACCGCACTTCGAATTCATCAATTCTTCTAGCTACACCTGCACACAGGTTGTAAAGGAACTCAGCAGAGAGGACCATATTAGTGTTACCTTTTGAAGGCCTCTTCTTGGAGTTGCCCATGTGGTCCCCAGTCCAATCTCTGGGTATTGTTGTGTCCAAGATAAAATCGTGATTTATCAATATATATATATGTATACAGTATATATATATATATATATATATATATATATATATATATATATATATATATTGGCCAAAATTAAGTGTTCAATTATCTCAACTATAGCTATCCTTTATTTATGTAACTTTGAACATGTATTATGTTGGCCGCGCGGGCCACCACATTTTCCCAATTCATCATCTTGTCTCATCTCAGTCTTGTATAAAAAAAACCTGGGGATCTATAAGTACGTATTTGATACACTGCCAAATTTGCAAGTTTTTCCACCTACAAAGAATGGAGAGGTCTGTAATTTGTATTGTAAGCACACTTAAACTTTGAGAGACAGAATCTAAAAAAAAAATCCATAAAATAACATTGTATGAATGTTACATGAATAATTTGCATTTTTTTGCATGAAATAAGTATTTAATATTTGGCACAGAAACCTTTGCTTGCAATTACAGAGGGCAGATGTTTCCTGTAGTTCTTGACCAAATTGCACATACTGCATCAGGGATTTTGGCCCACTCCTCCATACAGTTCTCCAGATCTTTCAGGTTTCAGGGTTGTCGCTGGTCAACATTGAGTTTCAGCTCCCTCCAAAGATTTTCTATTGGGTTCAGATCTCGAGTCTGGCTAGGCCACTACAGGACCTTGAAATGCTTCTTAAGGAGTCGCTCCTTAATTGCCCTGGCTGTGTGTTTTGGGTCATTGTCATGCTGGAAGACCCAGCCACGACCCATCTTCTACAGGGAAGGAGGCTTTTGGCCAAAATCTCATGATATATGACTAACTCCATCCATCCTCCCTTCAATATAGTGCAGTCGCCCTGTCCCCTTTGCAGAAAAGAACCCTCAAACTATGATGTTTCTCCCACCATGCTTCAAGGCTGGGTTGGTGTTCTTAGGGTTGTACTCATCCTTCTTCTTCGTTCCCACATGGCGAGTGGAGTTGATACAAAAAAGTTCTATTTTGGTCTAATCTAACCACAAGACAAGACCTTATCCCATGACTCCTCTGGATCATCCAGATGGTCAATAGCCAACTTCAAGCAGGGCGACCTTGTGTGTCCTGCAGGATTTTAATCCCTGACGGCATAGTATGTCACCAATGCTAATGTTTGAGTCTATGGTCCCAGCTCGCTTCAGGTAATTGACAATGTCCTCCTATGTAGTTCTGGGCTAATTCCTGACCTTTCTCAGAATCATCCTTACCCCACGAGGCAAAATCTTGCATGGAGCCCCAGACCAAGGAAGATTGAAAGTCATCTTGTGTTTCTTCAATTTTCTAATAATTGCACCAACAGTTGATGCCTTCTCAACAAGCTGTTTGCCTATTGTCCTGTAGCTCATTCCAGCCTTGTGCACATCTACAATTTTGTCCCTGGTGTCCTTAGACAGCCCTTTGGTCTTGGCCATGGTGGAGAGGTTGGAGTGTGAATGATCGAGTGTCTAGACAGGTGTCTTTTATACAGGTAACTAGTTCAAACAGGTGCAATTAACACAAGTAATGAGTGCAGAGTAGGAAGGCTTCTTAAAGAAAAACTAACAGGTCTGTGAGAGCCAGAATTCTTGCTGGTTGATAGGTGATCAAATACTTATTTCATGCAATAAAATGCCATTTAATTATTTAAAAAATCATACAACATGATTTTCTGGATTTTTTTTTAGATTCTGTCTCTCACAGGTGAAGTGTACCTAAGATAAAAATTACAGACCTCTCCATTCTTTGTAAGTAGGTAAACTTACAAAATTGGCAGTGTATCAAATACTTATTTTCCCCACTGTAAGTACGATGTGTCATACAGTGCGAATTATTAAATGAGACTATGAATATAAACCATTATATTATCCCATTCCGAAAATCTTGTTCCCATTTTTTATTGTATGTAAGAGTGTATTTTGTCACCCAATGGGTTGATTGTGGTTGATTAATGGGTTGATTGTGACTTGTAGGATCGCTACTTCCAACAGGTGGCGCTATAGAGTTTAAGTCCTCTTTTTCTCAGAAGAGGCAATTTGAATATTTAATTTCCCAGAGAAGCATTGCACGGCGAATAAGCCTCCTTACCTTGACAAGCCAGCTGGTATGTCACTCTCCATAAGGAGAAACGCTACCCCTTAGACCCCAGTCCAGAGCTTCTCACCTAGCCAAATCAGTTCTCATGCTTCGCACTGACGAGGGCCAACAACCCGAAACACCGTGTCTGCGAATTGAGATACTGATTTGGCTTTTATCCTAAGTCATATTGCACGACTCGTTAAAGGGTTGATTGTGACTTGTAGGATCGCTACTTCCAACAGGTGGCGCTATAGAGTTTAAGTCCTCTTTTTCTCAGAAGAGGCAATTTGAATATTTTGTCATCCAAACATCAACAATGTGCCTTTTTTCTCTACACATACTTTTGATCATTGTGGCCAAAGAGTTATATTTTAAACTTATCGGTCCACAGGACTTGTTTCCAAAATGCATCAGGCTTGTTTAGATGTTCTTTTACATACTTCTGATACTGAATTTTATGGTGAGGATGCAGGAGAGGTTTTCTTCTGATGACTCTTCCATGAATGCCATATTTGTGCAGGTGAGTTGCAGGATACACCGGTCACATGGGAGTGCACAGGACACAGATGAAAGGATTAAAAGTTTCTTTGTTTATTGAAATCCACAACGCGTCCACAACAGCATCCTGTGCGCTCCCATGTGACCGGAGTATTCTGCAACTCACTGTTTATTCCTCTCCTGAGGCACCCGGCAGGAGCTGCATCGGACCTTTCTCAATCAACATCTCCCCTGACCGCCAGCCTG